>NC_090326.1:90131618-90780143 GCF_035084215.1 Heptranchias perlo
GTTGAGATAAGAGAATTGGTCCCTGAAGGCCCTCATTGGATATGGCCTTATGCTGAGCGCCTTGCTCCTCCTCCTCCTCCTCCCCCCTCTTCTGGCAGCTTGTCCTGCTCTGCATGCTCCCAATCATGTTCAATTCCAAGAGAAAGCCTTAGCCGGCCACCCATGTCTTGAAGCAACCTTGCTCAGCACATTATTTTAAAGGCCATTAACAATACTGCACAACCAGCCAGACCATTCTCAATAGAATATTTTTTTTTATTCGTTCATGGGATGTGGGCGTCGCTGGCAAGGCCAGCATTTATTGCCCATCCCTAATTGCCCTTGAGAAGGTGGTGATGAGCCGCATTCTTGAACCGCTGCAGTCCGTGTGGTGAAGGATCTCCCACAGTGCTGTTTGGAAGGGAGTTCCAGGATTTTGACCCAGCGACGATGAAGGAACGGCGATATATTTCCAAGTCGGAATGGTGTGTGACTTGGAGGGGAACGTGCAGGTGGTGTTGTTCCCATGTGCCTGCTGCCCTTGTCCTTTTAGTTGGTAGAGGTCGCGGGTTTGGGAGGTGCTGTCGAAGAAGCCTTGGCGAGTTGCTGCAGTGCATCCTGTGGATGGTACACACTGCAGCCACAGTGCGCCGGTGGTGAAGGGAGTGAATGTTTAGGGAGGTGGATGGGGTGCCAATCAAGCGGGCTGCTTTGTCCTGGATGGTGTCAAGCTTCTTGAATGTTGTTGGAGCTGCACTCATCCAGGCAAGTGGAGAGTATTCCATCACACTCCTGACTTGTGCCTTGTAGATGGTGGAAAGGCCTTGGGGAGTCAGGAGGTGAGTCACTCGTCGCAGAATAACCAGCCCCTGACCTGCTCCTGTAGCCACAGTATTTATATGGCTGGTCCATATACTTTCTCCAAGTATAGGAAACTTCCACAAACACCCACAATTTTATCAGCAGCTAGAATAATTAATCCAGCAACTAACCTGTAACTTCTGCATGCTCCCTTTTAAATAGCGCTGGTTGGGGTGGGGGGGAGTCCTTCATGCCCTTCAGTTGTGCAAGGCTGGAGCGGGGAGTTTGAAAATGCTGCCGGCTGCTTCGAATCAGCGTTGCTCACTGATTAATCATAATCTCCCTACTTTACATGCTTCCATTGTTCATTAGGCAACCACCTTTACCAAGATGGCGTCTTGTGAACGTCATGCCAGAAGTGTGCGTGCGCATCTCGGACGCCATTTTCGGGGCTTAGGTGTCAAAACAGGTGCTACGCTGCCCAATTTAGCCCCTATGGCACTTAATTGGATCTGGATTTCAGTGACTCAAAGGATGATTGTTTCAATATAGGTGCACCTCCAAAATGTAATGTGAAACAAAACAGTATCAGAAAGAAAGATAAAAAGATTTAAACTTTTTAAAATCTTTATATTTAATGTTGCAATAATATCAGTCCAGATGCCTGAATAGCTGCATTACTGTAATATGTATAATAAAGTCTGAGGGTTAACACCTTTATCAGGATCACTTAGAAATGTTTCAAACTGCATAACTGACCCTTGGGGTTGTCTGACGATCACTTGTCCAATTGGTATGACTATCCCCTTTGATCACTACCCTTAGTTTCCTATTATTCAGGTGATTTATTATTTCCTTCTTTGTATTAATAGCTTTCAATTTAGTCATAAGTCCCTTGTAAAGATTTTCATCGAATGACCTTTGAAAGTGTAATTTGGACCATGATTTTAGCATGGCAGCAGGAAGTCAGCTGGTGGGTGGATTTGGGTGTGGGAAACCCGGAGGCACGTGTATAAATCTGCGATCGTATCTCGATTGCAGGCAATTATCTTTGATTCTGGGTTTCGTGTCTCCAAGCTGCGCAAAGGGCCTAACGCACACCCGAATGATTTAAAGCCCACTATTTAAAGGGCCAGTCCAAGAATAAATTTTGAAGGAGAAAGGAGAAATGGAGTCCAGGAAAGCAAAGGGTACCCTTCGATTTAATGATGCCTCCCTGGATATTCTGCTGGCTGCAGTGAGAGCCAGGGCGGAGGAAATGTTTCCAATGGATGGCAGGAAGAAATCTGGCTCTGTAACCAAAAATGCTTGACTTAAGGTGGCAGAAGAGGTGAGCAGCAGGAGCACGGTGCCCAGATCTTGGGTTCAGTGCCGGAAGCTTTATAATGACCTAATCAAATCATGATAAGTGAGCACAGTTGTTGATTCACCTACATCCTGTGTTGTTCAACACCCCTTCCCCCCGTCACCCCCACCAACCCTGTCACACTGCGTTGGCAAACCTACCCCATCACCTAACTCCTCACACGCACTTAAGTGTCAGCAGCAGCAACCATCCTTCATAGAATCATAGTATGGTTACAGCACAGAAGGACGCCATTCAGCCCATCAAGCCCGTGCTGGCTCTTTGTAAAAGCAATCCAGTTAATCCCATTGCCCCGCTCTTTCCCTGTAAACCTGCAAATTGTTTCCCTTCAAGAATTCATCCAATTCCTTTTTGAAAGCAACGATTGAATCTGCTTCCACCACCCTTTCAGGCAGCACATTCCAGATCATAACTACTCACTGCGTAAAAAAGTTTTTCCTCATGTCGCCTTTGATTCTTTTGCCAATCATCATAAATCTGTAAGTCTGGTTCTCAACGCTTCCGCCAATGGGAACAGTTTCTCTTTATTAACTTTAAATAAATCCTTCATGATTTTGAACTTCTATCAAATCTCCTCTCAACCTTCTTTGCTCTAAGGAGAACAACCCCAGCTTCTCCAGTCTATCCACGTAACTGAAGTCCCTCATCCCTGGGACCATTCTAGTAAATCTTTTCTCCACCCTCTCTAAAGCCTTCACATCCTTCCTAAAGTGCGGTGCCCAGAACTGAAAACAGTACTCCAGCTGTGGCCGAACCAGTATTTTATAAAGGTTCAACATAACTTGCTTGCTTTTGTACTCTGTGCCATTATTTATGGAACTCAGGATCCCATATGCTTTTTTAACCGCTTTCTCAACCTGTCCTGCCTCCTTTAAAGATTTGTACACATATAGTCCCAGGTCTCTCTGTTCCTGCACCCTCTTTAGAATTGTACCATTTAGTTTATATTGCTTCCCCTCATTCTTCCTGCCAAAATGTATCACTTCGCAATTCATCGAATCATAGAAAGGTTACAGCACGGAAGGAGGCCATTCGGTCCATTGAGTCCACGCCGCTTCTATGCAAGAGAAATCCAGCTTGTCCCACTCCCCCGCCCTTTCCCCGTAGCCCTGCAATTTTTTCCTTTGAAGTACTTATCCAGGTCCCTTTTGAAGGCCATGATTGAATCTGCCTCCACCACCCCCTCAGGCAGTGCATTCCAGATCCTAACCACTCGCTGTGTAAAAAAGTTTTTCCTCATGTCAACTTTGGTTCTTTTGCCAATCATCTTAAATCTGTGTCCTCTGGCTCTTGACCTTTCCGCCAATGGGAACAGTTTCTCTCTATCTACTCTGTCTAGACCCTTCATGATTTTGAATACCTATATCAAATCTCATCTTTGTTCCAAGGAGAACAACCCCAGCTTCTCCAGTCTATCCACGTGATTATGGTTCCTCATCCTGGTATCATTCCAGTAAATCTCTTGCGCACCCCTTCTAAGGCCTTCACATCTTTCCTAAAGTGCGGTGCCCAGAACTGGACACAATACTCCAGTTGTGTTCGAACTAGTGTTTTATAAAAGATCATCATGACTTCCGTACTTTTGTACATTATGCCTCTATTTATAAAGCCCAGGATCCCGTATGCTTTTTTAACCGCTTTCTCAACCTGCCCTGCCACCTTCAAAGATTTGTGCACATATACCCCCAGATCTCTCTGTTCCTGTACCCCTTTTAGAGTTGTACCATTTAGTTTATATTGCCTCTCCTCATTCTTCCCACCGAAATGTATCACTTCGCATTTTTCTTTGCTAAATTTCACCTGCCACGTGTTCGTCCATTCCACCAGCCTGTCTATATTTTCTTGAAGTCTATCACTATCCTCCTCACTGTTTACTACCCTTCCAAGTTTTGTGTCATCTGCAAATTTTGAAATTGTGCCCTGTACACCCAAGTCTAAGTCATTAATATATATCAAGAAAAACAGTAGTCCCAGCACTGACCCCTGGGGAACACCACCCTCCAGTCCGAAAAACAACCATTCACCACTACTCTCTGTCTCTTAGCCAATTCTGTATCCATGTTGCTACTGCCCCCTTTATTCCATGGGTCACAATCTTGATGACAAGCCTACAATCCGGCACTTTATCAAACACCTTTTGAAAGTCCATATACACTGAATTGCCCTCATTAACCCTCTCTGTTACCTCATCAAAAAACTCTATCAGGTTAGTTAAACATGATTTGCCTTTAACAAATCTGTGCTGGCTTTCCCTAATCAATCCAGACTCATCCAAGTGACTGTTAATTCTGTCCCAGATTATCGTTTCTAAAAGTTTCCCACCACTGAGGTTAAACTGACTGACCTGTAATTGTTGGGTTTATCCTTACACCCTTTTTTGAACAAGGGTGTAACATTTGCAATTCTCCAATCCTCTGGCATCACACCCATATCTACGGATGTTTGGAAGATTATGGCCAGTAACTCCACAATTTCCACCCTTACTTCCCTCAGCAACCTAGGATGTGTCCCATCCAGACCGGGTGACTTATCTACTTTAAGTACAGCTAGCCTTTCTAGTACCTCCTCTTTATCAATTTTTAGCCCATCCAATATCTCAACTATATCTTCCTTTACTGAGACTCTGGCAGCATCTTCTTCCTTGGTAAAGACAGATGCAAAGTACTCATTTAGTACCTCGGCCATCCCCTCTGCCTCCATGGGTAGATCCCTATTCGGTCCACCCCTCCTCTCATTACCCGTTTACTGTTTACACGGAAACATAGTAAATAGGAGCAGCAGTAGGCCATTTTGCCCTTTGAGCCTGCTCCGCCATTCAGTATGACCATGGCCATTCCTTTATCTCAATACCATATTCCTGCTCTCTCCCCATACCCCTTGATGCCTTCTGTGTCTAGAAATTGATCTATCTCCTTCTTAAATATATTCAGTGACTTGGCCTCCACAGCCTTCTGTGGTAGAGAATTCCACAGGGTTTACCACCCTCTGAGTGGTGAACCCTATGGAAAACTTTGGGATTCCCTTTAATGTTGGTTGCAGTCTATTCTCATACTCTCTCTTTGCCCCTCTTATTTCCTTATACACTTCCCCTCTGAACTTTTTATATTCTACCTGGTTCTCACATGTGTTATCAACCTGACTTCTGTCATACACCCCATTTTTCCATTTCATCTGACTCACTATTTCTTTTGTCATCCAGGGAGCTCTGACTTTAGTTGCCCTACCTTTCTGCCTCATGGGAATGTGCCTAGATTGTAACCGAACCTCCTTAAAGGCCGCCCACTATTCAATTACAGTTTTGCCTGCCAATCTTTGATCTCAATTTCCCCGGGTCAGATCTGTTCTCATCCTATTGAAATTGGCCCTCCTCCAATTGAGTATTTTTACTTTAGAGTGGTCCGTGTCCTTTTCCATAGCTATTCTAAACCTTATGATACTATGATCGCTGCTCCCTAAATGCTCCCCTACTGACACTTGCTCCACTTGGCCCATCTCATTCCCTAGAACCAAGTCTAGCAATGCCTCCTTCCTTGTTGGGCCGGAAATGTACTGGTTAAGAAAGGTATCCTGAACACATTTCAAAAATTCCTCCCCCTCTGTGCCCCTTATATTATTATTACTACCCCAATCTATATTAGGATAGTTGAAGTCCCCAATTATCACTACTCTATAGTTTTTGCAACTCTGTAATTTCCCTGCAAATTTGCTCCTCTATATCCTTCCCACTAGTTGGTGACCTATAGAATACACCCAGTAGTGTAATGGCACCTCTTTTATTTCTCAACTCTAACCAAATAGATTCTGTCCTTGACCCCTCCAAGACATCCTCTCTCTCCAGTACTGCAATGCTCTTCTTAATCAATACTGCCACCCCCCTCTCCTTCCTTTCCTTCCCTATCTTTCCTGAACACCTGGGGCCCGATTATAGCAGGCCTGCGGGTTCCCAGCGGGTGGCCCTTCGGGAGCGTGGAAAACGCGGACGGCTAAATGAGTGCGCCCCCCGCGCGATCGCGGGATAATTGATTCCATTAAGCTGTGGTTACGGGTTCTCCGCTCCCCAGCTGCGCGCCGGCGGGCTGCGCATGCGCATTAACGTTATCGCGATGGAGGAGCTCCATTTAAAGGGGCAGTCCCCCTAAGCCCCTCCTGCTTCAAGCAAGAGGCATCACAGCATGGCGCACCCCAGGGGCAAGGCTGCGCCACGGTTCTCCGACTTCGCGCTGCAGCTGCTTCTGGAGGGTGTGAGGAGGAGGAGGGACACGCTGTTCCCTGCGGACGGACGCAAGTGCCCTGGCTCCGTCACCAGGAAGGCATGGGCAGAGGTGGCGGCGGAGGTCAGCAGCAGGGCCAACACCCCCAGGACATGGGAGCAGTGCCGAAAGCGATTCAATGACCTCACTAGGTCCGGCAAAGTGAGTACACCAACGCACCCTCCCACAACCCGTCCCCACCATCACGCCAAACAGATCACAACCCCTTCTGCACAGCCACCACAGCGCTCCCGCAGCAATCCTCACAGCCACTCACTCACCATCCTCGCCGTGTCCGCAAGTACCCACCGTCCCTGTCCCCACTCGAAAACTACCACACACCCCAATCCCCATGCAATGGGATGGGCATGTGGCACACGCATCCTCCCATCCATCTGCCCCACGCTCAACCCACCCACACCGATGCTCGATGCGTCTCACTATGCAATACGCACTCACTCACGCATCTGTGTTTTGCCTTGACAGGAGAAGAGATGCAAGAACGACTGAGAAAGGGCCCGCACCGGAGGGGGCCCGCCGCACGTGCTGGAACTTACGGATGCAGAGGTGGAGGCGCTTGACATCAGCGGAACGCAACATTGCCTCTCCGTGGCGGATGGCGAGTCTGGCGCTGCAGAAACGGCCGGTAAGGGAAAGATGACACTCAACACTCATGATCGCGAATGACCGTATCATCACCTGGCATCTGGCGCACCGCAACGTTTGTGCACATGCCTCATAGTGCCCTCTGTTCTCTTGCAGGGCCGTCTGCGAGCGCTGTGTGTGAGGAGGGCGATTCCTCAGAGGACATGCCAGTCTCTGAGGGTGCATCGTCACATATGAGCCAACCATCCACCAGCGCAGAGACACGCACCTCGGTGGGTCCCCCTCGCCAACTAGTTGGGGTTGCACATGGTGATTCACCGCGCACGTGTGAGCATGAGCAGACCCTGGTGGCAGGGGCAGCCGCGGAGGGTCCGCGTCGTTGGGAGCACTCATCTCCAGGCTCTGCTCACCCGGACCCAGATGCTGAACCCAGGGGGCCACCAGTCAAAAGGAGAGTCGTCGAGGGGCACCAGCACATTGCCGAGGTACTGGGAGAGGTGCCGCGCGCATTGTCCACAATTGCGCAGGCGATGGAGGAGTCCAACTCCTGCATGCGGGCATTGGTGGCGCAGGCACAGGAGGGTACCGGCGACACAGTGTCGCGGGTAGGTGCGGGACTGTCTGCGGTGGAGGACAGGCTGGCCTCCCTCGAGCGTCACGCACAGCTCCACATTGAGTCCGTGCAGGCCCTGACAACGACTGTACGGATTCAGGGTGAGCAACATTCCGCCGCCATAAACAGGCTGACGGATACACTAGGGGTGGCCTTGCAAGGCCTCACACATGCCATCCAAACTGTCGTCCAGCAGGGTGGAAGGGGTGATGTGGGCCGAGGCCACGAGAGGGATGATGGTGACCGGGGACATGGAAGCGGGGACGCCTCTCAAGGTGCCCCCACGTCCCACCCGTTGTCCCCCTCTCAACCAGTACCCGCAATGGTGCCTCCTCTCCAGGTGGCCGAGTCTGCCCCTGCACAGGTGCAGGAGGAGCAGTCTGTGGAGGTGCCCTCACGGGCACCGAAACCCAGGGGCCGTCGGCCCAAAGCATCTACCCGGTCAGGGCAAGAACAGGAGCAACCTGCCACTACCTCTGCTGGAGCCACAGGGGTAGCACCACGTAGGGGATCCCGTAAACGAAAGCCAAGGGCATTATAAGCACAAAGGGAATGCACCAGGGTGTCTGTTCATTTATACACTTTTTGTTTATAGTCGTTCACCATGTACATATTAAACACAATCGTTCTCACCACTCCTGCCACCTCTCGTCCATTCTTCTGCGGCCTGTGCAATAGGTGCGTTCCGTGCGGCCCATCATGACGACGAACACCTGCTGCCGCCCATTGGGCACACTGCTGTGGGTGCAGGAGTATTGGCGACACTCTTCTGTGGAGGGGGCTGGTATGGCCCCTCGTATGTGCAAGTGATGAGATGTGAACGCCTCAGACTGTCTGACTCTAGGAGAACCGTTGACGTATGAGTGCCTCCCTGGCCTGGCGAGCATCCCGGTGAGCCGGTGTTCGGCGCATGGGTCGTATATCATCCTCTCGCGCGGCCTCCCCCTCCTCCTCCACCTCCTCCTCCTCCTCCTCCACCTCCTCCTCCTCATCGTCGTCCTCAATGTGGGTGGCAGGTGTGGATGGGGCCTCCTCCAGCGGCACCCCTCTCTGTTGGGCCATGTTGTGCAGGGCACAGCAGACAACTATGATTCGTCCCACTCTGAATGGCGTGTATTGCAGCGCTCCCCCAGAACGATCGAGGCACCTGAAGCGCATCTTGAGAAGCCCTATGGTCTGCTCAATTGTAGACCTGGTAGCAGTGTGGCTGTCATTGTATCGACCCTGCGGCTCGGTGATGGGGTTCCTCAGAGGTGTCATGAGCCACGTGTGCAGGGGATACCCCTTGTCGCCGAGGAGCCAGCCGTTGCCGGTGTTGGGTGCGTGGAAGAGGGGCGGGACGGTGGACTCCCTGAGGACGAAGGCATCGTGGCAGCTGCCGGGGTACCTGGCGCACATGTGTAGGAATCTCTGGCGGTGGTCACAGATGAGCTGGGCGTTCATGGAGTGATACCCCTTCCTGTTGATGAACAGCCCTGGATCATGCGGAAGTGCCCATATTGCGATGTGGGTGCAGTCGATTACACCATGTACCCGTGGGAAGCCAGCCATGGCATGGAATCCAACCGCCCTCTCCATCTGGCTGCGCTCGTCCATGGCGAAGTTGATGTAGTGCGAGGCCCTGTGGAACAACCCATCGGTGACCTGCCTTATGCACTTGTGTGCAGACGACTGGCAGACCCCGGTGATGTCCCCGGTGGCACCCTGGAAGGATCCGGATGCGAAGAAGTTGAGGGCAGTGGTGACTTTGACGGCGACGGGTAAGAAGATGCTGCTTGGTCCATCCGGGAGCAGCTCGTCGTTAAGGAGGCTGCAGATGTCGGCGACTACCTGGCGATTGGCTCTGAGCCTCCGTATGCACTGCTCCACCTTCGGAGAGGTCCATGAAGCTGAGCCTCGCTCTGTAGACCCTGTGCCGAGGGTAGTGCCTCCGGCGACGCAGCTGTCTCTGCGGTTGCCCTCCCTCCTGCTGTGCAGGTGGGTGTGCCGCAGCACCGTGTTGGGGGGCTCCATGTCGATGAGGCGGACGGCATGGACTGCGAGGCTGCTGGGGCTGGTGATGCTGTTCGTCCTCCGAGGATGTCGAAGCGGCCCCCATCTGGCAGGTGTTGGTCTGAGGGGTTGTGCACGGTAGGTAGGTGTTTCCTCGCACTGGGGCTACGGTTCCACGTCAGGGTTCCCTCTGGCTTGGAGGGGGGTGATGGAGGGCAGGTGTTGCCCTATGTGACGCGGTGGCCTCCTGCGTGGGTGAGGGGTCTCCCCCCACCCCCATGGAGTGCACCTTGGCAGCTGCCACAGGCTGCTGGCTGCAACACGTCCGTTTGGAGTGAGACTGTTTCCCCCAGCATGTGAAACACTCTGAGTTGAAGGTAAAATCCCACACTTCCTAATAAGACAGCTGAATCAGGTTATTTAATGACCTGAACAAGCAAAGTAAATACACTCAAGTGGCCTCCCGCTGGCTTTATTTGCCTGCGGGATTCCCACCAGTGGGGGCTGCGCACGCACCCCCGCACGTCAGCGCGGAACCCGGAAGTGGCCGGGATTTTCGAGGCCCCCCCACCGAGAACGCACCTGAAACCCGGTGCTAAAATCGGGCCCCTTGTATCCAGGAATATTTAGTACCCAATCCTGCCCTTTTTTGAGCCAGGTCTCCGTTATTGTCATGACATCGTATTCCTACATGCCTATTTGCGCCTGCAGCTCACCAACCTTGTTTACCACGCTTTGTGCGTTTACACACATGCACTGTAAACCAATCTTAGACTTTCTTGCACTCTCTCTTAATCTGATCCAACCTAACACTGTACTATTTCTTGCTCCAGTGCTATCTTTCTCCCCCGATCCTTTGTGCCCCTTGTTTCTCCTTTCCAATGCTACATCTTGGTGCCCATCCCCCTGCCAAATTAGTTTAACCCCCCCCAACAGCACTAGAGAACCTCCCCGTGAGGACACTGGTCCCATCTCCATTGAGGTGCAACCCATTCAGCCTGTACAGGTCCCATCTTCCCCAGAACTGGTCCCAATGCCATAGGAATCTAAAGCCCTCTCGCCTGCACCATCTCTCCAGCCACACATTCATCTGCTCTATCCTCCTATTTCTATACTTAATAGTGCATGGCACCAGGAGTAATCTGGAGATTACTACCTTTGATGTCCTGCTTCTTAATCTCTATCCTAACTCCTTAAAATCTGAGTTAAATTTAATCTGCCATGTTTCCGCCCATTCCACCAGTCTTTCTATGTCCTCTTGAAGTCTATCACTATCCTCCTCACTGTTTACTACACTTACAAGTTTTGTGTCATCTGCAAATTTTGAAATTGTGCCCTGTACACCCAAGTCAAAGTCATTAATACATATCAAGAAAAGCAGTGGTCCTAGTACCGACCCCTGGGGAACACCACTGTGTCCCTTCCTCCAGACCGAAAAACAGCCGTTCACCACTACCCTCTGCTTCCTGTCACTTAGCCAATTTCATATCCATCCTGCCACTGCCCCTTTTATTCCATGGGCCTCAATTTTGCTGACAAGCCTATTATGCGGCACTTTGTCAAATGCCTTTTGAAAGTCCATATACACCACATCAATCGCATTGCCCTCATCAACCCTCTCTGTTACCTCATCAAAAAACTCAATCAAGTTAGTTAAACAGGATTTGTCTTTAACAAATCCATGCTGGCTTTCCTTTATTAATCCACACTTGTCCAAGTGACTATTAATTTTGTCCCGCATTATAGTTTCTAAAAGCTTCCCCATCACCGAGGTTAAACTTTCCATACACTTTCTGAACTCCCCATTTATGCACCCACCACTGCCACTCACCCCAATCCTGATGCAATGTGATGTATATGTCTGATAGACACCCTCTGATGCATCTCTTTCATGGTCAACCTCAACCAAAGCAATGCATCCGTCAGGAGTTCCTCAGGGCAGTGTCCTAGGCCCAACCATCTTCAGCTGCTTCATCAATGACCTTCCCTCCATCATAAGGTCAGAAATGGGGATGTTCGCTGATGACTGCACAGTTTTCAGTTCCATTCGCAACCCCTCAGATAATGAAGCAGTCCGAGCCCGCATGCAGCAAGACCTGGACAACATCCAGGCTTGGGCTGATAAGTGGCAAGTAACATTCGCGCCAGATAAGTGCCAGGCAATGACCATCTCCAACAAGAGAGAGTCTAACCACCTCCCCTTGACATTCAACGGCATTACCATCGCCGAATCCCCCACCATCAACATCCTGGGGGTCACCATTGACCAGAAACTTAACTGGACCAGCCATATAAATACTGTGGCTACGAGAGCAGGTCAGAGGCTGGGTATTCTGCGGCGAGTGACTCACCTCCTGACTCCCCAAAGCCTTTCCACCATCTACAAGGCACAAGTCAGGAGTGTGATGGAATACTCTCCACTTGCCTGGATGAGTGCAGCTCCAACAACACTCAAGAAGCTCAACACCATCCAAGATAAAGCAGCCCGCTTGATTGGCACCCCATCCACCACCCTAAACATTCACTCCCTTCACCACCGGCGCACTGTGGCTGCAGTGTGTACCATCCACAGGATGCACTGCAGCAACTCACCAAGGCTTCTTCGACAGCACCTCCCAAACCCGCGACCTCTACCACCTAGAAGGACAAGGGCAGCAGGCGCATGGGAACAACACCACCTGCACGTTCCCCTCCAAGTCACACACCATCCCGACTTGGAAATATATCGCCGTTCCCTCATTGTCGCTGGGTCAAAATCCTGGAACTCCCTTCCTAACAGCACTGTGGGAGAACCGTCACCACACAGACTGCAGCGGTTCAAGAAGGCGGCTCACCACCACCTTCTCAAGGGCAATTAGGGATGGGCAATAAATGCCGGCCTTGCCAGCGACGCCCACATCCCGTGAACGAATAAAAAAAAAAGGTGACCACGTCACCTTCAGTCACTCACATGCCTGTTCTTTCTCCCCTTGTAGGAGAAGAGAGTGTAAAATGTAAGGGAGAGGAGCAGAACTGGAGGTGGCCCACCACATTGTGAAGGTGACAGATGTGGAGGAGGAGGCCATGGAAATAAGTCAGACCATTACATGCCTATCCATCGATGATGGAGAGACCGGCAACCCACAGATGGCTAGTGATAGAACTTTAACATCTTTCACACACATAATGAATTGATTTTATCAATGATGTATCTGTGCCAGGCCTCAGTGTGGTTATTGGAAAGATTGCCCCTTTTGCAGTGAATTATTAATATCGCTTTCTGTTGTCTTCCAGGGCCTTCACACAGAATCAGCAGAAATGGAAGGAAGCGATTCCTCAGGGGAGCTCATTCCTTCTGAGGGTGCACCGTCACAGGACATACAGCCATGCACCAGCGCAGATACTCGCACTTCGGTGGGTCCTGTTAGACAGTTAGTCAGGTTGTCACCTGGTGATTCACAATTCTCAAGTGAGCACAAGCTGACACTGGTGACAGGGGCAGCTGCGGAGAGTCTGCATTGGTGGGCGCACTCCTCTCCAAGCTCTGCTCAGCTGGACATCGATGCTGAACCCTGGGGGCCATCCTTGAGAAGGAGAATGATAGAGGTGCAGCAGCAACTTTGTGAAGTAATGGGAAAAGTACCACAATTGCATAGAGGATGGAGAAGTCCAACTCCATCACTAGTGGATTGGTGGCGCAGGTAAATGTGAGAATGTCTGTGATGGAGAGAATGGCAGCCTCCATTGAGCTTCAAGCACAGCTCTCAAATGAGTCCATGCAGATCATGACAACGGCCGTGCGGACTCTGGATGCCAACATGTCTGCTGCCTTAAACAGGCTGACAGATATGTTAGCCGTGACCTTACAACTAGCGGAGTGGTGGGAGTGATGTTGTTCTTGCCCGGGAGAGGGATGATGGCGAAAGGGGACATGGAAATGGAGATTCTCACTCAAGTGCTTATACCTCTCACCCGTTGCCCCCTCTTCAACCAGTACCCGCGATGCTGCCTCCTCTCCCGATGGCCTAGTCTGACCCCTGCACAGGTGCAGGTGCAGCAGTCTTTGGTGGGGCCCTCACGGGCTCCAAAATCCAGAGGGCATAGACCGAGAGCATCTCAGTAGTCAGGGCAGGGATCTGAGAAACCTGCCAATACTTCTGCTGAAGCCACAGTGGATACACCACGTAGAAGCGGCAGAAAGAGAAAGACTAAGCAATTGTAATTCACCAAGGGTATGCACAAGGGTATTTATTGAGCTGTCATGTTTTTTGTTATGGCACATTAAATTTAATAATTTCACCGCCACTGCCACGTCTTGGCCATTATTAAGTCCCTTTTATGAATTTGCCCTTTGATGTGCTTCATCATGAATGCCAAAACATGATGCCACCCATTGGGCGCATGTGCAATGGGTATATGCATGGTTGAAGGGCTGTTTTGTGCAAAGGTGGGGAGGGGGGTTGGTGATGGGGGTTGTTCCAGGCGGTCTGAATATTTCAAAGTCTTCAATTTGCACATCTCATTATGAGAACCTGTTAGAGATGTAGGAATCCCTGGCATCACGGGCTGCTCTGGCGATGAGTTCCCATCTTCATTTTCCTCAGATGTACTGTGGAACAGATCCATTGCCTCCAGGCCCCCATCCTGATCTTGTCAGTTTGAGGGGCTCCACAATGTAGGTAAATTTGTCTGAACACAAGAATTCTCAGTCTCAAAGAAATCTCAGTCTAAACACAAAGAACTCCCAGTCAAACATTTGTCTGAGAGAACTGAGTTGCAATACATTGGTGTAGAAATCACTCGGAGCAGTGAACCAACAGTGCTCGCCGCTCCATAGATTTATACTAACCCACTAACTTACTCCACAAACTAAAGGGCCACTAACTAAAGGGCCAAATGAGCTTCGGCTCCAACTCACCTCCATTTCAACGGCGTGTTGCAGAAGCCACGGGAGAAACGTTCAGGAGTTGTCTTTTCGTCGGCCACTTCCTCTAATAGGAAGTGGAGAAGAGCCCAGTGTTAGTTCAGGCGAAGCTAGGACCTATGGGAGAAGTGAGAGGAGCGATCTCTCCCCTTGACCAATCAGATCGCAGCATTTTTGACAGCTGCGTTAACTCTCTCTGCAGGCGTGGAAAGTTAAACCAGGAAGTGAAATGTACAATATTTAAATCAATGTAAAAACAGTTATAGACAGCGATTAAAAAAAGAGTGGGTAAGAAATAACTGTATTAAATAAAAGAAACAGAAGGGACAAGTAAAAAAAATTTATAACTTTTCAATTTTTAATTTTGTTTTAATGATCAAAAACTATTAAAATCAGGAGTAATGAGACTCCACATTTTTAAAAGTTAATTTTTAATTGTTTGGCAATCAATATGAATTACCGCGCTGTTAAAACTTAGTTTAGGCCTGGTATTTTTAAGTGTACCTGTTTGCTGGCGTATTTAGTTACTTTCCAGCTGGGCAGATAAGCAAGTTGCCGCTTTTTCAATGATTTCTCTGATTGCAGCGTTTGATAGTCCTTTAATTCGAAGCTGTCATATCACCGGCGAACCACAAGGAGCAAGTTCTGGATTTCTGCATTTCACTGCGTATGTCCGAACGCTGGAACTTGCTCCTCCATTTCGCCACTAACTACGAAGAGCACTGTTGAGCTCTCTGCTATCTCGGGGGTGATTTCTGTCCCCTTAACCTTTTATTGAGGTGTGGTTTAAGGGGCCAAATGAGCTTCGGCTGCAACTCGCCTCCGTTTACATGGCATGTTACAGAAGCTACGGGAGAAACGTTGAGGAGTAATTAAATCCATTTCTGTTGCAGAATCCACAAAAAGTTAAGTACCTAAAATGTTTCAACTACCAGAATTGGCCCTTTAAATTTCGGCCCTCTGGCTTTAAGTGGGGATGAGACTTCTGGGTTTCTGTTGTGCATGCGCATTCTAACGCATCTGGGTTAAACCCGGAAATGGGCATGTTGGAGCCGGGATGCAGTCCCGCTCCAAGAAGTTGCTACTTTAACCTCCCACCCATCCCAACCCACCCGCTCTTGGGGTTAAAATTATCCCCTTGGGCGCTTTAAGAATGAGGAAAGGAATATAGTAGAGAGGCTATAAATATACAAGAGCTTTCAGGTAATTCTTTCACAAAAGTTTTCAGTACAGAAGGATTTGAAAGTATTTCAAGGCAGGTATGAAATTGTGGAATAATGTTTCCAAATTTAGAAAGAAAATAGTTCAAGAGCAATGAAACACTTATTAAGACATTGAAGCATAAAATACCAGGTGCAGAGGGGATGTGTCTCAGATTACTAAAAGAAATGAGGGGAGAAGGTGTGCATGTGGAGTGGTGGGGGGAAGAGTAATGGGATATTTGCAAAATATAATGAACACACAGGAATAGAATTTCCTTTTTTATTGAAAAAATGGGTGAAATGCCCATTTTTCTCATAACTAATGACCTGCTAATGTGGGATTGCATGGCTTTGAAATGTGCGATTCCTAAGAATGTGGTTTCGATTGTGGTAACAAAATCATTCAATCAATCATTTTTCACCTGAAATAATGATCCTTTAACACTTCTCATGCAGCTAATGAGCCAGTTAACTGGCCTAATAAATATCAAAAGGTTGGTTCATCCAGCTGTGGTGTGCACAAAAATGGTTCAACAACATTTGAGAAAATCCCAATTTACCAACAAGATCCTGCATATCCTTTTCAGTTCTGCTACTGCTACTGTTACGGTGACACTTTCAAATCTTCCCATTTATTACCCTGACCATCAATGTCTTTAACCAGGCAAAAATGGACTCTTCACTTACTTTTTGCAAATGTTTGTTCATCCATTTCTAAGGAAAATGGCGTGTGTCTTGACTTAACTGCGTTCTAATGTTAATATAAAAGGTGCAATGCTACTCCAACCTGAGATAATTGTCTTTACCTTGTCTGGGGCATGTTTGTTCATTTAATTGTCAAAAGTTGGCAATCAGTGGCTTTTTTATCTATTTTTTCAGTTAAATCAATGGATGTAACTTTCCCATGTTCCAGGAAAATCAGTCACTGCAGCTCGCCCGAGCATTGGAAATTTGAATCCACTGATTTTAATCCAGGCATGCACCACCACTGAATCAGGCCCAACCCATGACGATGGGTCTGGGTGTGCATGTCAGCCACATTCCGCAGGTTGGCACCTACCAATTTAAAGAGGAGAAAGCATGGCCACCTTGATGAAAGTGTTTGGCAAACATTTATTTATTTGAGGAGGGAGGAGAGCCTGACGAGCCATGTATCATTTTCATCACCACACAAGTACCACACAATGGTACCCCACACAAGTGGCACAAATTGCCTCATGATGTTGAAGAAGCAGGGACTCCCTGCATTTCATAATGGATTGTGTTACTATATTGTGCATTTATGATCAAATTAGAGAAGGCAAAAGATTTGCCAAACATTTTTGCATGGAGTCACTGCTTCTTCAACATCACGAGGCATTCTGGGACAGTGGATGTGAAGTTCTTTCTACTGAATCAAAGAAAGAGAACTAGATGATACAATTATGCTAAGGAACCTGTAACTCAAGAAGTAACTAGTTCACATCGTGCAATGTTAAGAAGTTTGTTAATAATATCGCACAGTGCGATTTCAATACATTCAATACATTGGCATGGTTATTTATGAAATAAAATGTTCAATAATGTAGCAAATTCAGACAGAAATTGCATTCAAAAAATACATTTCCTGATTCAACAAAGAGTGAATGATTAAATCTGAAATGTTGGTCTTAATTGGGATGGTTCAAAATTATTCAAAAATTATTAATTTGGTACAATGCAGACCATCTTGTATTTAAAGGTGCCACAGATAAATGTCTACATCTCCACATAATCTCTATCTATATACAGCAACTATATCTAGTAATGAAATGTCACACAGACTACTGAATTTATTTCATCGTTCAGGTTCATGTACAAGACTAAAAGGTCATTTTCCTTCTTTTCCTTGTGCCAAGCCCCATCCCACTCCTTGTTGAGTCAGCAAATGTAAAGTAGTTAGCACTTGAGTTACAGCTTCCTGAGCTTTCTTTGCACAATATGAGGTCAGCTCATCAGATATTGGGGGGAGGGGGGTGCACAAGGATCAGGTCGCAGGGCCATGAATGACATACAGTTGGAGATATAGGAGAAATCCAGCCATCCAAAAAGTATACAGCGATATAAAGACTAATGATGGTGGGGGCAGGGGGGTTGGCTTAGAAGCACCCCACAGGATTGAGGATAGGGATATAGGTCTGAAAATATGCTCGGGGAAGGGGTGTGGCTATCAGAGATCAGACCACAGAGCCAAACAAAAGTTTGAGGTAATGCGGCTACTGGGCATGGGCTGTGTGTCCCAAAGGATGCTCGCTGTGGCAGGGGAGAGATCTGCAAAGGTGAGGGGGAGAACACCCTGCATGGTTGCCAAGGTAGATCACTTAGACCTTCACAAGGTGTAGGAGCTCACAGCAGGACTGCTGAAGAAGGTGGAGCCTGAGAAACGACGGGGAAACAAGGTAAAATGAATTCTAACCTCCGAGTTTTGAGACAAAAATTAGACCCTGTTACATCCCATTTCCAAGCATTAAACGGGCACAACAAGGCCCAATTTCAGGGAACAATGGCCTGTTCCCCAAGGATGCCTCTAAAACATCTGACCAGAAACTGGATCAGGCCATTTTTCAGGTCGCTGCCTAAAACATATGTAAATGAGGAGCCTAACGCCTGCTTGAAATCTCCTCACAGAAATTGGGCCTGCCCCGTTCAGGATTCTTCTTTTTTAAAATTTCAAAATATACTTTATTTCATAGAATTTAAAGGTACACACTTCAATGTAAATAACACAATTCCAAACCAGTAAAATTCAAAACAAAACACTACAGACCGAACACAAAGCGATCTCATTTATTACAATTCAAGTACAAGACTAAAAGACGTGATGGAATACTCTCCACTTGCCTGGATGAGTGCAGCTCCAACAACACTCAAGAAGCTCGACACCATCCAGGACAAAGCAGCCTGCTTGATTGGCACCCCATCCACCACCCTAAACATTCACTCCCTTCACCACCGGCGCACAGTGGCTGCAGTGTGTACCATCCACAGGATGCACTGCAGCAACTCGCCAAGGCTTCTTCAACAGCACCTCCCAAACCCGCGACCTCTACCACCTAGAAGGACAAGGGCAGCAGGCACATGGGAACAACATCACCTGCACATTCCCCACCAAGTCACACATCATCCCAACTTGGAAATATATCGCTGTTCCTTCATCGTCGCAGGGTCAAAATCCTGGAACTCCCTACCTAAAAGCACTGTGGGAGAACCTTCACCACATGGACTGCAGCGGTTCAAGAAGGCGGCTCACCACCACCTTCTCGAGGGCAATTAGGGATGGGAAATAAATGCCGGCCTCGCCAGCGACGCCCACATCCCATGAACGAATGAAAAAATCACAGTATATTCCTTATGACGCATGGCGTACATACAAGTGGGTGGCCTTACACGGTAGCCTTTCCCCTTGGAGCCTTTGTGTAGGTTGCATCTCACCTCAGTGGTTCCTCAGCACGTACTCCTGGACCTTGGAGTGTGTCAGTCGGCAACACTCGATCGTGGACAGCTGCTTCAGCTGGAAGACCAGCAGGTTTCAGGCAGACCAAGGGGCCTCCTTCACCGAGTTGATGGTCTTCCAACCACAGGTGAAATCTAGCTCAGCGTGCGTCCTGGGGAACAGCCCATAGAGCATAGCGTCCTGTATTACTTAACTGTTAGGGATGAACCGGGACAGATACCAACACATCTCTCTCCACACCTACTGTGCAAAGGGGCAGCCCATCAGGAGGTGGACGATGGTCTCCACCCCACCGCAGCCTCGAGAGCAGCTCACAGTGGCGCTGAGGTTCCGTACGTGTTAGAAGGACCGCACTGGGAGGGCCTTTCTCACCACCATCCAGGCTACATCCTAGTGCCTGTTGATCAGTTCCGGTGACGAGACATTCTGCCAAATGGCATCGACCGTCTAGTCAGGGAAGAAACCGATCGAGTCCACCTTTTCCAATCCTTGCATGATTCTTAGAACGTTTCTTGTCGACCATTGTCTGATGGCCTTGTGGTGGAAGGGATTCCTCCTCAGGAACTTCTCCACCTGGGACAGGTGTGGGGGGGACAGTTAAGCTGGATAGGACGTCCTGCGCCTGCTTATCCAGCGTGGCCAGACCCAGCCTTCTCAGTGTGTTGGACAGGTAGGAATTCAGCAAGTAGTAGCACTTGGTGTTTGCGTACTGGGACTCTACACATTCCCTGAGGCAGCCACACACAAAGGTGGCCATCAGGATCAGAGAGGCATTAGGGATGCTCTTCCCCCATTTGTCTGGGGGCTTGTACATGGTGGTCCTGCGGACGCGTTCTACCTTGGACCTTCAGACAAAGTGGAAGATAGCTCAGGTGACTGTGATGGCGGAGTTGTGGGGAATGGCCATGTAGAGCAACACTGTGAGTATTTCACACCTTATCACCAGGTTCCTACCGGTTATGGAGAGGGATTGCCCCACCCACATACCAAGCTTCTGTTTGGCCTTGGCGATTCGCTCTTCCCAGTCCTTTGTGCAGGCCAGGAGCCTCCCAAACCAGATCCCCAACACCGTCAGGTAGTCGGACCTGACGGTGAAGGGGACAAAGGACAGGGCCTCCTACCTGCCAAAGAACATGGCCTTGCTTTTGCTTCGGTTCACTCTGGCCCCTGAGGCCAGTTTGAAATGGTCGCCGATGCCCATCAGTGTGTGGACCGACTGCTGATCGGACCAGAAGACGGTGACATCATCCATGTACAAGGAGGCCTTAACCTGAGAGCTTCCGCTGCCTGGGATCGTCACCCCCCGATACCGATGTTCTTCCTGATGGATGCGGCAAACAGCTCGATACAACATACGAACACGACTGCGGAGAGAGGACAGCCCTGCCTGACTCCAGATCTGATCAGAAAGTTCTCTGATTCCCACCCGTTGATTAGGACTGCGCTACGGATATCCGTGTAGAGCAGTTGGATCCAATCACGGATTCCTCCCCCAAAACCCATTTTGGAGAGCATGTCCATCATGTACGTGTGGGATATTCTGTCAAAGGCTGGTCCTGGTCCAGGCTGTTGAGGCAGGTGTTCACCCCCCTGTCCTGCATATAGGCGATCGTATCCCTGAGCAGCGCAAGGCTATCAGAGATCTTCCTGCCGGGTACAGTACAGGTCTGATCCGAGTGGATCACCAGCTCCAGAGCAGACTTGAGCCTGTTGGCGATGACCTTAGACAGAATCTTGCAGCCGACATTCAGCAAGGTAATGGGTCACCAATTTTTGATTTCTTCCCTCTCCCCTTCCGCTTGTAGATGAGGGCGATGATGCAGTTCCTCATGGACTCTGACACGTTGCCTGCCAGAAGCATACCCCCATACACTTCCAGTAGGTCTGGGCATATCTAATCCCACACAGCTGAGTACAACTCGACCGCTAAGCCATCGCTTCCGGGAGTTCTACTCTTCTTGAAGGATTGTCAGCTCGTCCAAGGTCAGTGGCCGATCCATGCTCTCCCGCTTACTGTCCTCTAAGACTTCCACGATAAAGGACAGAAAGGACTGGGAGGCTTTGCTGCCTGTGGGCTTCGCGTCATACAGCCCGGCGTAAAAGGAATTGCTGATTCTTGGTATGTCGGTCTGCAAAGACGTCAACGAGCCGTCATCCTCTTTCAGGCTGTTGATCACAGAGATCTCTCCTTGCAGCTCCTGGAAGAAGAAATGAGAGCACTTCTCGCCCTGCTCCATGGAGTGGACTTTGGCCCAGAAGATGATCTTTGAGACCTCGGAGGCAAAGAGCAAGGTTTGCTGGCCCTTCACCTCTCGGAGTTCCTCCCCGACATCAACCCCCATTGTCTGCAGCTGGAGCAGATCCTACATGCTTTTCTGGAGTTGTGATACTTCCCCCTGTCTCTCTCTTACCTTCTGAACACCTTTGAGGATGAAGAGTCTCTTGATGTTGGCCTTGATTGTTTCCCACCAGTGCACGTGGAGTCGAAGAGGAGTTTCACAGTTCTCCAACTTATGTAATCCCTCCTTAGTTCCTCAATGTTCTCCGGGGTTAACAGTCTCACGTTCAGCTTCCAAATCCCCGTGCCCGCTCTCTGGTCCTCCTGCGATTGACAGTGGGCCAGTGGGAGGCAGTGGTCAGAGAAGAACACCGGCTGGACATCGGTGGATCAGACCTTGAGCGGTGGGGACACAAAAAGAAAGTCTATCCTGGAACGGATGGATCCGTCTGATCTGGAACAGGTGTATCTCTGCGGCCCTCCGTCTGTAGGGTTGCTGAAGACGTTGCAAAGCTTTGTGTTTTTCACCGCCTCTATCAGGAGTTTGGACATGGTGCCCAGTACACCGCCGCCCCTGCTGGATCGTCCAGCCGCATCGGTGATGCAGTTGAAGTCTCCAGCGAGAACAATCGGTCTGAAGGTGGCCAGCAGTATTGGGAGATGCTGGAAGACCTCCATCCACTTGCTCCAGAGGGTCAGGGCGTACATATTGATCAGTCGGAGCAGGGTGTTCTTGTAAAGAATGTCTGCTACGAGCAGGCTGCCCCCCACCATCTCCTTAACCTCAGTGATGGTGAATTGACCTCCTCACAGCAGAATTCCCAGGCCCAAGGAACGACTATCATTGCCTCCCGACCAGATCGACTGCCCGTGGGTCCACATACGTGACCACTGCCGGTAGTTGCTGAGTTGCAGGATCCCGCATTTCTGCCAGGACAGAAGGACCCTCTTGATCCTGGACATGTAGTCCAGGGTCACGGCACATCGTGTAGTCAATTTGATGCTACGCACGTTTATGGATCCAATTTTTTAATTCAGGTTTCTTTTTTTTTAAATTCAGATTCTTCAGCCTAAGCAGCAGCCACCAACTAAAGGTAAACAAACTAAAAAACAACCTTCCTGTGGAGCCGGGAGGAGCTCCCCTAACATCACAGTCGTTGCAATCGCCCCCCACCCCCACCCCCACCCCCACCTCCATTCAAACCCCCTCTCGAGACGTTACGATGAGTTAAGCGGCTCGACATTTGTGCTCTCCGAATGCGTGAGCTGCCTGTGGAAGCGGGACAGGTGCCGGCAACTCCCGCGTAAAATGCTAATGAGGCACAATTTTGCGCTGGTGTCTTGGTTGGTGCGCGTGCTGCCTGCACAGCATCAAGTTTGGGCCCGTTTGATTTTTGCCCCAAAAGGCATGGTATGGATGTCTGTGGTGTCTCTATAGCTATCATCATATTATGTAAAACCCATACAGCAGTTTGTTGTGCCCTTGAGAGGTGCTTTTTATACTAATTTCAGTTCAAGGTGAGATTTATGGAAATAATTATGAACAGTGCCTTTAATTTGATAAACACCAATGGAGTAGAATATTGGCCAGCTGTGAGATTCAAGTATCTTAGCTCACTCTCAACAGGATTGATAATTAGCAGGATTAAAGAATTGTTCCACTCAGTTGTTGTGTCACAAGTTAGTCTCCATTGCTGAGCTCCAATAAATCTACTGTTTTCTGGAGGGGGCTAGCACACAATGCAAGTAACAGAAATTAAACACATGGGTTTCATTAAGTTCATTTGAATGGATTTATGGCTGGTTTAAACATTTGCGCTTACCATTCTCTCTTCTTTTATTACTTTTTGATGAATAGATAAAGTGGAACAATAGAACAAAGGGTTAATCAAAAAGGAACCATTTCAAATAAAAAACCCCAGATGTTTAGTAGTTATGGCAAGCAATGTGTAATTCTTACATATGTTAGAACTGATCAATCATGGCATTCAAATATGCCTAAATATTAAAATAATAGCCATTGTTACTTCCTTTTCTCTCCTTTTCCACAGCTGCCTTCTTCAATCATACACTATATTATTCATAATTCCAGGCCAGTTTATGCCAATAGCTTGAGGAATTTGAAATACGCTCCAATACACTTGATGTAATGCCTGGTGAAAGTCAGAAAGGGTATCAATCATTATAGTTAGCACAGGCAGAAACACCTTGACACTGAAATTCCCATTTTCCTTAAGATGGATAAAATGCTTATATTTGAAATTAACTGCGAACAAAATTGCAGGAACTTATGTTTTTGAAACGGGCAATTCATGAAAAATGTCAGTAGTCAATGACAGCACACACCACATTAGCGATCCTTAATACTGCTCAAGAAGCCAATGAGCCACTTAACTGGTATGAACATCAGAAAGTGTGTCTCTCCACGCTTAGGATCCACAATTGGCCTAGAGAATGGCACAGTGTTAATGAGCAAAATCTCCGTTGCTATAGCAAAGAGCCTGCTCTCACATGATTGGCCAAATGGCTTCCTTCTGTGCTGTACACGATTACGGTTCTATGGATCAGTGCTTCACTGACAATGTCCTGCAAGTTCTCATGCAGTGATGCATCAAAGCAGCACTTTTGTTGGGGAAGGACAACTTTCAAATATACCAAGGAAGAGGAAAATGTGTCAGTGTGGCACCAAGATGGAGAACAATGTTAATAACTAGAAGGACATGAATGATAATGAGAAAAAGTCACATGAATTAAGGAAGAGCATAAAGGTAAGGCTAAGTATATTACTATAAAGTAGCAGCACAGAATATATATGGACACAATGTAACGCTGTAGCTGTAAAAGATATATACAAAGAACAGTACCGGCAAAGAGAAATGTTGAGAAGAATGTAGCAAATGAGTTATTAGAAGTGAAAATTATGGGCCTGATTTTCTGGAGCAGGGCACCTCATTGAAGCATGCCCAGTTAGTGAAACTTGTTTGTGCATGTTTAGGTTTTAAAATTCTTTGCCCACGAAGTTGCTGGAAGTGTGAGCTGATAACGGTGCGGCGAGAGAAACAGGGCATCTGGGACCTTGATGAACAACGGGACAAACAGTGAGATTAAAGGATTGAGGAATAAACAGAGGAAGGACTGAGAAGGGTGAATTAGAGTGAGTTAATTCAATGTCAAATCAGGTACAGAAAGAGAAACAAAGAGAGGGAAAGAAAGATTGAATTATGGGAGAGAGAGGAAAAAGAGACAAAAAGGAAAAGTAAGGAAAAAAATGTAAAAATTTAAAATTCGACATTTAAAAAATCTCCAACAACAATTCACAACCTGAACGAATGAGACTCCACACTTATAATTGTTCGCTTTCTGGGCCTGAGAGGTTGATTGGCAGTCATTAACAATTATCACATCGTTCAAAAGGTACTTACTCTGTTATTTACTAGGCTTGACTTTCTGTGGTGAGTTTAATGGGCAATTAATGTGCAAATGCAGCAACCTCATAAAAATCATGGGGAGATTAAGTGCGAGATATCGTTTTCATGAAGCTAACAGCGGAGTAGTGCAAATCGGGCAGCAACATGTGGCGATTTGCAATTCACAGAGCATCTCTTCCTCGCTACAAGTTGCTGGCCGATTTGTACACTAATAACAGCGTGTATCGTTCACATGCCATTAATTTTTCAGCAAAATCTGAGCCAATAGTTATGCAAATTGCATTATTCATGCTAAGAAGGGAGATGCAGAAAATTATTTCCATTATATTATATTATAGAATCATAGAATGGTTACAGTTACAGCACGGAAGGAGGCTATTCGGCCCGTCGAGCCCGTGCCGGCTCTCTGCGAGAACAATCCAGCTAGTCCCACTCCCCCATCCTTTCCTGTAGCCCTGCAAATTTTTTCCCTTCAAGTATTTATCCAATTTTGTTTTGAAGGCCATGATTGAATCTGCCTCCACCCCCCGGGCAGTGCATTCCAGATCTTATCCACCCGCTGTGTAAAAAAGTTTTTCCTCATGTCGCCTTTGGTTCTTTCGCCAATCACCTTAAATCTGTGTCTTCTGGTTCGTGACCCTTCTGCCAATGGGAACAATTAAGACCCAATTTTAACTTAACTCGCACAGCAAGGATTGGGCGTGCTCGGATTGGACACCCGATTTACATGCCACTCGATTTCTGCCTCTACTGAAGTCTCACCGTTATGTTAAAATGGGATCTTTAGTCTCAACTGTTTATAGACAAAGCTTTAATATCACCAGAACAGGCAGTGATCACCTACTGACCCCATATGGGGAAACTATAGCCTATCTGTTCAGGAGGGAGAGCTTACAAGATGCAGGGGACGGGATCTTCCTCTATGATCCAGGCCTGAAATCAGGCAGGATAGCAGCAGAAAACAGGGCAAAATCGGGCCGTAATGGGCTGTAGCATCTAGGCTTCAGTATCCGAGACCTACAAAAACTGCAGCCATTTTCATCCTTGGGGTTCTTTTGCCCTTTAAGTGCTTCAGTGAAGGTCTTCTGCTGCTGCAGCCACATCCCAACTGCAACACACACCAATGTCCCTCTCTTGCAGCGGTGCACTCCTTCTGGGTGGCGAAAATCCTGCATGTCCCAGGAAAATGCGTTGGGCTTATGGTAGGGTTGGAGTGGTAGGCGGAAGTATCGTTCCGCCCCGCCCCACCGTTACCTCATCAGAAAGAGAGAAATCCAGCCATGGTCGGTAGAGTTTGGAACCCATGGTATGTGCCATTTTACTTATGTATTCCATAATTTGCATGTTTCATGAATGTGTCCATACACAGTGATTGTGTACATGCACACAATAAAGCAGGTAATATGAATGTAGAACTCTTGTGGATAAATGTGCTTATTTACTCGAGCAAAATCAGAAGAACAACACTCAGCAGAGCACCAACCATTGCCATCCTTCCTTGAATCGGTTGCCAGATGCATACACCTCAGAGAAAGTGGAAAATAATGTTCAGAATACTTTTGTTAGAACAAAGAAGATTACAGGGTGATTAGATAGAGGTGTACACAATTATGAGGTGGAGATGCCGGTGATGGACTGGGGTTGACAATTGTAAACAATTTTACAACACCAAGTTATAGTCCAGCAATTTTATTTTAAATTCACAAGCTTTCGGAGGCTACCTCCTTCCTCAGGTGAACGATTTTTCCACATCGTTCACCTGAGGAAGGAGGAAGCCTCCGAAAGCTTGTGAATTTCAAATAAAATTGCTGGACTATAACTTGGTGTTGTAAAATTGTTCACAATTATGAGGGGATGGGACAGAGTAGGTGGAAACAGATGGTTTCCAGTGATTGAGGGTCTAGAATGAAGGGAAATGAAAGAACTTGCATTTACAGTAACACTGACTGGTTGGGCTGAATGGCCTGTTTTGTGTTATGATTTCTACATAATTCAATGGATTGTAATACAGGGTAAAACATTCAATAATTAGCATGGAAGGGTAGCTGTGGCAATGGTTGATCAGGAGCCAACTGATGCAAGGTGGAGGTCCAGCATACTGAGTGACCCTGGTGAATCATACATAGATACAAACTTTAATTGGGCCTGTGTGAAATGGAATCTGCATAGCATGAGTGTTATGACCATACTGAGTGGTCACTTGCTTCTGCACTTAACAGTGCCAGTTGGTCTGGACTATTTGGACGAGCCCAACACCTAGATGTGCAGTGCCATCTCCCACATCAGTGATGTTATGCAGCAGTCGCTGCCTGCACTGCAGTGTGCCACTGAGCATATGGCATGAACAGCAGCATCAGTAGTGGATACATCAATTAAGCTTGTCATAGGCAGAGAAGGAGCATCCCCTGTATGCAGCCATTGATGCTGTAGAGGCTTTGAGATCCAAATCTAGGATGCAGTCATGGCCACCTTCGACTCTCTTGGAGAACACTTACAAGCAACCATTAAAGAGACCTACACTCACACAGATCAGTGAGCATGGTGAGAATATGCCTTCCTGCAGTGTCCTGGGTGAATTCGCACAGCAGCTCTCATGTCAGATTCGCACAAGTGATCGTCTCAGAAAGGAATGAGCCCACAGCAACTCCAGGAGAGGATACCCTGACACTGATGCAGGCCTCTCGGGGTTCATTGCAGATACAGGTGGGCAACCTTCTATATCCACTGCAGCTATCCAGTTGGATATCCAGCTAGCCATTAATTCCATTCCTTCAACTGAGGGGTCACATAGTGGTATGGTAAAGAAATATATACAAAGCAAAAGGCAAGTGCATCAGCAGACCATGTTAAACAAATACAACACTACAACTACACAAAGTTACAACATTTTTATCATGTTCACTATATTTTGCAGTCTGTCATTCTTTTATTGTGTAGTAACTAAAGTGTCAGTTGTCCAAAAACTAAACATAGCATATGGGCCCTGATATTTCAGATACACCACTTGACATGACCTGAACCCGCCTGTATTTCTGGGTTCAGGTCACTGGCATGGCCCAGACATGCCCCCTGTGCAAGTCCACTCCTTGGGAGGGGCCCGTGCCCAGAGTATTCACAGAAACTCCGTTTCTGTTGTAGGCCTCAGAGGCCTGAAGCTCCAGTAATGGCTGTCAGCTGCAGGAGTGTTCCTATTGTTCTTCAGCTACCCCTCCGATTGGGCAGCCACCTGGGGAATATAGAAGAAAATGAAGCAGTTGAGCCCTTCCTACTTCATTTGCATGGGCTCACCCTGCTTGCATCTTCACCATGTGCAAGGACTCTGCCCTCGCCCATCACAGAAGCCCTGAAATTCCCAAGCAACACAAGAAGGGCGGAGACCTAACATAATGGATCTATGCCCTTTTTCATTCCGCTCTGCGGCCAGGAACTGAGCAATCCCAGAGTGCAAAGGAGCCAAAAATCAGGACCATGCAGTTCTTTGAAAAACAAAGTAAACAGCAGTTCATTGACTAAATATATTAAATAGAAAGTAATAGCAGAGGATACTGTGAAATTGAAAAGGAGTGGTTAGTGAGAAAATGTATTTGCTTAACTTTCACCAAAATGCTGGAAAAAGTACCAAATAAAGTACCAAAAAAATTGAAATTGTAGAAGATAATAACACTTGCATTTACACAATGCCTTTTACACTGAGATGTCTCTACACAAGTAGTTCGTTGTGTAAGTACCGTACACAATGAACTACTTGTGGTGACAGATACGATGGCAAAATAAGTTTTACACATGTAGAATTAACATAAGAGCATAAGAAATAGGAGCAGAAGTAGGCTATACGGCCCCTCGAGCCTGCTCCACTATTCAATAAGATCTTGGCTGATCTTTTACCTCAACTCCACTTTCCCGCCCGATCCCCATATTCCTTGATTCCCTTTATGTCCAAAAATCTATCGATTAGGGTCGCCTTTCAGAAATGTTTAATCCACTACTGCTGGCCAGTACCCGTTACAGTAGAATAGAGTAGCCAGGAATTTGTTAACTCACTTGAACATCATTTTTTGTTACTTTGGTTTTATTTTTCTCCTCTCCTCCCTAGAGTGTACACCAAAGCAAATGAATCTATGACCTGCTTCTAGACCTCTTCATGAGATGATACTGCAAAATTTTCCCATTCATTATGTTCACCAGCTCCAGGTCTGACCTGGAGTAAAATAATCCCTTTCTGACTTAATAGTGTAGCTATGCATCGCTGCACAAATTTATCATTAATGGCTTTAACAGAGAAAAATAATCAGCTTTTTCAAACTAACTTTTCATTAATGTCTATTATTGCATTTTTCTGATTGATCAGGGCAATTCTAACCACAGCCACAACCTATATTCCACTACGTTTTACCCATCTACTTTTTAACTGAAATTGGCAAAGTGAGGTATTTCAGCTGCTATTTAATTTTCACTGACTGATGTGGGGAACATTTCTTCTGTTATTTGTAATAAAATCATAAACATGAACATAAAGCACACATTTATGATCTCCCTCCAAATCGAGAATAGAGGAAATCTTCCCTTTTGATTCCCTCTCTTGTACAATTTCTCCTTCAAATTTACCTTGTGATTATTTACAATGTGTGCCACTAGATAAGTGAATTAATGTGAATTAGAACCAGGACAGCCAATGCATTTTAGACTGGTCAGTGCACTATGCCTTATTGGTTATTTTACAAATGTTTCTATTCTCCATCCCTTTTCTTCCAAGTCCTCCTTTGGTGTTCTCTACTGTCACGATTCCCAGCAGAAGAATAGTGCCCTGAATGCATGTTTTAGGAGCCTACCGCTTCACTGTTACCATGGCACCAGATTAAATAAGCGTGGATTATGATTTCTGTTAAAATTTGGTGTGCAGGATAACATAATGGTCAGCTCCAAGCACTTCACAATGGCATGGAATGGCATATGCTTGTACAAGAAGGTAATGCTTGGTTAACTAAATTATCACTGCATCACCTTTAAAAGAAATAGACAGAAATATATTGGGAGAATCTAGGACTATCAAGCTAGGATCTATGCAAGTTAATGGTAAAAGTAGGTTCAACAATAAAGAAAAAGCAAACATGCAAGATACTTTTTCTTTCCATGTAAGTAATTAATGCAGAGTCATGCAGATTGATCATTTAAATATGAACAAAAGATGAACATTTTGAGGTGCCATTGTTTCTTTTGCCATCTATTACAGAAAAATGTTTTGCTAAGCACTTTTAATCGATTCCATTTGTTCATAGCACTACTGTGCGAGACTGTTCTGTTATCAAAGACTAACACCTGCTTATAACTGATTGCAGCTGTACTACTGGAAAGAAAAAATACAGTAAGTCTAATAATCTATAAAATTCCAGTGTAAAGTCAATTTCATCTGTGCATGCTTTGTGTGGCACTTTCAGGTGTACAAGGGTTTTATCCTCCTGGGAGGCTGTTTCAACTTCAAGTAATGTCTGGATGTCATTCAGCAGATTACTGTGAAATAAGTAAGGCATGAAATTCCACTAGGCTGAGATCCAAGGAATCACTTTATCATGTCCGCTCTCTGCAGATCCTTTGACTCCAGGAGGCCTCAGGTTTTTCCAGAATTCGGTTTACAAAGTAATTTATCACTCATGTTTCTTTTGACCTTTTAATGGGAAGAATCTTTAAAAGAAGACAGAATATAATTGGCTGAGAAGCAAATTCTTTAAAGTTAAATCAGTTTCTGGTTTTGTAACCTATAGGACATATGCTACATTATGAATTACAAATATGGCAATTAAAAATAAATATATCCTTCTGAATGAGCGTTCAAAAATCATTGTCATAGAAAAGAATATGAGATAATGAATTTTAAAATTCTGTGCCAGTTTCATTTTTGGTTTGTGAATATTAGTCTTTGCTAAACACAAATTGTTAAAGGTTTTATCTGTTACATATTCAGACTAAGCTGAATTCACCTTTATCAAACAGTATTAACAACACCCTCTTTCCCCATTGCCCAAAGCCACATAATTTAAATTAATGTTTGTTACCTTATAACTGCAGCAGTAGATAGCACTTCCAGCAAAGAATTCATAAGCAGAACAAGCATTTATATTTGCATACATTTATACATTCTGTGGTGCATTTCCCTCACATTATCAAAGTACCCTGTGCAAAAGGGATTAAAAGCAGGCACTCAGGCTGTTCTTTCATGTCAGTTTGTCCAAAATACAACAAGTTCTTAGTCTGAATATATTCCAACATCAGTACATGTCATTTTTCTTCATTAATAAAGTCAAGCAATTAATATAGCTTTGGCTTTATATAACATGATCTTATAACTAGCTCATCTATTAGGTCTGCTCCATATGAGTATTCCACATATGTTAAAAATCAAACAAAGATCTCGGGCCAGATTTTGCTGTGAGCGGCAAACAAACAGCAGCAGCCAGAAAGTTACTATCAGCCAAACAGCACAGCGCCCTCTACAGGGCATCTGGGACCTGTGTGAACAGGGCAAGCAACTGTGTATCTCCTTAACCAAACAGATTGAAGAATCGTTAATAAGCATCGCAGAGTCTAAACCAGAAAGTGTAAGTTAGAATCGTGAATTCAATGTCAAATCAGGTACAGAAAGTGAAATGAAGAGAGGGAAAGATTGGATTAAGAGAGAGATAAAAGAAACAGAAAGAAAAAGTAAAAAAAAATTAAATTTTTAAATAAATCTCCAACAATAATTAAAAGATGTAGGAATGAGACTCCATACTTGTAAAAGATAATTTTCAGTGCCAGAGAGGTTATTTTGCAGTAATTAAGATGTATCTCACCATAAAAAGGGCATTTTGACTGGAATAGACAAGTCCTAACTTTTTGTGGCGAGTTTAATCCGTATCTACTATATCAGGACATGAACGTCACGCCGTTCAATATATTTGAATGGGGAGCCAGACGGTGAGATGCCATTTTCGTGCAGGTTTTGGAGGGTTTTGCAGTTAGTCTCACCGTTATTTTCACAGCATAATCTGGCCAATCAAGTTTTAAATGTCTGCATAGCAATAATTTGGCTCGGAATGAAATACTGATCATTCAAGAAATGGAGAAGCTGCAATCATTAACAAAGATATAAATAAAGGAATGTTGTTCAAAGAATGTAATAAATTGGAATGTTGTTTGTTCTGAAATTATGTACATCTGTTCCAATTACAGATATTACAAAGGGTGAAATATTAAACTTTGGGAGATTTCATAGCTTGAATCCTGTAAATTTCTCTAAATTACTCTAAAACAGGTGTTGGGGCCCGATATTAGGAGGGAGGCAGATTGGCAACGGGGGGTCGACTGGGCGCGTGGGTAACCCGCCCAGTAAAATCGGTGGGTTTGGCATGCGATCGTAAGTAAATTGAAGCCACTTACCTTGGCTTCCGGGTTTCGCGCTGGAAAGCTGCGCAGCGGGCGGACTGCACACCCGCATCATAGGCTGTCAGCTGGAGGAGCCCTATTTAAAGGGACAGTCCTCCACTTATTGATGCTGCAGAAAATAGGCAAAATTACAGCATGGAGGAGCCCAGGGGGAAGGCTGCTCCCAGGTTTAATGATGCCTCACTCCAGGTCTTACTGGATGGGGTGAGGAGGAGGAGGAGGAGGAGGAGGGAGCTCTTCCACTCGGCAGACGGGAGGAAGTGGCCTGCCTCTGCCACCACGAAGGCCTGGCTCGAGGTGGCAGAGGAGGTCACCAACCACCAACATATCACGCAAGTGCAGGAGGCGCTTCAATGACCTAACCAGGTCAGCCGAAGTGAGTACTCTTACTCATTCCCCTACACTCCGTCTGCCACATCACCGCCCCCAACCCACATCTCCTTCTGCACTGCCAACACAACTCTGTCACATCACTCCTCACACCCACTCAAACCTCATCCTCATCTTACCAGCACTTCCTCACCTCCCCAGTACTCATCCCACCACTACCACTCAACCCAATCCTCATACAATCTCATGGCTCTGTATCATACTCACCCTCTCATGCATCTCTTTCACAGTCAGTCTCACCCCACCTGCCACTACCTGTGCTGCAGCCACAGGGCACGCATCACATACGTGTATAGGAAGCGTAAGGCAAATGTGTCGTGAGCATGAAGGGAACGCACAAGGGTGTTTGAGGGTTTGTTATGGTTTTTACTTATATTTGATTCTGATCAACTCACATTACATATTATATTCTCACCACTACTGCCACGTCTTGGCCATTCTTGACTGGCTTGTGCAATAATGCCCTTTCATGAGGTTCTCCATGAACACCCTTGATGCCACCCATTGGGTCTCCCTACAGTGGGTGTATGTGTAGTTGCACGACTACTTTGTGCAGGTGCCTGTTGCACAGCACTGTGTTGTGGAGCTCCACGTGGCGGAGGTGTACGGCATGCCTGGCGATTGTTGGTCGTCCTCCAATGGAGTGATGAATGCAGCAATGGAAACCCCTCCCCCATCCTGACGGTGTGAGTGTGAGGGGGTCCACAAAGTAGGTAAATGTGTTTGGACAGCAGAGTTTAGGGTATGATGTAATAATTTTGAGTGCGGAGACAACGGTGCGGCAGGCAAAACTTTGTCTGAGGTGACAGAGTGCCCTGCTGCAATGAATGAGGTATTCCCCCCAACTGTCAAGGAATCCTCTGCATCTCCCAATGGCTGCTGACTGAAACACGTCTGCAACAACAGGGAGTGTTTCCCACAGCATGGGAAATATGCTGAGGAGAGTCCAAAATCACACCCCTGCTAAAATCTTTTCCCAATGAGGTGTGTCAACGACCTCAAGTACCTCCCTAACTATCTAAACTGTCATGCCGCCGGCTTTAATTGCCAGTGTGACTCCCGCATGCGGGGGCTGCGCGCACACCGATTCACATCATTGGGGAACCTGGAAGTGGGTGGGAACACCCCCCCTGCCACGAACGCACCCGCTCGGCCATCCTAAAATTGACCCCTAGGTCTCTTGCATATGCTAATGAGGGGCCTAACACCCGTTTGAGGGAAATTGGGCTGCCCTGAGCAGAGCAGGCATCAGGCCCCTCGGCTCAGGTTTTCCAGGCGTGGGTGCGGCCTAGCAAGCGGCTATCACCAGAAAGGTAGGTTCATTTTTTTTAAGTTTGAAGTGGAGCCAGGAGGAGCAGGACTCTTCCTCCCGGCTCCGCAGTACTCCTCAGGGCATTTGCCGGCCCACAATCGGCCGCCCTTCCGTTCTCCTCCCCAACCCCCGGACCTACTTTGGCATGCTGCCAGTGAGGCACGCGGCCTAACATTCATCCTTTTAAAATGGGTAAGCTGCCTCTGGAGGCGCGATAGTTGCTGGCAGCTCACCCAAATAATGTTGATGAGGTCCGAGGCCCAATTTCAGGCCGGCCTCAGGCCTCCCAGTTGCGGCACCCATTTCAGGCCTGAAAACAGGCCTAAAGGAATTTGCACCCCATTGTTAACTTGTATGATGCAGACCTGTGGAGTGTCCAGGTGTAATGTCCTCTTGGTGCTTTATAGCACAGTATAAGGTCTGGAGCTTGGATCAGCATTCAGTTAACATGATAAAAGTTTTGTTTTTTTAAATAATCAATGAAATCAATAATGTAGATATAGAGAGGTAGGTTCTAGCGAACCAGAGGAGTAGACCCAGTGGCACCATTACTTTAATGGCTAAGAAAGCTACACACAAAATATAACTTAAGATACATCTCTTTGATGCAAATAACTATTAATGTATTGAATAGACTGCTAATTAGAATAGTGAATCAGCACAATTACATCCAAAAGGAAAACAACATTTATTCACCAGGGAATAGAAAGACACAGCTTGGGATAGATGGCAAATGGCAAGTATGATTCTCAAAGGACTTAAATGATAGGCAAGCCAGCTGAGCTGAACATCTTCGTTTCATTCCCACATCTTTGTGCTCTCCGATTATCTGGCCATTATCACATTGCTGTTTGTGGGACCATGCTGTGCGCAAATTGGCTGCCGCGTTTCCTACATTACAACAGTGACTACACTTCAAAAGTATTTCATTGATTGTAAAGTGCTTTGGGATGTCCTCAGGTTGTGAAAAGTGCTATATAAATGCAAATTCTTTCTTTCTTTCTTATATGACATACAAACGTCAACATACTTGACTACTGCACAATGTCATGATATATTCTTAAAACATTTCCCTGGTTCTCGCCGCATATGGTACTTTACTTGCCACCCATCATTATGTAGTGGGCCAGTTGAGTTCCAAATCAGGTCACTGCTCATATTTTCTGCATGTTTGTTGGCAGACTTCTTTCATCAGAAATGATAAGACAGTAGTTCGAAAAAGTGTTCCCCTTTAAAACTTTTTGCTAACAAGAAGCTAAGAAACTTATAAGAGATGTTTGTGTTATTAGGCTCTACTCTTCTATGGAGGTGAAAGAGTTTCCCAGAATTTAAGAACAGAAAGTAGTGATATATATATATGTATATATATGTGTGTGTGTGTTGGTACATACTATCTAAAATCAGGCATAAAATCTGATTCTACTACTCCTGGCTTTTATAGTCAAAACATACATTGCTAACTGTAATTGTACAGAGCTACCCCAGGCTTATGTCTAATGTAATGGATTACTACTACTGGCTTCATTTCTTTCTCCAGTCATCCTGTCTCTCTCGCTTGTACACTTGACCCCCTGCACTATGGAAGATAGACAAGGCATAAATATCTTTCTTATCTCACCATTATAGAGCCAACAGCAATCCATCACTAAGGAAACTTTATTTCTCCTTCTTTCGGGTGACCTTGGTGCAAGGAACAAGAAAGATTTTTGTTGGAATAACAGTTAAACGAGGCAAATGTTATTTTCAGGTAGATCTTGAAACAAATTAACAAAGGTGTAAAAGTGGTCAAGCCAAAGAATCTAGTTGAAGTTTTCCATTATGAGTTCTGTTAAATTTTTCTGTTATAACTAAGAAAATCCAAAAAAATAACTGATTGAGATTTCAGAGAAACAGAATGCTGTGATTCTAACAGCATAATTGAATATCAAATTATTGAGTCCTAACTAACATTTTGTAGAGGGACATTTTGTACAAGGATGGTCATAAAGATGTACCTTGATATATAGTACTTAGACACAGAGAAAGTATTGGTAACTAACAATGGGTTATTTGATGTTTAACTACCTTTTTCCTGGAAAGACAGGGAAAAAAACCACCCATACAATGATCTGACACTGTGTCATGCCATAAACTTTGTCAAGCTGGAATAATACAGAAATTCTTTCCAAGACCTTCAGGCATAAACAGAGCTGCACAACAAGAGATTCGTCCATTGTCAATTCAGTCATTCTATCATCAGAAATAACATGAGAAAATCTACGGTTTCCTTTTTGAAACCCTGGAGTGTTAACATGCTTGAAATCTGACAAGTGTTGGACATTCTTCAGTTCCTCATACCATGAGTGCCCATTGGGTTTATTTCAGCCTTTTTCTAATTTACTTTTTTGTGGATTTCAGCTATTTCTGTCTATTTTCAGTAAAAGTCATCTCATTATGCTCCTTTCCTCCTTCCAGTTTTTGATACCACTATTTTTAGTGAAAATAATTACCTATATTTAATGTAGTATGTAATTGTATCTAATTGGTACCATCCATACAGTCATTTATCTCTCTGGTCAATATAAACAGCATGCTAAATTGTTATTTTATTTTTCCCTGGCTTGCTTTTCCAATTTTTATCAATACATGGCAATGCATGACAGCATAGTAGCACAGCATGTTGATGTTCCAACTAACTGCATTGCACAGATGTACATCATGGATAAAAATCCAACTATCTTATCAGCAGGAAGATGTCAAGCAGATGCCAAGTATCCTTCAAGGATGAAAGAGAGAAAACTGGATGTGCATATCCGAGGAAGCTGTAAGTATTAAATATTATTAATAAAATATTCATAGGAACATAAGAACAGGAGTAGACCATCCAGCCCCTCGTGCCTGATCCACCATTCAGTGAGATCATGGCTGATCTGTATCCTAACTTCATTTACATGCCTTAGCTCCATATCCCTTAATACCTCGGCTAGCAAAAATCTATCGATCTCAGATGTAAAATTATTAATTGAGCAAGCATCTATTGCCTTTTGTGGGAGAGAGTTCCACACTTCTACCACCCTTTGCACGAAGAAGTGTTTCCTAATTTCTCTCCTGAATGGCCTGGCTCTGATTTTAAGTTTATATCCCTTTGTCCTAGACTCCCCCACCAGCGGAAAAAGTTTCTATCTACCCTATCAACTCCTTTCAAAATCCTAAAAGCCTCAATCAAATCACCCCTTAACCTTATATATCCCAGGGATTACAAGCCTAGTTTATGCAATCTCACCTCATAATTTAACCCTTGGAGCCCTGGTAACATTCTGGTGAACCTGCATTGCACTCCTTCCAAGGCCAATATATCTTTTCTAAGGTGCGATGCCCAGAACTGTACATAGTATTACAGATGTGGCTAACCAGGGCATTGTATAGCTGTAGTAAAACTTCCTCCCCTTTATATCATAGATCTCTAGATATAAAGACTAACATTCCATTACCCTTTTTGATTATTTTTTGTACCTGACCACTACATTTTAGTGATCTATGTACATGGACCCCTCAATCTCTTTTGGACCTCCATTGTTCCTAGCTCTTCACCATTTAAAAAATACTCGGATCTATCCTTTTTTGGTCCAAGGTGGATGAGCTCACACTTAAATGCATTGAAATCCATCTGCCACAGTTTTGCCCAGTGATAAAGAAATGGCGCAGAGAGTGGTTTTCCTCTTTTAATCTATGCTTCTGCACTTAAATTTCCAATATGCACTGGCCCTCCAGTGGTGTGGGGCCTTGCAAAATTTATTATTCATTTGAACCAGGGGAGGAGTTTGAAAGATTCTTTAAGTGATAATATCAATTCAGCCAGTTAAATAACAGGATTGGCTGCTGCCTGGAATATGTCGGCCACAAATTTCCTGGATTGCACTTACCCGGAAATGACACCGAAATTTACGCCGGCATCTATGAACCAAAAATGGTTCGAGCCTCCCATCGCCAGCTTTATCTGGGTGGCATGGCTTCTCTGTTGATTTCATGCCCAGTTCGGGCAGAAGTCAAAGATTACCCCCATATGTTTACACTGTTTCTGTAGTTTGCACTGGGTTTTCTGTAGATTTTCCACCAAAGTTATGGTGGACAATCAGGAGAATCCCAGTGGAATGCTACACATTTGCAAAAATTCCATGAACAAAAGATTGAGGAAAAATAGCCTAAACTTAGGTTGGGAGATTCTCAAAAGATTGATGGATAGGACCACAGTCTGCCATATATCTTTTTATATTCTTAAATCTTAACCTGTTTCATTTTATTTAAGTGCAGGTATTTTCTATATAGGCAGAAGCCCTGTTTTCTTTCTCCACTTTTCTATTCACCAATCATCTTGAGCCATGTACCTCCTACAGTTGTGAGGGTGGGGCAGACCGCCTGCGCCCTGATTGCTACCAGTACAGGTACTGCTCTTAGCTGCCAAGAGGTATACAAGAGCAGTCTAGTGGAGAATTCCGATTTGATTTTCCCCTCAAAATTTTTCCATACAGCGCAGGTGAGATTAAGATTTCATCGTGGTCAGTTATTGAGCCTGCATCCCATCGAGCCACAGCAATACATATTGGATGTTATTTATATGGACTTCCAGAAGGCATTTGATAAGGGCCCACATAAGAGACTGTTAGCTAAGATAGAAGCCCATGGAATCGAGGGAACAGTACAGACTTGGTTAGGAAGTTGGCTGAGCGAAAGGCGACAGAGAGTAGGGATAATGGGTAGGTACTCACGTTGGCAGGATGTGACTAGTGGAGTCCCACAGGGATCTGTCTTGGGGCCTCAATTATTCACAATATTTATAAACGGCTTAGATGAAGGCATAGAAAGTCTCATATCTAAGTTTGCCGATGACACAAAGATTGGTGGCATTGTAAGCAGTGTAGATGAAAACGTAAAATTACAAAGCGATATTGATAGATTAGGTGAATGGGCAAAACTGTGGCAAATGGAATTCAATGCAGACAAATGTGAGGTCATCCACTTTGGATCAAAAAAGAATAGAACAGGGTACTTTCTAAATGGTAAAAAGTTAAAAACAGTGGATGTCCAAAGGGACCAAAGGGTTCAGGTACATAGATCATCGAAGTGTCATGAATAGGTGCAGAAAATAATCAATAAAGCTAATGGAATGCTGGCCTTTATATCTAGAGGACTAGAGTACAATGGGGCAGAAGTTATGCTGCAGCTATACAAAACCCTGGTTAGACCGCACCTGGAGTACTGTGAGCAGTTCTGGGCACCGCACCTTCGGAAGGACATATTGGCCTTGGAGGGAGTGCAGCATAGGTTTACTAGAATGATACCCGGACTTCAAGTGTTAAGTTACAAGGAGAGATTACACAAATTGGGGTTGTATTCTCCAGAGCTTAGAAGGTTAAGGGGTGATCTGATCGAAGTTTATAAGATATTAAGGGGGACGGATAGGGTGGATAGAGAGAAACTATTTCCGCTGGTTGGGGATTCTAGGAGTAGGGGGCACAGTCTAAAAATTAGAGCCAGACCTTTCAGGAGCGAGATTAGAAAACATTTCTATACACAAAGGGTGGTAGAAGTTTGGAATTCTCTTCCGCAAACGGCAATTGATACTAGCTCAATTGCTAAATTTAAATGTGAGATAGATAGCTTTTTGGCAATCAAAGGTATTGAGGGATATGGGCCAAAGGCGGGTATAAAGATCACAGATCAGCCATGATCTTATCAAATGGCGGAGCAGGCACGAGGGGCTGAATGGCCTACTCCTGTTCCTATGTTCCTATTGGTGCACCAATGCCCATGGCCACCATGCCATCTCAACTTTTTTTTTTAATCGTTCACGGGATGTGGGCGTCGCTGGTGAGGCCAGCATTTATTGCCCATCCCTAATTGCCCTTGAGAAGGTGGTGGTGAGCTGCCTTCTTGAACCGCTGCAGTCCGTGTGGTGACGGTTCTCCCACAGTGCTGTTAGGAAGGGAGTTCCAGGATTTTGACCCAGCGACGATGAAGGAACAGCCGATATATTTCCAAGTCGGGATGGTGTGTGACTTGGAGGGGAACGTGCAGGTGGTGTTGTTCCCATGTGCCTGCTGCTCTTGTCCTTCTAGGTGGTAGAGGTCGCGGGTTTGGGAGGTGCTGTCGAAGAAGCCTTACAGAGTTGCTGCAGTGCATCCTGTGGATGGTACACACTGCAGCCACAGTGCGCCAGTGGTGAAGGGAGTGAATGTTTAGGGTGGTGGATGGGGTGCCAATCAAGCGGGCTGTGTTGTCCTGGATGGTGTTGAGTTTCTCGAGTGTTGTTGGAGCTGCACTCATCCAAGCAAGTGGAGAGTATTCCATCACACTCCTGACTTGTGCCTTGTAGATGGTGGAAAGGCTATGGGGAGTCAGGAGGTGAGTCACTCGCCATAGAATACCCAGCCTCTGACCTGCTCTTGTAGCCACAGTATTTATGTGGCAGGTCCAGTTAAGTTTCTGGTCAATGGTGACCCCCAGGATGTTGATGGTGGGGGATTCGGCGATGGTAATGCCGTTGAATGTCAAGGGGAGGTTGTTGGACTCTCTCTTGTTGGAGATGGTCAATGCCTGGCACTTGTCTGATGCGAATGTTACTTGCCACTTACGAGCCCAAGCCTGGATGTTGTCCAGGTCTTGCTGCATGCGGGCTCGGACTGCTTCATTATCTGAGGGGTTGCGAATGGAACTGAACACTGTGCAATCATCAGCAAACATCCCCATTTCTGACCTTATGATGGAGGGAAGGTCATTGATGAAGCAGCTGAAGACGGTTGGGCCTAGGACACTGCCCTGAGGAACTCCTGCAGCAATGCCCTGGGGCTGAGATGATTGGCCTCCAACAACCACTACCATCTTCCTTTTTGCTAGGTATGACTCCAGCCACTGGAGAGTTTTCCCTCTGATTCCCATTGACTTCAATTTTACTAGGGCTCCTTCGTGCCACACTCGGTCAAATGCTGCCTTGATGTCAAGGGCAGTCACTCTCATCTCACCTCTGGAATTCAGCTCTTTTGTCCATGTTTGGACCAAGGCTGAAATGAGGTCTGGAGCCGAGTGGTCCTGGTGGAATCCAAACTGAGCATCGGTGAGCAGGTTATTGGTGAGTAAGTGCCGCTTGATAGCACTGTCGACGACACCTTCCATCACTTTGCTGATGATTGAGAGTAGACTGATGGGGCGGTAATTGGCCGGATTGGATTTGTCCTGCTTTTTGTGGACAGGACATACCTGGACAATTTTCCACATTGTCGGGTAGATTGTCTTAATTAACAATTATGAACAGAAATGTATGGGGCGACGTATGTACTGAAGCATATCCCTCATTTAGATTTATATATTTTACTGCTTTTTTTAGTTTTTTGTCACAGCTTGGATATGATTGCACATATTAGGTATGGAGCCTCAACAAATTGAAAACCCTATGAGGTCTAAAGCTATTTCAGGTTAATTTTCAGATAGTTTCATTTCACCTAATTGAGGTCATTTCAAGTTCAGGTTGGCAAGTAGCTTCAATATACAAAATGCCCTTATCCAGATTATCTAAGTCTCCTGTCATAATGGTGAGTCATGAGTGTGAGGTTACCATTTAAAGGTGAAATAAAACCAGCAAAAGTAGCTAGTTTTTAAAAAGTGATGAATTGGTAACTGTTTTTGCAAATTACTTAATTCCATCCAATTCCTAAAATTCCAGTGGAAAAGTTGTCCAGTCTCTGGTGACCAAGCAGACTGGATTTCCTCTGATTGGTAGCTTATCGGCAGAGCGGGGCCTCTGCCCATTCAGGTGATATCAGCAGGAACGCACAGCATTTTCTTGAAGGGGGCCTAATTGGATATTCAGGGCAAGTTTACAGTCCTTGTGATTTGCTCATTGCTGTTTGAAGGGGATGTTGGTCATTTAGCCGCAGCATTTCAAAGGCTGGTCAAAGAAGTGGGTTTTAAAAAGGGTCATAGGGGAGGAGAGGGAGGTGGAGAGGAGGAAGTGCTCAAGAATGGAATTTCAGAGCATGGGACCTAAACGGCTAAAGGCATGGCCAGCATTGGAAATTAAAATCAGTAGAGATGTATAATGGGCAGCTAAATCAATATCACCCATTTTACACTAACCCAAAGTCAAAATTACCCCAGTGTGTCTTTTTATTCCCTGATGGTCTCCTGGGTGGGGGAATGAGTCTAGCCATCATTTAATTGTAGAACTGCCACCCATTGTCACTGGATGCATTGACAGGCTCATTGCTCCATGGGAAAAAGTCTACATGTGTTCCCTGTTGATGTAGAGATCAATACCATCTGTTTTGTGCCTTGGATGTTGCAATCAATTTTGTTTGCAAAAATCCTCTGTAGCCATTCAAAGCTGAATCCTGAAAAGGTAAATTTCCCCACTAACATATCTATATTTATGTATCTAGAGTATGTTTTATGCACATATTATCTTTATAACGTCACCCAATATTTTCTGTTGTATATGCACAATTAAATTATGGGCATCTAAACAAATATATCTGAAACAAAATTTGTGATTGATGCATTCATGTGGCATGGATGTAAGCTCAAACCTTTGTCTTTTATCCAGTACTGTGTGAAATGAGTATGCTTGCAATCACTAACCTGCACTAATATTTGTGCTGTTCTGCTCAAAATGCTTTGTAACATTTTTGTCCCATTACTCTTCATTAACTATGCCTGTGTACTATCAGACATTGGTACAGAAAGAGTTTACTTTCTGAAGTATAAATAAAAAATGACGCATAGTTGGTTTTAAAACAATGAAGAGCTTTAAACAATTTGCAATTAGTCAACTGTTGGTTACCATTAGTGTTAAAACATTAGGGAGCTTGTTTGGTAGAGTGGGTTTCTAATCATGGGTTCTGACGACAGGTCATAGACCTGAAACGTTAAAACTACCATCCTCTCTCCACAGATGCTGCCTGACCTGCTGAGAGCTTCCAGCATTTTATGTCTTCATTTCAGATTACCAGCATCTGCGGTATTTTGCTTTAGTGTATTTTGCACTTCCACAACTGGTTTCATATTTTAGTGTATTTTGCTTTAGGTTTCAAATCGTGTCCTTTTACTTGTGAGCCTGTGTTTAAATCCAGGTTGGAGAAATGGAAAAGAAGTCTGCTCTCTCTGATGAGTGTTAAAGATCCTGGCTGAAAGGAATTTATTCCGTTTAAATATAGTTTCCAGGAAGCATCTGTCGAAAACACAATCATTTACAGATTCAATATATTTGTTATTAATTTGTTCACTGCACAGAGATAAGAGATGACAATGCGGAAACTAGAAAAGCCCCACTAGTGCAGTAGGGGGTGCTCTTCCCCATTGTATGGCCAAATGTATTTTCAGCACTTCCACAACTGGTTTCATATTTTAGTGTACGTATTCTAAACACCATAAAAATATATGCAGATGCTTAACATATATCAATCATACTGTATGAATATAGATTTCATAATATAAAGTAATCGGTCTCCTGTGGCGTTGCACACAGGGAGTCAAGACCTGGAGCACTGTTCAAGTCAAATGGGGTTAGAGAGCGGCACATTATTGAACCATTGCCCAGAGAGGACTGCGACAGTGGAGACCAAAAAAGCCTTTAGGGGGAAGGTACATTGGGATGGGGTAGGAGGAAGGGGAAGGTACAGCAGGGTGGAGGGAGAGGGAAGTTACATCAGGGTTAGAGGCAGGGGTGCAGAAAATGCAGAGAGGATTAGACGGTGGGGGGGGGGGCAAGAGGGAAGGGACAGCATGGTACGAGTTTGCGGCTAAGGGATAAGATAAAGGTTGGGAGTGAGGGAGAGTGTAGAGCTGAGCTAGAGGCTGGCGGAGAATGATAGAGCAGGGTTGGAGGCAGGGGAGAGGGGGAAGATACAACCTGTAAGAGAGCAGGGAGCGGGAGGGAATGGGGTGGAGGGGATCACATAGGAGATGGGGGGAAAGGTGAGAGGGGTAGTGGGGAAGGGAAGATCAGCTGAGCTAGGGAGTGGGGCAGGGACTGGAAAAGGATACAGTAGAGAAAAAAAGCAACATTTTTCTGAAAATATTTCATCCACCATTTCTTTTCTCAGCAACTAAATTTCCTAATATCTAACTTAAGGGTAAACAAAATGTTAAAAGATCAAAGAATTACAAATTTCACAATGCCATGATTACATTTATCCACTGTATTCTCTTTTCTATTTTCAATGCCTTCATTAAAGTTTTTACATAAAGGCATCAGCTTCTCTTAAAAGCATGGGCGTGGATTGCTCCTCTGGGCCCCACTATGGAAAGTTTTATTGACTTACCTAAGCGGGCCTCGATGGTATGTATGGTGCCAACAACAACATCAACAACAACAACTTGCATTTATATAGCGTCTTTAACGTAGTAAAACATGTTATCAGACAAAATATGACACCAAATCACATAGAGATATTAGAACAAGTGACCAAAAGCTTGGTCAGAGAGGTAGGTTTTAAGCAGCATCGTAAAGGAGAGAGAGAGGTAGAGAGGCGGAGAGGTTTAGGGAGGGAATTCCACAGTTTAGGGGCTAGGCCGCTGAAGGCATGGCCGCCAATGGTGGAGCGAAGAAAATCGAGGATGTGCAAAAGGCCAGAATTGGAGAAGCCCAGTGATCTCGGGGGGTTGTAGGGCTGAAGGAGGTAACAGAGATTGGGAGGGGTGAGGCCATGGAGGGATTTGAAAAGAAGGATGAGAATTTTAAAATCGAGGCCGGACCGGGAGCCAATGTAGATCAGTGAGCACAGGAGTGATGGGTGAATGGGATTTGATACAAGTTAGGATACAGGCAGCAGAGATTTGTATTTATCAATGAGGCTCCCTCGGAGTGTGGCAGGAGTCTCATCCACCACCAAAACCAGCCTCATTAAAATTGCAGATCAGCGGGTAGGGAGCAGGAAATGTCACCGTTCCATTTTAACTGCTCCCTTGCTCCTTTCCCACTGATTGGGGAAAATTAAAATTGCCCTATATAGATATAAGAACCGAACAACTGGGAGTTTATCTAATACCATATATTTTTAAATATTTTTTCCTATAATGCCAGTTACATTTATATCATGCTCATGCATAATTATTATTTTATTGCTATATATTATTCTTAAATATCTCCAATCTTTACACTATTTCTGCCCTGAGAAGTTAACTGAAGTGTACTATTCTGAGGTACCTCTACAGTGGTTTCTGGATTATGATCGGAGATTCTTTCATTTTAGGATCCATTGTATAAGAATTTGTCTTCTCTGGTTCATGTTCCTCATTAAATTGTGTCCAATAATATTTTCTCCCCATGTGTAAAGTATCGATCATGCTTTGTTATGCTTTGTTAGGTTCTCACTGACAGTGACATTGTTATTTGCTATTTGCTGCTATATGAGATCCTTAGTTCTGAGGGGTGCTTGTAATGAACACTTTGGATGACTTTAGTTTACCTCTTCTAAGACACTCAACCTTTCTTTTTAGTAAGATTATGCTCAGGAATCAGACTGAAACTTATATATGGACAATGTTTCTGTACCTAATTTGGCCTCAGATTGTGGATATCAGCTGTTAGTTTTTAGTGCAGAGGAGGTGATGCCTAAGTTGATTGAAATAACTTAACCATAAAATAATTTAAATTTTGGTTTACCTGTTCATTCCAGAGAAAATAATTTAACAACAGCCTAAGCATCAGTTACATAGAATCAAAGGTGAGCACAGATCTGTTCCATATATTAGGGATACTGCAGATGACTTCATTAGATCAGGTTAGAACTGAACTGGTTCATTAATCCATAAGCAAAGGAACTATGAACACTTGAAATTGCTACAAGATGGATAATTGAACAAAATTTGAGCATAGTCAAGGGACACCAAATAGGGAGTCTGGTGAGGGAAAACAAGTGCAGGTGAAAGTCTTGCCATATATAACATTTTGTCAAGAACAACCAAGGAATTAATAGTCGATCATTAGCTAGACGGATAATTAATAGGGTGGCACTGACAAGTTACATTATTAGGAGCTAAATATAAATAAACTGATTCCTTGTGAACCTTGAATCTGGTACATAATATGTAGGTAGTTGACATGTGCTAAAGATAATTAATGCTGGGTCTATTATTATAGATTAGATATGACCATGCTGTTAAAATATTAGATGTAGCGATAATGTTGAAAGGCATTGTAGATAATAGTGGAGGTGCAGAGAGACTTTAAAGGTCATTTCCTTTTAGTGTTTGACTGGCTTTGAATAAAACCAAAAGGAATCTGTGAACCAAGACTGGAATATTAATGATGATACTTGATGAGACAGTATGGCACTTCTGTTAAAGTATTTAGTATAAACTCTGAAGTATGTGGTTTCTTGTTCTTTTGAAGGACAGATATAAATCTTTATTTAGATTATTAGTTCAATCTTCAGCTCTTTGTTGTGCTTCTCTTCCCCATTAGAGATATATGTTAAACTAATGGCTTTGTCACATAACTGACAGAAGATGGAATACATATTTCTGCCTTTCTCTGCATTGTCATTTTGCCATATGAAATGGCAGGTGGTTTTTAAACCAAGATGAATTAGGAGGTTGGATTCGCTCTGTTCATTACCACCTCTGTATTAATGATGTATTTATGTCTGTAACCCTGAGCTGTAGAAGCAGACATCTAATTGTGAAATAGTTTTCTTTAAAGGGCCAGTCATACTACAGGTGTTGGTCTCAGACTGATGCTATAAAATGCAACATGTCTCCAGAAGACACAATTTACACAGGGAGCTCCTGTGTCACCTTCCATCACGCACCAACCAGACAACAGTCATGATGCATTTGTTGGTAAGACATGAGTATGAAGCCCCAGCCATGTGCAAGTACCTCTTGGACGTGGTCTCACATTTACAAACAGCAATTTATATTTGTGTAGCACTTTAAATGGCAGAATAAAACATTGGGAGGCACTTCACATAGGCGAGCAATAAACTGAGGTGTAGAGGATTTAGGAGAGTTGGTCAAATCCAGTCAAAATGGTAGATTCTGAGGAGGTTTTTAAATGCATGGAGGGATGTAGCAACATGAAAGGGTTTAGGGAGGGAGTTCCAGAGGGTGGAGAAAGATCTGTCAATAAGTGATGAATTTTGGGAGGGGTTATAGTTAGGGTTAAGATTAGGAGCCCAGTGTCAGGTTTGCTTAGGCAAAAGCAGAGAGAAAGGCCTGGAAGAGGTCTCAATTTTAAAATTCTCAACCTCACATTTAAATCCCTCCATGGTCTCACCCCTCCATATCTCTGTAACCTCCTCCAGCATCACAACTCCCCAGGGACTCTGTGTCCCTCCCACTCTGGCCTCTTGTGCATCCCCCATTTCTTTCACCCCACCATTGGCGGCCATGCCTTCAGACATCTAAGCCCTAAGCTCTGGAATTCCCTTCCTAAACCTCTCTGCCTCTCCTCCTTTAAGACGCTCTTTAAAATCTACCTCTTTGACCAAGCTTTTAGTCACCTATCTTAATATCTGCTTCTTTAGTTCGGTGTCTGATTATACTCCTATGAAGTGCCTTGAGACCTTTTCTAATGTTAAAGGCGCTATATAAATGCAAGTTTTTGTTGGTTGCAGAAGTGGAGTGGGATAAGGCCATGGAAGGACTTCTAAATGAGCACAATGATTTTGAATTTGATGAATTGGAAAAGAGGAGGTCAACAAGGACAGGGGTGATGGGTGTGCAAAACAGTGGCAATCAGGGTGCGGGCAGTGGTGTTTTGGCACAACTGGAATTTGTATAGGGAAAATTTTGGGAAGCCAGTGAGGAAGGAGCTTGAGAAGTCAAGCTTTGAGGTAGCAAAACCATGGATAGCAGTTCAGTGGCAGAAGGGGTGAGATAGGGCGAAGTTGAGCAAAGGAACAGCCATTGCTGGAGATGCACTAACTAACTTTGTAGAAACTAGTACAAGTGTAACCAGTCAAGGGCTTTCCCCCCACCGATGGTGGACCATTGATGCGAACCAATGGAGAAAGATAGTGATTAACCGTGTCAAATGCTATAGAGAGATCAAAGAAGACAAGGCAAGATAGTTCAGCACAGTCACAGCAACAGACGATGTCATCAGTGTCTTTGACTAAAGTTGTCTTGGTGCTATTGCCATGGTGCACACTGGATGACTTCACATCCAATTACATTGCAGGGTTTACACTGATGCAAAGTTGAAGCCATTTAGCATTCACATAAATTGTTGCAATTGGCACCGTAAATGTAAGTAGGTACTCAGAAATGATCAAACCAGGAAGGGCCTCATCTACGTAACCAATGAGCGAAGAATCAACACATGGTATAGATACTCAAGCCACTGGCTAGAATAGCGCACTCTGTTTATACCTGGCCTCGGATTTTCCACTCCATCCGAATGCTGGTAGGGAGGTCTTTCTGTCCATCCCTTTCCTGCACTCCTAATGTCGGCTAATTTTCAGGGGTCAGGTGTCTATTGCTTATTTTAGGAAGGGTTCCACCTAGATTCCCACTGGGGAAGAGAGCTAGAAAATGGCTGCAGCTGGCCTTATGTGCCTGCCACAGCGCAATGTGACTGGTGGACTCCAGCACTGCCCGAAAAGTTTTAAAAATATTTTTGGCCCAATACTCCTGTGTTAGATATACATTCAATTATATAGGTTAAGGCAGCCATTTGAGATTTAAAAGTAACACCCCATCCGGCCACCATAGCAAGACTGGAAACCAAGATTGCGCTGGCATTCCAGTGGTGCTGGAGAAACATTCTGAATGAAGCATTCCTGCAATGTCCGTGTCATTAGAATATGGCCACCGTCACTTCTGCCACAAAATACCATACAGGGTGGGCAGCCAGCGATATGTTGTCTCCTTCTGCTGGAGCCATGCTGTCTTCTTGGCTTAACTCCAGCAAAAACCTGCTCCTAGTGTCAACTATTAGTTTTTTTTAAGAAAAGTGCAAAACAAAATAAAATTCATAAAAATGTTATTTGAATGGAAGGCATTTAACTTGATCAGTAAAAATCACTTTTTATAGCTCCCCAGTGGCTTCCTGGATGAATACAGTGCCCACTGTAGTACAGAGCCACACAGGCCAGGAAGATCCAAGGTTCGATATCCCCCAGGCTGAACCGATCTAGCTGCTCTCAGAGTCAGCAGCTGATGCTATCGTTGTCTGTAATGCCTCTTGGCTAGAGGTGAAAATAGAAATTGGAGAATAACATGGCAATCCACAGGAGACAATGGGGGAATTTTAAACCCCCAGGATGGGCAGGACAGTGTCAGGGTGGGAGGGGTTAAATTGTAAAAAATAGGAAACCCGACCCCAACCCACCACGAATGTGACTACTTTGCGGTTTAACCGGGGCAGTTTGGGGGCGGGCGAGTAACCCATTCTCGAGAGGCGGGTTCGTAATTCTAATATGTTACTGAGGCCCCGTGCCTCAGATTTTGTCAGCCATGTGGATTGAACGGCTGCAGGCCGGATTTCCCGGGGTTCTTGAAACCCGGCAGCTAAAGGGAAGCGAGAACTGCTGGATCCAGCAGGTAAGTGCTTTCCCAGCACTGCTTGTGATCCAGGAGGAGCAGGAGTGCTTCACCCTGGCCCCTCAAGCAAACCTGCCAAGATCTCTCCCCCCAGCGATCTCTTCCCCCCGCGATCTCCCCCCACCCCCACGATCTCTCCCCTCCCCACGATCTCTGAATCCCTCCTCTCCGGTCCCTGGCTGCAGCCTTGTACAGCAGGTTTTCCCACCCGGCAGCCAACCAGCCTCCCAATCTGTCCGACTGCCAGGCGGGAAACTGAGTACAAAAATTCTAATGAGGTCCAGCCATTAAATTCAGTAGGACCTCCGCCTTTCCTGTATTTCTGTGTTTCACAGCCCCTGACAGTCACCCCCGCTCCCTCCCCACCTCCCCGTAAATATCAGGGCCTATGCTTCTTGTAGTGTGAAGCAGCAGGCAGAATGTTGTCTATGGTGGGCAGCAGGCCAGACTGAAGAGTAGAAATCTAGGAAAGGATGAATACTCAGGAGCTTTCCTTGATTTCCTTTAGGGACCAAGGAGTATTTATGCACAACTTTTGCTCAGGAGACTAAATAGGTGGGGTAGAGTCCACAGTAAGGCAGATTATACATGATCGGTGGAAGGACAGGCCTTTTCTCATTCCATGCTTTCATCTGTTCCAATATCACCAGATGCACCATAGTTTTTTTTTCATTTTTCCAAAGTTGCTCCCTTTTCTCAACAGTATCATGGTCAAATTCTGCAAGACTCATTTTTAAAGAGTCACACATCATGGCAGTCCGAGCCTGTTCAGTACAGGCACAAAATCTCTCACAGCACTGTAAGATATATGGGGGTCAAATTGGTCTGTGCCAGTAGCGCAAAATGGACTCACAATGAATCAGTAACCTGTTTTACACCACAGAAAGGGAAAGCCGACTGGCTTTCAGTTCATTTTGCGCTACTGCTGTAGATGGATTTCACCTCCATGAGGTGGTGCTAGTGCCTCCAGTAGTGTAGAGTCCCACTACAGAGGCGTTTTTTTCTCTGCGTGGCTGGTGGTAAAGCTCTGCTGGCAACACTGGACACCAGCAGTTGTCATTTTTTTTCTGGTCATGGGCAGGTTGAACATTGATTGGGGAAGAGCCATGGCCAAAAAACAAAAGTCACAATTCCAGTTTTTTAAGCAATTGCAATCCTGCATGGATAATTCTTTTTGCATTGCTACCATTTCTCAGGAATCTTCCCCCAATATAAATGGGGACGATTCCACAGCACTGGCAGCCAAGATAAACCAAAGTGCTTCTGTTTAAAGTGACTCTGTATTATATAAACGCACCGTAAGAGTCCACTGCTACTGGCTTTAAACGACATTGTGTATTCATATGTTTATGTCAGTGTTTAATCAATTACTGTAATTAAGCTGAACAATCAATTTTTCAATTAACAATGCACAGAATTTGGACAGTCATTTAATTATTTGTCTACGCTGGAATGACATTTGGCGTGCTGGAAGCATTGTGACAATCATCTGCTGGAATGGATACAGGGTAGTGTGACTGCCTGGTGGCCATTTGTTTAAATGGTTTGTCATTAGTATGTGAAAACAGTCTCTCGGTGAAGCAGCAGACCAATCATGCAGGTGAATGAATACCTGCCTTGTGTTCTTTGTCACTGCAACAAGGGAATGTTCGACACATTGAAATATCAGCATCTATTTAGTGTAATTTTTAAGCTTCTGAATAGATACAAAGCACCAACCACCTTACAAGCCTTAAGTTTTATTTTCCTTTCGCCAATTAAACATCTCACTGGCAAAGAATGCATGTTAAAATAATCATCAGCTTATTATCTGTGACTCCATAAACAGCCATGACAGCCATCTTACCAAAATCAAGGAAGTAATGAATGCAAATCTTTTTTATTCTGCATTCCACAGTACAAGAGGATGTCAGCCACATTGAGTCAATCAGCACAGAGTATTTTAAGTCTGTGAAACCTCTTTATAAATCCTGAGGTTGGAAAGTACCCACCATCTAAAGAAGATGAAAGTGAAATGTATGCTTTTAGTGAATGTTTCTCTGAATTTTACTTTCTAACACACTGTTTTATCCAGTCAGTGACTGACTCAGACCTTATTGAAATCACATAATTCCCTGCTGAATGGTTTCTGTCTTGCTACATACCCTAATCTTAAAATGGTGTGAAATGGGCTTACATTCGAAAGTGTCAATAAGCATTCAGTGGAAAGAGGTTACCTCTTTAGCTGCTTTTATGATGAAAAGAAAGACTTGCATTTATATAGTGCCTTTCATGACACTAGGCGCCACAAAGCCAATGAGGTACTTTTGAAGTGTAGTCACTGTTGTAATGATGGCCTTCTTTTGAGTTGGGATCGAGGAGCCCAGCGCCCATGAGCCAGCTGCCAGTATTTATGCTGTTAAATCTGGTTAAGAGGTATGGCGGCAGACTTCTAAAATAGGGTCTGTTAGTCTGCTGCCAGTCTACAGAATAACAGTATAAATACTGGGAGCCAACTCGCAGACACCAGGCTTGCAGGATCTGACTTAATCTGATAATGTAATTTTGTCAACTTTTCTCCGAAACACCCTTGTTCACAAATTATTTTCTTGTTTTTCAATTTTTTCTTCTCCTATCCTGAAAGTGCTGACTTATATTGTGTTACAGTTCCATATGTGCTGACAGGCTGACAGCAGCTCACCAAAATGGCTATTCTCCGTGCATGAGCTGAGACAGTGACTGTCATCTTCCACCCTCAATAAACTTAAGCTCATCCAAAACTCTGCTGCCCATATCCTAACTCGCACCAAGTCCCATTCACCCGTCACCCCTGTGCTCGCTGACCTACCCTGGATCCTGGTCCGAGAATGCCTCAATTTTAAAATTCTCATCCTTTTTTTCAAATCCCTCCATGGCCTTGCGCCCCCTCCCCCGCCATCTCTGTAACCTCCTCCAGCCCTACAACCTTCCGAGATCTCTGCGCTCCTCCAATTCTTGCCTCTTGCGCATCCCCAATTTTAATCGCTCCACCAGTAGACCCTAGGCCCTAAGCTCTGAAATACCCTCCCTAAACCTCTCTGCCTTCTATCTCTCTCTCTCTTCCTTTAAGACGCTCCTTAAAACCTACCTCTTTGACCAAGCTTTCAGTCACCTAATATCACAGAATCATAGAAAATTTATGGCACAGAAGGAGGCCATTCAGCCCATCCTGTCCGCGCCGGGAAAAACTGAACAGCAAATCCCTCGGACCTTAGCACAATTGGACTCAGAGTAGCCTGAACAAACCAGGTGTAAAAAAACTTGCATAAAATACAAGTGTTTCAGAACTATAGACTCTGCAATCCAAGTGTCAGGATTGCTGGGCAGTAAAGGATGTCACTATGTTTGCCAATGTCATAGACACTAATTGAGAATAGAGGGCCTGAAGTAGTATACAGAAAACTGTGTCATACAAATACTTTAGCCAGTGCATCAGCCCCAGCACTGACAATGTAACATTTGGAAGGATGGAATGCCACATCATGGATGGACTCATCAAACTTTTTACATGTGTCATGAATTTTCCTGAATACATGTCTTGGTCTCGAGGCTCCACAAACGAATTGAAGGGTCGTGACTGCCAGACATCAGATACAAGCCATTTGGACCTACAGCTAAACTTGTGACAGCATCCAGATAGGCTTGAAGAATTTTTCCTGTGGTTATTGTCAAAGAATTTTATGTATCTGTCCTCATGGGCTGTGATAATAACAGGAAGCGTAGGATGAATAATTACTTTATTAATCTGACATGTAGATAAAGTACCAACACTGGATTCAAAGGTGAAGAATTGCTGACACCTCTCCATGTCAAATATGCTTGTCTGTCCATTCACAAAAGACGACACCAAATGAGAAGGATCATGGCAGACTATGTCAACAGAGGTAGGGATTCCAGACTCTCGGTTCTCACTAAATATGCAAAGCGAAGGTGCTATTTCAGTGGTGTTCCACAGCTGTAGAGTACCATCAGCTGAACAGGACAGTAAACGTTGATGTGCTGCACTGTACACCAAACCCCAAACTGCGTCGGTGTGACCTTCCAAAGCACCTCGTAGCGCAGAAGGATCGTATGAATCATAGGGATCAATGTTAGGACTGGGAGCATTCCAGCACTGGATTAACCCACACGTACATGATACACGTACATGATGGACGTGCTCTCCAAAATGGGGTTTGGGGAGGAAATTCGCGATTGGATCCAACTGCTCTACACAAACATCAGTAGCGCAGTTTCAATCAACGGGTGGGAATCAGAAAGCTTTCCGATCTAATCTGGAGTCAGGCAGGGCTGTCCTCTCTTCTCCGTCTTGTTCGTGTGTTGCATCGAACCCTTTGCCGAGTCCATCAGGAGGGATGTGGGCATAAAAGGGGTAACGATACCAGGCAGCAGAGGCCCTCAGGTCAAGGCCTCCCTGTAAATGGACGACGTCGCCGTCTTTTGCTCGGATCAGCTGTCGGTCGCAGATTGATGAGCACCTGCGACCAGTTTGAACTGGCCTCAGGGGCCAGGGTAAATCGTACCAAGAGCGAGGCCATGTTCTTTGGGAACTGGACCGATCGATCCTTTGTCCCCTTCACCGTCAGGTCGGATTACCTGAAGGTGCTGGGGATCTGGTTCGGGGGGGGGCCGGGGCGTGCACCAAAAACTGGGAGGAGCGAATTGCCAAGGTGAAGCAGAAACTGGACTCTGCGATTGACGATCACTCTCAATCATGGGCAAGAACCTAGTCATCAGGTGCGAGGTGCTCTCGGTGTTGCTGTACGTGGCGCAGGTCTGGCCCATACCTCGTTCCTGCGCTGCGACAGTCACCCGAGCCATCTTCCACTTTATCTGGAGATCAAAAATGGACCGTGTCCGCAGGGACACGATATACAAGTCTCCAGAGAAAGGAGTGAAAGGCGTGCCTAACGTGGCCCTCATCCTGATGGCCACTTTTGTGTGCAGCTGCATCAAGCTGTGCATAGACCCTCGGTACGCAAACACAAAGTGTCACTGCGTGCTGAGGTTCTACCTGTCCCCGGTGTTGAGAAGGATGGGCCTGGCCATGCTGCCACGGAACGCTCCGTCCAGTTGGACCGTTCCGCCCCACCTGTCCTTCGTGGAAAAGTTTGTGCAGAAAAACACCTTTGACCACAAGGCGATCAGCAAGTGGTCCGCACGTAACGTCCTCGAGACCCTGCCGGTTGGTTCCCCGAGCAAACTGTCAATGTCATTTGGCAGAACGCCTCATCCCCAGAGCTTTCAAACAAGCACCAAGACCTAGCTTGGCTGGCGGTGAGAAGGGCCCTTCCCGTCAGATCCTTCATGCACTCCCAGACTCTCAGCGCCACCTCACGCTGTCCCGAGGAGGCTGCGGTGGAGACGAGACCATCAGCCATCTCCTTCTGGAATGTGCCTTTGCAAAGAAGATCTGGAGAGAGATGCAGTGGTGCCAGTCCAGGTTCGTCCCGAGTTCCGTAACACAGGACTCTGTGCTCTACGGGCTGTTCCCGGGGACGCACACCGAGACGGACATCAACTGCTGCTGGAAGACCATCAACTCGGTGAAAGACGCCCTTTGGTCTGCCCAAGACTTGCTGGTCATCAAGTGCAAGGAGTTGTCCTCGACCGAGTGTTGCAGACTGCCACATTCCAAGGTCCAGGACAACGTGCTGAGGGACGCACTGAAGCTGGGTGTGACTGCCGCAAAGGCTTTGTGGGGAAAGGCAACCTTTGAGAGCCTTCCCGCCATTGTATATCGAGGGGCTGCAATTAGGGAAAAACCTCCTCAGGCAGAATGTAAAATTCAAATTGATGTAATGTGCCTGTAATGAATCTGTAATGTACCTGTAAATAATCTGTAATCAATAATCTGTATTGATTGTGATGCAATGAGGCACCCTCGAGAGCCATGAACTATAATTATGTACAATGTGTTCATTGAACTGTACTTGATGTAACTGCAAATTGTATAATCTGTACTGTGTACGATTGGAATGTGATATGACAACTGTATTGTATGTATTATTGCAAATTTTATGAATAAAGTATACTTTTTGAAAAAATTCAATAGCTCCACTAAAACATTGCTCTCCACTGGTGCTTATCACAATACATAGCACCGGGCCTCTGTGAGCCCTGAATGTACATATGGGTTCTACATCCAATGAGGTACTGTTTTTTGCCGGAGCAGTCTTTTGTAAATTCCACAACTTAACAGTGTGATCTTCTGAGGCAGTTACCAAAACAAGCTCAACTGGGTGAAATGCAAGGCCCCTTATTCCATCAAAGTGGCTCCGTTATGTGAACTTGGGATTCCAAGTTTTCCTTAATGCATCTTTATTGCTTGTGATGTCATAATTTAGAGGGTCTGCCTCATTAGCAACTGTAAGGCCTGGCAACTCTCCAAGACCAACGCATTCTCCAGTGCTTCATCCGTACCCATGATAAAGGATTTTCCTGCTCCCGGGGGGAAGGTCAATGCCTCCATTTCTTCTGTTCTGCCAGATTCGTGCTCAGTCAGTCATGTGCTAGTCGGTCTTGGGGGAGAGTTTACTGAAGTCTGCAGTGGAGGGAGCTCATCTACGTCTCTTAAAGTAGCCAACGTGTCTTGTAACTTTGATCTATTCAGACTCTTCACCCCCTTTTTCCCCTTTTGTTTCTTTTTGTACTGCTCCTTGAGTTCGGTTATTAGTCCCTGGTCCATGTCCCAAATCTCTGTTGTGGGACACACATCTTCCTCATCCTATTCTGTTCCATCGCCTGCACTTCTTGAATCTCCTGTTCTTTCGCCTTTCTGTCGTTCCTAAGAAATCAAACTCTCTCAGTGCTTCCTCAGTGTCCATATCTTCCATCAAATATCCTAATATCGCCTTGGTGTTAAATTTTGTTTGATAACGCTCCTGTGAAGCGCCTTTGGACGTTTTACTACGTTAAAGATGCTATATCAACTCAAGTTGTTTTCAGCAGGCTATTTCATAATTGGGTGATCACAGCTGACCTAGATACAATCCTCTCCCAATGTCCACACACACAAACTTTTCAGCAAGCAGTAACTAGGTACCAACCAGGAGTAGGAGCCTTTGCTAATTTTCCCCCTCCCTGGCCCAAGGACATAGAGCCTAATTGTACCACCCCTTGCTGCTGCCCTTGTTGAGATCAATTAGTTGAGCACAGGCCAGGGATTGAACTGGACTTTCTTAGTCTATGTGGTTCATTGCATTCATCCACTGAACCATTGGAGCAGTTTACACAAGATTTTCAAGCACACATGCATTTTCTTATAATTAGCTTGTTGCATCAGTAAGTGTTCTTCGTTCTCTGCAAATAGACATCGTGTTCTCAAGTTTTTTAAATTGCAGGCTGGTTCACTGCAAAGAGTACCTGGTCTGTCTTTTAATTAATTCTTGGGATGTGGACATCACTGGATAGGCCAGAATTTATTGCCCATCTCTAGTTGCCCTGATACAACTGAATGACCTGCTAGGTCACTTCAGAGGGCAGTTAAGAGTCAATCACGTTGGTGTGGGACTGGAGTCGCATTTCGGCCAGACCAGGCAAGGGCGGTACGTTTCCTTCTTTAAAGGACATTAATGAACCAGTTGGGTTTTTACAACAGCTTCATGGTCACTTTTACTGATACCAGCTTTCCATTTCCAGATTTTTTTTCAAACTGAATTCAAATCCTCAAATTGACTTCAGTGGAAATAAAAATGGGGAAAGATGTAAAGCGGGTTACCGATTCACTTTAATCCATTTTACACTATCGTACAAAGTGAAAATGATCCCCCTAGAATATACTGTCACTAGAAAACTGTATTAGGTTTCTTACACAGTCATTAGGTGAGGTGTCATAGAAACTGATGCAGTGGCCAAGTCAGACCTGTGATTGGCTCAAATGTGTTTACCAATTGCTCTGCATGCTCCCAAGAGTGAGTCAGGTAATAGAGATGGGATTAGATGCCTAAATAACACGGGGAAGGTTTCCTTTCACTCTCCAGCAGGATCTTTTGTCCTCGATAATTATATGTAAGACTCAAATCAAAGAAACTACCATCCTTGGAGTTCAGTGTCTCTACAGCCTTATTTGGATAGAGACACTGGCAAATTTCTGCTTATGCACTACACCTCCATTTTGTTCCAAATCTGATCAGCTAATTTTGTTTGACACAATGGGGATAACCCCCGAAACCAGGCACGGGGGTCGCAGAGCGCAATTAGCCCGTGCCCGGTCGTTGAGATGCAGGCAGCCTGTAACATTTGTGTTGTCTGATGTTTTACATGATTGCTGCGTCCAGCCAGGCCTACCTGCGCTGTTGAGTGGCTACTTACAAGCAGGGGGCCCAGATATCGTGAGTGGCTAGCACCACTTAAAGGCAGCCTGCACCTCTTAAAGGCAGCCTGCACCTCTTATTTGAAAAATATAAGATACGGGTCCGCACGGAGTCCGAACGGAGATGAGACATCGCACATGTAAAACACAGATGCAGGTCCCATCGCTACACTTACAAACTGTTTAGTTAGGTTGCAACATTGAATAAAGGTTGCGCACTGCTAAATCCCACATCCTCTCATCTGCATTGCACACCTCACCAATCTGCCAATCTGAGTTTGTACCAGGCCTGCGAGAGATCGTGCACCAAGGTTTTCTGATGACGCACTAGAGGTCTTGATGCAATAGGTGGATAGAATGAGGGACATCCTACATCTGCAGGGGGGCAAGAGGCACTCCAGACATATGCTTCCGAGGCAGTTGGAGGCAGTAGGGGACAAAGTCAATGCCAGGTGTAGAGCACCACGAACAATGATGCAGTGCAGGAAGAAGTTCAATGCTTTGATATGAGTGGTCAAGGTGAGTGAGATCAACTGTCAAGTGGCGTCTCCTACCAACTGCACCACCAGTCGCATCCACTGCTCCACGCTCAACACCCCCATCACCCACATACCAACAAACTTTCAATCAGTACTCAACTCTTCGAATCAGATGCTTCCTCTCACCCTCACACATTACCACTGTTGCAAGCTGCACACCCATAACTCACAGGTCACACACACTGGCAGCTATTCAACCATGTCAGGCACATCACCCAAACATAGAATCATAGAATCATAGAAGTTGACAACATGGAAACAGGCCCTTCGGCCTAACATGTCCATGTCGCCCAGTTTATACCACTAAGCTAGTCCCAATTGCCTGCACTTGGCCCATATCCCTCTATACCCATCTTACCCATGTAACTGTCCAATTGCTTTTTAGAAGACAAAATTGTACCCGCCTCTACTACTGCCTCTGGCAGCTCGTTCCAGACACTCACCACCCTTTGAGTGAAAAAATTGCTCCTCTGGACCCTTTTGTATCTCTCCCCTCTCACCTGAAATCTATGTCCCCTCATTATAGACTCCCCTACCTTTGGGGAAAGATTTTGACTATCCACCTTATCTATGTCCCTCATTATTTTATAGACTTCTATCAGATCACCCCTAAACCTCCTACTCTCCAGGGAAAAAAGTCTCAGTCTATCCAACCTCTCCCTATAAGTCAAACCATCAAGTCCAAGTAGCATCCTAGTAAATCTTTTCTGCACTCTTTCTTGTTTAATAATATCCTTTCTATAATAGGGTGACCAGAACTGTACACAGTATTCCAAGTGTGGCCTTACTAATGTCTTGTTCAACAAGACATCCCAACTCCTGTATTCAATGTTCTGACCAATGAAACCAAGCATGCTGAATGCCTTCTTCACCACCCTATCCACCTGTGACTCCACTTTCAAGAAGCTATGAACCTGTACTCCTAGATCTCTTTGTTCTATAACTCTCCCCAACGCCCTACCATTAACAGAGTAGGTCCTGGCCCGATTCGATCTACCAAAATGCATCACCTCACATTTATCTAAATTAAACTCCATCTGCCATTCATCGGCCCACTGGCCCAATTTATCAAGATCCCGTTGCAATCCTAGATAACCTTCTTCACTGTCCACAATGCCACCAACCTTGGTGTCATCTGCAAACTTACTAACCATGCCTCCTAAATTCTCATCCAAATCATTAATATAAATAACAAATAACAGCGGACCCAGCACTGATCCCTGAGGCACACCACTGGTCACAGGCCTCCAGTCTGAAAAACAACCCTCCACAACCGCCCTCTGTCTTCTGTCGTCAATCCAATTTTGTATCCAATTGGCTACCTCACCTTGGATCCCGTGAGATTTAATCTTATGTAACAACCTGCCATGCGGTACCTTGTCAAAGGCTTTGCTAAAGTCCATGTAGACCACGTCTACTGCACAGCCCTCATCTATCTACTTGGTTACCCCTTCAAAAAACTCAATCAAATTCGTGAGACATGATTTTCCACTCACAAAACCATGCTGACTGTTGCTAATCAGTCCCTGCCTCTCCAAATGCCTGTAGATTCTGTCTCTCAGAATACCCTCTAATAACTTACCCACGACAGATGTCAGGCTCACCGATCTGTAGTTCCCAGGCTTTTCCCTGCTGCCCTTATTAAACAAAGGCACAACATTTGCTACCCTCCAATCTTCAGGCACCTCACCTGTAGCGGTGGATGATTCAAATATCTCTGCTAGGGGACCCGCAATTTCCTCCCTAACCTCCCATAACGTCCTGGGATACATTTCATCAGGTCCCGGAGATTTATCTACCTTGCTGCGCGTTAAGACTTCCAGCACCTCCCTCTCTGTAATATGTACACTCCTCAAAACATCACTATTTATTTCCCCAAGTTCCCTAACATCCATGCCTTTCTCAACCGTTGTAAACAATTTTACAACACCAAGTTATAGTCCAGCAATTTTATTTTAAATTCACAAGCTTTCGGAGGCTTCCCCCTTCGTCAGGTGAACGATGTGAAATGAAATCCTCGAAATGAAATCGCATTTATAATTCACAGAACAATGCTTGGTGATTACAGACAGTTTTTTCAACTGCCCGTTGCCAAGGCAATCAGTGTGCAGACAGACAGGTGTTACCTGCCAGGTCTCACAGAATATACAAATCACCAAAAAAAAAACAACAAACAAAAAAAAACAGAGATGGAGAGGTAGAAACATAGAAAAGACAGCAACTGACCCATTATATTAAAAACAGATAACATTTGTTTGCTGGTGGGGTAACGTGTAGCGTGACATGAACCCAAGATCCCGGTTGAGGCCGTCCTCATGGGTGCGGAACTTGGCTATCAATTTCTGCTCGACGATTTTGCGTTGTCGTGTGTCTCGAAGGCCGCCTTGGAGAACGCTTACCCGAAGGTCGGTGGATGAATGTCCATGACTGCTGAAGTGTTCTCCGACTGGGAGGGAACCCTCCTGTTTGGCGATTGTTGCGCGGTGTCCGTTCATCCGTTGTCGCAGCGTCTGCAAGGTCTCGCCAATGTACCATGCTCTGGGGCATCCTTTCCTGCAACGTATGAGGTAGACAACGTTGGCCGAGTCACAGGAGTATGAACCATGCACCTGGTGGGTGGTGTCCTCTCGTGTGATGGTGGTATCTGTGTCGATGATCTGGCATGTCTTGCAGAGGTTACCGTGGCAGGGTTGTGTGGTGTCGTGGACGCTGATCATTTCTCAACCGTAAATACCGATGTGAAATATTCATTTAGGATCTCACCCATCTCTTGTGGTTCTGCACATAGATGACCTTGTTGATCTTTAAGAGGCCCTACTCTCTCCCTAGTTACTCTTTTGCCCTTTATGTATTTGTAGAAGCTCTTTGGATTCTCCTTGGCCTTATCTGCCAAAGCAATCTCATGTCCCCTTTTTGCCCTCCTGATTTCTCTCTTAATTCTACTCCGGCAATCTCTATACTCTTCAAGGGATCCACTTGATCCCAGCTGCCTATGCATGTCATATGCCTCCTTCTTCTTTCTGACTAGGGCCTCAATCTCCCGAGTCATCCAAGGTTCCCTACTTCTACCAGCCTTGCCCTTCACTTTATAAGGAATGTGCTTACCCTGAACCCTGGTTAACACACTTTTGAAAGCCTCCCACTTACCAGATGTCCCTTTGCCTGCCAACAGACTCTCCCAATCAACTTCTGAAAGTTCCTGTCTAATACCATCAAAATTAGCCTTTCCCCAATTTAGAATTTTAACTTTTGGGCCAGACCTATCATTCTCCATAGCTATCTTAAAACTAATGGAATTATGATCACTGGTCCCAAAGTGATCCCTCACTAACACTTCTGTCACCTGCCCTTCCTTATTTCCCAAGAGGAGGTCAAGTTTTGCCCCCTCTCTAGTCGGGCCATCCACATACTGAATGAGAAATTCCTCCTGAATACACTCAACAAATTTCTCTCCATCCAAGCCCCTAATGCTATGGCTGTCCCAGTCAATGTTGGGAAAGTTAAAGTCCCCTACTATTACCACCCTATTTTTCTTCCAGCTGTCTGTAATCTCCTTACATATTTGCTCCTCAATTTCCTGTTGACTATTTGGGGGTCTGTAATACAATCCTATCAAAGTGATCTCTCCCTTCTTATTTTTCAGTTCTACCCATATAGACTCAGTGGGCGAACCCTCGGATATATCCCCTCTCACTATTGCCGTGATGTTCTCCCTAATCAAGAACGCAACTCCCCCTCCTCTCTTACCTCCTGCTCTATCTTTCCTATAGCATCTGTACCCTGGAACATTGAGCTGCCAGTCCTGCCCCTCCCTTAGCCATGTTTCAGTAATAGCTATAACATCCCAGTCCCATGTACCCATCCATGCCCTGAGTTCATCTGCCTTGCCCATCAGACTTCTTGCATTGAAATAAATGCAGTTTAATCTAGACTTCCCTTGGTCTTTGCCCTGCTTTCTCAGACCACCTGTCCGGTCATGTTTTGTACACTCTCCCTTACTGCCTTCTGTTTCTGTCACCACTTTACTTCCCACTGACTTCCTGCATCGGTTCCCATTCCCCCTGCCACATTAGTTTAAACCCTCCCCAACAGCACTAGCAAACACTCCCTCTAGGACATTGGTTCCAGTCCTGCCCAGATGCAGACCGTCCAATTTGTACTGGTCCCACCTCCCCCAGAACCAGTTCCAATGGCCCAGGAATTTGAATCCCTCCCTCTTGCACCATCTCTCAAGCCACATATTCATCCTAGCTATCCTGTCATTCCTTGCAGGACACTCACCGACACACGTCCCACTTTCTTGCAGGAGAAGGTGGCACATAACAGGAGGCAGCAAGTGGCAGAGGCTCCATGGAACATGAACCTGCTGTCCTCTCTCAGAGTGACAGCATTCCTGTCCCACCCTGCTACTCTGACAGTGCCCTTGCCTGTCAGCCAACCAGCCCACTCCCTGTAGAGTATTGAAACTTTATTATAGGAACAAGAGCAGGCCATTTAGCCCCTCGAATCTGTTCCACCGCTTTTCAATGAGATCATGGTTGATCTGTGACCGAGCCCCACATCCCATGATATCCTTCGTTAACAAAAATCTATCAATCTCACATTTAAAATTAACAATTGAGCTAGCATCAACTGCCGTTTGCAGAAGAGCGTTCCAAACTTTTACCACCCTTTGTGTGTGGAAGTGTTTCCTAACTTCACTCCTGTAAGTCCTGGCTCTAATTTTTAGGCTATGTCCCCTAGTCCCTGTATTCAAGGATAGGAGACCTCGAAAAACAGGTACAAATGCATCAGCAGCCAGAAGCAATAATCCAGCAACGAACCTGTAACTTCTGCATAATTCCTTTAAATAGCACTGGTGGGGGTGTCCGCCATGCTGTTTATGACCTGTTCAGCTGTGCGAGGTTAAGACAGTGCGTTGGCTGGAGCGTTGAGTTCCAAAATCACATCTGTCCCTTTAAATCAGCATTGCATACTGATCTACAGCATATTCTTCCTACTCCATATGCTGCCAGCATTCGTTATCTGCCTTTACCAATATAATGTCTGGCACACGTCACGTTAGAAGTGTGCGCGCACATTCCGAACGCCATTTTGGGTCCTTAAGAGGCCACGTTGCGCCTACAAAACGGGCGCTACGCTGCCCAATTTATAGCTCAATGTTTGATAATTTGTTAGTTATAAATTGACAAACCCTCAGAAATTGGCAACTACACTTAGAAATTCAGCAACAAAATAACTTGACCTAGAAATGATTCCTGAAAAATCCGAAGAGTATTTACAGTCACACCGATCAATGGTTGTCAAGTGTAAGTTTTTGACCAGAATATTTCAACTAAGCCCACAGATTCACTTACGCTCCTGATGTCAGGAGGATTATCTGGCATGTCATATATAGAGGCAAGAAATCCGTTACACAGTATAACATAGAATCATAAAATGGTTACAGCACAAAAGGAGGCCATTTGGTCCATCGAGGCTCTGCCGGCTCTTTGTAGGAGCAATCCAATTAGTCCCATTCCCCGCTCACTCCCCATGGGCCCTTCAAATTACTTCCCTTCAAGTTTTTATCCAATTCCTGGGTAATAAATACAAATGCGATTTTTAGTGAGAAGATGCAATAAAAGGATTAATTTGATACAAAGCGGTGGATTGGACTCTGTTCATGTGAAGAGAGCCCAGGAGACCTTTCATCTGATATTGTGTAAACCTAATACTAACCCAGTTTATTTCCCTGGAAACATCTTTGTTGATATTATTTAGCAATTCTGAGTTCCATTTCTTTTCTTATATGGTAATTTTCTCCTCTCCACCTCACCTGAAGACATTCATTCCTGCTAGGATACGATTCCATGGTCACTGGGACTCCTCCAGTGCCTCGTCCAACTGTTCATTCATGTGTGAGCGGATCATAAAAAACAGACACAAAGAATATGCTTTCTGAAGAAGACAATAAAGGAGAGGATGACAAAAGACAATACGAAGTGGTTAGGAAGGATGTCAAGAAAAAAAATTAGGAAAGCAAAGAGGAACTATGAATTTGAATTATCAAGGAATATATAAAGAAATAGTAAAGTATTCTACAGACACATAAATAACAAAAGAAAAATCAGAATAGGGATAGGGCCACAAAGGGATGCACACGATAAAATGCACAGCTAATGACAACAAAATGGCAGAAATATTGAATAGTTACTTTGCCTCGGTATTTACCAGGGAGACTAACAAGGTGGGCAGGATATTAGAAGAAAAAGATATAAAAATATTTAAGATAGAAAGGGGGGAGATAATTGATAAACTAATCAAGCTTAGAGAGGATAAGCCCCCTGGTCCGGATGGATTGCATCCGCGAATATTAAAAGAAGTTAGGGAAGAGATAGCAGAGGTACTATTACATATGTATAAAAATTCATTAGAAAAGGGAATAGTGCCAGAGGACTGGTGGACATCTAATGTTATTCCTATATTTAAAGATGGGAGATAGAACAAGTCCAGGGAACAATAGACCGGTTAGCTTAACATTGGTGGTTGGAAAGATAATGGAATCTTTACTTAAAGATATAATAGAAAAACATCCAGAAAATGAAAACATAATAAAGAATAGTCAGCACAGATTTCAGAAGGGGAAGTCATGCTTGACCAACCTTACTAAATTCTTCGCAGAAGTAACAGAAAGATTAGACAAGCGTAATGCAATAGATGTAATACATTTGGATTTTCAGGAGGCCTTCTGAAATCATTGTAGACTCATGACTAGGTTCAGAGCATGTGGAGTCACGGGACAGGTAGCAGAATGGTTAGCAAACTGGCTACAAAACAGAAAACAGAGAGTAGGGATTAAGGGTAGCTACTCAGACTAGCAAAAGGTGGATAGTGGTGTTCTGCAGGGATCGGTGCTGGGACCACCGTTGTTCACAATTTACATAAACGATTTGGACTCAGGAATCGGAAGTACAATTTCAAAATTTGCGGACGACATGAAATTGGGGGGTGTTGTTAATACAAAGGAAGATTGTGTCAAAATGCAAAAAGACATTAATAAACTTGTAGAATGGGCGTGTAATTGGCAAATGAATTTCAATATAGAAAAGTGTGAGGTAGTGCATTTTTGTAGGAAGAATAAGGAGCCACATATTGCTTGGATAATAAGAGTCTAAATGGGGTAGAGGAGCAAAGGGATCTCGCGGTACAGATACACAAATCTCTAAAAGTAGCAATGCAAATGAATAAGGCATAAAAAGACAAACCATGTACTGGGGTTCATTTCTAGAGGGATAGAATTGAAAAGCAGAGAAATTATGTTAAACTTGTATCGAACTGTGGTTAGACCACACTTGGAGAATTGTGCACAGCTCTGGTCTCCATATTATAAAAAGGATGTAGAGCCATTATAGAAGGTGCAAAAAAGATATACAAGGATGATACCAGAACTGAGAGGATATCCTTATCAGGAAAGTCTAAACAGGCTGGGGCTCTTTTCTCTAGAAAAAGAAAGCTGAGGCGTGACCTGATAGAGGTCTTTAAGATAATGAAATGTTTCTACTTGTGGGGGAGTCCAAAACTAGAGGTCATAAATATAAAATAGTCACTAATAAATCAAATTCGGAATTCAGGAGAAACTTCTTTACCCAAAGTGTGGTAATAATGTGGAACACGCTACCACAAGAAATCGTTGAGGCAAATAGCATAGATGCATTTAAAGGGAAGCTCGATAAGCACATGAGGGAGAAAGTAATAGAAGGATATGGTGATAAGATTAGATGAAATAGGGAGGGAGGAGGCTAGGATGGAGCATAAACACCAACATAGACCAATTGGGCCGAATGGCCTGTTTCTATGCTGTAGACTCGATGTAAGATTCGCTAACAGAATCTCTGGGATGTATTTCCTGGGTGGGTAGATAGTACATGATCCAAAGTCAATGAAAGCCACAGGCTTAGTGGACTGAATGCCTTTTCTCATTCCGTGTTTCCCTTTGTTCCTGATTTCAAAAAGTCCATTGCCTGCTGATTCACATCAAATGATCAACTCCAAATAGCTGAGCAAGTCTTAAATAACCAACTAAAATCAAACCAATTTGGGAAACAGTGACATGTGTAGCTGCTAGTCTACAACCTACTTGGTACAGGATTATGCAAATTTGCATGAGAAAGAAAAGAACTTGAATTTATATGGTGCCTTTCACGGCCTCAGGACGTCCCAAAGCACTTTACAGACAATTAAGTACTTTTGAAGTGTAGTCATTGTTCTAATGTAGGCAACGCTTCAGCGAATTTGTGTACAAGGTTCCACTAACAGCAATGTGATAATGACCATATAATCATAATGTGGGAATGGCGTACCAACTTGGTAGAGAAAGTGTTGCACTCTTGAATTAAAAGTAAGAACCTGATAGAATGATAAACTGATACAGCATTGATACAGACCATTTAGCCCATCAAGTTTGGGCCTATGTTTTCTTCACATAAACCATGTAGTATAATCCCATTCTCTTTCTCACTCTCTATACCCTTTAATATTCCTCATTTACAAGCAAGTATCTAATTGCCTTTTGTACTTAGCACTTCAGTACTTACGGACTCTGCTTCAACAACAGTTTGTGACGGGGAACTTGACATTCTAACTGCCCTCTGGTAAATAATTTTTTTTGTGACCTCTCCTTTAGTTTTTTTTTGCGACAATGTTAAATGTGTGTTCCTTCGTTACCATCTGACCAGAGAAAACAATCAATTAGTATTTTGCTTATCATAGCCCTTCATAATCATGACCTAGAGATTGCATTCACATTTATACAGAATGATGTGCTGCAGGCTGCCAATCAAACTCCATCAATAAAACCATAAGAGGGTATCCATCCCCCTCTCATCCATCCCCATAGCCTTTACACTTCCATGGTATCCTGCAGCCATCTACAATAGACCTTTAATTGGCTTCTTCATTCCATTGTAGACAGCAAAACTAGTTTTTCTATGTAACCTGCTTAAAAGCTTCATTCCCTGGGATTCTTCCATCAGTGAATGGGCTAATCATGACCTTATTGTCATTATTATTCTTCAAATAGCTCTCATCATTTTGAAATGCTATTATTTTGTACAATTTTAACATTTGATTCTTATAATATTTTACCATATTGCCTTTCCTAAACACTTTGCATTTCTAAACTATCTGGATTATATTTCCTCTGGAAATTTAAAGCCATTTTCAACACTTTGGTGGGAATGGGTTACTAGCAATGGAACTTGAACTACAACAACAACTTGCACTTACATAGCACCTTTAATGTAGTAAAACGTCCCAAGGCACTTCATAGGTACCTAATCAGACTGACAAAAATTCCACTGCATAACACCAGTAAATAGGAATATTAATCAAAATATACAGATTTTTTTAAGTAATAAACTGAGAGCTAAACCTTTGTCAGGATTCCATCTTTGGTATAGCAGTGGGAGAGCACAATGACATTTTGACACGATTGCTGTAGTAGGAATGGCAGTAATCAATCTTTATATTTTAAAAAAAGGTCTTATAGCAGTAATAGTTCTATGTTAGACTCCAGGTTTGAACTTCAGCCTTAAATGGTACATAGAGTCACCAATTTCTGTGCATGTCACTCAACTCTAGGCTGTAAAGGTGGAGAGGTTATCTTATTGTGGCAAAGTGCTTTGTCTCTAGAGGAAGGAAGGTCATCATGGAGCCCTATCCCACCCACAGAATGACCCTCATGTCAAAATCGCATAGACCTCCTCAGGAGATTAACACGGGACGCAACCAACAGAGTACCCTTTGTCGTCCAGTACTTCTCCGGAGCGGAGAAACTACGCCATGTTCTCCGCAGCCTTCAACATGTCATCAATGAGGACAAACACCTCGCTATGGCCATCCCCACACCTCCACTACTCGCCTTTAAACAGCCACCCAACCTCAAACAGACCATCGTTCGCAGCAAATTACCTAGCTTTCAAGAGAACAGCGTCCACGACACCACACAACCCTGCCACGGTAACCTCTGCAAGACATGCCAGATCATCGACACAGATACCACCATCACACGAGAGGACACCACCCACCAGGTGCATGGTTCATACTCCTGTGACTCGGCCAACGTTGTCTACCTTATACGTTGCAGGAAAGGATGCCCCAGAGCATGGTACATTGGCGAGACCTTGCAGACGCTGCGACAACGGATGAACGGACACCGCGCAACAATCGCCAAACAGGAGGGTTCCCTCCCAGTCGGGGAACACTTCAGCAGTCATGGACATTCATCCACCGACCTTCGGGTAAGTGTACTCCAAGGCGGCCTTCGAGACACACGACAACGCAAAATCGTCGAGCAGAAATTGATAGCCAAGTTCCGCACCCATGAGGACGGCCTCAACCGGGATCTTGGGTTCATGTCACGCTACACGTTACCCCACCAGCGAACAAATGTTATCTGTTTTTAATATAACGGGTCAGTTGCTGTCTTTTCTATGTTTCTACCTCTCTATCTCTGTTTTTTTTTTGTTTGTTGTTTTTTTTGGTGATTTGTATATTCTGAGACCTGGCAGGTAACACCTGTCTGTCTGCACACTGATTGCCTTGGCAACGGGCAGTTGAAAAAACTGTCTGTAATCACCAAGCATTGTTCTGTGATTTATAAATGCGATTTCATTTCGAGGATTTCATTTTCACATCGTTCACCTGAGGAAGGAGGAAGCCTCCGAAAGCTTGTGAATTTAAAATAAAATTGCTGGACTATAACTTGGTGTTGTAAAATTGTTTACAATTGTCAAAATAAAAAGAAGACATTAATGATGCCCGAGAGAAGCCTGTCTCTCTGTTTCTGTAACAACCCCCCCGCTCCCCCACATCCACGTCCCCAGCTGATCAAAATAAGTTTGAGGGAGAATAACAAATAAACAGAAAAAAACACCTTTAAACATGTATGCATGGGTACATGAAAAACACAAGTTTCAGCCTTGAGAATATACAACAAACTGAATCAAACCCAATTCAGAATCTATGGGGATCCAAACTGAGCCAGTTTGAGTTAATAGATTTCTGTCACACTGTTAGAGTCACAGTCTATTATCAATTCCTATCTCTGTCATTTTATACATCACATTTATACACATATACAATGGAACTTCATTATTACAACCTCTTACAACAAATCACCCATCATAATAAACGTCCTTTTGTTCCAGCAACAGCTCCATTATAGCAGTAGGAAGCTCAAACTTATGAAGGAGAACAACATTGGCAGTCTCTGTGATTTTTGAATAGTGAGGGTGGTCTGTATTCACAACTTTAACCAGATGATCTCCATAGCATTGCTGACTGACAAAAAGAAAAAGAAAATTGCGTGTGTGTCTTTCTCTTTTCCTGTAACTGTGCGGGTGATTTTAAACCCCAAGAACGGGTGGGTTGGGGGCGGGTGGGAGTTGAAAATAATTGTTTTTTTGGGTCACAACCGCAAAATTTTCAGACTTTGCATTCCCAGTGGGAAGCCTGTACTTTTACACGCTGACGTTAAACCCAGAAATAAAGCCGGGTTGCAGTTGCGACCCAAAAAACAATTATTTTCAACTCCCACCCGCTCCCAACCCACCCGTTCTTGGGGTTTAAAATCGCCCCCTGTTTCTCTGCTTGTCTCCCATTCGCTAATCCTTTCTGTCCCCCTGAGTTTGTTTGTCTTCCACTTTTCCTGTATCGCTCATTCTCTCTATCTCTCTCTGTATGGCTGACACACTTCTGTCTATCTCTCTCTGTATGGCTGACACACTTCTGTCTATCTCTCTCTGTATGGCTGACACTTTTCTGTCTATCTCCTACCCTTTCTCACGTACCAGAAGTCTCCCTTTCCATCTGGTTCCACTATCTTCTGTATAAATCCCATTTAGTTTGTATGCCTGTCATACTCTTTTTCTCTTTCTTTCGTCCTCCAATCTGTGTGCCTTCACACATCTTCAGTATTTTCACTTTAATTTTGTGTTTTTCTTTTACATTTTGAAATATTACTTTTTTTCTCCATCTGATCTCATTTTCCTCCTTTGGTTCTGATGTTTTTTTTGCAAATCTACTTTTTCTCAATTCCTTTGTACATTTACTTTTTAGGGTAGGTATTACAAATTTGCACTCCTGCTTACAGCTTGATGCACTGGGCTCACACATTGAGAACGTGGCTGCGAAGGTCAGCTTCCCCCTGCAGGATTTCCCATCCACCTAATGCTTATCTGTTTCATTTCCCATCCTTGCCTATGCAGCTATGCTAAATGGGGAGGTAGGATATAAATTTGGCAGGTAGAGAAGAGATGCTGAGCAGACCAAGGTCTCGGTTGACAGCCATACTCAGAGGGAAAAGGATTTGGACTGCAAAGAATAGAAAGGCTGAGTAGGCCAGGATTTCAGCATGCAGCCATGGTCCTGAGGGCTCAGTAGGAGAGGAGAGATTGAGGAGGCTGAGTCTGGGCTTACGGTGAAGGAAGACAGAGAAGAAAGATGAGTAGCTGGTCAAGCTTGAAGAGAAGTGGAGCAAAAGGAAGAGACAGATTAGGGCCTGGAGAGTAGAACAGAAAGTGGAACAGAAGAGGCAAGAAAAACAGGGGTAGAAATTGGATTTATGGTGCATTTTGCATATGTCATTGCTCCCATCTACTCAATACCCTCTATTGCATTAACTCCACATTGTTGGACTGGCCATTCCTTTGGCCTAGTCAAAATGTCATAAAAGCTAAGGTTTATAAAAATTGGTGAATCCACTGAACAATGATTTTGGATCCTTGGGTTTTAAGATGCTCCTTCTAGCTTTGCCCTTACACTTAACGTGATTCAAGCATGTCATTTTTATCCTAATTATTTTTGTGAACTTATGAATAATGAACAATTTTAATAATTACACACAATAATAAATAGTGAAAATCAGGCACATACAAAACAGAAATCACTGCTGGCATTTGTAATAGTGATATCAAGTTGATTGTAATAATTATTTCAATATTATGACATTCATTTCCAACCCTTATTCCTTCCATCTAGCAATCAGTCCACATCACTTAAAGTAAGGAGTTAGTGATATATTACAGACAAAAATAAATCCAGATCAGTGAATGGATTCAAATGCATAGTTCATAATCTATTTATTCTGAGCATGTGAATATGTATATTTTGCTCATAGTTAGTAAGATATTGTTTTACCCGTCCACTTTCTGAATATTGTAAACAGCATTCATCATTTCAATGAATATTCCCAAGCTTTATGTCAGGTGTAGCACATGTGCTTTCTCTTCCATGAATCAGAAGATTATCATATGTTGGTCAGTGTATGTTTTCTCCTGCTGCACCTTCTTTGGCAAGTTAATTGCTTCCCACTTCAGCACTTTTGAGATTTCAGTAGTAAGCGAATTAATGATTTCAGCCCCTGCGATTTCTAATCGAGTCACACTGTGCAAGGCTTCATTTGTGCCTGTCCCTCTATAATGCCAGTTCAGTGTTGTTAAGCTAGACACTGACCTGACCCAGTCAGAATATCTGAAATGAGATTTGATAAGTTATATTTAACAAGCATTAACTGGAACAGCTTGATACATTTTCTAGCAATTATCATTCTAACTACATTGTAAACCTTGAAGTATTAAAATAGGTATACTCATTCCGGGCAATACTGGTGGCATCAAATGGCACTTCATTCATATATTTATTATGCCTGCTATTTGCATTAATACTTCATATTATTTTTAATAGAAATACAAAGAACTTTTTTTTAGTTGGCTTTGACATTTCTCCTTGACTTCTGAAATGACACCTCTACTAATTACATCCAACCTATCTCCACCCCCATTTATAATAAAAATGCTATTCTATTCAAATAGCTTAGATTGAATTTCACTGTGTAAATAGCATGAAGTGCTTTTGTTTTAGATAAAATGAATGATGAAAACTCTCTTGTCTCAGCTCCAGATGTTGATTCTGGAACTGCATTAAAGCTATACAGTTCTTGACATTTTCAAATGTGTGAAAGAGTTTTTATTTATTTTACTGAAAGAAAAGAAAGATCACATTTATAAAGCCCTATCACATAGAATCACAGAATCATAGAAAATTTACGGCACAGAAGGAGGCTATTTGGCCCATCGTGTCCGTGCCGGCCGAAAATGAGCCACCCAGCCTAATCCCACTTTCCAGCCTTGGTCTGTAGCCCTGTAGGTTACTGCACTTCAGGTGCACATCCAGGTACTTTTTAAATGAGTTGAGGGTTTCTGCCTCTACCACCCTCTCAGGCAGTGAGTTCCAGACCCCAACCACCCTCTCGGTGAAAGATTTTTTTCCTCAGTTCCCGTCTAATCCTTCTACCAATCACTTTAAATCTATGCGCCTTGGTTATTGACTTCTCTGCTAAGGAAAATAGGTCCTTCCTATCCACTCTATCTAGGCCCCCTATAATTTTGTACACCTCAATTAAATCACCCCTCAGCCTCCTCTGTTCCAAAGAGAACAACCCCAGCCTATCCAATCTTTCTTCATAGCTAAAATTCTCCAGTCCTGGCAACATCCTCGTAAATCTCCTCTGTACCCTCTCTAGTGCAATTACATCCTTCCTGTAATGTGGTGACCAGAACTGTACGTAGCACTCAAGCTGTGGCCTAACCAATGTTTTATACAGTTCCAGCATAACTTCCCTGCTCTTATATTCTATGCCTCAGCTAATAAAGGAAAGTATCCCGTATGCCTTCTTAACCACCTTATCTACCTGTCCTGCTACCTTCAGGGATCTGTGGACATGGACTCCAAGGTCCCTCACTTCATCTACACCTTTCAGCATCCTCCCATTTATTGTGTACTCTCTTGCCTTGTTTGCTCTCCCGAAATGCATTACCTCACACTTCTCTGGATTGAATTCCATTTGCCACTTTTCTGCCCAGCTGACCAGTCCATTGATATCTTCCTGCAGTCTACAGCTTTGCTCCTCACTATCAACCACACGGCCAATTTTTGAATCATCTGCAAACTTCTTAATCATGTCCCCTATCTCTCAAATCTTCTCAAGGTACTTCAACAACAACAACAACTTGCATTTATATAGCTCCATTAATGTAGTAAAATGTCCCAAGGCACTTCACAGGAGCGATTATCAAACAAAATTTGACACTGAACCACATAAGGAGATATTAGGACAGGTGATCAAAAGCTTGGTCAAAGATTTAGGTTTTAAGGAGCACCTTAAAGGAGGAGAGAGAGCTAGAGAGATGGAGAGGTTTAGGGAGGGAATTCTACAGCTTAGGGCCTAGGCAGCTGAAGGCACGGCTGCCAATGGTGGAGCGATTAAAATCAGGGATGCACAAGAGGCAAGAATTGGAGGAGCACAGAGATCTAGGAGGGTTGTAGGACTGGAGGAGATTACAAAGATAGGGAGGGGCGAGGCCAAGGAGGGATTTGAAAACAAGGATGAGAATTTTAAAATCGAGGTATTCCCAGCCTGGGAGCCAATGTAGGTCAGTGAGCACAGGGGTGATGGGTGAACGGAACTTGGTGCAAATTAGGATACCGGCAGCAGAGTTTTGGATGAGCTCAACTTTATGGAGCGTGGAAGATGGGAGGCCGGCCAGGAGAGCATAGGAATAGTCAAGCCTAGAGGTAACAAAGGATGGATGAGGGTTTCAACAGCAGATGAGCTGAGCCAGGGTGGAGATGGGCGATGATATGGAGATGGAAGTAGACAGTCTTGGTGATGGAGTGGATAAGTGGTCAGAAACTCATCTCAGTCAAATAGGACACCAAGGTTGCTAACGGTCTGGTTCAGCCTCAGACAGTGGCCAGGAAGAGGGATGGAGTCGGAGGTTAGGGAATAGAGTTTGCGGCGGGGACTGAAGACAATGACTTTGGTCTACCCGATATTTAGTTGGAGGAAAATTTTGCTCATCCAGTACTGGATGACGGACAAGTGGAGAGGTCAAGAGAGGTGGCGGTGAGGTAGAGCTGGGTGTGGTCAGCATACATGTGGAACCCGTCGTGTTTTCGGATGATGTCACTGAGGGACAGCGCATAGATAAGAAAAAGGAGGGGGCCAAAGATAGATCCTTGGGGAACTCCAGAGGTAACAGTGCAGGACTTCACATATAATTCATTATTTTGAAGGATAAAGGATATGACGTGCCATAGAGGGAGTGCAGCGAAGGTTCACCAGACTGATTCCTGGGATGGCAGGACTGTCGTATGAGGAGAGATTGGGTCGACTCAGCCTGTATTCATTCGAGTTTAGAAGAATGAGAGGGGATCTCATTGAAACATATAAAATTCTGATGGGGCTAGAACGAGGGGTCACAGTCTCAGGATACAGGGTGGGACATTTAGGACTGAGATGAGGAGAAATTTCTTCACTCAGAGGGTGGTGAACCTGTGGAATTTTCTACCACAGAAGGCTGTTGAGGCCAAGTCACTGAATATATTTAAGAAGGAGCTAGATAGATTTCTAGACACAAGGGCATCAAGGGGTATGGGGACAGAGTGGGAATATGGTATTGAGATGGAGGATCAGCCATGATCATATTGAATGGTGGAGCAGGCTCGAAGGGCTGAATGGCCTACTCCTGCTCCTATGTTCTATGTTTCTATGCTGTTGGGGCAAACAACGCAGTCATTTTGCATACAGCATTTAAAATCCCACAAACAATAGTGACATGAATAACCAGTTCATCTGTTTTGGTGGTGTTGGTTTGAGGGAGGAAGGCTGACCAGAATGTCATGACAACTGCATGGCCTACATTTAGTTAATGTCTTATCTGAAGCATAGCACCACCAGTAATGCAGCACTCCCAGGGTACTGCATGGGAGTTTAAGCCTAGATCATGGGTGACATTTCCAAGGACCCTGCGCCACCGACGGAGACTCGTATGCAGCGGGTGGCTTATCAGGAAATAATGGTGCATTTCCCAGAACTTCCATTCATTAATGCCAATGGATGGAAAATCATAGACAGTGCACCCGCGATTTTCCAATAAGATGCCCACCGCATAAAAGCCCCACCAGTAGCGTAGGGTGCCAGAAAATGTTGTCCTAGGTGCTCAAGTGAGTATTAATCCCACAAACTGAGCCAAGATGATAGGTTTGAAGAAGGGTCTAACCCAAAATTTTAACCTAGCTTTTCTCTTTACAGGTGTTGACATGTATTTCCAGAGCCTTCTATTTTTTAATAAAAATGAGAGCATAGCAATGCATGAAACCTGGCCTGTGTGACAGGCACACATGGTAGTTCAATATCATCAAGAGGAAAGTCTGCTTTTGTAATCAACTTAATCTGCATATGCAAATTGACTCTAATTACCCTAATTCATTGATATGCTTTCCTTTTATCATAACAAGGAAGTTACCTGAGTTTGATAATGACGAGCTGAGGTCAGATTTTCATCTTTATTGTGTTTGGGTGTAAACTATCACCTGGATCCAGCATATCGAACAAACATTAGGTGGGGGGGATCGCAAATCAAAAGGAGTCCACCCAAGTTTCCATCTATGGAATTAATGAGTGGAAAATCCGGCAGGTTCCATCACGGTTGTTTGATCCTCATCACCCCATTTTTCTTTATTTGCTGTTTCTGGGCGAACTTTAACACTCAAGCTCAACGAGAGGAGAAATTTGCCCCAGGATGTGACGGTCCAGTCGGAGTTATGCTTTGATGTCACTGTGCTGCTTAACAGTCTGGTTGAAGGTGAGTTTGTACACAAGGTGAATTCCTGACACCAGCCAGTTCACGGGCTAATGAAAAGGCCAGGCAGTTTTCCCAAAGAAGAGACACAGAGAGAGAAAGAGAGAGGACGGAGGAAAAAAATCAACCTGTACCAAACTCTCAAACATGATAGCAGACATGTGTAAATCACATGCAAGAGGCTTTGAGGCCACACAAAACAACTTTGACTTCCTGTACTAAATCAAAAAGCATATTTTCAAATTAAGTTTTTTTTAATTCATTCTTCGGAATATTGCTGCTGCTGGCAAGGCCGACATTTATTGCCCATCCCTAGTTTCCCTTGAGAAGGTGATTGTAGGCCTTCTTTTTGAACCGCTACAATCCGTGTGATGAAGGTACTCCCACAGTGTTGTTAGGTAGGGAATTTTAGGATTTTGACCTTGTTACGATGAAGGGACGGCAATATATTTCCAAATCAGGATGGTGTGTGACTGAGAGGGGAACTTGGAGGTGGTGGTGTTCCCATGCGCCTGCTACCCTTGTCCTTTTATGTGGGAGAGGTCGTGGGTTATGGCAAATACCGCAGTGTACATATAGAATTCAAATCTAGATTGCATCATTTAATATATATAATCTCAATAAATATTATGCACATATCCGCCAAGATTTGTAAAGGTAGGAATTAAACATTTTTGAAGTTATTAGTGCAAAGTAAGAAATATTGATATCATTACTGACACCCTATTCCTTTCCTATTCCAACACTTTGCATGATTGCACAGATTTAGACAGCAAAATGCAAGGAGCTTTTATAATGAGCTTAAAGAGATGAGCTAGTTTTCATGCTAATGTTTGTGGATAACTGAAGGAACAGTCCCAGCTGGGGTCCTAGTGACAAGTTGTAGTTGTCCCTGTGCAGTAAACTCTAGTCTAGTTAGCTGTCTGAGGTGCTAAAGTTTGGCACCTCACCAAAACACAGAGCAGACCCAAACTTTGATGGGTTCAATCAGACTAGACTGAAATCAAGCTTTAATTGTCTCCGTTTGGGATTTTTGTAAAAGAGAAGGTTTGTCTGCTTTTGTGCAGAAAAATCAATCTCTATCCTTTTCATAAAATAAATGAAGCTGAATCTACAGAAGTCCATTTCACCTCCATTCAAGTGTTTTCTTGTTGCCGCCTCTAGTAAGAATCTATAGTAAACTAGACAGTAATGACTAAAAAGACATTTATCATGATTAGCGACCATATAATTTATTTCACGAGAACTTAAACCTTCTTTCTAACACTGACTACACCATTTTGATTTTTATTAAAACAAGAGGGAGAGAGATGTGTATTGCACCTTATCTATTTAGTCTCATTATTGCTACAGGTCAGTTCTCTGGTCAGCAAATACCGGCTCTTTTAATAAGGCTCTTTTGCCTGAGGCCAAAGCTAATGACAACTGCAGAGCATGGACACAGGACCAAATGAAAAAAATATTTAGTTCAATTAAGTCAATCAGTCGAATAAGTTTAGAATTGTTCTTCAGTTTATAATTATGATTACTTGCTCAGGATTAGTAGGTTATACAGATCGAGTCTTACACACAGAGGGAAGGGCACAATGTGTCACAGACTCATGTGTGGCGCTGGTAGTCCCCTTATTTACAATCACGTACCGTAATGCTGCAGTATTCACTACAGTGAGTTGGCTATCAGTTCACCTAGGCTTATACTGACATATGGCTACTCTGTAAGTTACTATACACTGACACAAGCTGATTCATTTTGTTGCTAATTTAAGCTGTTCGCTGCTACAATCAAGTATATTCACCTGACGAAGGAGGAAGCCTCCGAAAGCTTGTGATTTTCAAATAAAATTGTTGGACAATAACTTGGTGTTGTAAGATTGTTTACATTTGACAATCAAGTATAGTTCCTTATTGAGTTCATTTGTTTGTCGGTATGAACCCCACTATGGTGATTTCTGAACTCCTGTTCAATTAAATTCTTCAATATTATTTCTGCTCAAGGAAGGAGTCCTTCTTTCACAATCAGTTAAAAAAAGAACTATAATTAACTTTAACATCCCTTTATTTTCTCTCCCTACTTGTCATTTTTATGAATATTTTTGTTCAAACAGTCAGTACTGATTATATCATCAGGATAATTGGCTTGGAGGGATTACTGAACGTGACAGGGTCATGGAGCTGAATTAAGATCAGTAGATAAGGTCATTTACCCAGGGTCCTTCAGCCATTTTTGTCATTTTGGCTGTGTATGTATTAATTCAGCTCCTCATATTGTCAGGCACAGTAATCCCTTGAAGATAGTGCCTCTAATAATGTAATCAGTGCCTACTGTTTAAACAAATAATTAAAAAGCTATAAATGGAAAAAAACAAAAGGATGTTAGAATTATTCATAATTCTTTGTAACTGACTTTTTAATGCTGAGATTCCCTCTTTTACAGTGGGTTATTATGTAATTTAATTACCAAGTGTAAGCCTTGTTAGATGCCAAATAAATATGGAAAGTGTTTAAAACAAACTGAAACAGCTTATTAATATTAACATGCAGATTCAATCCCTTCTAAATTACCTATACCTTGTCCAGGACACAAATACCACAGGGTACCATGACCTAAAATGTCTACAAAGTTTTATATTAAAAGGGTGTATGACTAAGCTGGTCATTGCTGTTTGTGGGATCTTGCTGTGTGCAGATTGGCTGCCATGTTTCCTACATTACAACTTGGACTACACTTCAAAAATACTTCATTGGTTGTAAAGTGCTTTGGGACGTTTTGAGGTCATGAAAGGTCCTATGTCAATGCAAGTCTTTTTTTTCTTTAAGGAACCTTGGTCAGGCGATGGATTGATTGCCTATTTATGATGCCCCATTCTTTCCAGTGTCTGAATTTGAAAGATCAAACAAAATTAATTAAAACTTTAGCATCCAGATCTTGCTTCTTGCCTGTGGTAGTCTATTTTGTGTCCATTGAAGTTTAGGAACTCTCTGTACTTGATGTGCCACTGATTCAAAGAGGGTGTTAATGGGACAAGTAAAGAAACAAAAGATGGGTCCAGAGGAGGTGTAAATGGATACAGCAGAACAGCTACTTCCCTCCCCCTCTGTAACCATTTACACCTCCCCTGGACCCCTTTTTTGTTTCTATACTTATCCCATTATCACTCCCTCTTGCCATGCACCATCACCCCTTTTGCCATTTAATCACTCCTGCCCTCCACCCTATCACAGACCTGCCCTTTTGTTCTTTCCTGCTTCCCATTTCCCTGGCTCCGTACTTACTTAAAAGCTGTTAATCTTCAAACTTTAATTGTAAACAATTTTACAACACCAAGTTATAGTCCAGCAATTTTATTTTAAATTCACAAGCTTTCGGAGGCTTCCTCCTTCGTCAGGTGAACGATGTGAAAATGTCAATGCAAGTCTTTTTTTTCTTTCACATCGTTCACCTGACGAAGGAGGAAGCCTCCGAAAGCTTGTGAATTTAAAATAAAATTGCTGGACTATAACTTGGTGTTGTAAAATTGTTTACAATTGTCAACCCCAGTCCATCACCGGCATCTCCACATCATTCAAACTTTAAAGTTGTGCGAGGATGGAATACTTAGTGTATTGTAGAAGTTGTGAAATGTTTTCCTTCCAGGCCCTTCCAGTTTCTGGAGGGTTTCGTCTGGTCGATGCACTCAAGGCTGAAGTGGTCAGCCTTAGTGAGTGGCTGGCCACGGATCAAAAAATGAGAAAGGGAGAAGTTTTTATAGATGAAGTATTAGAAAGGACCATGGTGGGGGTTGGAGTCTCTGTTAGAAAGGGGGCCAGGAGTTCTGGCCGGATAGTGGGGCAGGAGCAGTCATCCTGGTGCTCTCCAACAGTTTCTTTCCTCTGGAAAGAGGTGATGTGGAGACTCAAGTGGTGGCTGTGACAAGCGAGGATGTGCCATTGGTCGTCCGGGAGAGGGGTCCAGGTCATGCACTCCCCTAGAAAATTCATAAATTTACACATAAAATGGTACAGTCTTGTGCGTTTCCCTATTCTGTGTTCCGGTGGCACAATGTAAGACAGTTATATTCAGACGAGGTCCACTCACTTTATGGATCTTACTGAGGTTCAGGTGGGCCACTGTCTCAACATTGAGTTTTATGGGACCAGTAGAAGTATGGGATGAGCACAAAACAGTCAATATTCTGAATGATTACTTCCTCCAAGTATTGAGGATATGAGCAATATCTTCTCCCCAAACAGAGTTAACCAAAGTAAAATTAACTATGTTGATATAAATGGGATGGAAGTCCTGAACGAGCTGAAAGGGCTCAAAACAAACAATTCACTAGAGATAGATGGTATTTATCCCAGAGTTCTTACAAACTGTAAGTACCACTTGATATTATACAAGAATTTGCTGCAGCTAAAGCATGAAGAGCTGGTTTTGGATTTGTCACACTGTTAATAATCTGAAATAACATTGGTGTTTCAAGAACTTTATAATTGTTCAATGTTATTTACCCCTGTGTTATCTATCGCCTATCATTCTGTCAATTATTTTTATATTACCTTTTCATGATCGACATATGCAGATTTGACACCAGTAAGCCGTATTTAGTTTGATTGCCCAGTAAAATCTGAGTGCCCCAAACCTAACGATTGTACAGGGCCTCCGCAAGGCAAACACCATCCCTCTTCCCCTTCAGCTTTGGTAAGGACTATCAATGGATATAAATGCCTTTTGAGCATTTCCAAAGTCCATAGGATTTTTGGCCCCCTATTCTGCCTCTTAAAGTGTCTGCATACCTTTAAATTTCACCTGAATCACAGTTTTCCAGTTGCACCATTAAGCTACCACCCTGCACATGTCCAAAGCTGCACCTGGAGCGATGAATAATTATGTTAATGAACTGATCATAGAAAATTGCATGCAATCAGCACACTATATGCTAAATTTTACATGCTATTATTTGAACAACAATGTTAGCTCATTTAGTTCAAATGGAATAATACTGGTTTTAAAATATCACTAATTAGAAAATCGACGCTCACCCTTCTGGTGAGCTTTGCATTCAGGAGAAACCTGCACCCATAGTGAACAATCTACCCTCACAAGTTCGCACTGATATCACCTTACTCAAAATACACTACAGTAAGAAGGAATGGAGTCCCCGAGCAGTGATGTAACACCCTAATTTTACCATGAGACTAAGAAGAAAATAAAGTAGTGGATTAGTAAAAAACAATTCCAAAGGAAATATTGAATATTAATTTAATGGCACTTTAAGACTATTAAAAGTTAAATAGTCATTCACAGTTACTGTTTTCCTCTTTCTCACTATTTTTAAAATGCACGCAGTTCAACAACAAATAACCTGTCAGTAGAAGGAGGGGATAAGGACTATAGTCATTGCCTTCCTAATATCTCCTGCAGCTCTCTTCAGCTGTTCAGGTTTACTTGTTTCCTGTCACAGCAGACGGTCTTTTGCTGTTATGCTACCCCCTGTAGAAATGGTTCCTTTCTGAATGCTCGTCTTCTGCTGTGTGGCTGTACATAGAAGTATATAGAGTATTGAAAATAATCCACCTGAAACATTTTGACGTTAAATAGTAACTGCTTACTGCATCAGAAAATATAATAAAGTATTAATGCATTTAAAATAATTTTTTTAAGTTTTGGGGAAAAAAGGCATTAAAAATTGAATTTTAAAATGTTAAAGTAATCCAAAGCCATAAGACATAAAAATTTGTTGGACGCGCAAGCTGTTGTTTACAACAGCCAGCTGCCCAATTAATCACAGCGGGAGTGAATTTCCTCACTGCTTCTGGCGCACTCAGCATGGTTGTTTTTGCAAGGAAATTCAGGTGGAAGCTGAATTTCTCCCTTTAAAAGTGCCTTCCCACTTCTGCCGCAGAGTCCCCTCTGGCCTCATTTGCATATGTCAAAGTGAGAGCCAGTGGTGCACCTAGAAACGTTGGCAAGGCTGAGTGCTGTCATCACTTCACCACGTCTATACACAGAGAAGGGCACAACAACCTCGTTCTGTTGGTTGAGTTTGGTTTTGTAAAAACACTGCTAAAAATCTAATAACCATAACAAAACATTTTGCATTGGATAAGGTATACCTACCACCTGCTGAAGGTTGGGTAGCAGTGGAGCCCAATACTGCGTCTGTACAATGATGTTCTCAGAGCAGCCTGTTATAGGAACTGAACCGACCCAAAATTCCCTCACAACAGCGAGACTGGCCCTTTAATGCTATAAAATTCGTAACTATAACTGAGAACAAGCCATTGTGGGTTAATTGGATAACCCCCGAAAACGGGCGCTGGGATCGCAGTCCGTGATTATCCCGCGCCCTTTTGTTGCGATGCAGGCAGCATGCCTGCGCTGTTGATTGGCTGCACGCATCAATGGGGGACCCCGATTTCGGGAGTGGCTAGCACTACTTAAAGGCAGCCTGCCCCTCTTAAAGGGGAGGTGCACTGTGGCTGCAAGAAGTGGTGGGCATCATGTGAAAAATGATTCCTGGGCTGTGATACTTGGAAGAATGTCTGCGCCTGGGAGAGAGCGTGCACCAAGGTGATGCACTGGAGGCCTTGGTGGAAGAGGTGGACAGAAGGAGGGGCATCCTATATCTGCAGCGGGACAGGAGGCCCTCCAGACAAATGCTCAAGAGGCAGTGGGAGGAAGTAGTGGACGAGGTCAATGCCAGGAGCATAGAGCCAAGAACATGGATGCAGTACAGGGAAAAGTTAAATGATTTGACACGAGTGGTCAAGGTGAGTGAGTTCAAGTTTCAAGTGGCATATCGTACCAACTGCACCACTAGCCTCATCGACTGCTCCACGCACTACAGCCTCCATCACCCACCTACCAACAAACTCTTTCAATCAGTACTCAACTCTTCAAATCATATGCTTTATCTCATCCTCAAACATTACCAGTCTTGCAAGCCACATACCCACAACTCATAGGTTACACACACTGGGAGCTTTTCAACCATGACAGCCACATCACCTAAATATCTTGCAGGACACTCACTGACACACTTCTCTCTTTCTTGCAGGAGAAGGTGGTGCATAACAGGAGGCAGCAGGAAAGAACTGGTGGAGGACAGGCACACCTACACATCCTAATTCCCATGGAGGAGATGGTGCTGGCCGTGATTGGAAGGGCCATCGCTGAGGCCGTGGCCACTGGCGGTGCTGGAGGGATCAATGATGAGGGTCTCTGCGTACCTAATCCTCCTTCTCACTTCCTACTTCTCCCACAATCTTTCCCGACTCACGTGCTGCAGACGGTGTAAGCACTCACGTCTTACTTTCTCCTCTCCCCGCACCACAACTCAACTCCTGTCCCTTTGTCATTTCAGATACTCATGAACTGGAGCATTCCTCATCAGAGGAGGGCGAGGAAGAAGACAGTGATGATGAAGATACACCGCCACTCGATCTCACACTCGCAGCCACCAGCTCAGACACTGACACTACGCATAGTTTAGAGGCTAGGATAGAGGAGGGATCAGCATGTGGTGAGACACCGGGCACAAGTGGGCAGGAGCCAGACCAGGGGGAAAGGATACTGCAGGTGTCAGCTTGCTGGAAGATGAGGTTGCGCACTAATTCTGCTGCCGAGGAGTCAGATGATGACTCAGGATAACAGCATTCCTACTCCCACCACTGCCACTCCGCCAGTGCCCTTGCTGTTGCCTGTCAGCCCAGACTACTGCAGCCCAGGCTGAGCTAGTGCAGTCTGAAGCCGGGCTCTCCCGGCCCAGAGCTGCTCGAGGTCGTCCTCCAAGGCCATCTGCACGCTCCTCAATTAAGGTTAGCAGCCTCCCACCACCTATGCTCCAGCCACTGGGGATGCATCTCGTAGGAGCACTAGGAAAGGAAAATGCACATGAACGACAGGCACTAAGGGAATGCACAAGGGTGAATAGTCTCATTTTGTTTGCATAATTTCATGTGTTAATTTATAAATGCGCATTTGAATTGGCATTTGGTGGTGGTTTTTATTTCTGCGATGATCTGAGGGAGGAACCAATAAGGGGGATGATTTGATGGTCATGTGGGAGCGGAAAGGTAAGGAGTGTGAGACTGTTGGTGAAAGGGGAGATGTCGTTGAGGTTACTGGTATCGCTCATCAATCAGCTGATCATGCAGAGCCCTGGCAGACAGGGCCTGTCTACCTTGTTGCCTCCCTGCCTCTTCCTCCACTTCCAGCTGCACTTCCTCCTCCACCTCTTCTTTCTCTGCCTCTTCCTCTTGCTCAGGTTCTCGCCTAATAGGCAGTGGCAAGGGCTGTTCCCTCATTATGACGAGGTTGTGCAACATACAACAACAAATCATGATACCTGCTCAGCTGAGTACTGCAGTGCTCCTCCAGAGTGGTCCCAGCAGTGGAAGTGTTGCTTGAGGACGCCTATGGTGTGCTCCACGATGCTCTGAGTGGCAGCATGGCTCTCGTTGTAGGCCTGCTGTGCACGTGTGCATGCATTCCTGACCAGAGCCATTTCATGAGGGGATAACCCTTGTCATCCAGTAGCCAACCTTTGACTTGCCGTGCTGGTTGAAATATAGATGGCATGGAAGACTGCCGCAGAATGAAGGAATCATGGCTGCTGCCATGATAGCGGGCATTGCCCTGCATGATGCACTGCCTGTGGTCGCACACCAGCTGCACATTGAGGGAGTGGAATCCCTTTCTGTTCATGAATATGGCAGAGTTCAGATGTGGAGCATGCACGGCAATATGCATGCATTCAATGGCACCCTGCACCCTGGGGAAGCCTGCAATGCGAGCAAACCCTTATGTTCGCCCCTGCTGCTTATCTCTGGTAAGAGGGAATGAGATGAATCTGTTTCTGAGTGTATACACAGCCTCAGTATATACAGCCTTATACAGCAGTGCACTGCAAACTGTGAGATGTTGCTTATATCTCCAGCAGCAGCCTGAAAGAAGCCAGAGCCCTACAAATTAAGTGCCACGGTTAGCTAGACAGCCACAGGCAATGCTGTCCTTGCCCTGCTTTGATGCTGCTGTTGTGGCTGCAGCAGTTGACAAATTTCAGTCACAACCTCTTTAATGAACCTCAGACATCTGATGCACTGGTCATCGCTGAAGTTGAGGTAAGAGAATTGGTCCCTGAAACCCTCCTTGGGTATGGCCTCCTGCTGAGTGCCCTGCTGTTCCTCCTCCTCCTCCCTCTTCTAGCTGCTTGTCCTGATCTGTGTGGCCTCTCTTCATTCTCCCAGTCATGTTCAGTTCCCAGAGGAAGCCCTACCAGGCCACCCATGCCTGAAAGCAACTTTTTTTCAGCACACGACTGCCATTAACAATGCTGTAAGACCAGCCAGACCACTCTCTATAGAATATTGAAACTTTAACCAAGTATAGGAAACTTCCAAAAACACGTACAATTGCACCAGCAGCCAGAAGAAATAATCCAGCAACTAACCTGTAAGTACTTCATGATCCCTTTAAATAGCACTGGTGGGGGTCCTTCATTCCGTTTAATGTTGTGTTCAGCTGTACGAGGTTAAGACAAGGCGTTGGCTGGAGCGTAGAGTTCCAAAATGTCACCAGCTGCTTCAAATCAGCGTTGCACACTGATTCGCATCATAATCTCCCTACTTTACATGCTGCAGGCGATCATTAGGTGCGCGCACACAAACGCCTTTACCTAGATGGCGTCCTGCGCACTTCACAATGGAAGTGTGCACGCACAACTCAGATGCCATTGTCGAGGCTTAGGTGTCCATGTAGCGCTTACAAAGCAGGCACTACAGGGCCCAATTTCGCCCCCATTGTATTTAATAAAAACCTCTAATGAAACAGAAATGTAACCACCGCAATCCTCTCTTACTTTGTTCCTTGTATAAAAAGTACACGGGCACCTTCCTTTCATTCAGTCATCATGGCTAAAACAAAACACATCTGTAAAAACCAGTATAAGTCATAGTTGCAGAAAAGGAAGAAGCTGCAAGTAGAACTAGCCACGCCTCTAGCCAAGCTGTTTCAGTACAGCTACAACACTGGCATCTATCTGACAAAGTGGAAAATTGCCCATGAGTACTAAAAGAGGTAGCCCTGGAAATAATGGATGCATTAGTTGTCATCTTCCAAAATTCGATAGATTATGTACCAATTCCAGCAGATTGGAGGGTGGCAAATGTAACCCCACTATTTAAAAAAGGAGGGAGAGAGAAAACAGGGAACTACAGACCGGTTAGCCTAACATCAGTAGTTGGGAAAATGCTGGAGTCTATTATAAAGGATATGATAACAGGACGCTTAGAAAATATCAACGGAATTAGACAAAGTTAACACGGATTTATGAAAGAGAAGTCATGTTTGACAAACCTACTGGAGTTTTTTGAGGATGTAACTGGTAGAATAGATAAGGGAGAACCGGTGAATGTGGTTTATTTGGATTTTCAGAAGGCCTTTGATAAAGTCACACATAAGAGGTTTGTGTGCAAAATTAAAGCACATGGGATTGGGGGTAATATACTGGCATGGATTGAAAATTGGCTAACAGACAGGAAACAGAGAGTAGGATGGCAGGCAGTGACTAGTTGGGAACCGCAGGGATCAGTGCTTGGGCCCCAGCTATTCATAATATATATCAATGATTTGGATGAGGGAACCAAATATAATATTTCCAAGTTTGCTGATGACACAAAACTAGGTGGGATCATGAGTCGTGAGGAGGATGCAAAGAGGCTTCAAGGCGATTTAGACAAGTTGAGTGAGTGGGCAAATACATGGCAGATGCAGTATAACGTGGATAAATGTGAAGTTATCCACTTTGGAAGAAAAAACAGAAAGGCAGAGTATTATTTAAATGGTGATAGATTGGGAAATATTGATGTACAAAGGGACTTGGGTGTTCTTGTACACCAGTCACTGAAAGCAAACATGCAGATGCAGCAAGCAGTTAGGAAGGCAAATGGTATGTTGGCCTTCATTGCAAGAGGATTTGAGTACAGGAGGAAGGATGTTTTACTGCAATTATACAGGGCCTTGGTGAGACTACACCTGGAGTATTGTGTGCAGTTTTGGTCTCCTTACTTAAGAAAGGATATACTTGCCATAGAGGGAGTGCAGCGAAGGTTCACCAGACTGATTCTTGGGATGGCAGGACTGTCGTATGAGGAGAGATTGGGTCGACTCGACCTGTATTCACTCGAGTTTAGAAGATTGAGAGGGGATCTCATTGAAACATATAAAATTCTGACGGGGCTAGACAGACTAGATGCAGGGAGGATGTTTCCCCTGGCTGTGGGGGGTCCAGAACGAGGGGTCACAGTCTCAGGATATGGGTTAGGACATTTAGGACTGAGATGAGGAGAAATTTCTTCACTCAGAGGGTGGTGAACCTGTGGAATTCCCTACCACAGAAGGCTGTGGAGGCCAAGTCTCTGAATATATTTAAGAAGAGCTAGATAGATTTCTAGACACAGAAGGCATCAAGGGATATGGGGAGAGAGCAGAAATATGGTATTGAGATAGAGGATCAGCCATGATCATATTGAATGGTGGAGCAGGCTCGAAGGGCTGAATGGCTGAATGGCCTAGTCCTGCTCCTATTTTCTCTGTTTCTATGTTTCAATGTATGTCCTGTCCACAAAAAGCAGGACAAATCCAATTCAGTCAATTACCGCCCCATCAGTCTGCTCTCAATCATCAGCAAAGTGATGGAAAGTTTCATCGACAGTGCTGTCAAGCGGCACTTACTCACCAACTACCTGCTCACCGATGCTCAGTTTGGGTTCCGCCAGGACCACTCGGCTCCAGACCTCATTACAGCCTTGGCCCAAACATGGACAAAAGAACTGAATTCCAGAGGTGAGGTGAGAGTGACTGCCCTTGACGTCAAGGCAGTATTTGACTGAGTGTGGCATCAAGGAGCCCTAGTAAAATTGAAGTCAATGGGAATCAGGGGGAAAACTCTCCAGTGGCTGGAGTCTTACCTAGCACAAAGGAAGATGGTAGTGGTTGTTGGAGACCAATCATCTCAGCCCCAGGACATTGCTGCAGGAGTTCCTCAGGGCAGTGCCCTAGGCCCAACCACCTTCAGCTGCTTCATCAATGACCTTCCCTCCATCATAAGGTCAGAAGTGGGGATGTTCGCTGATGATTGCACATTGTTCAGTTCCATTCACAACCCCTCAGGTAATGAAGCAGTCTGTGCCCGCACGCAGCAAGACCAGGACAACATCCAGGGTTTGGGCTCATAAGTGGCAAGTAACATTCACGCCACACAAGTGCCAGGCAATGACCATCTCCAACAAAAGAGAGTCTAACCACCTCCCCTTGACATTCAACAACATTACCATTACCGAATCCCCCACCATCAACATCCTGGGAGTCACCATTGACCAGAAACTTAACTGGACCTGCCACATAAATACTGTGGCTACAAGAGCAGGTCAGAGGCTGGGTATTCTATGGCGAGTGACTCATCTCCTGACTCCCCAAAGCCTTTCCACCATCTACAAGACACAAGTCAAGAGCGAGATGGATGAGTGCAGCTCCAACAACACTCAAGAAGCTCAACACCATCCAGGACAAAGCAGCCCGCTTGATTGGCACCCCATCCACCACCCTAAACGTTCACTCCCTTCAACACCAGCGCACCGTGGCTGCAGTGTGTACCATCCACAGGATGCATTGTAGCAACTCGCCAAGGCTTCTTCGACAGCACCTCCCAAACCCACGACCTCTCCCAACTAGAAGAACAAGGGCAGCAGGCACATGGGAACAACACCACCTGCACGTTCCCCTCCAAGTCACACACCATCCCAACTTGGAAATATATCGGCATTCCCCCATTGTCGCTGGCTCAAAATTCTGGAACTCCCTTCCTAACAGCACTGTGGGAGAACCTTCACCACACGGACTGCAGCGGTTCAAGAAAGCGGCTCACCACCACCTTCTCAAGGGCAATTAGGGATGGGTAATAAATTCTGGCCTTGCCAGCAACGCCCACATCCCATGAATGAATTTTTAAAAAATCATAGCTCTTTATTAAAATCACCACTTAAGTGTCTTAAGGATTTATCTCAGGAATAGTGCAGTTCGTTCAAAATTTCCAAGTGCACTGTAGGCCTGTTGCTGTCAGTTATCACTTATTGCCACATTATGGCTGAGGAACTGGATGTGACAATGAAAGGGCCTCACAGCACAGAATTACAATTATAGCCACAGACATTTCAGGATGTTTCTTTGTGTGTCCTGTTATCAAAGAACAGGTTTGCTAGGAGTTGAGACAGCATGCACATGTATGCTGTAATTACAACTTTGGGAGATAGCAATTTGCTGGATGAAACATTTGCAAAAGCTTCTGTTAAAATAAAACATTTCTACATAACACTTGATGTCACAGCACATTATGACTGCCGTACTGGTTTAAACTGACTTACTGAAATCTTATTCATCAATTTGAGCTTTCCAGAACTATGTTAATATCTATGTAAAGAGACATATTTGTTGCCTAAACAGTATTAAAACAATTAACTTTGTCCAATACAGGTTAAATTTTTACAAAAATTAAAAATGAAATCACTTGTCTTAGTTATAATTGCTTAGGATCGCATTATCATGGATTGAACTGAATCTGCAATGGTTCTAAGTGAAGTCATTTTATTTGGTTAATAACAACCCAAACCTATGAAAAAAAATCATTTGATGAAGGATTCCTGCTGAAATGTTAGCCTGTTTTTCCCTTTCAGATTCTGACTGACCTGCTTCTGCATTTCCAGCACTTTCGATTTTTATTTAAAACTAGCAGGTCTCCTTGGTATTGCTGCTGGTGGGTCAGAGGAAACATTCACAGGGATTTTCTGATCAGACCTCTAATCTGTCCTCATTAGCGCCCACCCAACCATTACTGTGGAGACCATGCCCGATTTCGCAGGGTCACTTGCATTTACAAGCTGTGGACAAGCTTCCCCAATACATATTGGACCTAATGTTAAGGGTTTGCTGGACACAGGCAGGGAAATTACATGTAAGATGCTCTTAAAGAACTGCTTAAAAAAGATGATGGTTAAAATAAAGGTACTTAAAGATAAGTGGCCACATAGGGGGTGATTTTAGGAGGCAATTGCGGGTGCGTTGGGGGTGGGGGGGCTCCGAAATTTGCAGAAATCCCGTTCGGGTTCGGAAGCTGGCTCCAACCCGCCGAATTCCAAGTTTCCCAGGGTCCCACCTGTGTGCGACAGGCGACCCGAAAACGGAAGTCCCACCGGCAATTAAAGCCCGGTGAAACCAGGCGTGAAGGGCCAGATCAGGGAACAAGAAACTAAATAAATTAAATAAAAAACCATAGACGGAAGTGAAAACACTAAATGAACCTACCTTTGCATCATGCTCCGTTGTCCGATGTCTCCCGCTCCGATGTCCCCCTCTTCACCCCCCCCCGATGTTCTCCTGATGTCCCCCTCTTTACCCCCCTGATGTCCCCCTCTTTACCCCCATGATGTCCCCCTCTTCACCCCCTGATCTTCCCCCGATGTCCTCCCAATCTTCCCCCTCTCCCCCTCCCCTCTGGTATTCTGTCCCAGCGCTGGATGACGTCTCGCTCTCTCTCTCTTTCTCTACTCCCCCAGCGTTGCAGCTCCTGACGGCAGCCAGTCTGTCAATCAGGCTGGCTGCCGGGCGCGAAATTCTGAGAGGACGTTAATCATCAGCAATCAACATGCGATCGCGTCGGAAACGGTAAGTTTGGTCCACGCGGGTTTGCCACGTGCACCTTCAGCCCCCAGTGCCAACCCGCCTCCATTCTAAAATTGAGCCCATAGAGTGGCAAAAATGTTGGCAGCCTTTACAAAGGCTTCTAATATCTTTAATGCAGATTTCAGCTTTTGCAAAGGCTGTTTAGGTAATAAAAATGGCTGGCACAATCCAATGGCCACCATAATAAATGTGGAGGCAGCAAACCATGTTTGGCCAAGAGATGTAACAGCACAGGACTCAAACTCCCCTTTTGATGGCTGGCAAAGTGGAAGTGGTACAGCATGAGACAGTAACAAGTGAAAACAGTATTGTATGAAGTGGTAATGAGCAGATGAGGTGCAGCATGAGATGGTAGCAGGGTGCGGGATGCTTCGGACTAAAGAGGGGGTGTCGATAATACAGTGCCATGGAACCATTCTGGGGACATCTTCAGATTTCCCATATGTCCAGTTTGCCCCCTGGGTGGTAGCGAGCAGATGTATTGCTGTATGAGGTGATGCCACTCCAGGCAACATCCCCAAAGGACAACATTGCAGCTTACCTAGAAAGATGTAGAGGCAAAGAACTTGAGGAAACAGCTGATTATTACTGCTTGCTGCCCTGGTGATTCAGAGTATCTGCAGCCAGAGCTCCTCTAACAAATCTAAGCAGGTAAGCCTCTGCCGTAAATGTCGGTACCATCAAGTGGGCACAGTCAGCCGCTGGTGCAGCTTGACCTGGCTGGTAGTCCCTAAGCTGCTCCTCCTCTTTGTCCAAAGAACATAATTAAAGGGGGATTCCATTGTGCCAATATTGTAAATGTTCCAAACAATGGGAGTGGCAGAACACTTAGAAATACATAAAAGTTACAAGATGGAAACAGGCCACTCAGCCCAGCCAGCCCAGGTTGGCATTTACCCTCCATGTGGGCAAATAGTTGTAATCCCTGTTCCTATATCCCTTATCGCCTTTTCTTTCATCCATCTATTCAATGTAATCTTGAATGTTGACATGGTTTCTGTCTCAACCACGAACCCTGAAAGTGAATTCCACAGCCTCATAACTTTTTGTGAAGAGGTTTCCCTTGCCCTCTGTTCTAAATATCTTACATTTAATCTTGTATCAGTGGCCCTTCATTCTTGCCCTTTCAACTACTGGAAACAGTCTGCTTCTATTTACCCTGTCCCATCCTTTCATAATTTTAAATGCTTCTATCATATCACTCCTTAATTTGTATTGTTCTAAAGAAAAAAGACTCCATTTTTTGTCTTTCTTCACATCCTAGTCAATCTGCACTATGTCCTCTCTAAAGCTTTACTGACATTGAATTCCATCTGTCACTTTTTAGCCCATCCACCCATCTCATTAATATCCTTTTGCAGCCTCCTTTGGTCTTCCAAAGAATTAAATATGCCTCCTATTTTAGTAACATCTGCACCCGATATTGGGCCTCGGGCCACATTGAGGAGAGCTAACATGAGAGTAGGATTAGACTAGGTTGTGCACATGGGGGCTGAATGGCCTGTTTCTGTGCTATAAGAGGCTATGACTCTATAATATCCTTTCTACGACTGATATCCATTATTTCTGGTAGATTCCCTAGTTTACCCATAGTGATATATGAATATAAAATTTATACATATTATAGCAGTGAAATTATTTAATATCTAGACCAGTTAAATTGCAATCCTGGTAGCAGCAGCTTACCAACTGTCAAAAAAAACAAAATCAAAAACCAGGTGGTAATTCCACTTTTGCTTTAAATGTCAGATTGAAAATTACTAAGCCGCATCCTGTAACATCATTTCTATTTATAATCAGTAATAAAATTCAGCCTAGAAAAATCCAAATTCATAACTACTGTTATTTACTCTGACAGACTCAAACTGCATTGTTTTTCATTTGATTTCTTGGGCAGTTCAGAGCCAAAAGTGGTGCTCAGGTGTTGACGCAGTACTGAAACAAGGCATGTTCTAGGCTTGACTTTTTTTAAGGTAATTGGCAAAAGAACCAATTTTAAGCAAACGAGTTGATATAATCTGGAATGCATTGCCTGAAAGGGTGGTGGAAGCAGATTCAGTAATAACTTTCAAAAGGGAGTTGGATATATACTTGAAGAGGAAACATTTACAGGGCTATGGGGAAAAAGCAGGGGAATGGGCCTAATTGGATTGCTCATTCAAAGAGCCGGCACAGGTATGATGGGCCGAAAGGCCTCCTTCTGTGCTGTATCATCCTATGATTCTATGATTCTTTGACTTTTGTCTCACAAGTTCAAGCACACGTAACTGTTACTGTTTTTGTTTGGTGCTATGGCTGCTGAAACCTTATCCATGCCTTTGTCACCTCCAGATTTGACTACTCCAATGCTCTAATTGCTGGTCTCCCATTGTCGAACCTCCATAAACTTCAAGTTGTTGAAAATTCTGCTGCACTTATCCTGTCCCTGCTCACCCATCACTTTGGTCCTCAATGACCTATACTGGCTCCCCATCCCCCAATGCCTCAAGCTTAAAGTCCTTGTCCTTATCTTTAAATCTATCCATAGCTTCACCATATCTTATCTCTGTGCTCTCTCCCAGCCCTATATTCCTCCCTCTTCCAAACTTTCTGTTCCTCTAACACTGACCTCTTGTGCATCCACCCTTCCTTCACCCCACCACTGGTAGCAGAGCCTTTAGTTACCTGAAAACTATTTTGATGATTCACCTCAAACTTCCTGGAACTGAGCTCGCTCAGTAGTACATGATAAAGTAACAAAATTATAAAGTCAGAATGGGACTTAACGAACCCATTACAACCTACTGGTCATCCTTACTTACCTAAGGCAAGGAGAGCCTGTGCGGGTTCCAGAATACTGTATAAAGTCATCAGGGATTTATTTAAAGATTACCGAAGGGAAGAGTGGTGGAAACTTGATATCATCTAATTCCAACTATTTAAATCATGACCGCTGTCTGATCATGCAGTGCTACTGATGACAGCTGTCTGTTACCCAGATCTCCACACCATCCTGCTCAAAGCTGACTGCGTCATTGGTAGTGATGAGTGGCCTACAGGGGTGGAAAATGGTGTGAAAAAAAACACAAGCAACTAATGAAAGCTTTAAAATGAAAGTAATAAATGTAATGAAATCTTAATGGCCTCAGCAGTAAAGTGGTTAATGGGACATAATAATATATCATGGGAAATGTCAGGGGTAATATGGCAAACACAAAGATTAGGTTTCAGCAAAATTATACAACTGTCAAAACACAAAAATGGGAAATCAATTCATGCCACTATCCACAGGGCACCATCTGACTAGATTGGGGACAGGAAGGCTCCAGGATGATTAATGTCATTATTCAGTTAATCAGCAAAGACATCATTCAGTTTTAGAAAGGGGAAATGCCAGCAAGACAATGTTAGCATAGCAGTTCTTCAATCTGAACTCTGAAACACCGCAACTTCCAAAATATAACAGATACTGTTTATGGAAACCACGCAAAAACAAGCCTGCCTATAAAATCTCCCATATAAAATATCTTCTGTGTGACTCCCGGCACTGTTTTAAAGATAACGAAGGGTCAGTGATTCAGTTTCAAGCAGATCTGGATAAGAACCACAACAGTAAATTGATTGATGCACCAGCATTGGTGTAGCAGTGCCTTACCACAACAATGTCACAATAATTACTAAAATGCATATCAATTCCAAAGGAATGCTGCTCTGATCTACTGCATCGATACATATGTACATACAAGCATTCGTTCTTCTTGAGAAAACCAAATCTATGTTACACAAATTCAGACAGTGTGACCCGAGTATTTCTATGCATCCTGTGTATATGTACTCCCGTGTACTCCTACCGGTAGCAGTATCACAGATAGAAGGTATTGACTTAGAAACTCGGGTGCACGGGAGTAAACCGTGTTTGAAAATTGGGCTGCTACGGTGCCAGTAGAGGCCCCTAGGTGAGTGAGGAAGCGGGTGACTGGGTCGAGAGGTAGCGCTGATCCCTTTAAGGACCACCTGTCAGGCCTCATGTAGCCCTGGTTTTGCTGAGTGCAGCCAACGCTGGCTGCCTCAGGGCAAGCCAATTTTGCAGTGGGGACCTCAAACAGGCATATGCAAAGGCACTAACATCTGTTTCAGGTGTTGGCATCGCACGCCAACTTTTTTTGGCCTTTACCAAGATGGCGGGTAGCACACATCTGGCTCATAATGAGCGTGCGCTTCCTGCCTGCCATATTGGAGGCTTCGCAGGCTGTGCAGTTCAATTTTTAGGCCTACATGTCCAAAAGCAGTTGTTTATTTTGGTCTGCAGACATTATGGTGGAATTTGTGGCTCTCCCTGATGTAAGTATCATTTGCAACCTATGTTGTCATTTTTAAAAATTAATTCTCAGGATGTGGGCATCCCTGGCATTTATTGCCTTTCCCCAGTTGTCCTGAGAAGGTGATGGTGGGTCTTCTCCTTCAATCATAGCAGTCTGATACAACTGAGTGGCTTGTTCAGCCAGTTCAGAGGGCTGTTAAGAGTCAACCACATTGGTATGGGCCTGGAGTCACATTTAGGCCAAACCAGGTAAGGGCAGCAGGTTTTCTTCCATAAAGGACATTAATGAACCAGTTGGGTTTTTACATAAACCGGGCAGCTTTATGGTCACTTTTATTGATACCAGTTTATTTATTCAAATTCTCAAACTGCCATGGTGGGATTTAAATTCATGTTCTCTGGATTACTAGTCCAGTAACATAACCACCACACTACTGTTCCCCACAGTATACATAGGATGTAGGCCTCAGGTCCCCTTGTCTGATAATATGAGGGATCTGTGCCTGAAGCATAGCAGTGTTTTAGGCACTGATAGAATCATAGAATCATAGAAAATTTACAGCACAGAAGGAGGCATTCGGCCCATCGTGTCCGCGACGGCTGAGAAACGAGCCACCCAGCCTAATCCCACTTTCCCGCATTTGGTCCGTAGCCCTGCAGGTCACGACTCCTCAGGTGCACATCCAGGTATTTTTTAAATGAGTTGAGGGTTTCTGCCTCTACCACCCTCTCAGGCAGTGAGTTCCAGACCCCCACCACCCACTGGGTGAAATGTTTTTTCCTCATTTCAGTTCAAATCCTTCTGCCAATCACTTTAAATCTATCTAGGCCCCTCATAATTTTGCACACCTCAATCAAACTACCCCTCAGCCTCCTCTGTTCCAAGGAAAACAACCCCAGTCTATCCAATCTGTCATCATAGCTAAAATTCTCCAGTCCTGGCAACATTCTCGTAAATCTCCTCTGCACCCTCTCCAGTGCAATTACATCCTTCCTGTAATGTGGTGACCAGAACTGTACGCAGTACTCAAGCTGTAGCCTAACTCGTGCTTTATACAGATCCAGCATAACATTCCTGCTTTTATATTCTATGCCTCGGCTAATAAAGGAAAGCATTCCATATGCCTTCTCAACCACCACTCGCAATCAATTATTAGGCCCTATGTTTCACAAACCATCATGGTGGCAACCCATATGTACTGATAAACAACTCCATTCGGCAGTCCTCATTGTCAGCCGAGGGGTTAGCTATCATCTGCACCTGAAGCCACAACGATAAAGGAACACTGATTTTTTTAAAATGGCAAAATGGGTATGCGGCCTTGTGATGATTGTGCCTCTGATGCCTTCGCTGAATCCCCGACACTAATACAGTGAAGAGTGTCTGGCCTCATGATGTCATGTCTGTCCACTCTCTCTCCAAGTGTTGTCAGCTAATACAGGAGTTTCATGTCATTGAGGACAACACAATCCCAATGATAGAACTTCTTATCCATACTTCTCAGTGTGGCTAACAGAGTGTATTCTCTCACACTAAACAGTGCAGAAGTAAAAATGGCAGTCATTCTATACATGATCCTTAGTTCAGATGGAACCCTAGACTCTTAGCTGGCAAGGATGGGTATGAACCACTACTATTTTGACATGTGCTGTCTTTAAATTCACATTTCTGATTCTGGCTCCCACAGGATATGAACTGCAGATTTTCTGAGGCCAAAATCAAGCCCATGATCTAAATTCACTGTAATAATCTTCAATAATAATGATATTTTATGCTTTGTATTTGTTGCTGCTATTTGAGGCCAATTTGTCAGTCATTCTTGAATCCAATTACTGGCCTTGCTGTTTGAGAAAGACCAATCGAACAGCGGATACATGCAACACTTGCTGAAGTAGTGAGTGTGCTATCTTATCTCTTTTTATATCTTTCTACGTATAACATGCGCTATTATTTCCAACCAGACTTAGGCAGTGCCCTGATTATTGTCCGTATTTGGCGTACGATTGTTCCTCAGTACAATAGCTGCTTGTATTCTTTGAGATAAGATTAACGCATACTGTGAACTCTGCAATTTACCAGTGTATCAGCCAACAACTTGTGGCTATTTACAACTAGGGGATCATCATTAGTTTGCATCCCCGGGATGGCTATTCATCAAACTCAATAGGGTATTCAAAGCATTTGAAATCTGGCAAAAAAAAAGAAAATATTATACTTGAGAGATGAAAAGAATCCCAGTGGCGCCTCAATTATATTGCAAACACATATTTATATCATAATACCTCCAAGGGCAAGTCTGATAGAGTAAGTTTGCTTTGATTTTTATTTACCCTGTTCATCGTTAATGGACAAAATTCCATTTAAGAGCAATCTATCTCATACTTAAGAAATTTTCTTTTCTTTAGCTGCAGCCACTCCAATAATCTTAAGAGACTTTGTATCCTACAGATCAAATGGGCAATTGCCAGCGTCCGATGTCTCGTCATCATATTTACTTTTAGCTTTTGAATGCATCACTGTATTAGGTTCAAATTTATAGCTTGGTGTGCTAGCACTTAGTATTTTTGAATAGGCACTGTATTCCAAATTGGCAGTCTGTAAAGCACCACATGATGAGCTAAGCTGGGATGTTAGGCAATAAAGTGGCAATTCAATTGAAAAGATGCAAACTGCCAATGTTCTGCAATGTTTCTTATTGCCAATCTAAAGCAGGCTGTAATGATTGACAATATACATGCCTGGGTCCTATGTTCAATGGACTTGTACTTGTTTTTTTTTTGCAAGTCCAGGTGTTGTTTCTCAATTGCGTCCACATAATACCTTTTAGACTCACACCAGGCTACTGTTTGCTGGGTTAGTGACAAGTGGGAATCATCCAAGGAATCATCTTAAAGAAGATGCCAGGGAATGATAGTTCACCTTGTTCCCCAGATGTTGATGGATTCCCTTGGCTGGTGGTAGGCTGCAACTCTGAATCGATGGCTCGCAAAACTGAAGAACATTAAACAGGTCATTTTAAGAAGGAGGTGGTGAAAGCTGCCCCAATGATATAGTGCATCAAGGCATAGGAACATATTAACATAGGAACAGGAGTAGGCCATTTTGCCCCTCGAATCTATTCCACCTTTCAATGAGATCATGGATGATCTGTGACCTAACTCAGGCCTTAGCCCCTGAGAGAATGGTGGAAACATAGTTCACCTCCACACCTACCATGCCTTCACAGTGCAAATAACAAGATAAATGTAACAATTCATATTCACAAGGAACCTCACACCCTGCACGCACTTCTCTCACACCATTCTACTGTGCCTTATCCCAGTGTCTAAGACCAAGAGTGGCAGTATTGGACTGAGAAAAGAAGAGATCACTTCATAACTTGCATCGGAAATCATTCTCACCATGGAATGTCTGCAGACACCTGGGTGAAATTAAATGTTGTGCCATTTCTCAGTCTGCATTCACCTTGCAAAGGGAAAGGTTGCCCACAATCAGCGATAAAGAAGGACTATGGTGTGGGGAGGTGGGGGGATGAACTGCAACCATCCAACTACTAAGGTAGAACACGTGAGGAGGAAGGTCTTCAACTCCTCAGGGGACATGCAGGTGAGTCAGTCAGAGTTGGAAAAATTGAAGGTGAGCTGCCAGGTGCAGGTTGGATTACAGCACAATGAATCATTACAGCATCCAGAAATTCACCTTAATTGTAAGGCCTCCTGTTATTGCTCAGATACTTCTTCGCCTGAGAGTCCATCCTCCCTGAAGTATTTTTCTTGTAACCCTCCTAGGTTATGCTGAGCTTGAACATGACTGGTCTCAATGGCAACCTGGCATGTCCAAAGTGACCACTTTCTGCACCAGACTCACCAACTCTATCATGGCACCGTACAGGAAGATGTAATTAGTGAGTCAGAGGGAATATTACAGGGTGATGCCCCCTAGCATGAGTGAGCAGGAGGAGGTAGGAGGGGGGAAAGGGTGGAGCTATGCATGCTGCACCAGAGGGTGGAGGAACAACTGACCTTGGATGAGGAACCTATGGACCCAGATCTCAGGAGCCCAGATCTCAAGAGAAAAATGATTATGGAGCATCAATCTCACTGGATACTGCTTTCATGCTTATGGTGGAGATGGCAGATAAGTTGGAGGAGTCCACTACCCACACTATGAAGGAAATGTGCGAGACCATGCTGACAACCCTGGAGTGTGTAGCAGTCCAGGAGAGATCAGTGGCAACAAGATGTCAGGAGGAGGATTAAAGGACAGTTTAATTAACCGAGTGAGTAATGGTCATCATCATATGATTCATATCCCTTTGATTCTGAACATGTATTCTGTTTATATCATACATCAGATGACTAATTAAGGTTAAAAAATAATAAAAGCCTGACACAATAAAAATGTTAAATGCAAATTATGGGTTAGAAGTTACTATTAGTGATAAACGCTTAACACATTGTAAGCGATTCCTTTATTTCTATTCTATTTTAACAGAAGCATTAATCCATTTATTTTAAATGGGTTGATGCCTCCATTAAAACATAGGAACATAGTAACAGGAGTAGGCCATTCAGCCTTTAGTGTACAGATGAATGTCATGCAAACATGTTTAGCAGGTTCTAGTAATATTGCCAACAGTAATTCCTAGTCTCACATTTCAGACTGTTTCTGATGGTCCAAGTTTAAATTATTTTTCACACTGTATCATCTGCACTGTAATATTAGGCAATTTATGGAAGTCTCACTCCCAGTAGGCAAAGTTCTACGAAACATGAAAAATTCCCATGGATAGGATATTGTCTCATGTAGTATAATATTAAGTCCCCCAGGTCTTGGTAGCTTTTCATGTGAGCCTCTCCATTTCACTCTCTTCCCTCATCACTCAGGATCGCAAATGTAAAATGTGAGAGTGTAGCTTGGAGTCTGGACTTTTTCTTATAGGCCTTAATACTGTTTGCTTCTTCTTAAGCACTTCAGTACAATGGTACAGGAGGCCATTCAAGTCGGGGGAGTAAAAAGAAATGTTGTAGTTGTAGGGGATAGTATAGTCAGAGGGATAGACACTGTTCTGTGCAGCCACGACCGGGAGTTCTGAAGGCTGTGCTGCTTGCCCAGTGCCAGGGTTAAGGATGTCTCTTCGTGGCTGGAGAAGAACTTGGGGCATGAGGGGAAGGATCCAGTTGTCATAGTCCACGCAAGAACCAACAACACAGGTCGAACTAGGAATAAGGTTCTGCTGAGGGAGTTTGAGGATCTAAATTAGGATCTAAATTAATAAGCAGAACCTCAAAGGTAATAATCTCTGGATTACTACCTGAGGCACTGGCAAATTAGAATAGGGTCAAACAGATCAGAGAGTTAAATGCATGGCTCAAAGAATGATGTGGCAGACAAGGCTTTTGGTTCATGGGGCACTGGCACCAGTATTGGGAAAAGAGGGAGCTCTACCGTTGGGACGGGCTCCACTTAAACCAAGCTGGGACCAGTGTCCTGGCAAATCGAATAATTAGGGTGGCAGATAGGGCTTTAAACCAAAATGGGGCAGGGAAGGGTTCAGGTAAGGGTAAATTTATAAACCTAGAGAGAAAAGTCAAGGCCATACAACAGTGTGGCGATTTGGGTAAAGATAAGCAGAGTGCGTCAGGAAGGGACAGAGAGTTTAACGGTAATAGTGCATCAGAGAATAAGGTGAAATCAGGGAAAAATAATAAGAAGTTAAAATTAAAGGTGCTTTATCTGAATGCACGAACCATTCGTAACAAGATAGACAAATTAATGGCACAAATAGAGATAAATGGGTTTGATCTAGTAGCCAATATTAAGTCATGGTTGCAAGGTGACTAAGGCCGTGAACTAAATATTTCAGGATACTTCACTTTTCGAAAAGACAGACAAAATAGAAAAGGAGGGGGGGTAGCCCTGATAATAAAGGATGACATAAAGACAATAGTGAGAAAGGACCTTGGCTTGGAAGATCAGGAAATAGAATCAGTATGGGTGGAAATGAGAAATAACAAGGGTCAGGAAACACTGGTGGGAGTAGTTTATAGGTCCCCTCACTATAGTTATAATATTGGACAGGGTATTAATCAAGAAATAAGAGGAGCTTGTATCAAAGGCAATTAAATAATCATGGGGGACTTTAATCTTCATATAGACTGAACAAATCAAATTGGCAAAAGTAGTTTGGAGGACGAGTTCATGGAATGCATTCGAGACAGTTTCCTTAAACAACACCTCGTGGAACCAACCAGGGTACAGGCCATTTTAGATCATGTCTTGTATAATGAGGCAGGGTTAATTAGTAATCTCATAGTAAGTGATCCTCTGGGGTAGAGTGATCATAATATGATAGAATTTCACATTGAGTTTGAGAGTGACATTCCGAAACTAGAGTCTTAAACTTAAACAAAGCCAATTACATGGGTATGAGGGGTGAGTTGGCTAAGGTTGATTGGGAAATTAGTTTAAAAGATATGATGGTAGATAAGCAATGGTGAACATTTAAAGAAATATTACATAGTTCTCAACGAATATACATTCCATTGAGGAATAAAAACTCCATGGGAAAAGTAATCCATCCGTGGCTGACTAAAGTAGTTAAGGATAGTATTAGATTAAATGAAGAGGCTTATAATGTTGCCAAGAAGAGTAGTAAGCCTGAGGATTGGGAGAGTTTTAAAAACTAGTAAAGGATGACCAAAAAATTGTTAAAGAGGGAGAAAATAGAATATGAGAATAAACTAGCAAGAAATATAAAAACAGATTCTAAGAGCTTCTACAAGTATGTAAAAAGGAAGAGAGTATTGAAAGGAAACTTGGGTCCCTCAGTGGCAGAGACAGGAGAAATTATAGTGGGGAATAAGGAAATGGCAGAGACATTAAACAAATATTTTGTATCTGTCTTCACAGTAGAGGGCACAAAAAACAAACCAGAAATAGAGGGGAACCAAGAGTCTAACGAGAGTGACGAACTTAAAATAATTAATATTAGTGAAGAAAAAGTACTGGAGAAATTAATGGGTCTAAAAGCCGACAAATCCCCTGATGGCCTACACCCCAGGGTTCTAAAAGAGGTGGCTGCAGAGGTGTGGACACATTGATTATGATCTTCCAAAATTCCCTAGATTCTAGAACGGTTCCAGTGGATTAGAAGGTAACAAATGTAACCCCTCTATTCAAGAAAGGAGGGAGAGAGAAAACAGGGAACTACAGGCCAGTTAGCCTGACATCAGTCGTCGGGAAAATGCTGCAATCCATTATTAAGGAAATGGTAACAGCGCATTTAGAAAATCATAATATGATTAGGCAGAGTCAACACGGTTTTATGAAAGGGAAATCATGTTTGACAAATCTATTAGAGTTTTTTGAGGGTGTAACTAGCAGGGTAGATTAAGGGATCCAGTGAATGTGGTATATTTAGATTTTCAAAAAGCATTCGATAAGGTGCCCACAAAAGGTTGTTACACAAGATAAGGGCTCAGGGGTTGGGGGTAATATATTAGCATGGGTAGAGGATTGACAAATGGACAGAAAGCAGAGAGTTGGAATAAACAGGTTATTTTCAGGTTGGCAGGCTGAAAGTAGTGGGGTGCCACAAGGATCAGTGCTTGGGCCTCAACTATTTACAAACTATATTGATGACTTAGATGAAGGGACTGAGTGTAATGTATCCAAGTTTACTGACGATACAAAGCTAGGTGGAAAAGTAAGTTGTGAGGAGGATGCAAAGAGTCTGCAAAAGGATATAGACAGGTTAAGTGAATGGGCAAGAAGGTGGCAGATGGAGTATAATGTGGGGAAATGTGAGGTTATTCACTTTGGTAGGAAGAATAGAAAAACAGAATATTTTTTAAATGGTGAGAAACTATTAAATGTTGGTGTTCAGAGGGATTTGGGTGTCCTCGTACACGAAGCACAGAAAATTAATATGCAGGTATAGCAGGCAATTAGGAAGGCAAATGATATGTTGGCCTTTATTGCAAGGGGGTTGGGATACAAGAATAACAAAGTCTTGCTGCAATTGTACAGGGCTTTGGTGAGATGACAACTGGAGTACTGTGTACAGTTTTGGTCTCCTTACCTAAGGAAGGATATATTTGCCTTACAGGAGGTGCAACCAAGGTTCACTAGATTGATTCCTGGAATGAGAGGATTGTCCTATGAGGATAGACTGAGTGGAATGGGCCTATATTCTCTGGAGTTTAGAAGAATGAGAGGTGATCTCATTGAAACATATAAGATTCTGAGATGGCTTGACAGGGTAGATGCTGAGAGGATGGCCAAGCGGGTCCTATAGGGGCGGGGGGCTCCTAAAATGGCAGAATCCCGGAGCGGGTTCGGAGCTCGGCTCCAACCTGCTGACTTCCGGGTTCCCCAGTGACGCGTTCGGGTGCGCGCGCAGCTCCCGAATGCGGGACTCCCACCGGCAATTAAAGCCAGCAGGATGCTGCTTTACATAGTTATATAGATACTTGAGATACTTGACAGACCTCATTGAGCGGAGATTTTGGCAGGGGTGCAATTTTGAAGGATCCTCAGTGTGTTTCCCAAGCTATGGGAAACACTCCCTGTTTGAGCAGACGTGTTTTAGTCAGCAGTCAGTGGGAGATGTGAAGGATTATTTGACAGTTGGGGGGAAAATCTCATTTATTGCAGCAGGGCACTCTGTCACTTCAGACAAAGTTTTGGCTGCAACACCTTTGTCTTTCCACTCAAATTGCTTAAGTTATACCCTAAACTCTGCTGTGCAAACATATTTACCTACTCTGCGGACCCCCTCAAACTGACACCATCAGGATGGGTGGGGGGGGGGGCGCCATGGCTGCATTCATCACTTCATCTGAGGATGAGCAACATCACCAGCCTCGCCAGGCACGCCGTCCACCTTCGCCACGTGGAGCTCCACAGCACAGTGCTGCACCACAGACATCTGCACAAAATAGTCATGCAATTACATGTACACCCACTGTAGGGTGACCCAATGGGTGGCATCAAGTGTGGGTGTTCATGGTGAACCTCATGAATGGGACTTATTACACAAGCCAGTCAAGAATGGCTAAGACGTGGCAGTAGAGGTGACAATAGTAATATTTAATGTGCCATTAACAAAAATCAAATATAAATAAAAAACATGACAAAGCGTCAAACACCCTTGTGTATCCCCTTTGCGCTCACAAAACCTTCGCTTTACGCTTCCTACTACTCCTACCTGGTGCTTACCCTGTGGCTGCAGCAGAGGTAGTGGCAGGTTGCTCTTGTTTATGCCCTGGCCGATTAGATGCTTTGGGGCTACGCCCTCTGGGTTTCAGTGCCCATGAGGGCCCCTCCAAAGACTGCTCCATCTGCACCTGAGCAGGGGCAGACTCGGCCACCTGGAGAGGAGGCAGCATTGCGGGTACTGGTTGAGAGGGGGGCAACGGGTGACACATGGAAGCGCTTTGAGTGGCGTCCCCACTTTCATGTCCCCTTTCGCCATCATCCCTCTCCTGGGCCAGGCCCACATCACTCCTACCACCCTGCTGGACGACAGTTTGGAGGACATGTGTGAAGCCTTGTATGGCCAGTGCCAGAGTATCTGCCTGCCTGTTTAAGGCAGCAGAAAGTTGCTCACCCTGAGTCTGAAGGGCCGTTGTCAGGGCCTCAATGGACTCATTGCTGAGCCGTGCTAGAAGCTCGATGAAGGCTAGCCTTCCCTCCATCGCAGACATTCCCGCACTTACCCGTGACACTATCTCAGAGGTGCCCTCACGTCCCTGTGACAGTATCTCAGAGATTCCCTCCTGTACCTGTGCCACCATTCCACTCATGCAGGAGTTGGACTCCTCCATCCTCTGCGCTATTGTGGAGAGTGCGCGTGGCACTGGTTCCAGCACCTCGCAAATGTGCTGCTGTCCCTCGATCATTCTCCTTTTAAAGGATGGCCCCAAGGGTTCAGCATCTGTTTCCAGCTGAGCAGAGCCTGGAGAAGAGTGCTTCTACCGATGCGGACTCTCCACAGCTGCCCCTGCCACCAGTGTCTGCTCATGCTCACATATGTGTGGTGCCCCACCATGTGCGATCCCAACTAAGTGAGGACGGGGACCCACCGAGGTGTGTGTATCTGCGCTGGTGGATGGCTCGCTCAGATGTGACGGTACCCCCTCAGAGGCCGGTAGGTCCTCTGAGGAATCACCCTCCGCCACCACGGCGGTCGCTGAAGGCCCAGTAAGAGAACGAAAGGCAATATTAAGCATGGTGACAGATGTTGAGGTGCTGAAGATGGCAAGGCATGTTAACATCATTTGCTATTGTGAGTGCTGAATGTTAAAGTTCTGTCACCAGCCGTTTGCCCTGACGGACAGGCACTCGAGGGTGCGGCTTAGTTCCAGAGCCCCCTGCTCCGCGTCTTTGAAGGTGACCTGATGTTGCAGCCCCCGTCCGGTCTTCGCCCTCTGCCATGCATTCTGGGCTCTCTTCTCCTATAAGGGGAGAAAGTAGAGAGGCGTGAGTGAGAGATGGTGACATGGCCAACCGCTGAATGCATTGGTTTGGGTGAAAGAGATGCATCAGAGGGTGAGTATGAGACAGAGCCATGACATTGTATGAGGATTGCGTTGAGTGGGTGGGATGAGTACTGGGAAGGGAGGAAGTGCATCTAAGTTGAGGATGAGGTTTCAGTGGATGTGAGGAGTGATGTGATGGAGTAATGTTGGCAGTGCAGGAGGAGTTGTGGGGTGGGGGCAGTGATGTGGAAGACGGAGTGTAGGAGAATGAGTAAGTGTACTCACTTTGGCTGACCTAGTTAGGTCATTGAAGTGCTTCCTGAACTGTGTCCATGTATGGGAGACATTGCTGCTGCTGGTGACCTGCTCTGCCACCTCGAGCCAGGCCTTCTTGGTGGCAGAGACAGGCCACTTTCTCCCATCCGCTGGGTAGAAAATATCCCTCCTCCTCCTCACCCCATCCAGTAGGACCTGGGGTGAGGCATCGGTAAATCTGGGAGCAGCCTTTCCCCTGGTCTGCTCCATTCTATACATTTGGTTCTTTGCTGCAGGAGCAGCATTGGAGGACTGCCCCTTTAAATAGGGCTCCTCCAGCTGACAGCCTGTGATGCGGGTGTGTAGTCCACCCGCTGCGCAGGTTGACGACGGGAAACCTTCAATTTATCCGCGATCACGTGGGGAACGGACGGATTTTACTGGGCGGGTTACCCACACGCCCAGTCGCCCCCCCGCTGCCATCCCGCCTCCCTAGTAATATCGGGGCCGATGTTACCAGGGAGGACTGAGATGAGAAGAAATTCCTTCACTCAGAGGGTTGTGAATCTTTGGAATTCTCTACCCCAGAGGGCTGTGGATACTCAGTCGTTGAATATATTCAAGGCTGAGATAGATGGATTTTTGGAATCTAAGGGAATCAAGGGATATGGGGATCAAGCAGGAAAGTAGAGGTGAAGACAAAGATCAGCCATGATCTTATTGAATGGTGGAGCAGGTTCGAGGGACCATAAGGCCTACTCCTGCTCCTATTTCTTATGTTCTTATTTCCAGTGTATAAAGTGTGCTTTCCAATATTTCACTACCTCAACTGTATTTCTACAGTTGCTGGTGCAGACTATTTTTAACTGCCTTGTGCTATGAGGTTGAATAGCTGGCTATTGCTTTTTATTGCACCATGCTCATTATTAGCATACTTTCAAGTCTAATTTAAGCCAATTTACATGTCACACATGATTTTTTAATGCACATTGAACTAGCCAGTGCAGTGCCCAAAATGTGTTATAGCTCACATCCAAGACATGTCACTGCATAAATCTGTACAGTGCATCGGCACGTAGAGAGTAGAATTTATGCTGCAGGTTATTACTCATAAAATAGCACCTGTTTACTAATCTGCACAGAGTTTTGTATTAATTTTAATAGTAGAAGGTGAATTCCCGATGAGAGCACGGTTCTGGTTGGAAAACCCTGCCTGCTCGAAAACAGAAAGCACACTCTATGAGGAAAAAAAGAGCAGAAAATGAGATTAAAATTATGGTCGATTAGATGTTGAACAGGGATGTCCTCAGCTCAAGCTAATGGTCTCCAAACTCTGTTATTGGTCTCAGCAAGCATCAAACCACAAAGGTTCTGGGAAAGCAGCAGGGCTCATTTAAGAATATTCCTGTTCTATACCTTAACAAACACAATGAGTTACATAAATGTCTGAAGTGAAGGTTAAGGCTATTGTTGTACACAAAACAGTGCTTATATTTAAGGGTCAATGCTGCATTTAGTATTTATTTAATTAAACCCTTCAGCAGCTGTCTCCGCATTCAAATCACACTGAGACATTGTAGAGAATACCTCAGTGGGAAATCATTGATCATTGTGCTATCAGGAGTCCAAGATCATTTTGTAATGATATTATTCAGAGGCCAATTTCTTAATTGTCACTTTAATCTCTTCGAGCACACATTATTATTCACTGCATATTCTGTAAAAAAAAAGCAAATATTTTTTAAATTATCCGTTTATTTAACAGTGTAGGAGCACATCCTAAGTCACTTACGTATACTCTCAATACCAGTACTAATGTAAGAGTTCAGTTAAAGTTAAATTTTGAAAAAATTTAAAAGCTACTGAAGATTAAGACCAAACAAAACAAGACTTTCAGGTCAACCTGCACTCCTCTGACATTTTACTGAGGTGGACTTAGTCCTTGAGGTCTTGATGTTTCATTTACTAACATTTTAAGCCACTTTTCTGGGCCACATTTGTCTTTTTTGGTCATTTGTTTCTTTTCTTCCAAGTTTTCCCCTATATTCCCCACCCTTTCTATGAAGGTGCAGTTTCATAGGCTCCAGTCGCCATCGGATACCTCACCCCAGTAACCATTCTTCAATTATGGGCCTAGACAGTGATTGTTTGAGTGTGGAGGGCAAAGCTAAGCCTGATCCTATCATGACCCCATAGGGCGGATTTTACAAATGTGCACTCCCAACCAGGAGCTTCCCCTGATGGGAGCACATATAAACAAAATGCACTTCCCATGATATTCAATCCATTCATTTTAATGTCCACAATTTCCAAATATGAGGTTCCAGCAGGCGATGCTGCCACTTGTGGCCCCTACCGCTGCCTTTCTTTATCAAATCCAACTTTCCAGCTCATGCTTGACTATCTCAGCCCCGATCAGGAATCAAACCTGGGACATCTGAGGCTATATTATTGACAGTTTTAGCACCTGTTTTGGGCATTAAACTGGAAAATGTGGCAAAGAAGCTTAGTGCTGGAATCTGGGTTGGTCCTGAATGGTTTCATAATTTTCCTCCACAACTCTGCTCTTAGTTCCCCACAGCACCACTAAAAACCCACTCCCAACACAAACATTATGGCGAAATGAGTGCACAATATACAATCCCCAATTCCACTTCCGAACGCCAGTTAGAGTCATAGAGTTATACAGCACGGATAGAGGCCCTTCGGCCCATCGTGTCCGCGCCGGCCATCAAGCCCAGTCTAATCTAATCCCATATTCCAGCATTTGGTCCGTAGCCTTGTATGCTATGGCATTTCAAGTGCTCATCCAAATGCTTCTTGAATGTTGTGAGGGTTCCTGCCTCTACAACCCTCCCAGGCAGTGAGTTCCAGACTCCAACCACCCTCTGGGTGAAAAAGTTCTTTCTCAAATCCCCTCTAAACCTCCCGCCTTTTACCTTGAATCTATGCCCCCTTGTTATAGAACCCTCAACGAAGGGAAAAAGCTCCTTAGTATCCATCCTATCTGTGCCCCTCATCATTTTGTACACCTCAATCATGTCCCCCCTCAGCCTCCTCTGCTCCAAGGAAAACAAACCCAATCTTCCCAGTCTCTCTTCATAGCTGAAGCGCTCCAGCCCTGGTAACATCCTGGTGAATCTCCTCTGCACCCTCTCCAAAGCGATCACATCCTTCCTGTAGTGCGGCGACCAGAACTGCACACAATACTCCAGCTGTGGCCTAACCAGTGTTTTATACAGCTCCATCATAACCTCCTTGCTCTTATATTCTATGCCTCGGCTAATAAAGGCAAGTATCCCATATGCCTTCTTTACCACCTTATCTACCTGTTCCGCCGCCTTCAGGGATCTGTGAACTTGCACACCAAGATCCCTCTGACCCTCTGTCTTGCCTAGGGTCTTCCCATTCATTGTGTATTCCCTTGCCTTGTTAGTCCCTCCAAAGTGCATCACCTCGCACTTTTCCGGGTTAAATTCCATTTGCCACTGTTCCGCCCATCTGACCAACCCATCTATATCGTCCTGCAGACTGCGGCTATACTCCTCGCTATTTACCACCCTACCAATTTTTGTATCATCAGCGAACTTACTGATCATACCTTTTACATTCATATCCAAGTCGTTAATGTAGACCACAAACAGCAAGGGCCCCAGCACAGATCCCTGTGGTACCCCACTGGCCACAGGCTTCCAGTCACAAAAACAACCTTCGACCATCACCCTCTGCCTTCTGCCACTAAGCCAGTTTTGTATCCAAAGTGCCAAGGCACCATGGACTCCATGGGCTCGTACCTTCTTGACCAGTCTCCTGTGCGGGACTTTATCGAAGGCCTTACTGAAATCCATGTATACCACATCCACTGCGTTACCCTCATCCACACGCCTAGTCACCCCCTCCCAAAAAATAACACCACTATAAAGGTGCATTTGCAAGTAAACAGAGGTGCTAGCAAACAGGAAGTGCTCTATGGTGGCCACCTTGAACAGTTTTTTCCTTGTTTGAACCATTTACTGTGAAGATTTATTGACCTGTGGATCTGAACTTAGGGAAATGTAACATATTTGCTGAAGAGGTTGAAACTGTGATCTCCTATCCCTTAGACATTCCTGTTTACCTCTGTTTGAGGAGAAGGATGTTGAGGATCAGCAGGAAGCACCAAGGGATGCTAAACTGATCAGGCACTAATCTACCTGACCTTGTCAAAATGGCAATGCATCAGAAGACCACACTTTCCACAGGACACCAGAACAGAATTCTGCCATCTGTTCATTATGCACTTAGAAACTGCATCAATCCAACTCATAACATTATTAGTGGTAGTGAAGATCACAGTGGCAGTCAACTTCTATTCAGCTGGATCGATCATTCAGCCAACATCGGAGAATATGGGTCACATTAGTCAATCAGCAGCTCTCCGCTGCATAAAACTAATAATGAATGACCTGTTTTGGAGAGCTACCCAGTTTATCTCTTTCCAATGGTCATGGCACGCCAGCAAGCAAGGATGATCCAATTTTACAGAGTAGTTTGATTTCCATGAGACTGTTGCTGTTCATATACCATTGCAGAAACCTATGAACTAAGTAAACAGGAAATGGTTTTGCTCCCTTAAAGTACAGATCACATGCAATGCCGAGCACATCATCACACAGGTCAAAGACTGCTACTTGGTGAGCTGCCACGATTTCTTCATCTTAAGACAGTCAAGAATCCCAGTACCTTTCGCCGATCCAAGGCAGGAGTTTGGTTGGCTGCTCAGGGACTGGCTATTCTTTGCAACAGCAGCTCATGGCCCTACTGTGCAACTCCAGAACCTACAAACAGATAAGATAAAATGAGGCACTCTGTGCTATAAGGATAGCTGTGGAGCAGACCATTGGCATTCTAAGGATTTTCCAATGAAGCTCTTCAAGCTTATAGATCTGAAATCTCATCTAGACGCAAATGCATTCTGTACAGTTTAATTTCTTAACATTGAAGGACCACTGCTTCGGCCCACCCATGATATATACTGAAGATACACTTTTGTAGGAAATGTTATGAACCTGTCTCATGTGCACAAGTGTCTTTTTGTAATTTATTTAAGCTGAGAAGTGTTTTAAGGGAAATTTAATTGAAATTCAGTCCTAGCCCAATGCAATTTACTGCTGTTTGAATATATGGGATCGTCTGGCCTCAGCTGGGCTCATGTGATTATGTTTAATATGAAATTTCATGAAATGTTGATTAGCCTGCACAAAGCACAGTATTTGTGAAGCATCAAGTGCGGTTCAGGGCTTCATTTAGTTCTAACCCTAAGGTGAATGGTTTTGAATGAAATAATCAGCTAAAAATGTATGTACATTAATAATGTGTTTGTTATGGTAATAGATTGCTTGAGTCTTTTTAGCAGATAGACAATGAAGAAAATTAAGTAAATGATAGACTCTAGTTCCCAAGACCTGTCGCTAAAGCAGGAAAACTATTTTTAGGTGCAGTTTGTCGGTGCATGTCTAGGACCAAGGATACAAGACTCAGGGGCATTTGTAGTTCCTGGGCCATTTTTCTTTTTTGAAAAGAGGGTCGATGTTCCCTTTCTTTATTGATTTTTATTATCTGCAAACAAAATGGTGGTTATTCCCCCGATTTTGCATCAGGACATTTTTTGCAATACAATTCCAGGAATGAGGAAAAACAAGCCAATCAAGCAACGGCTGTAATCATGCTCCTTTAACACCTCTCAAGCAGCTAAGTAGCCAGTTGTGCCCCAGATACCTGAGGGAGCAAAGATGGAAGCTGTACCAGGGATAGGGGGGACAAGGATGGGAAACAGCAAAGGTTTTCCTGGAAACAAGAGCATTATAGGTGCAGGTGAGGGATTGGTTGAGCAAATCAAAAGCAGCAAAGTTATCATGGCAAATGGAGGACATAGGCTCGGCAGTTGGGCGTTTAAAAGTGCTGTTGTAAGAGACTTGGGGGGCAGTTTTTTTTCCAGGGGCAGATGTAGAAGAAAGTGGGATTGGAAGGGAGTAGAGAAATGTGTGTGTCGAAGGATTCAAGGAAGCGGTAGGTTAAATGGCTTTGTTGTTCATTGCGACCACAGGAAAAGAAAGGCCACAAAAGATGGCAAGATCAAGTGGGTGGCCATGAATATAGGTAGGAGAGTTTATATGGAGGGGGAATACAAAAGGGCAGTCTATTCAGAGGAGAGAGGGCAAGCAGAGCTGAAATGAAGATTGAAATCACCAAGGAATGAGGAGTCTCTCAATACAGAGGCTGTAGGAGGAAAAGAGGGAGGAGATCTCAGGGAGAAACTGGTGGGGTGGGGCTTGGGAGGGTAGTAAACAATGAGGATTTTAAAGGAGAGATGTGGAAAGAAATGCCAATAGTGGTTTTGCTTCTGTTGTCTGTGGCTCATAAGCAGACTCTAATTCTGTGTGCACAAAGCAATTACCTGTCCCAGGTGATTGTTACAGGTGAAGACATTTTCACAAATGTCAACTTTTGTGAAATATCTATGCTATACAACATTGTTCTTTAACTTATTACTGTATTCTTTAAAAACTCTGGTGATAATTCATTAACCTCATAGCAGAGCCTGACCTGATGTTCAAGGTTTACTTTCTCTCCGGTGCCTTGCAACCCCTATGTAATTAGGCATGAGTTACCCGTAATTGGTTTAACAAGGCCATAATGAGGCCTTAACAACCAAAAAGCTGTTGTTTTATTCCCCATTAATTTCCATGAACCTATTTGGGATGAAAACAAACTTCTTACTAGAAGTACGAAAGGTCCAAAAGCTCCTTACTGCCTTTCATCCATTTATATGTCTAAATTTTAATGTCCCACCCCAGTCAGAAAAATGTCCATTAAATTTCTATAGAACTAGCACATCTCTCATGTTGGTGATCATGGTGAGTCACAGGATATGTTCATTTATAATAACAGGAGTGTGGCATGGCTCACAGTTACCTGTAATGAGTATGCAGTCGGTCCTGGGGAGGCTGTGGCTGGTGTCCTTTCCCACTAACTCACCAGAGAATGCTCCCCTCTGCTTTCCTCTTTCTGATTTTCCTCCCAGTCTCATTTCTCATTGCTTATTTCAGCCAATGAGAAAAGTGGCATTTGATTTTTTTTCTGTTAATATGCACTCATAGATTTAATATGTTGTGTACTATACACAAAACGTTTAATTATGTAGTTATGTTCCATTGATACCTTTCTCTTTTCAAAGAGATTTTATTAATGTTCAATGTAATTTTTTTTAGAAATTTGCAAATTCTATATTATTCAAATATTCACTTCAATTGAGGCCTGGAGCAGTAAATTGTAACAATTCCTAAGTATAATCACATTCGAAAGCATAGAGCCTCAGAAAGAACATTTAGTCCATTCAATACCTCCAAAGGGAGCATTTGATTTGCACCACCATAGAGTCTCTCAAACTTATTTCATCTCCTGAGGAACGTAAGTAATACAGAAACTCAGAAAATTGTCTTGATCCCTGAATGTAATTGAGTAAAACCTTCAGGATATTGATTGAACTTTATACTGTTCAACCCTGACCAGTTGCATTCCATAAATGACACTTCCATGGGCCCATCAGTGCAAGAACCATAGTGTGCCACCGAGCCTTTGATCATCTATGTCCACCCTTATCCTTAAAACCTTCAATCTTGTTCTTAATCAGATATTTATGCAGCACTTTTCTAAAGGATTTAATTAGCACAGTATTAACAGCTTCTGATGGAAGTCTATTCTACACATCTACTACTATGTAAGGAAACAAATTTCTTCTGATCTCTAGTCTCATTTGAAGCATGTTAATCTTGTACTTGTGTCCTCTGGTTCTGAGCCTGCAGTTTACTTTAAATTACCTGTGTCTATCCATATTACCCATTCCTCTCAGCATTATAAAGACTTTCGTTATGTCTCTAATCAATCTTCTTTTCTTCAATGGAAACAAGCCCAGTTCTATGCACCGTTGCTCATGACTATGATTGTATTATTTTCACAGGCTACTTGGAGTCCATGAAGTTCAACAAGGTTAAGGGGGCCATACAAAATGTAACACTTTCTCATGAAATCAAATATTCATGGATTAATTTCACGGGATCCCTCGGACTCATGAGTCCATGAAACCTTTACCCATCCTTGTAATTAATATTTTATGTCCTTGAATCATCCTCATCGCATCAATACTGGTTTTAAGGTTGGTTCCCAACATTTTAAGCAATATTCCAAACCTGCTGTTATCAATAAGTTATAATGGTTCAAAATAGTTTGTTTTGATTCCAGTGAATAGACCAGTAGAGGGTAAAAATTCCATATAACAGAAACAGATCCATTGGCATAAAGAGGACATGTGTGGTCCAGAACTTTGGATAGTAATGAAGTCACTGGGTCACCACCTAAGTAACACATTAGAATTCGCAGACCTGGCCGACCGCTAGAGTTCCTTCTTCTCATACTGAATGAGACCTCCAAAATCTATGTGAATGAAGGCCAAACTGGTCACTGTGCAAAATTCTATGGTTTAATAACATGAACCAGCTGTGCGCTCAGTATACCCATTGACACTAAACATTCTGGCCTGGATACCAAGGATTTCTTAAAGCTGGATTGCTCCAAACTTTTGAATTGCAATTGACTTTAAAGTTACAGGAATTGGATTTGATGCTTTCTTCTTACTATATTTGATAGAAGAGGATGAAGAAGACAAAGGAACGGATGTCAAGAAGAGCAGATTGCGCCAGAGGCACACTGCTTGCACCTGCATTACACAAGCGTCTATCACTACTGTCTTCAATTTTATTGTCTCTGGCTTCTTCCCCACCATTGCAGAGGACATCTGCACTATAAGTCAACTTTCAGCCCAGAAATACATCAAGCAAATCACTGGTACATTGTTCAGCAGGGCCAACTTGATCATTGCTTTACACATTGAGCAGAGACAGCAGCGTGATGGGCAGCCTAATTTTATGACATTGCTAGATTGGCCAAAGTGCAGATGGCCTTTGATGGCACCCATGTGCTTATCTGGACCTATAGACACAAATGGGCCTGATTTTTATCGACAGATGTAAGTCAGTTCTAAATGGTTGAGGACTGTTGCAAATCTTGCCAGAATGGGCAAGTGCGAACAGTATCATTTTCCTGGTGTAAGCTCATTTGCATAATTATTCATAGGTCAAATTGCGGACTTGGACAGGGCAAGGGAGTGCATTAGGGATGGGAATGGAAAATTATGTGTAAGTGAAACTTAAAATGATGGCAGCAGCTCAATATAGGGGTCAAAATTCTGAAATTTTTTGGAGAATCTCAAAAGGCATTTCCACCCTTTAGTAGTCTTTTCCAAGGCTGAAGGGACCGGGGAGTAAGAGGTGACTGACCAACATAAAACGAATGGGAACTTTAGGTGCAAGCATGAGTTTGCAGGTAAGCGATGGAGCAGCCCAGCACCCAACCTATGTTTGGTGCTGCTGTGGTGGAGGTGGATCTGTATGAGATAGTTGTGAGGAATGTTGCCCTGCATTAAACCTGCAGCTACTGTAAATCGACTATCACTTTTGTTCATTATCCATTTACTGTTTAATAAATCTGTTTGGCAGCTTAGAGCCTAAGCCATGGCCTCGGATTGTTTATTCCATCAACTTCCTGAGTTGGGGACGATCACATGAGGGGACATGATACAGTACAGTAATGTATGCGATGGCTTTCTGTTCACCCCCTTGGGCTAGTTTCAAATTACCCAGATATTGGGTGGGTGAAGGTACAATCCAGTTGTAGGGAGGAAGGACTCATATAAGAACATAAGAACAAAAGAAATAGGAGCAGGAGTAGGCAATCGGCCCCTTGAGCCTGCTCCGCCATTCAATAAGATCATGGCTGATCTGATCCTAACCTCAAATCTAAATTCATGTCCAATTTCCTGCCCGCTCCCCATAACCCCTAATTCCCTTTACTTCTAGGAAACTGTCTATTTCTGTTTTAAATTTATTTAATGATGTAGCTTCCACAGCATCCTGGGGCAGCAAATTCCACAGACCTACCACCCTCTGAGTGAAGAAGTTTCTCCTCATCTCAGTTTTGAAAGAGCAGCCCCTTATTCTAAGATTATGCCCCCTAGTTCGAGTTTCACCCATCCTTGGGAACATCCTTACCGCATCCACCCGATCAAGCCCCTTCACAATCTTATATGTTTCAATAAGATCGCCTCTCATTCTTCTGAACTCCAATGAGTAGAGTCCCAATCTACTCAACCTCTCCTCATATGTCCGCCCCCTCATCCCCAGGATTAACCGAGTGAACCTTCTTTGTACTGCCTCGAGAGCAAGTATGTCTTTTTTTAAGTATGGAGACCAAAACTGTATGCAGTATTCCAGGTGCGGTCTCACCAATACCTTATATAACTGCAGCAATACCTCCCTGTTTTTATATTCTATCCCCCTAGCAATAAAAGCCAACATTCCGTTGGCCTTCTTGATCACCTGCTGCACCTGCATACTAACTTTTTGATTTTCTTGCACTAGGACCCCCAGATCCCTTTGTACTGCAGTACTTTCCAGTTTCTCGCCATTAAGATAATAACTTGCTCTCTGATTTTTCCTGCCATACTGGAGTACTCTGAGATGCTAAACCCAAGAAAAATATCTAGAGTAAAAAGCCTAAAACAGAAGAGCAAGCTTTGTTTGAAGGAGTGTCAGAGAGCCAGCACACTAACGTTTGTTCCTTTTCCATCATCATAGGCCTGGAGGAGCAGTTTGTCAGCACTGCCATTGGTCCAGAGCAAAACAGCATCACAAAGCATTCTGTGTCCCATTCAATAAAGTTTGCAAACACCACATGGCTGCACGCATCCCAGAGGTTGCAATTAATTAGCTGGGAGTGGTAGCACCAGTTGAGGCAGCATGAACAGAGGAGGAGGAGCAAACGGTGTTGGCAGAGGAATAGTTGGAACCTACTAGCCAGATTCCCATACAGTGCTCTGCACTTGTGGGAGCCCTACCCTGTGGACCTGATGTGTCATTCCCACTAGGAAAGTGATAAAAGTGTTGCCTTTCAAAAACAAGGCTTCCATCACTTGCTTGATGCATCAGTGGACAGCCAACCTGCTGATTTAGCATATATCCTGGTTGTGGCTTAAGGATCTGGTGGCTTAAAAGTTTACTGCATTAGTGAACTTCATCCCCGTGGTACAGGTTGTCTGCAGGTCAGTCTTGAGGAGATGACATAGCTGTGTGGTAGACTCCTTTGTAGAACAAATGCGCCAATGATCTCCTCAGACATGCCAAGAAAGGACTGTCTTAGCCAGCAAATGTAGGTCCTGGGATAAGAATATGTATATATGTAATGTGTGAGGGTATGGTTGCCATTTTTGTCCCCTCAAATCTAGGAGCACTATTGGAACCACCAAAAGAATTCGCACTGTGCCCATATTGGTTGCTGTAAGTGAAATAGCAGCTGAAAACAAAAAAGTTGTAAGAAATGGAACTGGAAATAAAAATCTTAGAATGCAAAAACAAAACAGCAGCAAAAGTTAATGCACCAATGAACATGCAGATAAAGCAACATAATAATAAGGCAAAACAATTCTAACCTTCCAAACGACAATAAAAATGCTACCCACCTTTAAGAAGCTAACTCCTACAGGGCAATCCATCCACACACTGCACCCATTTCATATGTGCATGCAGCACTATTACCATCAAATCCATCCCCCTCCCTGGTCACTATCTCAGGCTGAACCAGACTGTTAGCAACCTTGTCATTCTATTCTATCCTGAGTTGAGCTTCTGACTCTATGGGCGTAATTTTAGCCTGAAGCCTGGAAGGGGGCGGGGGGATCGAATTGTGGATAGGAAACCCAGAAGTACAAGTTTCCAGGACGTCCTTATAATTTTGACGTAAGGTCGTCTTTTATATTTTTTTGATGGTTTCCCGACCAACAGGCTGGCCTGATTGACAGGCTGGTCTTAGTCGGACAGGAGAAGAGCAAGGTAAGTCTTAGATTGGATGGATGGGGAGGGGGGGGAATGGGGGGGCATCGGGGCATGGCTGCATCGCCGGGCATGGGGGCTACCAGGGGGGAGCTAGTCACCGGAGGAGGTCAGTCATTATGGGTCAGTCATTGTGGGGGGTCAGTCATCAGGGGTCAGTCATTGGGGGGGAGTTAGTCATCGGGGGTGTCAGTCATTGGAAGTCAGTCATCGAGAGGGGAATCGGGGTCATCAGGGGGGATCAGGGGTCAGTCACTGAGCGGGGGTCAATCACCAAGGGGGGGGTCGGGTTCGGGGGTCATCGCGTGAGTCGTGATCGTTGGGGGGTCACAATCGTTGGGGGGGTCGCATTCATTGGGAGGTCACAATCATTGGGCAGGGGGTTGCGATCATTGGGGGGTGGGTCGCTATTGTTGGGGGGGCATCGGCGATTGTTTGGGGGGGGGTCACTGCAGGTAGTCTTGTTGGACCTGGGGGAAGCATTCCTGCTCCTCCAGGCCCACAAGCGGTGCTATAAAGGCACTTACCTGCAACTTCAGGCCTTCTTGCTTCCTCTCACGTGGAGTGAAGGAGAAGGCCCGGGAATCCCGGACCCCAGAGGCTAAAATCACAAAACCTGAAAAAATGGAGGCGCGCAGCCTCTTTGAAAGGTTTTAGTGATCAACACGCCTCCTGAGAGTAGGTTGGTTGCCGGCCCCTCGTCCCACCCCCGTGAAAACCGGAAATGGGCAGGGTGGAGGCGGGTTTAAAATTGTTGCAATTTTTAATGCCCCCCTGCCCTCAACCCACCCATTTTTCCAGATTAATATCATGCCCCATATCTACTGCATCACACAGAGCACCTACTACCACCTCCATAATATTGCCTGCCATCGCCTCTACCTCAGCTTACCTGCTGCAGAAACCCCCTTCCCTGGTTTTGTCACCTCTAGACTCAACCATTCCAATACTCTTCTAGCCAGCATCCCTATGCCCCTCCATCTCACCACCTCCCTTTCCTCCTTTAAGATAGTCTTTAAAATCCACCCCTTTGAGGAAGATTTTGGTCGCACCACCCCCCCCCCCCACCCCCCCCCCCCCCCACACACACACCCCCCGACACCCCAATATCTCCTTCTTTGGCTTGGCATCTTTTCTTTTCCAATTACACTTCTGTGAAGCACCTTGGACATTTTCCTATGTTAAAAGTGGAATGTAAATACATATTGTTGTATTGGTGAGGAGACAGTGAAAAAGTTGCTAAATCCAGCTTTTGACTAAATTTAGATAGTTTTGGTAGGTCTAATGAGGTTTGTGTTGTTCATGAGCGCAGCCTCCAGATACCCAAGATTCGTTTTGCACTTAGAATTGGATGCACCAACCCAGGTGCCTGATTTCATGATCCCTTGTTTGTCCATAGGGTGGTTCGATGCCACCAATAGAATCTTGTAAAATCTAAGCTTAAATCTTTAATTCAAGTCTCAGTTCTGTTGCTCACTAATGTCTTACCAAAATCTAATGTCAACTACTAAAGTTAGCATGACACAGTGAAATGTTTTCTTACATTTAATATTTTTCAGTCAATCATGATTCCCATTTCAGGTCAAAAGTAACTGTTTGTGTCAGTTTATGATTTTGCTATCAACAGAACTCTTCTCCCAAAATATCTTGAGAATGTGTCAATAAATTTGAAAGAACTTTTCTCTTCACAGTGTTATAAGTGAATGGTATTGTGTTGGACCACGAGTCCAGCTGAAGTATTCCAATCTGCTGAGGAAACGTTGCAATGCAGGAGCAAAGTCCGACTACTTCCCCATAAGGTGCAATGAAAAGTTAAACGATCCTTGCATGTCTCCTAGCAGCTGATATCAGAGCAACACTGAAAAACCTTGGTAGCATGTGAAATGCCCACACTTTTAGCCATGGATGGTGCACAACATAGAGACCTAATTGGAGAAATTGCAGAAAGTGACTAAAAAAAGGAGCATCAGCAACATAATAAAAACACCCTTTCGACTTTTTCTTCCATGATTATTAAGAATTCTGCAGAGTTTTTATAAATATTAATTAAGCATCAAGTTGCATTGGCAACCTGGAACCTATACCTTTGCCTCTATTCCAATTTTCTCCCCTCCTCAAGCCAATGATTTATGTTAGGGTGTGATTTCATGGGCACTTGACATCCTCTGATACCTTGCCAAAATAACCATTCTTCATATGTGAACCTGATTAATGAGCACAACTGATTCTTTTATCATGGGAAGTAGCACCAATGGTCTTGAAACTGTCCCCACATGATACCACTGGATAGCAATCAAGAGCAGGAATCTGATCTTATTTTTCCCTTGTTGAAACTATGTGCAATGAGGCCAATTGTGGCATTTCTATTCATGCCCTGCTACGATTAATTAACTCAATACAAATTGGAGATCAAACTAGGGGTCTTTCATGTCTGTATTGGTCAGTTGCACAATAGACAAGTACGATATAAATGAATTAAGTTTAATCTTTCTTGGGCTGTGATATTGATTTATGCAAACAGAAGGAGAATGGTGTTAGCAGGCTGTGCAAATGAGGTGACATCTCATCAAAGGCCTTGTCCCCATAAAAATTCTGTCAGATAATCGGGAAGTTGGATAATTGGAGTGCAGATAATGACGATCCCTCTGTTTACACAAAAGGGAAGAGTGGATTCATTCCACTTGAGGGTAAGACCCTCTTTGACAGTGTCAATGGGAATCTGCAGAAAATATGAGATTAATCTGGACAAATATCTGAGGATATTGCATCCAAATCTCTTTTTCCCCACATTCTCATCACTATTAAACTTAGTATCATATTGTTTCATAATAAAAACAGCATGAGATGTTAATATGACTTATTTGACATTATCATTAAAGCATCAAGTTTTTCCTTACACCTTTTGAGTATACATTTTTATTACATTTCAACATCATTATGTCTGCATGGGAGAGGAAGCTTTATATGGAGAACGTTACATACCAATAATAGCATACACTTTGATTGGAACAGGCAAACACTGTAAAGGTCATAGTGGATGATGGACAATTTTTTAAACAAAAAAAAATTACTTTTTCAGCTACCAATTGTCTGAAATTTGTGGAGATTGTCCATTTCTAGTTTCCATGGGGACTGCCAGATTTCTATTGACTGTGCTCATAACTCATTGGCGACTTTATCACTTGTGAGTTATGAGACCCTTTTCACTCATGGAATGTATTGTGTATCCCATATTTATAGATCATATCCTTGATGTTTGAGTGCTGCATCTCACCCAGCCTTGACTCAGACATCACTAAAGAGCCTATATTTGCAGATACATAGGCATGTGTGCTCAGAAAAGAAACAAGATGCTTTTGCTAAGTCAGCACTTCTAAACAGCTTAGACAGAAAAAAATATTAGATATTAAATAACTAGAGTTTTGGCCTCACTGGAAGTAATCAGTTTCTTCAGTTTTCTACTATTCACAAAGATTAATATTGTAATGTAATATATTCTTACATTAGTGAATTAATTTATAAACTGATGCTAATGGTCTTGTCACATAATGGAATATGCCCTCTGGTCGTATATCATAAAATCAGTAATACCCTTTGACCCATGTCATACAGAATTGCTCCCACATTCAAATGACATTGGGAAATCACAGCATCAAACAAATAAATTACCACAAAAGTCAGGAATCATGGTCTAATAGATTATAAATGAATAGCAGTAGCTTTTGCAATGAATTTAGCACACAGACCTAAACTTGCCATTCAGATGACTTTCAGAAACTACAAGAGTTTTGGTCTCATAGTTTAGGGCATCTGAACCCTTTGACTGGATTCTGCCCTGAAATTGATTTTGGCCTTGAAATTAAAGGGGTCATTTTGTGACTTTGCAGTCCTGACAAGGAGCCTCGCCTGTTGCGAGCGCATATTGCAAAGTTACGATGCGCAGTGCGTGCCCAAATTTGCATGCAAGCACCAGGAAAACAAGAACCGGCAGGAGCTTTGTGAGCTGGAGGAAAGGAGTTTGTGGATTGAACTTAGCCTGCGATCTGACACCACTGCTCTACACATCATGTATGGACTTCATGATGTGCAAGAAACTGAAAAAAGCTTTGTGATATCAACGTTTGTGTTTTACTTTTTTCAATCTTTTGCAATTGTTTGTTAGATGCGCTTTTTGTATCTTATTGCTCTTTTTATTAATTTGCTCTCAAAGTAAACCTGTTCTGCACTTGTCAAGTCACAGTAGCTCTTGAAGTTTAGTGATTGATAGGATTTTTTAGATCAACATATTGCAGCCTTTGTGTGGCCCTGCAACATTTCAAGTAACACAAGGTATTCACAGCTCATCTACTAATTCATTTCATATACAGAATATCATAATAGAAATGCATTTTATGTTCTAACTCTCATTTTTCCTGTCAATCTGTCAAATGTTTATGCCAAATAATGGTTAGAGAATCTTGTTCTTGAGTTAAATGTCATGTTTGTACATTAAATGGAAGCTAGCAAGCAGGTAGGGAGTCTGTTCTCTTGTAATGATGCAATTTGTATTTTGGTCATTAAATGAGAATGCTGATTTTTTTTTAATCCCACACATTGGTTTCCTGCATCTCTCCTAATTACTTTTCTTGTATTTTCTGCCATAGACTGAAGAGGAAATTAATGTTGTGGAACTGGTAGTCTTCAAGAAGATGATGAGCTTCATCTACATGGGGGAAAGACTCCTAATCTTGACAAAATGGCAGATGACTTGCTGGTGGCTGCTGACAAAGTGGGGTCTTTGCCCGGTGGCTATGTTTTGTCTGAATAATTTATCAGACTACCCAGGGCATGGATACTGATACATAACAATTTGCTTCCATTTAACCTTCTGTGCTTTTTATACTGCTTCATGACACATCAATCCAGGCTGAGTTTCTACATTGTTCTATTGCTTTAAAGGCAAAACAAAGATAGATTTTTCGACAAGTGAATTATTTTCCACTCTTCAATTTTTTTAAAAACAAACTTTAGGCTTCTCTGGATGGCTAAGTTGTGCAGCAGACAATGATGATCTTGGACATCTGGGCAGGACTGTGCTATTATACACATGCTGACCTGTTCAAGCATTGAAAATCTTCCTTCAAGATACCTATAATGTGCTCAATAATTATGCCGGTGACTGCAGAGACTTTATTATACCTCTGTTTATCTGATGGTAATGACTGTTGCAAAAATGTTATGAGCCAGCTTTGGAGATGATAGCCTTTGTCTCCTAGAAGCCATCCTTCTAGTCTGCCTTCTCATTCAAATAAATCCAGTACGGACCATTGTATTTAAATGAAGGAATCATGACTGCTCCCTGGGAAGGAGGTATTCACCTGCATGATCCTGTGTTCATTGAGTGGAAGCCCTTGTGGGTCATGGGATCACTAGGAGGAGCTTGGATGGCCTATCAAGAACACCTTGGATTTTGGGGCATTATATGACATGAAAAAGGGGAAAAGTAATGAAGGTGCCTTCACTGGCAAACAACACATCAGTTACCTTCTTAAAGCACTCAAAAGAACTGCAGATTGACTGATGTTGCTGGTGCTTCCTGAAATGAATCTGAAATGACCCGAGACATAAAAATTCAGGACTATGGTAACTTTGACTGCAACTGGCACTGGTTCCCATTCGGTAGAAGCCGTCTGCAGGTCAGATTGAATAAGACAGCTCAACTCCATCACTGCCTCCTTGGTGACGTGAAGCCTGCAAAGGCAACTGTTCTCAGACATTCTCAGGTAGGCAGGCCTGGGTCTGTTGATATGGCTGAATGGTAAAGGTAGGTAAAAGCAGTCCACCTCTGGTATAAGCAATCATGCCTGGAATCCATCCTTTGATCCTCTTCTTTTGGCTCCAGAAAACTCAAATACAGGGGAGTGCTTAGTGCAATATCCCTTCTCAGCATTTAGGGTGCAGCAATGAAGACCCTGCAATACAGCATTAATGTGGGAGAACCTTCACCACATGGACTGCAGCGGTTCAAGAAGGCGGCTCATCACCACCTTCTCAAAGGCAATTAGGGATGGGCAATAAATGCCGGCCTCGCCAGCGACCCCCACATCCCATGAACGAATAAAAAAAAACTCTGCTTATTTTCTGAAAGCTCAGAATATGTCTTCCTTTCATCACTCATTTCATGTGAGCAGGCTGCATGCACAGTGAACATCCACAAGAACATTGGAGAATTGTGCCCAGCCTCACTTCAGTATGATTTTCACACATTATTCAATTAAGATGAAATTCTTCCACAGAATTTGGCAACAGCCAACCAGAAAATGTGCTCTAAGATCTGTTGCGGTAACTTATAACTCTTAGGTTCCAACTCTGGGTGCATCTTTGCTAAGTCATCTGCAATCTTCCTTCCTGGTTTGTTGGCGACCTTCTTCCTTTCCTAACTTCTAGCTAACTTGCACATAATTTTATGATAACATTTCATAAGACACTGTGCCACCTGTGGGCCTCTCATACAGTGCATGGCTAATCAGAAAATCCATTTGGACAGATCATAGGAACATAGAAAGAGGAGTAGGCCATTCAGCCCCTTGAGCCTGCTTCGCCATTCAATTAGATCATGGTTGATCTGTACCTCAACTCCATTTACCTGCCTTAGCTCCATATCCCTTGATACCCTTACCTAACAAGAAAACCATGGGCAAGGCACCTGTGATTTTCCAATAAGCTGCCCACTGCATGCAAGGCCCCACCAGTGGCATGGAGTCTTGAACAATTTTGCCCATAATGTTGTACTATATTTCTTATGCATTTTCTGATGTATACTATATAGTTAACTGTTGGATTACACTTTATATTATGCACTTCCAACTCTTTCTAACATTGTCCACACTTTCCCAAGCATTTAAAAACTTTTGGAACGTTTTAAAATCCTCTGTTATATTCTTCAAACTTCTTTACACTTCTACTTTTCTTGTGTTCCTTTATTTTTTCCTGCTTAAACTTAAGGAAAAACACAGATAAAGTAAAGCCATCCTTGCCTATCAAAATCAAAGTATCACTCCACGTAGTCTGACCAAACATTATCCTGCGTCAAGCTTAGGATGTCGATTACAACTGTACAAGCAGATTTATACTTAATTAATAGTTAACTAAGGTTATTCCAAAGACTTTTGCCTGATACCAAGAGTAAGCAGTGTAAGATCCTTTTGTCTGAGAAATCCTTTGTTTACCAATATCTCTTTGGGGTCAGAAGGTGAAGAGCAAAGTTCCAATTAAAGGAACACATCATCCATTATAAAACATTGTGGGTGCTTCACATCTGCATTTAATTAAAAGTTAACAAGGTACATATTATTGTTGATTAGCTATCATGATATTGCTGACTAACAAAGAAAATAACTTTCCTTTGCTCGGGAGGGAGTTTTAATTCCCAAGGACGGGTGGGTTGGGGCTGGGTGGGAAGGTAAAAATTGTGAAAATGTAAAACCTGACCCCAACCCGCCTCCATCCCACCCACTTCTGATTTTGACGGAGGCGGGCGACCAACCCACTCTCAGGAGGCGGTCACTGAAATCTTTTAAGGAGGCTGCATGCCTCCATTTTAATAGCTTTTTTATTTTTAACTCCTGGGGGCAGAGGGGTCAGTGACCGGGGGGCATAGATTTAAAGTAATTGGTACGAGGATTAAAGGGGAGCTGAGGAGAATTTTTTTCACCCAGAGGGTGGTGGGGGTCTGGAACTCACTGCCTGAAAGGGTGGTAGAGGCAGAAACCCTCAACTCATTTAAAAAGTACCTGGATGTGCACCTGAAGTGCCCTAACCTACAGGGTTACAGACCAAGTGCTGGAAAGTGGGATTAAGCTGGATAGCACTTTTTTGGCCGGCACGGACACGATGGGCCAAATGGCCTCCTTCAGTGCTGTAACTTTCTATGATACAATGATTCTATGGTTCCCAGGGCTCGTGATTCTCGCCCCATAAGAATAGGCGAGAAGGGCCGGATCACCAGGTAAGTGCTTTTATCGCACTGCTTGTGGGCCAAGAGCTGCAGGAGTGTTTCCTTCAGGCCCAACAAGCTTTCTTGCCACCGTCAAACCCTCATGATCAGCCAACCCCCTCCCTCCCCACAGTGTCCGATCCCCTGATGTCTCCGACCCCTGATGTCTCCAACCCCCCACAATGACTGATCCCCCCAACGATGACCAACCCCCCCCACCCACCACCCCCCCCCGATGTCTGGCTGCTTTCCCGCCCGCCTGTCAATCTGGTTGACTATTGCGGGGGAAACCTGCTGAAAATATTTAAAAGACGTTCTGACGTCAAAATTGTCAGGAAATGCGGGAAGCCCGTACCTCCGGGTTTCCCATCTGTAAGTCCTCCCACCCCTGCTCTCTCCATGGTTCGGAGTAAAAATGCAGGCCCTCATCTCAGCGCAAGGTTAAAACTGAATTCAAGTATCTGAAAGATTTCCAGCAGGTGGAGGCAGGAAATTAGTTAAAGACCTGTCCTGCCAGCTCACCACCAATTGCTGCCAGTTCCAGAATTTTGTACCCAAAGTGACATCAGTGGTTAAATATCATTGCCCAAATATGGGCAGACATATTCAAAGTGGGCAGTAATGATTGAAGTGACGTCATCTGCCCTGCAATCAACTGCATTCCTTAACTTGGCAAATTTTAGACTTTTGGGCAATTCCAACCCTCCTCTTCAGCTGCCCCGGAAGCAGCAAGCCCTGCCAGCAACCAAGACTTACAAGCAGCCATGTCCCTATCCCCCGAAACCCCCTCCCCTACTCCTCTCTGTTCCTGATGTGGAACTCCAGCACACATGAGAATTCCACTGGGAATCTGCCAAAAATATTTGTCAGGGCAGTGGTGGGAAAATTGGGTGCACGGAAAGACTTTTCACCAAAATGAAAAATTCTGCCCTCCATAGTGTCAGATCTACAATGGTTTCTCCTATAAGTATGATACGTGGCCAACAGACCCGAGTTATGACAGCACATTACTGAGCTCAGTGTCAAAGTATCTCTACACAGACCCAGCCAGCTAATTTTTAATGTTAGTAATGGATCTCCCATAGCATTGCCCAAAGAAAGCGAGTTTCCCTCAGAGTGCATTAGTGATGTAGGTATTGGTACCTGCAGCGTCTGGAGCTTATATATCCCAGTCTAGTGGAGAAGTGTGCAGCTGTAGGCATGACTGCATAGCAGAATATTAATGCCAAATAAAAAGCGTGCGACATACATAGCAAATTTAATACATTATAGATGAGAGTGCAGGCACGAGCATCCATTTTCTCACGACATTAAGAGACTGTTTAGGTGCTTTTAAAATGTCGCTTAGCATTGGGCTACTGGGCTGAAACCAAGGAATGTGAGTCTACCTAAAACAGGTGATCTCACACCACCTGGTTTAAGTGCTCTGGAGTCAGATTATGAGCCTGACTCTATATAGCATTTTGTGTATGCACAGCGCACAAGAACTGACAAACTGCCACCATATATGGAAAATGTGACATTTTTAATAAAGGACAAGCAGTTCAAATCATCACATTAGATCAGACTTCGGATATCTTTTTCAAATGATCTAAACTGACCCAATTTGGATTGCTTTTGTGGTTTATTTTAAATTTGGTTCAAAGCTCAATAAGTGTTCTTTATGGATGTCAAAGATTGATTTCCTGAGGCTACCCGTGGATCCAGAAATGCATCTGTGATCATTTTTTCTTAATAAATATTCATTCCTATCATTAACAATGATAATTTTTCCTATGACCTTATCCTGAGAAACGTTTTTGAACTTTTTGGTGCCAATATAAAAACAACCCTTGTAGCTAACTGATTTGGTCATCGTCAATGAATAACAATGAGGATGTGATCAAAATAACCATAACAATCTCCATTTTAAAAAAGTTTTAAATAAATTTGTAATCTAATGCCATACTTTCTTACTAAAGAGCAACCAGTTTCACAAAGAAGTGTTTAACAAACATTTTCTGTTTGTGGAAGAAATGAGCCAGAAAAGCCAAATGTAATTTTTGCAGGATACACAAGCAAGCCCAAATTTCCACAGGGCGTTCTGTATTGCTGCCACACAAATATGCTGGCACTGCTGCACATAAGTCTTGCAAGCTAGGAATGCTACCAACATAAGCTATACGTATGCTTCATGTTCAAACTAAAATAAGATGGGTGGTGGGTTCGATGTTTGGTTGACACTGATTTTCACTTTCTTCTTTATTCCAACTTTTCGATTTTCTTGTAGAACGCTTCACATATGAGGGAGCAGCAGATGATGATCGATGGGGTTTCGTGCACATTTAAGAGATTTGACTCCTTATGGGGAGAGGATGTTTCAGGTTTTAGACATGGAGATAATAGACAAAGTGGGGAAGGGATGGCCTCTGACCTCCCCCAAAAACATGGCTAGTACCAGCCTTTGCTTTTCATTCTCCAACTCCATAATCTCTCACTCACTCACACACACACAACATATACTGCAGTGCTGTGGGATACACACTAGAATGTGTTGCCATGTAAGCTTTGTCTGAAGAGGGTCTTACCACCAGAAATCTAAAATATGTTCTTTTTCTGCTTCTGAAGGATGCCTTAGAGGAGGAGATGGCAGAGGCAAATGTCTGCCAGAAACGAGCACTCATAGCAGCCTGTAAGACAAATTTGGGCCTGACACCAATTGGTTATAGCAATTGTTCTTTTATTTTGAGCACAAGCAAGGATTAATACATACAAGTATACAAGCGGTAATTTTACAGAGAATAAGGAATTATATTACCCAGTTGTCCTCTGGATAGGGATCATAACTTGGTTGTTGCTGGGAGTTCCCGCCCTGTTCCTCTACCAATTCATTTGGGGATACCTCTAATTTCCTCTTGAATTCCTCTTCTACGTCCCTATAACTACTATATTACTGACAGTCTTTGTTATAAGTCCCGCACACCCGACAAGTCGGTTTCCTCCCTAACAAACGGGGTTGTACTAGTCCGGCCTATCCTAGGGGCCCGCTTATGTTTCAAACTACTGAACCGTTGTTTCATCATTCCTACCTGGCTGGCCAATTGTAGGAATTCAGAAGTGACACCAAAATTGGCACAATGGTTCTTTATTTTAAACACAAGCGAGCATTAATATATTTCAGTATTTAAGCAGTAATTTACAGAGAAGTAAAATGATATTACCTCCTCTGGGTAGAGCGCACAGTCCAGATGGTGCAGCATCTCGACCTCTACAAGTAGGTGATGGTTTATTCTGCGTTTATATGCACGTTTTGGTCTTACTAAACAACCCTGATTGATTTATTATAGCGAAATAGGAGTTGTTGTTCACAAGACCTCCAGAAATTAGATAGTTTCTCACAGAACTCCAAATGGCCAGCTTGATTAATGTTAATCATATAGTTAATCATATAGTCGTCTCACCATTGTTCTGCTCCTATCACTATCTTAGGCCCATTGTTTCGTCACAAGGCTGTCTCATTTCACAATGTGGTAACAAGGTCCAGCAAGCAGTCAGTTAGTTCATTTTGCTTTTCGGCAGAATAAGCAGCACAGCCAGTCAGGTTGTGCACTCGGTACATTAACGCACCAACTTTAACTTACTTAGACATTAAGCACATCATACACCCTTATTACCTTATACCATCATTAACCCCCCTTTACAGTCTCCACCTTGAGGATAAAGAACAATTTCTGATCCCCCATTACTTAATCAATGATGCTAATTCATAGTTATACATTTGCCATCACAATCGCCACATCACACGCTTAAGCCAACATATCAAGGTGATTAAAACAATTAATACAATCGCTTGCGCTATTACAAAGCACATGGAGATTATTCGTTGCCACGGGTGCGTTCCCACATTATAGACCAATTCCCACCACTCGTAATCCCTTAACTTTTGGACCTATAAAATCGATCTAAATGTGGGTCCATGGACCATCTGGAGTGGGGTGGTTTGTAAGAAAGTGCAGTTAAAATGCAAGGTCGGATTATGCTGCAAGCAGACCAAGCATTGTTGGACACATCAGGTTATATAGTCACGGCAGTCAGGCCACCAAGCAACTTTACTTAACTTATGATAGGTGATGTCTGCGGAATAATGTCCTCCCACAGGGTGGGAGTGGAACATATCAAAGAAATTCTCGACCAACTGGGGTGGGATGCATACAACGGGAATTAAGTCAGATTGTGGTTGGTACATTAAGAGGGGTTGTTCGTCCTTAATAAGTAGTGACTCCCGCCCATGAGGTTGGTTGGGGAAGGGGCCTATCTTCTGCATGTCAGGCGATGACCTATGCATACGGCGTCCAGGACGTCTGGAGGTTATGTAGATCATTTGAGGACTTGCCACGGGACACAGCGGCTATGACTGATGCCGGGGCCTTCCAAGGTCTTCTGACATGTGCTGCCTCTTTGGCTGCTGAGTTGCCCAGGGAATGAGGATCAGTTGCCCTAGAGTGAGCTTTAACATTCCCGATGAACCAGGTGAGTTCCGGGCCTTTGAGAGCCTGCCATAATTGGTGGAAAAGGTGGGCGTGTACCAGAGGTTTACCATTTGCAGCATTGAACTGGTTTTTCTGATACAGTGGGAGTGACAAAATGGTGTTAATGGCCTAGGCACTGTCCGACCAAATGTTCACGGACCGTTGGGATGTAATCGAGACTGTGGCCAGGAGGACCACAAGCTCGGCATACTGGGCCGAGTGAACATCACACTTATCGGGAAAGACAATAGTGAACCCGAAGTAGGCGGTCCCTTGTTTATGAAAGGATGAGCCATCAACGTACATGTCGGTCACCTCCAAGAGTGGAGTCTTCTGGATGGGGTGGATTTCAAACTGCAGTGGGGGAAGTGATCTCTCGTGAGGCTCACCTTCACAGACCATCAACTGTGGCAGGACCATTGTCTGTCTCGGGGTAATGTCCAAGTGTCCTTCCATAAGTAACATAGTCCAGTGGCTGAGGCAGTATTGGCCACCAATGTGTCACCTGGTCATATGAGTAAGGAATAAGTTCAGAGGCATATGTGAGAGTGGAGGACCAGAATTTGGAGGCCGATAATGAAAGTGAAATGTTTGACAAGCCAGAAGGTGGCCAACAAGTGGGACTCGCAGAGATTGTATGTCTGCTCCACTCCCATAAGAATTCTGGAGGCGTAGGCAATGGGGTGGAGGTTCCCTTATACCTCCTGACACAGGACGGCCACTAGACTTTGGTCAGTCGACCCCAACTTGAGGTGAAATGGTTGAGGGGGTTCTGGTGCAATAAGATATGTAGACTACATCACTGCTTCTTTCGGTGTCTGCACTGCCGTGGTGTGTTTTTCCATCCAATGTTCATGCAGCTCGTCGGTCTTCCCTTTCAGCAGTTCATACAGTGGTTTTGCGAGTTTCGCAAACTGGGGAATAAAAAGTCTTTGATAATCGACAAGTCCGAGAAAAGATCTCAGTTCCGTCTTGTCAATCATTGTATAATGTGCACCTTATGTTGGTCAGGCGTTGAACATTAATCAGAGCCAGATACCCTAAGGTCACTTGCGGCTACATAAGTTGTACTTTCTTTGGGGTGACCTTGAGGCCCGCATCCTGTAACATTTGCAACAGTTCCATTAGTAGCACCTTGTGATCTTCGTCCTGCTTAGTAGAAAGTAGTAAATCATCAACATACTGTAGGAGACATTCCAGCCATGAGAAAGGTACTTGTGCCATACGTTTGTGGAAGATGGTAAAGGAGTTATGGAACCCCTGTGGAAAACACGTCCAGGTATATTGTTGGTCGTTGAAAGTAAATAGAAACTTAAACTGATCCTCCGGGTGAACGGGAAAACTCCAGAATCCATTGGAGATATCGAGGATCGAAAAGATCTCGACCGTCCTCAGGACCTGTGCCAGCAACGAGGGTGAATCTCTCACCATAGACCCGCACAAAGGTGTGACTAAGTTTAATTTCCTGTAATCAATTGCCAACTACCAGCTGGTTCTTTACCGGGCAAATTGGTGAATTCACCGTGAGTGATCCCTGACGGATCACATTTTGTTCTAGAGTCAGTTGCAGCCTGTACATAAGGATGGGTCTCAATAGGAATCGGATATTGTTTACATTTACCGTAGGATGGGCCATTAACCCTTTCTTTCTCATCTAACCTACCACAATCATATTTATGTTTAGCCGTCACCCATTCATCTGGTCCAAGATTGCTTGAAGGCCTGGGTCAGAATGAGCGAGGGGAGAGTACGGTTCAGGTTTCTTAATTGCATTCACGGCAAAAACATCAGATATAATCGCAGAAGACACATTAGACTGTCATCCCATCACACCTTTTATCCACAAACATTGGGTTAGTAAATCAATCTCTATCCCGTACCGGGTTAATGCTTCGGATCCCAATAGTCCCTATCCATCAGCATAGTCATGGTGACTGGATCAGGTATTCGCACTGAATACCATCCATATTCAGGTCAACATGAGTCAATTGCATAGATTCTTGTACAGAACCGTTAAAATCTTGCAGTGAATGAATAACCCCATTGGCTCCTCCAAAGTCAGAGGGGTGTAAGGTATGTAAGACAGTGACATTAGAACCAGTGTTAACTAATAACGTCTGCTGTGGGCCCCCTCTGATCACAGCTGTGATGAAAGGCCGATTGTCATGTGAGCTCCAGAACCTTACTACCGGATAGTCGTGGGGGCCAGAACCCCATCATTGTGGGTCCGGATGAGTTGGCTCGCCCTTCACCGGTGGTGCTGGCGCCTCGACCTAATGGTCCTGAGGGAGGCCGCCCCCAGTTAATTGCTGAGTGGCCAATAATGCAATTAATTTGTCCAATTTTTGATCTGTGGGGGACGGACGTGGGGGTTCGTAGGGAGGGGGGTAGTTGGACCTTGGTGCTAGACCTCCGCCACCCCCGGATCGAGCAGGTGCACTTCGGCAATCTCTTGCCCAATGTCCCAGTTTACCACAGTTAAAACATCTTTCCTCACCGGGGCGATTTCAGTTCCCTGGTCTGGCGCCATAGCCCTGTTATCTACCCTGACCTCTGCTGCGCCCACTAGCCCCCTTAGGGTACAGACTCTCAACCATATGGCCCTCAGATTTCCCCCTGGGCTTCGCTCCGGTATTATCCCTTCTGGGCTCAAAGGCTTGTACATTCTGATGTGCCTGAAGTACAGTGGCCATGATTGTGGCCCAAGCACTGTTTCCATTCACTACCACTCCCAGGGTTATTTTAACTTTCAGGGTCAATTTTGAGAGGAACAACTTCTTCTCTCCCTTGTTACCGCAATGATTGGCCCCTGCTGGGGCCAGCAGCAGGGACATAACTTATAGCTCATGCAATCTTTGCTCAAATACCCGTGGGTGCTCTTGCTGTCCCTGTTCACATTTACCGATCGCACCATAAACATCTATCGGACCGATTCCCAGCACTGCAAGAATAGCATCCTTTATGGCTTGAGAGTCTGTGCCTGCGGCAAAGACCACCTGGTCCAACCGGGCCTTGAGGTCTGGACTCAAGCCACACAACAATATGCGTTTAAGATCAGGATTGCCAAGTTCAGGATGACCCTGAATGAAGACCCTGAATGTCTGAGCGAGCTCTAATGGGTCCCTTCCACCTTTAATCGGACCTATCTCTTGCACCATCACCTGCTGTTCTACATGAGTGATCGGGCGATCCTCCTCATAATTACTTGTTACTTGACTCGCGGATTAGTCCGGATTGTCCGTACACCACCTCAACCTGTCCCTGTGCTCCATTACGAGGAACATCAACATCAGGGCAGTGATATGCCACATCCTCCAACACTCCCCAATCAATCTCATCATCTTCATCATATCCAAACCCACAACTTCCTCCACCATAGCTATTGTCTGCCCCAATCAACTCCTGAGCACTTGTATTTGCATCTGACACTGTTGATGATCGGGTTTACCCATTTCCTTATTCCTTTCTGACTCTTCCCTCAGCGCTCCTCTTGCATCCTCTAACTGCTGTTTTAACTTTTCTACTTCCTTTCTCAGCTTCTTTTTCTCACACTTTGCTGCCTGTTCTGACCCTTGTGCAGCTGCTAAGTTCACTAGCGCTGATTGGTTTCCTATTATAACGTTTAACCTTTGACCTTTTCACCTTTGACTTTCTCCTCACAGTGGTGGATCCAGTCAGATTCACCCTTTCTTACTCATGTTGCTTAATTGTCAAAGGATAGCGGACCACCCTCACTCCGAGTCTACTAAAGTAGTATCCACCCCCAGGAGTTAGGTTATGAATCTTTACAACCCGAAGGGATTCTGCTTGGGCTACTTTGCCTTGTTATTTGCCAAGTCTTGCTGTAGGTCACCACTTTGTTGGGCTGGATGTCGGAGGGTACTCGGCCCTAGGTCACCCTGCCAATGATTCGGCTCAGCACACCCAAAAGGGTATATCAAGGCTTTATTGTAATGTTAGCAGGATCAATAATACACACAGTATTCAAGCAACAATTAACAGAATCAAGGTCAGTTTTACCCGGTCCGGGTCTCTGGACAGCAGCGCAGCGTGGTGGGTCTTCTTCAAATCTATGTGTTTTGTTCTTTTCGCACTCTTTCATTTATATCCTTACATTTATCAAGTAACAAAGTTAAGACCCCTCCTCTGAGGTCATCTGTCAGTTAACAAGGTTAGCTAACAAGCCTATGTCATGTTCTCCAACAGTGGCAAGCACCAGCACAATTTATCTATTCTGGGAGTTGGGTGCTTTAGTTTCTGACTTGCAGAAGGAAGTACTTGGTGAATCATTAAGTGAAAATGAGGAGGGGCAATTGGAGGTGGCATTGGAGGCATGAAGAAACTATGCATTAAAACACAACATTTAAAGTGATTCTTTTTCTAAATCTTTTCTGTGGAAAAACGATCAGGAAATCGTGGAACATGACACTGGTATTTTAATGTATCATTGGAGTTCATTTTGATTAGACAGGATAAGATAGTTGTGCAAAAATGTTGTTGTATTCATGGGTATTGATGCAAGGCAATGGTAGGGGTCTTTTTTTTTGCAGGGTATTGGCTCATATGAAGCCGACTGTAGTACATCTGGTAGTACAGGTACTTATTAAAAATAAGAGCCTGATTTAAGACCTACTGACTAAAGAGTTGGTTCATCTTCATCTCTTCCAGTTCCTGATCAGGATCATTTCTGCCACTGGATGAGGCTGGCTCTCTTCTACCTGTTCCATGGCAATGTCCCTTTGTAGGGAAAATTGTGTACGGCAGTGGACTAGAGTAATCTTCAATCCTTTGGCTGATCTATACTGCAACACCTCCTCCAATCCATCAAGTCATCTGAAATTGTGCATTAACATCCCAATGGTCTCCACCACAAAGATGCTGGTAGCTGTGTATGCCTCATTGTATCTTTCTTCAAATCTTCTTTATGGTTGTCTCAAAGGGACGATGAGCCATGGTTCCAGTGGATAAGCTTGGCCTTAGCAGTCATCCATCCAAACTTCCTGAACATTGAATTAATGGAAACCATAAAATAGGGGAATCATGACAGCTACCAGGATAGCAGGCATTAATAGATTTATGGTACAGACCATTGCAAATTCATGGAGTGAAACCCCTTTCTACTCACGAAGGGGGTAACTTTGCGTGCAGCCAATAAAGTGCTGTACTTTGGGAAAACCTGCTAGATGGTAAAAGAGCAGTGGAAACCCCAGGCCTGCGCAAGGAAGCTAAACCTGCCGAGCTGGGGGCACAAGATACCCAGCAAGATAGGTTTGTTTAGATTTTTTTGTAGTTTCCTTGTGGGTTGTAGTGCTCCTCTGAGCCCCACAAGGAAACCTGGGGCCTCCCCTGACCCGAGCAACTCTCCCCCAACCCCCGACCGCGATCGCCACTGGATCACCTCTTACCACCTACATTCGTGTCAAGAACCACTCCTTTTGGTCCCCAGCAGCGGTCGCCTGCCTCTCAATGTTAATAGCCGAGCAATCGTTTCCCGTCAACTTCCCAGCCACTTTGGTTCAGAGACCAGCAAATTTCATCTGCTCCCATGATCGATGCACATGTGATTTCACATTTACTCGTTCCACAATCTTTATCCCAGCTGCTCTGGTACTGTCCCCTTTCTGTGGCGGACCTCCTGTAGCAGGGCCTCGAAAGCCGCATCTTTTATGTTGCAGTTCATTGGAACCATTTCTCCCCCTTAGTAGCAGGACAGCTTTACCGGCATCCTACAGCTTCTTAAGAGCTGTTGGCACAAGATAGCTCACCCATTGACCCCAGGGTTGCCAACCCTCCAGGACTGCCCCGGAGTCTCCAGGAATTAATGACTAATCTCCAGGACACTGCTCCGAGCAACCCAGGTGAAAAATCATAGGGGCAATAAAAATGTTTTAAAATTTTCTTTGAACACATTTGTTTACTAGTTATAAAAATATCAGACATGGGAAAAAAGGTTGTTGACTGATAGTGAAGAATCATCCAATCAGGTAATTTAGAGTCTATTCACTTTCCGATTGGCGTAGGAAGGCGGTGCGTCATGAGGATGGCATATCGGGCGACCAATGGCGAAAGTATGGGGCTGGGGCGGTTGGAGGCAGGAGATCATGTGATGAAACCTCCAGAATATGTCCAACCAAAAGTTGGCAATCTAATTAACCCTAGTACATCATTCGAACTGCACTGGACCCACCCCAATTTTATACAAATAAGTTGACCTCACTTTTGAGTGGCAGGTCAGCTTTCCGCACCAAGGGCATGCAGATTGCTCAAAAAGCAGTGGTCTTCATGTAGCTGATCAAAGCAGTGCATGTGAGGGCCGTGCAGACACAACCAGTAAGCTATACATAAGCATGACTTATCAAAATCCAGAGGATACTTTTAAAGCAGTAGTATCCCTTTTGCTTGCTAACATTTTAAATTAACTTGCCAGCTAATAAATGCGGGAGTTATTGCTTTAAGGGTTAAATTCAGCAGTTTTAATAGTATTGCAACCATATCTCACTGTGTGACTTGTTTTGACAAAATGTAATCTATGCATTATAGAAATTGCCTGTCATCATACTTAAAAATTGACATATTCCCAAGGTTTGAAAATAATCTTTAAAGAAAAACATTTTAATGCAGTATGTATAGATAGGTTTGAAACTAAATGTGAGACATGTGAAAGGGGTTCACGTTGTCACTTTAAATTAGTGAGACTTTAATTCTCTCATTCTCTTTGAAATTTTCCTTCTTTCTCACCACAATTCTCACTTACAGAAGATCTACGTTTAAGGAATATTCTGTAAACACTGTTGGATTTCAGCAGCAACAAAGAGGTTTTCAGTGCAGTGAACAGAAGGGGGCGCAACCATACAAAATGGAACCTGAACATTCTGTAATGTTCATACCTCAAATTGCAAGACTTTTTTTATAATTCCAGACACTGGCTTTAATTGCTTTGGTCCCATACACATTCTTGTTTTATTTCAGAATTGAATCTGTAGCTTTATGTCTTGAAATGTTAAATATCTCTGCCTACTTAGTAGTTCAAATCCCATTTTTCAATAGCAACTGAACAATAACATAAACAGTATACAAATGGACATTGACATCTTTTACCTCACATGTACTTATTACACAGTCACATTAAGGTGGGATGGGGAGGAGGGGCAATAGTGATTATGTTTCAATGCAAGGTTAAAGTAAGACAAGTGGAGCGGTGAAGTCGTGTAGCACTGATGGAGAGATACTGGGCATGGTTTTATCTGGGAGTTGGGAAGGGGATGGAGCGGGTGGAATTCTTGATGGGAAACCGGAAGTACGGGTTTCCCAAACATCCTTACAATTTTGACGTAAGGACGTCTTTTATTTTTTGTTACGTTTCCTGCAAGACAGGCTGGCCTGATTGACAGGCTGGTCTGATTGACAGGCTGGTCTCAGTCGGACAGGAGAGCAGCCAGGGAGGAGAGGATGTGAAAAGGTAAGTGTTAGATGGGGGTGGTCATCGGGAGGGGAGGGGAGGGGGTCATCGAGGGGCTCAGTCATCGGGGGGCATCGGGGGTGGGGGGGGGTCGGGGTCGGGAGTCATCACGGGGTCGGAGATCGTGGGGGGGTTGGAAATCGTGGAGAGGTCGGAGATCGTGGCGGGGTCGGTTGTTCATGTTTGTAGGTTCACTGCAGGTAGGCTTGTTGAGCCTGAGGGAAGCACTCCTGCTCCTCTGGGCCCACAAGCTGTGTTATAAAGGCACTTACCTGCAGTTTTGAGTCTTCTCACCTCCTCTCACATGGCGTGAAGTAGAAGGCCCAGGAATCCCCAACACCAGGGGTTAAAAACAAAAAAATCTGTAAAAATGGAGGCCCGGAGCCTCCTTGAAAGCTTTTACTGACTGACCCGCCTCCTGAGAGCGGGTTGGTCGCTCGCCCCTCCTCCCGCCTCTTTTTAAAACTGGAAGTGCTCGGGTTGGAGGCGGGTTGGGGGTGGGTTTTAGATTTTTTAAATTTTTGCTGCCCCCCCTGCCCCCAACCCACCCGTTTTTCCCATTTAAAATCAAGCCCACTGAATGGAGACCACAAAAAAGGAAACAAAATCAGAGAGAAATGCCCAGAAGCTAATTGCTGAGTAGCACTGGTGGGAGCTCGGGAGTAGTTTGCCTGTCCCCTTAACTGCACATGGTGAAGAACACAAGAAGATAAGGAGATGAAGAAAGGAGGCAAAATAAAGAATTGTCCTCCTCAAAAAATGCAACGGAACTGGAATTTGCAATGAGATTTAAAGTAAACCAAAGTGAACAAGATTCTCAGAATAAACTTTAACCCTTTAAGCACACAAAATAATAAGTCTAATGCAGAAGAAAAAAATAGATTAAGCTCCTATGCTTTTCATAAAATGTGTTTTATGAGCCATAAGAAGTTAACATCTAACAGGAGTATTCTTTACAGACATGGTTCTTTTGCCAAATGGTTCAGCTGTTACTATGGAAACAAGGGGTGTTCCTGGAATGGCGGACTTGGATGAAGGTCTCTAGTCCTACAAGAGGACATGAAGATGATGATGAATTACTTTCTAATAGCAATTTATCAAGCCTTCGTACAACATAAATACTAGGTTTAACATTACCCTGTCATTGTCGAAGTAGAAACAATGCAAAGGCTGTGGTAAAAGGTCTAAACTGTCATACGAAATATAGTTAATGGCTAAATGTGGTATAGTGGTGCAATTAAGTTCAGCCTCTAACAAACACTTGCTCTCATATGGAAGTAAATTTCACTAGAAAATAAATGTCGTGCAAACACATTGACAAAGCTTTGTATAAACAAAGTTTGTTTGATATAATGCATTAATTCTCAGTAGTTTGTACTTTTATAGTTCGATTGTTTAGACTCCATACCAACATATAAAAGATCTCTTTAATTTTATTCACTTTTATTTCAAATAAACAACATATTCCTATTCTTAGTAGAATTGCAATGCATCATGGGCAGTTAAATATTATTCATGCCCCTCATTAAAATTCAAATAGTCTGATTACTTCTTGTTTTTGATATGAAAGATGCACGTAATGAGCATGTTCTGTTGTGTAACAAATATAGAGAGCAGAGTTATTTCTCAGTATTCCACTAAAGATCAAATATCAGTAATCTTGCAGTAATTATGCTACAAAAAGAATCGTTAAATGAAAATACTATTACACATCACAAGACAGGAGCATTCAATGTTGACCATGACACCAGTTACCAGAAAACAGCAATGCATCCCACAAACAGCAGCATCGAGTCAGAATATTTATTTGTTGCTGTCAATCTCATTGCTGTATTCTTATTACAAAAAGTAATAAGTAGATGTGAGTGATCATATATTAAAAAAATTTCACCTCAAGCTTTAAGCAAAAAAAAGACCAATGGAGTTCATTAAAGATTAGGGGATTTGGGCCGGTTAGCACTGGGAAAGGGGGCAAAATTGGGCAGTATGGCCTACTGCTGCGTTCCTGCCCCAAGCTTTATATCCTTTCCCAGTCCCATGGGAACCAGTACTGGTTGCCCCTTCCCTGCCCACCACAAGTAAATGACAGTAGGGGGAGGGGCTGGGTGCCTGGTGGATTTTCCTGCTGTCTGCCCTCCCACCACCAACACTATCTGAGCTGCCTGGTGGAAGGTGGTGTTGGCCTGGAATAGAGGCGGTAATTGGCCCAATTTCTGTAAATGGAGAGAGAAGGTCTAGTAGAGGTTTCTTCTCCTCCCAATTTGGTCTCCAGCATTTATCTTTAAAGGCCTCAGTTTTGGTCTTTACCTTCAGAACTCTTCTACCCTTTTAACGTCCTTTGCTGACTCTTTAGGTGCTGTGTTGCATCTAAAGAGTCCCAGCTGCAGCACAACCAGATTTCCCTCCTCAGCCCTGGCAGGCTACCTCTTGGTGGTGGGAATCCCAACAGAATGTCTGTATGGTCAATGACCTCCCAATCCAGGACAATGGGTTGGGGCTGCAGAGGTGTTGGAGGGATAGGTGGAAGTCCCACCCTGCTGTTACTCCATTACTGGAAGGAAAATCCAACCCGAGCTCTCACACTGATGGTTCCATTTGAATCTCATAATAAAATTATCTTGCAAGCATGCTGATCATTATTCTTTATAATATACTATTCAACCATTATCTAGCAAGTTGTTACATCAAATTGTGAAGATTACTTTTCTATTTTCATGTACATTTGAAAACAATGTTTCGTCCTCTTCATTACCAAATGGCTGTTCTACTATGTAGACAACTCCTCATGATGCAACACCGTTCATGTTTGCAGCAAACAGGGAAACTCAAAGGTAACATCAATTTTTATTTAAGAAAGGAAAGTTGCATATAATAAAGATGGATAAGGTTGGGGAGATATAATGTGATGGATTAGCAGTGCTTTACCACATCTGCAAGGCTTGGGTCTGAAGGTCTCCCCTCTCTCTGACTGTAATGGTCCAATGTCAAAACATTTTGAGAAGTTTCAACCCAGCCTTTGATTGGTACGAATCCACAACTTGCATTTCTGCAGCATTGCTCAAATGGGGGAAGAAAACAGTGAACACCGAAGCAGGAAAGCAAAGGCAAAACAGAGAGGATTAGGTCATCAGGATGAGAGAGGGGGTGGGAGGGGGGGAGGGAGGAGACAGTTGACACAGTTAAAGAGAAGGGTTTTGAGGATAATTATGAAAGCAGGGAGTTGGCAAAGTGAAGGGAATTAGGCTGGGACTTATAGAGGACAAGACTGTAGTTGCTGAACAGACAACCACCAATGATGTAGCAGAGGAACTGGGGACAGGAATAGTCCAGTGTTAGAGGACTGGAGGTGCTTGTGAAGACATGAAGCAGGAGGACATTACTACTACTACTACTACTACTACTACTACTACTACTACTACAACAACAACAACAAGCATTTATATAGCGCCTTTAACATAGTAAAACATCCCAAGGTACTTCACAGGAGTGTTATCAAATAAAATTTGACATTGAGCCACATAAGGAGATAAGAGGATAGCTGACCAAAAGCTTGGTCAAAGAGATAGGATTTAAAGGGGGAAAGGGAAGTGGAAAGGTGGAGAGGTTTAGGGAGGGAAAAGTAGAAGTGCTCAGAACTAAACATTAACATGCACATTTCAACGGCAGGTTCTGGCTGTTGCCAACCTGAGGCCAAGTTCTCTTGACTAAGGTTAGTAGATTGCATCCCTACAGTGAGAGAGAATGTGCGTTCCATATCAGACAGCAGAAACGGTGGTTTCTAAGTTGCTTGGTTTGGAGACTGTTAAACATGGTGACAATTTTCCATGCACATCAAACACCTGGTTGATCAAAAAAAAAGAAAAAAGTCCAATCACAAAACTTCTGTGAGTTCACAAAAATAGATTTTATTCAAAATAGTCTTCAAATTTTCCAAATATATGTCTGTGAATTTACAGTAACATTCATCTGTTGTGAGAATTTTCTAGAATGCTATTTAGGTTTTTGCCACCAAAGAACTCTATACAAGTGGCATTCACATACGTAATGAAGGATAAGTGCTTGGCCATGATTTTAGCTGGGAGCCGGGAATCCAGCCTGTCCCCAAATATTCGCGTGGGGAACCCAGAAGCTAAATGAGTGCGTCACAATCTGCAATTGCAACTCAATTGAAGTATTTGTGCTTCTGGGTTTCCCAGACACCAGACAGCCAGATTGACAAGCTGGCTGCCTGTTGGGAGGGAAAGGAGCTGTGAATTGGAAAGAGGGGGCGGGAGGGAGAGAGAGGTCGTGGGTCCTGGAACAAATCGGAGTGGGGGGTGAGGTGGGGGGACATGGACGACATCGGGTGGGCCTTAGAGAAGATCAGGGGGTCCACCATCGGGGGGATCCAGCAGCGGGAGGGGGGATCCAGCATTGGGGGCGGGTCCAGCATCTGGGAGGGGGAGGGGTTGGCTAATCGCGGGGATCCAATCACGCCAGATGAGATTGTTGGACCTGGATGAAGCACTCCTGCTCCTCCTGGCCCGCAAGCAGTGCATTAAAGGCACTCATCCCATGGATCCGGCCCTTCTTGCTTGCTTTCACCTGACGTGAATCAGAAGCGATGGGAAACCTGAACAGTTATGGTTAAATTTGTTTGTCATTTCTAATGCACAAAAGTGCCTCAACTATCGCAATGAGGTACATTGCCCCTTTAAATATCAGCCCGCCGGCTTTAAATTTGGACAGGACTTCTGGGTTTCTGTTGCACGCATGCGCATCCAAAAGCGCCTGGGTCAAACCCGGAAGTGGGCGTGTTGGAGCCAGGATGCGATCCTGCTCCAAAAATCAACTATTATTACTACCCACCCACTCCCAACCCACCCGTTCTTGGGGGTTAAAATTATCCCCCTTGTCTCACTTGTTTAAAGATCATACCTTGTTTTTTCATCAAATGTCAAATGGGTTTGTTTCCTTGATTTAATTGACAGTAGTGTGACGTTGATGTGGAAAAACTGCTTTGTTTCATTATGTATATTTATATGAAACATAGACAAATTAAAGGATTCATATCTGTCAGGGTATCATGATTTCGATGGTATTCTGACATCAATGCCTCCAAAATATATTAAAATATATCGAGTATTGTGGAGCATGTGTCTGCAAAACACATCAAAGGAAACTAACGGAAGTGTTGGTTTGATACCTAAGAGTGACAAACCAATGTTACAGTTTAAAACACACTGAAGTTATTCTAAATCATTGCTTTATCACGTTTCAAAATACCCCTGCATCTTTCTCCAGCCCTATGTTATAGCACGAATCTTATCCTGTTTGACTCTATATACTGCATATCGGCCCTTCCTTCCTTCAGCCACAACCCAGTTGTACTCTCGAATTTTCTTCCTAAATCTCTTGCCATTTTTTTTCTACCTTCAAAGACTCCTGGAAACGTACCAATTTGGCCATGCCCTCAGTCACCTCCCCTAACTTCTCTCCTACTTTCTACATGGTGTCCAGCATTCCCCTATCTATTATATGAAAGGTGCAATATAAATGCATATTTTTATTGCACTCAATCAGTTAAAATGCATTATTTCACTTCCTGATTGAAGGATACAATATATGTTGTAATCTGACATAATATGATACAACATACTGATACTGAAACCTTTATGAAATAACAATGCTACTTGAATTGGTTAGGCCAGAAACTGGAATTTTATTTATCAAATCTACAGTCTTAAAGGGTAATGAATTCATTATGGATTTCTTGTTGTATGCATTTTTATCTATCTATATTTGCCATATTACTGTTTAATTGTAAATAAATCTATTAATTGTTTTAATCTTTAAATTTCAGATTTGCCTGGTAATATCTGCTATTTCGAAGAGAATTTATTTATGCCGCATTAAATTCAGTAAACAGATGGGGTCGTTGTTAATCCCTCAGATATGCACCTTTGCGAGAGTAGAATATAGAACGGGGTGGGATAAGTCAAAGCCAATCTTTCTTAACAGAGTTAATGACTTGCTTTTCTCAGCACCTGAGATAGTACACCATGGGCTGATAATGTGGCTCCAAGCAGCACTGCTCCATGTATCTGTGCAGGAATGAGCTGACCGTGGCCAATAACACAAGATCACCTCATTTGAATATTTTTCTGGCACTCCAGACACAATATTTATGACACACTGGGTATGCAAGGGGCGCTGGGCTGGAATTGTAGGTGCCAGCCGTCAGTCAAGGGCTGAGGAATGCCCGTAGAGTGCAAACTGAATTTTTTGTTGCACGGTGTGGGAGGGACACGTGGCAGCAGGGCAGAGGTGGCACAATATAGGGGTGGCAGATGGCACCAGGATAGGGATTTTAATATCTTAACTGAAGAGTTAGGATTTCAAGAGTTGCAGAGAGACACTGGGCATGGATTTTAATATCTTTTTCAGTTGGGGTCTCCCCTTCATGGTCAGCTGCATTATATAAAGTTATCAAATTCTAATGAGCTGCAAGTAGTCAACGAATTAACTTTAATCACATCTAAGTTATACTGGAGCAAGCATGACAAAGTCAACTGGAAAGTTGCTGCTTGAATCCTCATAAAAGCTGGTTCTACTGGTTCCACTTTACCAGCAAATCCAGTCTTCTATAAAGTACATATCTGCTATGTTATGAAATATTACAGCCCCCTTGGCAGACTACAGAAAAACATCTCTTGCTTCTGCGATTCAGTACAGCCCAAACCCTTGTAGACCAGTGGATTGAAAGAAGATAGCTTACTCTATGTCTGAGTCCATTCTCTACAATACAGGAGGGACAAGTTTTGAATGTCAATCTTATACAAGATTATGACTGAGCCAACATCAGAAGAGTTGCTAGCTTTTAAGCCAGACCTTCATGTTTAGGCTTAGAACACAGATGAGCTGCATCTCCACACTCTGAATCAATTCAAAGAAAGATTGACAGAACATCAGCAGTGAAGTCTCACACACCACCTTTCACACAGTGTAATTGCCTGGATCTCTGTCTCCAAATTACTTCAGTCCAAAATGACTCTGCTTTGAGTAAGTTAATACAGTCTGCATAACTGAACGTTTATTTGATTCATTTTGTTGTCAAGTTAAAGTGGAAGGGGTGCATTAACAAGTTAGCAAATAAAGATTCTGCCCCATATAATTATAGTCATGTGTAGAGTTGAGCATATTCATCACAACCAGCCACATAACAGAGCTCGTACCTAATACAGGAAAAACTTCATAATGGGGGAATCTGTTTGCTACGGAAAATATTTCCTTATTCAATTGTTAATAAAGAATTGGAATTATCTTCAGATTTTAAAAAAATTTATGGCTGTCCATCTCTATTGTTTATTTGAATGTTCTAGTTTATTGTGTCATTGGAAGAAGTGATCTAGTCACTGTGCCCAACAGTGAGGGAAGTTTTAATTAGAGCACACAGTTGAAATGGCAAATGGGAACAATTTTGAACTACCAATAATTTTACCACCCTGACTAAAAAGTAGTTCCCTGGGGGGAGGTGGGGCGGGGTTGTGGGGGTGGGGAGAGATTGCCTCTGTTTTCTATTTGTGGTGAAATCACAGCAGTTGGTGTTATTCTGTTTATTTAAATAGGTTAGTATCTCCAATAAAACGCAAAGGAATGATTAAGTGTTGATCCATTTGTATAGACAACATCCTTTATGTGCACATTTATAATAGAGGCATCGGGCTCAATCTTAGGGGGAAATTGCGGGTGTGTTGGGGGCGGGAGGGCTCCGAAAATCACAGAAATCCTTCGGAAGCCAACTCCGACCCGCCAACTTCCGAGTTTCCCAGGGACCCACCTGTGTGCACGCAGGCAACCCGAAACCGGAAGTCCTGCCGGCAATTAAAGCCAGCGGGATGACAGTTAAAGAACCAAATGTACCTCACCGAGATACTTAAGGCACTTTACCTGTGACAGATTAAGTGATTATAACGATTTTTAACTTACCTGGGCGGCTTGCCCACCGCTTCTGATTCACGCCTGGTAAAACAGGAAGAAAGAAACAAAATAAATTACATAAAAAACATTGAAGGAAGTTAAAACACAAAATCAACCTACCTTTCCACCCTGCTCCGATGTCCATTGTCTCCCACTCCGATCTCCCCTTCTTCAACCCCTCGATGTCCTCCCAATGTCCCCCACTTCACCCCCCAAAGTCCCCCTCTTCACCCCCCTGATGTCCTCCTGATGTCTCCCTCTTCACCCTCCCGATGTCCCCCCTTCACTCCAATCTTCCCCTCTCCCCCCCGATCTTCCATTCTCCCCCCCGATCTTCCACTCTCCCCCCCGATCTTCCCCTCTCCCCCCCCCAATCTTCCCCCTCACCCCCGATCTTCCACTCTCCCCCCAGATCTTCCCCTCTCTCCCCCCCGATCTTCCCCTCTCCCCCCCCGATCTTCCCCTCTCCCCCTCGATCTTCCCCTCTCCCCCTGATCTTCCCCTCTCCCCCCCGATCTTCCCCTCTCCCCCCCCCCAATCTTCCCCCTCACCCCCGATCTTCCACTCTCCCCCCAGATCTTCCCCTCTCTCCCCCCCGATCTTCCCCTCTCCCCCCCCGATCTTCCCCTCTCCCCCTCGATCTTCCCCTCTCTCCCCCTGATCTTCCCCTCTCCCCCCCCCGATCTTCCACTCTCCCCCCCCCGATCTTCCCCTCTCCCCCCCCCCCGATCTTCCCCTCTCCCCCCCAATCTTCCACGTTCCCCCCCTCCCCGATCTACCAATCCGGCGCCAGATGACGTCTTGCTCTCTCACTCTCTCACCCCCCTTCACGTTGCAGCTACTGACAGCAGCCAGCCTGTCAATCAGGCTAGCTGTTGGGCGTGAAACCCAGAGAGGACGTTAATCATCAGCAATCAACACACGATCGCGTCGGAAACGGCAAGTTTTGTTTACGCAGGTTTGCCACGAGCACCTTCATCCCCCGCCCCCCCCGCTGCCAACCCGCCACCATTTCAAAATTGACCCCATAGAGTACAAAAGCAAGGACGTCATGATGAACCTTTGTAGAACACTGGTTAGACCACAACTGGATTATTGTGTCCCGTTCTGGGCACCACACTTTAGGAAAGATGTGAAGGCCTTAGAAAGGGTGCAGAGATTTACTGGAATTATTCCAGGGATGAGGGACTTTAGTTACGTGGATAGACTGGAGAAGCTGGGGTTGTTCTCCTTGGAACAGAGACGGTTGAGAGGAGATTTGATAAAGGTATTTATCAAGGGTCTAGACAGAATAGAGAGAAACTGTTCCCAGTAGCGGAAGGGTCAAGAACCAGAGGACACAGATTGAAGGTGATTGGCAAAAGAACCAAAGGTGCCATGAGGAAAAACTCTTTTACACAGTGAGTGGTTGTGATCTGGAATGCACTGCCAGAGTGGGTGGTGGAGGCAAATTCAATCATGGCCTCCAAAAAGGAGCTGGATAAGTACTTGAAAGGAAAAAAATTGCCGGGCTACGGGGATATGGTGGGGGAGTGGAATTAGCTGGATTGCTCTTGCATGGAGCCCACACGGACTCGATGGGCCAAATGGCCTCCTTCTGTGCTGTAAAGTTTCTATGAATCTATTCTATGAAATAATGAATAGGGGTCTTGCTTCTTTCAGACAGCAAACTGTTTGGAGGCGTGCCACTACTCTGCCCCTTCCAAAGTCAGTTTAAAGTGGCAATAAATGTTTACGACGAGTGAACCCGAAAATCAATTTGAACTTATTTTACATCGTGCGCGGCCTGCACTAGTGGCACTGGCTCCTGGGATGGATGATAAGATGAAAGCATTGGAATTCACTCAGTTTGGCAAAGATCCATTTTTACTGGGTCTTTCGGGTAGCCGGCCTCAGTGAATCCTGGCAAATTTATTTCTGGGTTGAAGATGGATGAATGAGAACTGCACCGAGTTCCAGTGCAGAAAGTAGCAATTTGAGATTGAAGAAGATTAATGGGCCAGAGGAAGTACAGTGGTGAGGCCGAGGAGAAAAGAGTTGGAAGTTGATCATGGGCCAGCAGATGCAGAGCAGATAGCCATAATTCTTGCTGTCAACGCTCAGTATCCATGGCTTGGAATGCTTAGTCTTATTGCATTCAAAAAAGAGGCCGATTGAACACCCACACAGTATGAAATAGCAGACTATGGAATCTGTTATTGGTGAAGCATCAGCATTATTTCTGATCACAATGGTATCTATCAGGGAGAAATTCGGTAATCCCAGAATGTTTTGCTTGACTGAGCCTCCTTAGAAAATGCTTTCCAGCAGCAGCCTATCAATACCAGATCCTGCACAATGGCCCTCACAGGCACCTCTGGAAATGGGGACACTAAAATGAGCCAAGCACTGAATCCTCCTGGCATTGGCAAGGAGATATCAAAGGTAGCCAAGACTCTAGTTGAAAGTAATCCAGAGATTCAAGAGCAGCAGTAATCATCAATTTCTGACTCCTATTCTATGGAACCACATAGTCACCGAGGGGCCGATTGGCCTACTCCTGCTCCTATTTCTTATACCATAGCAACCAGGTTGTAGACATGCACAAGTCATAGGTGGGATAAACATACCAGAAAATTACATTGAGAAGGTAGCAAATGTACTTAGGGGTACATGCACATAGATACCACAATAAAAAGGAAATGCACCTACACACTACCATATACAGAAAAAAATCAATGAGCACACGTCACTATCAGAATAAGCTGCATTCTGTGGCTTTATTGAAAAGAAAATTGAGTCTAATTCAGCTGTTTCTAAAGGTGATAAAATGCAGCTCATAAGATAATGCGAGGGATGAGAGGTTTCAATTAAAAGGACAGCCTAAAGCATCTTGGGTTCTTTTCACTAGAATAGAGAAGGTTAAGAGTAGGTCTAATGCCCAACTGGAGGAGAGTCAATTTCAGTGATTTGAGAAGGGATCTAGCACAGGTGGACTGGAAATAAAGATTGGCCAGGAGAGTAGTAAATGAGCAATGGCAGGTCTTCAAGGCGGAGATAGTTCGGGTACAAACCAAGCATATTCCCATAAGGAGGAAAGATAGAGCATCCAAAGCTAGAGCTTCCTGGATGACAAAGGAAATAGAGGTTAAAATAAGAAAGAAAAAGGAGATTTATGACAAATGTCAGGTGCAGAATGCAGAAGAAAACCAAGTAGAATACAAAGAGTGCAGGGGGAAATTGAAAAAGAAGATAAGAAGGGCAGAGGGAGAGTATGAGAAAAGATTAGTGGGTTACATAAAAAGGAACCCAAAAATCTTTAAAAACATGTAAAGGATAGTTAAAGGAATGGTGAGGCCGATTAGGAACAAAAAAGGAAATCTTCTTGTGGAGGCAGAGGGCATGACTGTCTTCACAAAAGAAGAGGATGAAGTTAATGTCACAGTAGAGGAGGAGGGAGTAGAGATATTAGATAAGATAAAAAATAGATAGAAAGGAGCTGCTAAATAGGTTGGCATCACTCAAAGTCAACAAGTCACCCGGTCCAGATAGGATGCATCCTAGGTTGCTGAGGGAAGCTAGGGTGGTGATAGCAGAAGCCCTGACCACAATCTTTCAATCCTCCTTAGATATGGGAGTGGGGCCACAGGACTGGAGGATTGCAAATGTTACACCCCTGTTCAAAAAAGGGAAGAGGGATAAACCTGGTAACTACAGGCCAATCAATCTAACGTCACTGGTGGGAAAACTACTAGAGACCATTGTCAAGGACAAAATTAATTCTCAGTTGGAGAAACATGGGTTGATAAGGGACAGCAAGCATAGATTTGTTAAAGGCAAATTGTGTCTGACTAATCTGATTGAGTTCTTTGATGAAGTAACAGAGAGGGTTGATGAAGGTAGTGCAGTAGATGTTGTATATATGGACTTTCAAAAGGCATTTGGTAAAATACCACTTACCGGACATATTTGGAAAATAGAAGCACATGGTATTAAAGGGACGGTGGTAACTTGGGTAATTTATTGGCTGAGGGATAGGAGGCAGAGAGTAATGGTGAACGGATGTTTTTCTGACTGGAGAGAAGTATGCAGTGGGGTCACCCAGGGGTCGGTATTAGGACCATTGCTTTTCTTGTTATATATAAATGACCTGGACTTGGGTATAGGGAGTACAATTTCAAAGTTTGCGGATGATACAAAACTTGGCAACATAGTAAATAGTGAGCAGGAGGAGATACACAGACCGGTGAAATGGGCAGACACATGGCAGATATAATTTAATGCAGATAACCGCAAATTGATGCACTTTGGGAGGAACAACATGGAGAGGCAGTATAATCTAAATGATACTATTTTGAGGGGGTACAAGAACAGAGGGACCTGGGGGTGCATATTCACAAATCTTTGAAGGTGGCAGGGCAAGTTGATAAGACAGTTAAGAAAACATATGGGATACTTGGCTTTGTAAATAGGCATGATGTGGAGATGCCGGTGATGGACTGGGGTTGACAAATGTAAGGAATCTCACAACACCAGGTTATAGTCCAACAGTTTTATTTGAAAATCACAAGCTTTCGGAGGCTTTCTCCTTCGTCAGGTGAAGTGTGGGATTCCTTGAATGTTACCGCATTTATAGTCAGAGAACAATACCTGGTGATTACAGATAATCTTTCCAACTGCCCGTTGTCAAGGCAATCAAAGTGTTCAGACAGAGAGATGTAGGTAACATCTCTCTTACCTGTAGGTAACATCTCTCTGTCTGAACACTTTGATTGCCTTGACAATGGGCAGTTGGAAAGATTATCTGTAATCACCAGGTATTGTTCTCTGACTATAAATGCGGTAACGTTCAAGGAATCCCACACTTCACCTGACGAAGGAGAAAGCCTCTGAAAGCTTGTGATTTTCAAATAAAACTGTTGGACTATAACCTGGTGTTGTAAGATTCCTTGTAAATAGGGGCATTGAATACAAAAACAAGGAAGTCATGCTGAACCTTTTTAAATTACTGGTTAGGCCTTAGCTGGAGAATTGTGTACAATTGTGGGCAACACATTTTAGGAAGGATGTCAAGGCCCTGGAGAGGGTATGGAGGATGTTTACCAGGATGATACCAGGAATGAGGGACTTCATTCTGTGGAGAGATTGGAGAAGCTGGGATTATTCTCCTTAGAGCAGAGAAGGTTAAGGGGAGACTTAATAGAGGTATTCAAAATTATGAGGGGTTTTGATAGAGCAAGTAGAGAGAAACTATTAAACATAAAAAACATAGAAAATAGGAGCAAGAGTAGGCCATTCAGCCCTTCGGGCCTGCTCCCCCATTCAAAATGATCATGGCTGATCTTCTAACTCAGTACCCTGTTCCCGCTTTTTCCCCTTGATCCTTTTAGCATTAAGAAATATATCTATCTCATTCTTGAATACATCTAATGACTTGGCCTCCACTGCCTTCTGTGGTAGAGAATTCCACAGGTTCACCACCATCTGAGTGAAGAAATTTCTCTTCATCTCAGTTCTAAATGGCATACCCCGTATCCTGAGACTGTGACCCCTGGTTCTAGCCATCAGGAACATCCTCCCTGCATCTAGTCTGTCTTGTTCTGTTAGAATTTTATATGTTTCGATGAGATCACCTCTCATTCTTCTAAACTCTAGTGAATATAGGCCTAGTCGACCCAATCTCTCCTCATACGTCAGTCCTGTTGCCTCTGGCAAGTAGGTCATTAACCAGAGGTCATAGATTTAAAATAATTGGCAAAAGAACTAGAGGGAAAATGAGGAGAATTTTTTTCACACAGAGATCTGGAATGCACTACCTGAAAGGATAGTGGAATTAGATTCCATAGGAACTTTCAAAAGGCAATTGGACATGTACTTAAAGAGGACTAATCTGCATGGTCATGGGGAAAAAACTGGGGCGTGGGATTAAATTGGACAGCTCTTTCAAAGAGCCGGCACAGGCACGATGGACCGAATGGCCTGCTTCTGTGCTGTAAGATTCTATGATTCTATTCTTTGATTCTAATGGGGAAGTTGAAAATTAAGAGGGGTTTTGATAAGATAAATAGGGAAAAAATAATTCCATTGGTTGTTGAGCTGGTAACTGGAGGGCATAAATTTAAAATCGTCTCCAAAAAATGTAAGGAAAGGTTAAAATTATATTGTCATTTGCAGATTGTTGTTCAGACATAGAATACCCTACCAGAAATAGCTTTTAAAAGGGAAGTGGATAAATATTTGAAAATTAAATTTTAAAAGAGCATGGGGAAAGGGCAGAAGAATAGGACTAAGTGTATAGCTTTTTCAGAGTGTTGGCACAGTCATGATGAGCCATTTGGCCTCCTTCCATGTTTTAAAATTCTATGATTCTATGAAACAGGACAAACAAGTATTTCTTCAATTACAAATGAGATTGGAGCACCCCTGAAAAGTAGGCTGGAACACCCTCTTGCATCTCTGGCACTGGTTGTTTGCCATCTTTATCTTCCTCCTGTCACCCCCATTTTCCTTCTACTACCCCTCATGCACCACTAATGGCAAACCTCTATCACTGGCCACATTGTGCAACATGCAGCGTGTTGTTTTAATTTTCTCAACTTTCAGAGAGGAATGTGGCAAGACTTCCTGATCGATCCGAACATTGAAAGTATTGCTGGAGCTAAAGACGAAAGCTGGGTTTGGTGTGGGTGTATGTGCTTGAATGTAGCTGTTCACCAGAGGTATCAGCAGCCACGACATCATTTCCTCTCTCAGGAGTCAGCCTTTCATTCACCTTTTCTGTCCAACAATTTGGTCATATTAGACTGCATCAATGTGAGTGACTCATGGGTGCTTCCTGGTAGCATGCATTTACATGCATGATTTTAAGTTGTTGGTCACAAACTCTCTGCATGCTGGGGAATTAGAATGAGCGGGCACACAGATGGCAACATTCATGCAATCAGTAATATCCTGCACATTGGGAAAGTTAGCCAGCTGGTAAAAGATATGGAGCCTTAGCTCTAGCTGTTAGTGGTCCATCCTGAACTGTATGATGGTTTATTTTCATAGCACATATGCAGCACTGCATAGAAGCTAATTGCAATCAAGGCCGGTGCCTGGAAGGTGTCCGTAATATAGAAATACAGACCGGTTGTTACCTTGACTTCCACTATTTTCACTCTCGCTGACCTCAGCTGCAGATCACTTCACACTGAGCGGCACAAATCAGTGGCAGATTCTTTGTTCAGCTTGAGCCTCATTGGATGCCGCTCCTTAGTAAGTCCCAGGTAGCTGGGCCTTGTGTAAAAGTGTCTCCGCCTGGGTTAATTGATAAGCACAATGATGAGCCTCCTTTGCCCTCGATGCTCCCTTTCTGCTTTCTCTTGCAACTAGTGACACACCATGTTACAGCTCATAAATGGCTGCACTCTCATTATGCTGCTACCAAGTATGCACAGAAAAAGAATGTCAAGATTGTTCAAAAGAAGAGACATTAATTGAAACTTTAGCAGGACCACTGTGTGAATTGAATGATCAGACACTGAAACTTCATTCATTTGAGTCTGTAGGCATTTGTTTCACAAAATTAATCTTTACAAGCTCAAATGTCCCTCTCTTGATTTAGGCACAAAACTCTTTTTGACACATTGAACATCTTGTGCAGTTCTTTTGACTGCAATAAAATTAACGGCTCAAATTAAATGAATGAATAATTAGGAAGTGCACAGCTGAGAGGTGATGGGTGATTACATTAGATGGGCTCCTTGTTAATGTGCATGGCTTTATACAGTCAGTGCCTTTGTATTATATGTTGTGGAAGCAGACATAAGCAATTTAGTTGGCCAACTGGCTGAATTAAAAGGTGTGCACCTCCTGCAAAAGTTTGCCACATATATATTGTACTATACTGAGAGTATACATTTGGCTTGCACAAACAATATGATACTGTATGTCACATACTTCATAGTGAGTTGCAGTTCCAATGAGCCAAGTTGGATTTGACAGGGTAAGCCATGACTAATAGTGAGGTCCATGTGTGAGAGTGGGGTTGGGTCACTCTATTATGCGGTACTTTATCAAATGCCTTTTGAAAGTTCATATACACAACATCAACTGCACTACCTTCACCAACTGCCTCCATTATTTTATCAAAGAACTCAATCAAGTTTGTCAGACACAATTTGTCTTTAACAAATCCGTGTTGGCTGTCATTTATTAGCCCATGTTCTTCCAAGTGAGAAATAATATTGTCCCAGATTATGATCTCTCGAACTTTCCCCACCACCGACGTTAGGCTGCCTGGCCTGTAGTTACCGGGTTTATCCCTCTTCCATTTTTTGAACATTTGCAACCCTCCAGTCCCTCTGGCACCACGCCCATATCCAAGGGGGATTGAAAGATTGTGGCCAGAGCCACCATCGTTTCCACCTTTACTTCCCTGAGCAACTGGGTGGCTTTTCTACTTTGTGTGCTGCCAACCTTTTAAGTACCTCCTCTTTATCTATTATTATCCTATCCAATTTTTCTAACTCCTCCTCCTTTACTGTGACATTAGCAGCATCCTCTTCTTTTGTGAAGACAGATGCACTATACTGCAAGGAAGTGGTCAGTGTAGTCAAAAGTAAATCTTTAAAAATAGGCCTACCTTTGTTGCTATGGCTTTGGCCATCAATGCCCAGTGCTGTGCCGATTTTTTTTTAGCTAGACAGAAGATCGTTTTGTTCTCTGTACATGTACACTTCCCATTTTTCAGGCACAATCAATTTCAAAATGGTTTAAACTGGATTTTCTGGCTATTCAAATTTTGCTCCAATTTCAGACAGCTTTCTTTACTTTATAATTATACATTTAGAAATACACTGACAACAGACTGAGCTGCAATTACTGAGTACACTGTTCAATAGTAAACGCTTTGAAAGATTAAACAAGAGTTAATAAGATTCTAGTGTATATTATTCCAAATTGCTGTAACATTAAAAGATGAAATTATTTTAACATTGCAAGATAATCACTAACATATATGTTGCTATATGAATATCTGTACAATATTGGCCGACGCTTAAAGACTGCACTCCTTGAGAGGCAGCCTCTTGGCTCAGACAGATAAATATCTGAAGTAGATATGGCAGCCAAAATCCAATTTTCAAAAACAGACAAAAGAGGTGACACTTCAATACCAAAAATAAATCTCTTAAAGGACAGACCTCGTATGCCCAGGATGAACGATGATGTGGCTTCCTGAATACAGATCAAATGACCTTTTTTTTTGTAGCTCTATTTTAACCATTTGAACACAACTTGCTTGCAGTTTAGAAAGCTTCAGAATAGGCCAGAAGATGGAGCTTCTTGAATCAATGGGGGGTGATTTTCAACTGTCAGCTACCAATTGAAAATCAAGAGGGGGTGGAGGGACGCCTCGGCTGCCCCATTGATGCCCAAGCCTGCCTGATGCAATTTTTAGATGGGCGTGAGGCAGGCCCGCCTGTTTCGGGCGTAAGGCTGCTTAAATATGCAAATTGGAGTCCCGCACCCGGTTATAAGACAATCCATTTGCAACTTTCAGATACAAATGGGCGGAGCACGCATCGCACACATTCTGCCCATTTCTATCCGGCGGCGAGTGATCTAACCAGTGGCCCTCAAAGAGACCCGGCTTCATGAAAATACTGCAGCTCATTGCCGGCCTGTGCTCACCCCCTCTGGGATCGGCTCCTCCCCACCTCCCAGGCCCAACCTGCCGTCCTTCCACAACGGTGAGCTGCAGCTCAAAACAGACTTTGCCCCTGTTCTGGCCGCTAGTCGAATTTCCCTTCCCCCCACCTCCACTCCCAGCCCTATGTTTTTTCTAACCAAAGGTACTTGTGTATTTTTTTTGAAATTAGGATATTGAACCTCATTGATGGACATATACATTTGGATTTTCTTCTCATTTATCTCTAGGTTCCATTAGTTCATGTGCCTTTGCCCTGGTCGGAGAAGCTGATTAAGCAGCTCCTAGACCTCCAATGCTCTTTTCACAGGCAGCTTCAGCTACCCATGACAAAAAATCTCAGGCCAGCTCGAGAGCAAGTGATAAGCTTAGAAGATTATGGAGCGCGCTGAGCTGATTGCAGTGCAAAATAGTGGCCAGATTAATTGGGCCTGATCTGTAACTGATGCAGCAGAGGGAAAGGCACAGGAGTGGCAGCGATGGAAAGAGGACGAGTCAGGTTTGTAGCAGGAAGAATTTTCAAAGGAGGAAATAATTAAAATGGGAATTCAGGACAGCTGAGGGGTTTGTTCGAAAGGAATCAATTACTCAATCCAATCAATTCGATTCTGCTTTACCGCCTAGTGGTTAGAGATCAAAAATAGTAAAACCTAACGGCTGAAATTTTTTACTCAAAGCAGCAGATTAATTAATTATTTACATTGTGTTCACTCATGCAAGACGGTGTTTGGCTATCTGACTCAGGTAGTTAATTGGGCCTGATCAGTGTTTGCCTTTTTAACAATTTATTATTGATCTGAAGTCAGGAATCTTTCACTGGCTAAGGCTTTGTGGCCAATAAATTCTTAATATTTATTTGTAACAAGTAAAACAATTTGCATAATTTATAAAGATAGTAAATGTCCATAAGCATTCATATCTAGCAGGAACTGATTAACCCTTATCTATTAATCACAGTATGCAAGGAATATATTTGGTAAGAAATATAGTGGGTGAGGTTGGGCCATTTAGTACTCGTTTTGTAGGTGTTACGTGGACATCCAAGTCTGAGATGCGCGCGCACATTTCCGACAGGAAGTGCGCAGGACGCCATTTGGTAAAAGGGTTTGCGTGCGGACACCTAACGACCGCCGGCGGTATGTAAAGTAGGGAGATGATGACACGAATCAGTGTGCAACGCTGATTTGAAGCAACCGGTGAAATTTCGGAACTCCACACTCCAGCCAACGCCCTGTCTTAACCTTGCACAGCTGAACAGGACTCAAACAGCATGAACGACCCCCCCCCCACGAGCTCTATTTAAAGAGAGCATGAAGTACTTACAGGTTAGTTGCTGGATTATTTCTTCTGGCAGCTGGTGCAATTGTACATGTTTTTGGAAGTTTCCTATACTTGGTTAAAGTTTCAATATTCTATAGGGAGTAGTCTGGCTGGTTTTGCAGTACTTCTAGTGGCATTTAAAATATGGTGCAGAAAAAAGTTGCTTCCAGACATGGGTGGCCTGCTAGGGCTTCCTCTAGGAATTGAACATGACTGGGAGAATGAAGAGAGGCCACACAGAGCAGGACAAGCTGCTAGAAGAGGGAGGAGGAGGAGGAGGGCACTCAGTAGGGGGCCATATTCACAGAGGGTCTTCAGGGAACAATTCTCTTACCTCAACTTCAGCAACGACCAGTGTATCGGAAGTCTGCAGTTCACTAAAGAGTCGTGACTGAAATTTGTCAATTGCTGCAGCCACAACTGCAGTCTCAAAGCAGGGCAAGGACAGCATTGCCTGTGGCTGTCAAGGTGACCGTGGCACTTAATTTTTATGGCTCTGGCACCTTTCAGGCTGCTGCTGGAGGTATAAGCAACATCTCGCAGTTTGCAGTGCACTGCTGTATAAGGTGGGGGGGGGGTCACTGTGGCTCTGTACACATTAAGCAACAGATTCATCTAATTTCTCCATGCCAGAGACAAGCAAGAGTTGCAAGCACGAGGTTTTGCTCTCATTGCAGGCTTCCCCATAATGCAGGGCGCCATTTACTCCACGCATGCTGTCATGCCTGCTCCTCATCTGAACTCGGCCATATTCATGAACCGAAAGGGATTCCACTCCCTCAATGTGCAACTGGTGTGCGACCACAGGCAGTGCATCATGCAGGGCAATGCCCGCTATCCTGGCAGCAGACATGATTCCTTCATCCTGCGGCAGTCTTCCGTGCCACTTATATTTCAACCAGCACAGCCAGTCAAAGGCTATCAATGGACAACAAGGGTTATCCCCTCATGAAGTGGCTCGTGACTCCAGTCAGGAACGCACGCACATGTGCATAGCAGGCTTACAATGAGAGCCATGCAGCCACAAGGAACATCAAAGAGCACACCATAGACCTCCTCAAGCAACGCTTCCGCTACCGGGACTGGAGGAGCCCTGCAGTACTCAGCTGAGCGGGTATCATGATTTGTCGTTGTACGCTGCATAACCTCGCCATTATGAGGGAACAGTGCTTGCCACTGCCTCACAGGAGAGAACCTGAGAAAGAGGAAGAGGAGGAAGAGATGGAGGAGGAAGTGGAAGAGGAGGAGGAAGTGCAACAGGAAGTGGAGGAAGAGGAAGGGAGGCTACTACAAGACAGGGCTCTGCGTGATCAGATTATTAATAAGTGATACCAGTAATTCAATGACACCTCCCCATTCACCAACAGTCTCACACTCCTTACCTTTCCTCTCTCACGTGACCATCAAATCATCTTCCTTATGATTGTGCATTGGTTCCACCCTAAGCTCATTGCAAAAATAAAAACCACCACCAAATGCCAATTCAAATGCACATTTATAAATTAACACATGAAATTATGCAAACAAAATGAGACTATTCACCCTTGTGCATTCCCTTAGTGCCTGTTGTTCTTATGCCATTACCCAGGCCAGTGCTCCTAGGAGGTGCATTCCCAGTGGCAGGAGCATGGGTGGCAGGAGGCTGCTGGCCTTCAATGGAGAAGAGCACAGATGGCCTTGGAGGACGGCCTTGAGCAGCTCTGAGCCGGGAGGGCCTGGTTCCAGACTGCACCATCTCAGACTGGGCTTCAGCAGTTTGGGCTGACAGGCAACAGCAAGGGCACTGACAGTGTGGCAGGGGTGGGAGCAGGAATGCTGTCATCCTGAGAGAGGACAGCAGGTTCATCCTCCATGGCACCACTGCCACTCTCCCGGGGCAGCGCCTCAGCAATCCTGGTGATCTGCTGGAGAACAGATTGCTGGACTGATATGATGCCCTGGAAGTCCCGTCCCACAGTGGTACCCTGAGCCACAATAGCAGCAGCACGAGGTTCCAAGGCAACGGTCTGACTTTTGATGGCAAATGTTTGTGCTGCAATGGAAGCTGAGACATCGGTCATCAGACCCTGCACCATGGTGGGTTCTACAGGTGTGCTGATGGAGGTGACCACCTGTTTCACATGGGGAAGGATGAGGCTCCAAACTCTGCATAAAGCCCTGTGCCAAGTTGGAGCTGGACTCCTCCATGCTCCTTGACATTGTGCGCAGGCTTTCCAGTGCACCAAGCATTTGGCTGTGTACGCCCATCAGCCTTCTCCTGTAGCCTGGCCCACTGAAGTCATCATCTGACGCCTCGGCAGCAGAACTAGTGAACGATCTCACCCTCCGGCAAGTTGGCACTTGCGGTATCCTTTCCCCCCGCCCCAGCTCCTGTGCACTTGTGCCCAGTGTCTCACCATGTGCAGATCCCTCCTCTATCCTACCCTCTAAACTATGCACAGTGTCAGTCTCTGAGTTGGTGGCTGTGAGTGTAAGAGCGAGAGATGGTGTGTCTGCATCATCGCTGTCTTCTCCTCTTCCTCCTCTGACTGTGCCGGTTCCAGTTCTGAAATGACAAAGGGACACGGGTTGGGTTGTGGTGAGAAGAGAGGAGATAGTAAGAAGTGCACACTTAAAGCATCTGCAGCACATGAGTCAGAAAAGATTCTAGGCTGAGGGAAACATGGCAAGTGAGAAGGAGGATTAGGTATGCAGAGACCCTCATCATTGATCTCTCCAGCACCGTCAGTGGCCACGGCCTCAGTGACGGCCTGTCCAAGATGGCACTGTCTCCACCATAGGGGTGAGGATGTGTAGGAGTGCCTGTCCTCCCCCAGTTCTTTCCTGCTGCCTCCTGTTATGCACCACCTTCTCCTGCAATAAAGGGGGAAGTGTGTCGGTGAGTGTCCTGCAAGATGCTTGGATCATGTGGCTGTCTTAGTTGAATAGCTGCCAGTGCATGTGATCTGTGAGTTGTGGGACTGCAGCTTGCAAGTGTGGTAATGTGTGAGGGTGAGATGTAGCTTCTGATTCGTAGAGCTGCATACTGATTGAAAGAGTTTGTTTTTAGGTGGGTGTTGGGGGCTGTAGTGCATGGAACAGTGGATGAAGCTAGTGGTGCAGTTGGTAGTATAAGCCACTTGACAGTTGAAGTCACACACCTTGACCACTCATGTCAAATCATTGAACTTCTTCCTGCACTGCATCCATGTGTGTGGTGCGATGCTCCTGGCATTTACCTCATCCACCACAGCCTCTCACTGCCTCTGCAGCATATGTGTGGAGGGCCTCCTGCCCCCGCTGTGGGTATAGGATGCCCCTCTGTCTGTCCACCTCTTGCACCAAGGCCTCCAGTGCACCGTCCGAGAAACTTGATGCACGGTCTCTCGCAGGCGCATCCATTCTTCAATATCTTCCAACATTTCCCAGAGGACTTGCTGCAGCACTGTGCACCTCCCCTTTAAGAGGTGCAGGCTGCCTTTAAGTAGTGCTAAGCACTCCCGATATCGGGGTCACCTACTGGTGCGTGCAGCCAATCAACAGCACAGGTAGCAGTGGCCGAGTGCAGCAATCATTAAAATCATCAGGCAGCACGAACGTTATGTGCTGCCTGCATCGCAACCAATGGGCCAAAACTACTAACCAGGCCATGGAGTGAAACAACATTTGGAGATGCTGTACTCAGACTGATGAGATAATGGCCTAGAAATTCAATGATGCTGAAATTCAAAAGCATCCAATATGGCGGGCAGCATGGATATGTGCATTCTGTGCCAGAAGTGCGCCCGCCGCCATATTGGTATAGGCATCAAAAGATGCTTTCAGGGCCCAAACCTGAAATAGGCATTAGGCCCTTTGCACTTGCAATTAGGGGGCCTATTGCCAGTTTGAGGCCGCCTTTGTAAAATTGGCTGCCATGAACGCAGCCAGCTCCATGCCGGCTACGTTCAGGAAAACCAGATCTACACCTGGGGATAAGGGGCTAATGGAGTATATGGAGTTAGGTCACAGATCAGCCATGATCTCATTGAATAGCGGAACAGGCTCGAGGGGCTAAATGGCCCACTCCTGTTCCTATGTTCATATGTTCCTACATGCGGCCTAAAGGTTCCTCTGCAGGCCTCCACTAAAAGGTAAGTTTTGTAAAAGATGCTTACCTGAATGTGGAGCTAGAGGAGCAGGAGTGCTGCACCCGGCTCCACATTAAAACCTCAGGTCGATGCTGGCCACTGCTTACCACCCCCACCCCCCTCCAACTTGCCTCCCTCCTTCTCCCAATTGCTTCCTCCCTCCCTTTCCCAATCAATGCCCACTCCCTCTCCTGTCATTGCCTCCCACTTTTTCCCGGTCACTACCTCCACCCTTCTCCCGGTTGCCCTCCTCTCTCCTGAACGCTTCCCCCTTTCCCAGTCACCGCCCTCCCTCCCGACCACTTCCTTTCTCTCCCGGTCAGCTCCTCTCTCCCGAGCACTTTCCGCCTCTCCCAATCGCCCCTTCCCTCACTTCCTGCCCCCTTCCAAGACCTACCTGAGGAACGCTGCCAGGGATGCAATGGCTCGAAATTGAAATGGTCTTTATCAGTATGCTGACTGCGGACACCCAGCAAGCATCTGCAGCTCACCGGTCTCATGTGAATGAGGCGCGAGGCCCAATATCGGGTGTGCTTCGGGCCTACCTGTCTGGTGCAGGGAACATTCCCAGTAATACTGCAAAACAGCACACAGCGGAGGCAACTGAAGTTAGTTTTTTACACATGCTACAGTTCAAACAAAAAATAGTACCAATTTGTAGCAATCATTTTTTGGGGGGAAGCAAACGTCATGCTGATATAACTCACAGCTCACTGCAAGAGAATATTGGGGACTGATATTTGTATTTGTTTCATATGAACCATTTATATATAAAATAATTTATATATGTAAATTGGCAAAATAGCAAATAAATGAATAAGGGAAAATTGTGACTTTTTTTAGCTGGGAGGTTAGAGCATCATTCCACTCAAATCAACTGGAGGCAAACTTACTCTAGGAGAGCTGTACTTGGCGAAAGGTCAGAGAACCATAAAAGTGTTCATCACTGCAGGAGACCACTTGGCCCATCATGTCTGCATCTGCTTTTTGCTAGACCAATCCAAAACTAATTGCACTGCCCCACGTTCTCCATCTTTCGTCCTCGGCTTTAAATATTTAAATCCTTCAAAAGCCGTAATGGCATCTGCCTCAAATGGCAAAGCATTCCATGCTCCAACAACCCTCTAGGTAAAGAAATTCTCTGCCACTCTCTCCTCAATCTCTTTGTGACCATTTTGAATTAATGACCCTCGCACTACAACAGATGAAACTATAAATATTATATATATCAAAAGCAAAATACTGCGGATGCTGGAAATCTAAAATAAAGACAGAAAATGCTGGAAATATTCAGCAGGTCACGCAGCACCTGTGGAGAAAGAAACAGAGTTAACATTTCAGGTCATTTCAGTACCTTTCGTCAGAATATTATGTATATAGTGCCTTATCACATCGCTCAGAAATGTCTCAAAGCACTTCACATATGGCGAATATCGGTAAAATTATTCTATAGGCACATGTGAAACCCATTTTGCACACATCAGGATTCCATAAATAGCAATAGGATTAATGATCTGTGATTCTGTGTTTGGTGGTGTAAATCAAGGGAGAATGCCCTGATCTTCTTCAAATAGTGCCACTTCTCATTGCATATGTTCTTTGTTTCTCCAATGTCTTAAATTTTAATTTTTTAATGCTTTTCCTGTTGACTGATGTAACAATCACCTCAGTCACCTCTCCATCTCTTGTTTTGCTTCCCGGCAGGTTGCAGGTTATTCCACTGATACTTCCATCTCATGGGTTCCCCTCCTTTATCCTTTGTTCTGATTCTATTAAAATGTTTGTTCGTCTTTCATTTTTTTCAGTTCTGTAGAAGGGTTGGTGACAGAAGGGTCAACTTATCTGTTCTCTCCACAGATGCCGACTGACTTACTGGCCTGGATTTCCCTTCCGTTGGTGGGTTAGTGATTAATATTAATTAACTATCCCAACCCCAAAACTGCTGATAGAAAGCATTTACTTTTTTAGGTAAACATGTGATAAGGTGATATAACTGAACACATTGAGCTAATTTATTTTACTGGTAAACACAGATGCTCAATTATGTACCAGTGTTTAAGCCAGAAAATAAATTAGCTCAATAATTATAGTATCTGAGACAGCTTTTGTTGATGTTAGGAATTTTGTTCTCATTGAAGTGAGGGAATGTCAATGCAGGGGTGTAGCTGGGAATAGAAATTTTGACTGGGCTCCAGCTTAAGGCCGACAGTCAATGGCCAATAGTCTGATGTCACAACAAATCACTTATATCATATTGTACAAATAAAATTCAAGTCGCCATTTTGTTTTAAGTGCTGCTCCTTCCCATTCACCGCAATGAACGCAACGTTAAGACATTTTTGAGACAGATACATGGGGGGCCGGTACATTTAGAGGTCCACCCCAAGTACCCCGTCATGTTTTACATCTCTTACCGTTATTCCAATCAACTTTCCTGGCATCCAATCTCCCTAGTATGTTATTCTCTGCTCTGCTTGTGTCGGACTGCTAACTTGAGGGAATCTACACTCCGCTCCTCTGCTGCTGTGCATTTTGCCTGAGTGCAGGCAGGAGTCGAGTAAAATCTTAACCCATTTGTAAAGTAATATCCTTACTCTCTTACTCTCGGATGGCGCAGTAAGCATAATTTGACACAACTCTGGGATGAGATTGCCATCACCTGTTCCTTAAACACCTAAAACTTCAGCTCAAAAGAAATAAGCATCTTTGGAGTTATTAATAAATATTTTAATTAAAGATTTACAAATATATACCTGCAACAACATTTTAGTTAAATCCCTCTAATTTTAACGTTGCTAAATAAGTCACATGCAATTAATTTTCATTGCAAACTGCAACACGTATAGTTTACAGTAGCTCGCACTCCGAATACATTAACAAGGTTCCCATTGGTAAAAGCTTTAGCAGTGGGGGTGATGCTCAGATGAGGATCCTTGAGATGCTCGTGGTTGGTGACCTCCATCAGCTTGGGCCCTTGAGGGGCCAGCTGGAGACTGCGACATCGCGGCTGCTGCCTGGGCAGGCTGGCCTAGCTGCCTTTCATGCACCATGGCGGGCATTGATTGAGGTGGTGGGGCAGGAGCAGACGTGCTGTCATCCTGAGAGAGGGCAGCATCTGATGCTGCCATTGTGTCACTGCCACTCCCATGGCCCTGCAGAACCTCCTTCCTAGTGATCTGTGGGAGAGCAGGTTGTAGAAGAACAAAGTTGTTTCGGAAGCCCATATCAGCATGTTCCATCAGCATTTTGAAGCTGGTTGATACTGAGGAGGCCAGATCCTGAATGGTAGCAGTTTGTGCTTCAATCAAAGCTGCCAGAGCTGGTGACACAGACTCCTGTGCAGAGGTCCCATCTGTAGCTTCCACAGAGGTGACCACACGTTCCATGGTCGACGGCAAATTGCTGAAGCCACTGGCCAGAATGCCGCACATGCTGGAATGGAACGCCTCCATTCTGTCAGACATCCTGCTGTAACTCCTTGGCAGGCTGTCCAATACCCCCAACAACTGCTGGTGCATGTCACGGAGTCTCATTTTGTATTCTGGGCCTCTGAGCTCTCGATCCTCTATACAGGAGTTGGACGCGGGTTTGCCCTCCGGCAAACCACGTCCCAGGCTTCCCTTTCCACAGTCTCCTGCTTACCAGTGCTGTGTGAATCCCCTTGTGCATCCCCCTTTACCTCACTATCTATTCTAACCGAGGTGCCGATCTCTGAGCCAGTGCTCACACGAGATAGAGTAAGTGACGGTGCCTCATCCAGAGGGCTCTCCTCCTCCAAACCTTCTGCTTCATCGGTGAACCTAGAGAAGGGGAGAAGGTACAAAGGTTACTATGGAGGTGACAGTTAACAAAGCAGTGGATGGATGTCAGCGACAGACAGCACCAAGGTGCCACACAATCTACATACAGGATAGTGAGAGGAAAGAGAGATTATAGCAATAAAGGCAGGTACCCCACTGTGGGCTTGCACCAGCCTCGCCATCTCCAATGCTTCTGGCTATTCGTTTCTAAAAATTTGTATTTTTCCTCCTCCATTAGAATGAAGCGGGGGATGGAGGCAGATATTACACCCCCCCACCTCCCTCCCCCAACCCGGTTGGGTCCTCTCCTTATTGTTGTGGGCCAACTTCTGCTTCAGAAAGAGCTGCAGAAAGTTAGTATTTCTTTGTTATTAGCTGCTATTCAACTGTCTGAGGCTTCTTCATCAGGACAGCTTGCCGAAAGGGAGAAGTAACGAGTTTGGAGAAGGATGGGGAGATGCAAAAAGCTGCAATGAATAGGTGACTCATATAAATGGAGATCGGAAGATCTACATCTCACCCTTGCTGTCCAGGTCAGGTCACTAAACCTCTTCCTACACTGAAGCCATGTCCTTGGGCTGATGCTGCAGGCGTTGACGGCCACAGCAACCTCCTTCCAGAATTGCTGCTGTGTGTGTTTTGGGATTCTGGTGCCATCTCTGGAGAAGAGGACCTGCCTCCAATCCCGCACTTGCTCCACCAGGACCTCCACTGCCTCGTCACTGAACCTCGGAGCTCTGGCCTTCGACATTCTACAAATGTTGCAAGCAAGTGGAGAATGAGCAGAACTTACTCTTCTCTGGGGTACTGAACAAATAGCAATTGCTGAGAGATGGCAAGAAACCAGAAGGAGACATTTTTGTCAGGGTGACTGGACGTCTCTCTTTAAGAGATGCAGTCATCCTTTAAATGGTGCAGGTGGCAGAAATCCCTCCTCCCAATTGAGTGGTCTGGCTCTCAGCAATCCCAATACCCAGGCAGCCCATGCCCATGCCGTGCACGGGATTGGGCAGCCAGAACGATCGCTCTGCCCACCCACTGCCCGAACACTGCCCGGGAGATGAAATCTACCCCAATACCTTAATATTTCCCTCAAGATGATTTTCTACTGATTCTATTCAGATCTGAACAGCAGCATTCTAATGTGGTAAGAAGGAGGATTAAAAGAATCCCTCGAGCATGTGCATCACATCAACCAGAAACATGACTCTCTGTGGCAATCAGGCATAATATTTTATAATGTACTTATTTCCCAACACAGATGGCTATCCGTGTTGCATAGTGTCAACAGGTATATCTAGGGACTGATTGTAGAAAATCACGCTCACAGCAGGAAACCTCAACCACTGGGAATGCCCATCAGGAAATTACAGGTGCACTTCCCCCAATTTTCCATCCATTAAAATTAATGGGTTCTGGGTAATGAAGTGGAGCAAGTATTTAATTGAAAAGTAAGGAAACATTTGGGGAGCAGTCACCACAATAAAGTTGGATTCAGTGTAAGAATAGAAAAGGAAAAAGTCAAGGACAAAGGTACTTGACCAGTGAAAAGCAAATTATAGAAAGATTTAAAAAAGGGACTTTTCCCAGATTAAATGGGAAGAAAAATTAGCAAATAGATCAGCAGTGGGAAATATTAAAATTGGAAGTGGAAACTGTACAAATTAAATACATTCCAGTAAGGCAAAAAGGGAGTGTGATTGAACGCACAGCCACTCACACGAACACAAATCATCTCTGCTGAAAGTTGTCTAGATTTCACAGGGGAAGGAGAAGAAAACAATACAAAAATGGAGAAAATATGTAAGTTACATGAAGGCCTTTTTTCTTTTAACTGTCAAATGGTATTAGTCTCTCCCATCCCCCCACCCACAAGCAGAGAAAAGTTATACACAAAAAAACATAATTTACTTATTTTCTGGGAGAAGAACTAAATTCTAATTTAAACTCCATCTTTATTCTGATATTCTCTGAGTTCTCCAAGTCACACCCAATGGTTAAAGACTGCCTAAGGCACCGCAACAATAATAAATGTAACACCTTTGTTCAAGAAGGGAGAGAAGGATATATACTCGGTAACTACAGACAAGTTCGTCTCACATCAGTTGTGGGGAAACTCAAGAGAGAGAGGAAAAACAAGAAATAGGAGTTATACACTCGATGGAAAGACCCTGAAGAGTATGGATGAACAGAGAGATCTAGGGATTCAAGTACATAATTCCATGAAAATGCAAGTGCAGATAGATAAAGCCATTAAAAAAGCTCAATGGTGTTTTGGGTTTATAAATGGAGGCATTGAATACAAGAGTAAAGAAGTAATGATCAATTTGTACAAAATGTTGGTTAGGCCATAGTTAGGCTACTATGTTTGGGCACCCCATTATGACAGAACATTAAAAGAGAGCATACAACAAAGATTCACCAGGGTGATGCAACGGGATGGGAAACTATAGCTGAACTTGAGATACGAGGACTATTTCCACTGAAGATGAGAAGGTTAACAGAAGATTTAATAGAGATTTTTAACATTATGAAGGGTTTTGATAGAGTGAGTAGGAAATGAGTATTTCCTCTGGTTGGTAAATCAGTGACAAAGGTTGTTAATATAAAATTGTCACTAAGAGAGTGAGGAGGGAGGTTAGGCCAAAATTTCTTTACATACATGGAATGCTTTTGCTACAGAGAATGGTTTAGACAGAGATCATTGGATCGTTTAAGGGAAAATTAGATAAATATTTGAAACAGATGCAGACGCACCCCAAAGATGATACCTACATAAAAAGATGTGAGGCCGGAAATGACGGGAAGGAGGCCACTACTCGACCCTCTTTCTCCTTTGTGAGAGCCCGGGTCATTACTGCCATTTCCTGGAGCCTGCTGTCAACTTCCACATGGCAACCCCGGGGAAGTGGTGGTAAATGGAGACGACAGGAGGGAGATCCACAGGGGATCCAGGCCCTGCCCCCCTGCCCCTCACCTGCAACCCCCCCCTCCACCACCACCAATTGCATGTGGCAGGCAGAGAAGGAGCAGCCAGTAGCGGTCCTCGCTGGGTAGGAATTCCTAGTCATGGCGGTAGGGCTCACCGCCTGATTTTTCCAGCATTGTCTGCTGCAACCCTACAAATACCCTAATTTCAGGCAGGATTGCGGAGGAGATTCCTGACTAGTGGGTTGAATGGCCTCCCGCATTGTAAACTTCATGCTCTATGATTCAAATGAAACAGACTCAACATCATCAAAGATTGTGCGTAGCAAAATCATGACCAACAACCACTACTGCCATTTTGCAAGTGTGTGTGTGTGACCAAAAACAAAATGGCACTCAGTTTAACTTGTGGGCTCCAATGCACACTAGGAAGGTTTGTGCACAGGAAAAGTTGATCATGGAAACTATCAAACATGATCACTCACCTTGGATCCAATTTAAAGTTTATGTGTTTGAACTGCAGCCCAAATTTAATCTCTTTAACCTTGATAGGCATGTCGTACGCAGTCTTGCCCATGTCACTTTAGATGGAGCACCTCACAGTGATGGGTGATTCAAACGAGGGAGGGACGAGTTGAAAGGAAGCCTTAGCCAACTACACAAAAAGCACCTCTTATTAACTGTCACTGAGCAGCACCGAAGGCGACTATAACAGAAACCTTGGTCCAGATCACCCCTGAAAGAAGTGAGAAGACAGAAAAGGTAATAAAATGACTTGTGTTCTTAAAAAGAAAAGAATGACCATGGATGACCTGAGATTGTGGGTTTGCCGAGTAGTCCTCTAATTAGCTGTACAGAGTGGTCTGAACTGTCTTCGGGTTAATGTCTTCTATCTGGCTTTTTGCTGGGTATCATGTATCATTGTTCAGGGACTGACAGCAGTCAGGTTATTAGATGTGTAGATATTAAATTAGCGGTAGTAGTAAACATTGTACCAGCACTTCACATCTCTGCAGAGCCAATGAAGTGGATGACACCGAATCCATGCTGATATGCTATGATGACAGATGGCAGTCATTTAACACAATACATCAGTGGGCAACCCACGTACCACAGCTGTCCCATACTAAATGAATTAGATCAGGGTAATTAATCTAAGACAGAACCTATTGCTAAAGTGGGCCCAAAGCAGAGTTTCGAAAGAATAAAGCAGCTCAGTTAAAAAGGCACAGTCCTTCTTACAAAACCTAACAAAATATTTTTTATGGTTTGAGCATGCTTTTACTCGATGTCGAATTGGAAATGAAGAGAAAAGCAAACTGATTTTTGATGCTTAACAGCATGAGCTGTTCATTGATTCAGTTTCGATCTCCATGTGGTCTTTGAATTTGTTTAACTTTTAATGATAAAAATATTATTTTTAATTTTATAATGTTCTACATTAAAGGATTTGATAAGATGACAGTCAAAATGATTCAATGTTAAAGTTATATAATATCAGTGTGCATGGTGAATTTAAGTTGTATTAATTTGTGGCTGGGAAATACAAACAGATCTGGGATGTATGTATTCTAACTTGGAGTATAAGAATTGGGGGAATGCTGAACATGAAAAGCAGGTGGGGTCCAAATTCCCACTGTAATTCCAGCAGGAGTCTGGCAGATCAGTTCGGATAAAGGCCAGGAGTTTTAGACGCCAGGACCTGACCTTAGTTAGGAATTCCCACTTGCCCCCCACTTACAAGGCCACTTTCATGGAGGGGGTGGGCCGGGGCAGAGTCTCCCCACTCTGGGAGTTCTCGCTTCTCCAGCCCATGAGGGACTCAGCATAACACTAGACCCTTAAAGAAGAGTAATAATTTTTCTTGAACAAAATTTATGGATCGACTCCCTTACACAAGGGGCCAAGGGGAGGAACTGTATGGGTCTCCGTTGGCAGCAAGGTACCAGAGTTTCCAGAATCATGGGGTAAGCGGGCGCCTGAGATGTGCCCCTAGTGGTGTTGGCACTCACCAACCCCATGCAAATGCGGGGCCCTCCCACTGATCACACATAATCCTAGCGTAGCTGCGGAGTTCGTAGCCCATGTTTCCTCGAGGCCAGAATCTATAATATACAGTATTGATAGAAAATCTTGAATACAGACAGAAATTTCTGGAGCTGGATGTCAAGCTAACACTATTCTGAATGTAAATAGTGTGCAAATATATATTTTGAGCCTGTTGTTCACATCATTAGCAAGGATCTTCTCTGGATCCGCAGAAGCCAAACGAAAGAGAATATTGCTCCTTCAAAACCCACATTGCAGAAGTAAAACATCATGCTTGCTGTTGTTTAAACAATTGTACAGCCTGATTGACAAAGCAAACAATCCTGAAATTATTCCCGTATGCAAATACTTCACAGGCTCATATATCTTTTATGTAGATGTTGAGCAAGTGACCCAAAAACAGCAGTGTGCAATGCCAGTGACCTCACAGCTGGTCCCGCTATGACTCCACATGTACAGTCATGTGAATTTAACAAGAAGGCAGCACTTCAGTACGAAGGAAGGTTTGTCTTCAATAAGCAGGTAGACTGGTTGTCAGGAAGACCCTTGCGAAGTGTAACAGTGCATCATTCGCAATTAATGCAGGTGGTATTTTAGACAAGGAAGCTAATGAGTTTTAATATGCATGCAGGTGAGAGAGTGCTGAATCAGTAGAGCCAGTAATGAACCTATGACAGCCTAATTAGCCACAATTTAAAATCTACGGATTCTAATCAGAAGAGCTACACGCTGCAGAAAATCTGTGTATGAATGAGCCTTTTCAAATGCTTCAATCTGTTGCTTAGTCACTGATTGATAGTAATTACCTCCTTTTTCTTTGTATGTAAGAAAATGCTCAATTTTAGTCTGAAAAAGAAGGCCAAAACATTGAATTTAGAAATTTGAGATGTTTTGCTGCGTACATTTTAATCACCAAATGTGTCAAGTATTTGTCAAGGTGAAATAATTTCTTCATTTGAATAGAGAAAAGTAAGCACATGATTTGTTATTTTTGTTGCAACTGGACAAGGGACATTTTTTGCAAACTGTCTTTGTATATCAATTTTTTTAATTATTTCTTTAAATTTGGCTGTACTTTCCTATCAGAATGTCCTGGAGTTTTTGAATTAATTACTGCTACGTATGACTTGACAGTAATGAATCATGCAAATGGAACTTTACATTTCTGTTACATGCAAAAGGCTGAGTTTCTTTGCATTTTTCCTTTTTTCCCTATAAATTAACATATCTTACACATCTATTTTATCACAGCTAGCACAGCCAGTTAATTATAGTTTAATATAAGTTCAATACAATGAAAAATCCGTTATCCCACTGAAAATAAATCACTTGTAAAAACATATGTAGAATTCTACGTCCTCCCAGGTAAGGCATAACAAAGCTAAATGTAAAGTGAAACACCCTCAACTCTGCTCTCAAATATGCTTTCATGCTAAGCTCAGAAGACCACCTCCAGTGCATGAGCATAAATGTTTCTATTTCCCACACCAACCATTGTTACGGTCTCACTTAAAAAGATTCCTAAAATATGGAGAGCTCCATGCTGTAGACCCATGGCCATTAGGAACTGAGTTAGTACTTTCCTAATGTAGCAAAGTTCCAATTACTTATTTCATAAGAACATAAGAAATAGGAACAGGAGTAGGCCATACGGCTCATCGAGTCTGCTCTGCCATTCAATAAGGTCATAGCTAATCTTTGACCACAATTCCATTTTCCCACCCTATCCCCATATCCCTTGATTCCCTTAGAGTCCAAAAATCTATCGACCTTAATCTTGAATGTACTCAATGACTAACCATCCACAGCCCTCTGGGGTAGAGAATTCCAAAGATTCACAACCCTCTGAGTGAAGAAATTTTTCCTCATCTCGGTCCTAAATAAGCAACCCCTTATCTTGAGACTATGACCCCTAGTTCTAGGCTCTCCAGCCAGGGGAAACAGCCTCTCAGCATCTACCCAGTCAAGCCTTCTAAGAATTTTATATGTTTCAATGAGATCACCTTTCATTCTTCTAAACTCCAGAGAATATAAGCCCATTCTACTCAATCTCTCCTCATAGGACAACCCTCTCATCCCAGGAATCAATCTAGTGAATCTTCGTTGCACCCCTTCTAAGGCAAGTACATCCTTCCTTAGGTAAGGAGACCAAAACTGTACCCAGTACTGCAGATGTAGTCTCACCAGAGCCCTATATAATTGCAGCAAGACCTCCTTACTCTTATACTCCAACCCCTTGCAATAAAGGCTATCATACCTTTTGCCTTCCTAATTGCTTGCTACACCTGCATGTTAACGTTCTGTGATTCGTGTAAAGGACACCCAAATCCCTCTTCCTACCAAGTGGATAATTTCACATTTCCCCACATTATACTCCATCTGCCACCTTTTCGCTCATTTACTTAACCTGTCTACATCCCCTTGCAGCCTCTTTGCGTCCTCCTCACAGCTTACTTTCCCACCTAGCTTTGTATCGTCAACAAACTTGGATACATTACACTCAGTGCTTCATCTAAGTCATTGATATATATTGTAAATAGCTGAGGCCCAAGCACTGATCCATGTGACATCCCACTAGTTACATCCTGCCAACCCAAAAATGACCCGTTTATTCCTACTCTCTGTTTTCTGTCCGATAACCAATCCTCTATCCATGCTAATATATTACCCCCAATCCCATGAGCCCTAATCTTGTATAATAACCTTTTGTGTGGCACCTTATCGAATGCCTTTTGAAAATCCAAATATATTACATCCACTGGTTCTCCCTTATCTATCCTACTAGTTACACCCTCAAAAAACTCTAATAGATTTGTCAAACATGATTGCCCTTTCGTAAAATTGTGTTGACTCTGCCTAATCATGTTAAGATTTTCTAAGTGTCCTGTTACTACGTCCTTAATAATAGATTCTAGCATTTTCCCCACTACTGATGTCAGGTTAACTGGCCTATAATTCCCTGTTTCTCACTCTCTCCTTTCTTGAATAGCAGGGTTACATTTGCTACCTTTCAATCCATGGGGACCACTCTGGAATCTAGGGAATTCTGGAAGATCAAAACCAATGCATCCACTATCTCTGCTGTCACCTCTTTTAAAACCCCAGGACGTAGGCCATCAGGTCCAGGGGATTTGTCGACTTTTAGTCCCATTATTTTCTCTAGTACTTTTTCTTTACCAATCTTAATTACTTTAAGTTCCTCACTCTCATTAGACCCTTGGTTCCCCACTATTCACGGTATGTCTTTGTGTCTTCTGCTGTGAAGACAGATACAAAATATTTGTTTTACATCTCTGCCATTTCCTTATTCCCCATTATAATTTCTCCTGTCTCTGCCTCTAAGGGACTCATGATTACTTTTGCTACTCTCTTCCTTTTTACATAATTGTAGAAGCTCTTATAATCAGTTTTTATATTTCTTGCTACTTTACTCTCATATTTTTTCCCTCCTTATCAATTTCTTGGTCATCCTTTGGTGATTTCTAAAACCCTCCCAATCCTTAGGCTTACCACTCTTTTCGGCAACATTGTAAGCCTCTTCTTTTAATCTAATTCTATCCTTAACTTCTCAAGTTAGCCACAGTTGAATTATTCTTCCTGTGGAGTTTTTATTCCTCAGTGGAATGTATAATCGTTGAGTATTATGGATTATTTCTTCAAATGTTCACCATTTCTTATTTGCCATCATATCTTTTAATCTAATTTCCCACTCTATCTTAGCCAACTCGCCCCTCATATGTACATAATTGAATTTAAATTTAAGGCCCTAGTTTCGGACTTAACTACATAACTCTCAAGCTCAATATGAAATTCCATCATGTTATGATCACTCTGCCCCAGAGGATCCTTAACTATAAGATTACTAATTAATCCTGTCTCATTACACAGTACCAGACCTAAAGTAGCCTGTTCCCTAGTTGGTTCCTCGACATATTGTTCCAGAAATGCATTCCATGAACTACATCCTCCAAACTACTTTTGCCAATTTGGTTTGCCCAGTCTATATGAAGATTATAGTCCCCCACGATTATTATATTACTCTTGTTACATTCTCCTCTAATTTCCTGACTTATACTCTGTCCAACACGATAACTACTGTCAGGGGTCCTATAAACTATTCCTACCAGTGTTTTCTGCCACTTGTTATTTCTTAGCTCCACCCATTCTGATTATACATCCTGATTTTCTGAGCTAAGATACTCTCTCACTACTGCTTTTATCTCAACCTCTTTTATTAGGGCTACACCCCTCCCCCCACTTTTCCATTTCGCCTATCTTTTCTAAAAGTCAAGTACCCTGGAAAATTTACTTCCTAACCTTGGTTACCCTGCATCCATGCCACAGTAATGCCTACTAGATCAAACCCATTTATTTCGATTTATGCCATTAATTCATCTATCTTGTTACGAACGCTTCATGCATTTACATACAGTGCCTTTAATTTTAACTTTTTACAATTTTTCCCTGATCTGACCTTAGCCACTAATGCCCCATTACCTTTATTAAACTCCTTGTCCCTTCCTGACACACTCTGCTTGTTTTTACCCAAATCACTACTCTGCTCTACAGCCTTGACTTTTCTCTTTAGACTTATAAATTAACCCTTACCTGAACCCTCCCCCTCTCTTACTAGTCTAAAGCCCTATCTACCGCCCTAGTTATTCGATTCGCCAGGACACTGGTTCCAGCTCGGTTTAAGTGGAGCCCGGCCCAATGGACAGCTCCCTCTTTCCCCAGTACTGATGCCAGTGCTCCATGAATTCAAACACCTGCTTCCCACACCACTCTTTTTCAGCCACGCATTTAACCATCTAATCTGCTTGTCCCTATCCCAATTTGCACGTGGCTCAGGTAGTAATCCGGAGATTATTACCTTTGAGGTTCTGCTTTTTAATTTGGACCCTAACTCCTCAAACTCCCTCAGTAGAACCTCATTCTTAGTTCTACCTATGTCGTTTATTCCTATGTGGACCACGGCAACTGGATCCTCCCCCTCATACTCCAAGTTCTTTTCCAGCCGCAAGGTAATGTCCTTAACCCTGGCACCGGGCAGGCAACACAGCCTTTGGGACTCCCATTCGTGACTGCAGAGAACAGTATCAAAACACCTGATTATACTATCCCCTAAAAATACCACATTCCTTTTCGCACCCCCCCACTTGAATATCCTGTACCATGTTTATTTAATGTTCAGACTGCATCTTTGATCAAAAGAGCAAAATAGGAACCCCTATATCAAGAAATTAACAGAATGTTCATTCTGACATGTAAGGAGTTGAAAGCAGGAACCAGGAGTTGTTCAACATATGTGTCAGTGTATCTGTGTATTTTATTTATATATAATTTGCCAATTATTGTGATTTATATTACTATTCATTTGTAAACTTGGGCCTCAACTGTGAATCAATAGTACGTCAATCGACTATGCCAAAGAGTTCCCAATCCAACATGTGCCTTTACAATTTGTAACTATTCATTGTTTTTTTAATAACTCTGTTTTCGTCACTTTGCCAAGAATGTGTGGGAGTCCCCTGCCTGAGTGGAACTTTGTTTGAGCAGCCCAATAGCACTCAGTCTGGTAACTTAAGTATATGGCTGGGCTTTATCCTACTTGTGCTCCGCTGCAGTGGAAACAGCCCACAAGGGAATCGTTAGCCATAGCAGCAATGGGGATCCAAGAAGCTCCATGGAATGTCTTTGAATAAAGGTGGCACTGTGGATTGCCTCAGAATGAACAAGTTGTACGAGCTGCCAGGGAATCTGGCATTAACTTGTATTATTTATGGCATGGTTGCACACCAACTGGACACTGATAAAGTAATATTCCTTTTTGTTCTTGTCAAGGGCACTCCTCTCAGCAGGACCACAAAGGGCAACAAGTATCCCATCAATTACTCCTTGAACTTCTGGGAATACAGCAAGGTGATAAAAACCTAGTGCCCTTGTTTGCTGCTCTCTGGGTTCCATGGGGAATTCAATGTATCGGTTAACCATGGAGGATAATGCATCCTGCTGGATGCTCTGCTGACTGACTAATGCTGGCTATGTCAACAATGGTCCCCCGACATTTCCCATGCCATAAAAATTCAATGCCATAATGATATTGACTGACACAAGGAGAGCCATGTTAGATGGAGAATGTGGCTGAAGGTCATCCCACAGCAAGTTATAAACCTCTCTTCCTGCTTCCCTATTGAATCCCGACCTTTGTAAGCACTATTCCTTGCTGAGATGTAGAAAAGTCCTGCAAGGACAATATACTCGTTGAACGGGGTAATGCCTCAAAGATGCTGCTTAACCTCTCTTGTATCCCAACAGGGCTTCATGCTCATCATCCTCCTCTACTTCCAGGGAACCGGGAGAATTTTTGCTGGGTTCTCCCAATTTTCTGCCATAACATGGCTGAAGATCAGCTGAAATCCTAATCAAATGGCATGAATGATTGTTTATGGCATTTTTTCAGGGTTTGCACCAAAGTTATAGCGGGAAATCAGGAGAATCTCCTATTATACATTAGGGTATCCCAAAAGTGACATGTCCCCTCCTCCTGGTGAACTATGAAGTGGCCTCCCAGAGGTGTTTAAAAATTATTTCTTCAGTACAGCAAAGCTGGATTTCAAACAAAACTAGGAAATTCAAAATACCAGCTTTCTGCACAAATGCTACTGTACCTCTCTCTGCCTTTGGAAATGTGGCTCACAAAAATCAAAATGTTGCCTATGATGCCTCTGCACCTGTCTTTACGTTGGTGAGTAGCAGACAAACTGTGACTGCTGTTAATGCAGGAAATGGGGTTAGAGGTCAAGAGGACATCACAAGTGTGAGAAAATCAGCAAATTTAAATACTATTGCCTGCTTCTGGCGCATAGACATGGGCACTGGCGAAAAGGTGACTGGAGGTTCGGGGGCAGCACTGTTGAAGTGGAAACCAATGTTGAGGTCTCCGTCCAGATTTCCTGTTTGTTGCACCCCTGAAATAGGCAGTGCATGGGTCAGGAAGGTCAGCCTTGTTAAGTCACACCCGAAGAATAGTCATTTGGTTGCATTACCAGGGAGCTGTTGCACCTGTGGAACTGTACACGAGCAGGTGTCAGAGCCTTCAGGTGGCCATGCGTCATGTGGCCTTATTGCGTGACCTATCGGAAGTTTGAGAAGAGTGATCTTTCTAAATAAGAAGGAGATACCCACCTATCCCAGAGATTGAAGCTATAATACAGTGAACGATCGTCGGCTATGTTTTATGTTCTGTAGTCAGGATTAAAGTAGGTTAAAGTTTTTCCTGGATTAACACTATTGAGAGAAAAACATTTCTGTATGGGATGTTCCCAGCTACAGAATCAATGCTTTAGGCTCCCTCTGATGGACATTCCAAGTTCCCAGATCAATGTCTTGAGTTTAATTTGGCAGATGCTTTCGGCCTTTTATGGCATTGGCTGCTTCTCAAGACACAGACTTTGACTTTCCCCTCACATTAATTCCAGCCCCATAAGATACCGCCTGTTCTCCCAGTGGGACATTTATTTTCCCCTGAATGATTTAAGCATGGTCCTAATCTAATTATGGGACAGAAATAAAATCAAACAACAAAATCAATATTTTTGATGGAAAAGAAATGTAATCATGCGCAATTTGCTCCTGAAGAGGCACTTTTTAAAAGTTAGATTTATCATTCACGTAGGCCAGCCAGACCCAAAGAGGATCCTAGGGTGTCAGCTGTGGCTCAGTGGTAGCACTCTTGTCTCTGAATCAGGTGGTTGTGGGTTCACGTCCCACTCCAGGGACTTAAGCATAAAATTTAGGCTGATACTCCAGGGCAGTACTGAAGGAGTACTGCACTGTTGGAGGTGCTATCTTTAGGATGTTAAACTGAGGCCCTTTCAGGTGAATGTAAAAGATCCCATGGCACTATTTCAAAGAACAGCAGGGGAGTTTGTCCTGATGTCCTGGCCAGTATGTATCCCTCAATCAACATCACTAAAAGAAAAACAGATTATCAGGTTCCACATGTAAACTAATGACACTCAGCTCTACCTCACCACCACCTTCCTCGACCCCTCCGCTGTCTCTGATTTGTCACGCTGCTTGTCTGACATCCAGTACTGAATGGGCAAAAATTTCCTCCAACTAAATATTGGGAAGTCCGAAGCCATTGTCTTCAATCGCCACCGCAAACTCCTTTGCTGAGACACCGACTCCATCCCTCTCCCTGGCCACTGTCTGAGGCTGAACAAGACCGCTCACAACTTTGGCGTCCTATTTGACCCTGAGATGAGCTTCCGACCACATATCCGCTCCATCACCACTACTTCCACCTCTGTAACATCACCTGCCTCAGCTCATCTGCTGCTGAAACCCTCATCCATGCCTTTGTTACCTCTAGACTTGATTATTCCAATGTTCTCCTGGACGGCCTCCCATCTTCCATCCTCCATAAACTTGAGCTCATCCAAAACTCTGCTGCCAGTGTCCTAACTCGCACCAAGTCCCATTCACCCATCACCCCTGTGCTCGCTGACCTACATTGGCTCCCAGTATGGGAACGCCTCGATTTTATAATTCTCATCCTCATTTTCAAATCCCTCCATGACCTCATCCTTCCCTGTCTCTGTAACCTCCTCCAGCCCTACAACCCTCCGAGATCTCTGCGCTCCTCTAACTCATGCCCCTTGCCCCCAAATTTTAATCGCTCCACCATTGGCGGCCGTGCCTTCAGCTGCCTAGGCCCTAAGTTCTGGAATTCCCTCCCTGAACCTCTTCACCTCTCTACCTCTCTCTCCTCCTTTAAGACACTCCTTAAAAACCTACCTCTTTCACCAAGCTTTTGGTCATCTGTCCTAATATCTCCTTCTGTGGCTTGGTATCAAATTTTGTTTGAAAATCACTCCTGTGAAGTGCCTTAGGACATTTTACTATGTTAAAGGTGCTATATAAATGCAAATTGGTGTCATTGTTGTTGTTGTCATCCTCACTTTTGACTCACTGCTGTTCTACATGTTTATTGGATGATTATTGTGTGTATAAGTTGCTGCACCTTGTGGGCAGTGGTCAGAAGTAGTCCAACTTTGCAAAAAAAGGGAATATTGCTATTTAATATATTACTTGTCAATTCCCAGTGGCATTGCACATGAGGAGTCAAGACCAAAGGAAGTATTCATGTCAAGCAGGGTTAGATGGCAGGGGAATAATTGGCCGAAGGCAGGGATGGGGGAGGAGGGAGGGGGAGGAGGTAGGATAAGAAAAGGAAGTGAAGGAAGGAGGAAGGAGAGGGATTGGAGAATAGGGAGGGGAAGAGGGAAGGGGATAGTGGAGAGGAGTGGAGTAGAGAGGCAGGGAGGAGGGGTGAAGAGGCGGCAGGGAGAGGGAATCGAAAGGAGAGGAGGGGAGAGGAACAGGGAATAGGAGAGAGGAGGAGTGAGGGAGCAGAGTGGAAAAGAGGAGGGGGCAGTGGGAGAGAGGAGGGAGGGGTGGAGGGAGATGGGGTTGCCTTTCACTGAATTGTATCTCTGTCTGGGAAATCCTCTCACTGGGGAGGGGGGGGAGTCAGTGCATGCAACAGTCAGCCACTGAGGTGAGGGGGGAGGACCAGGGAATTTTGCCAGTGGAGGGAGGGAGAGAATGTTTGGTATCTATCTCTCAATTAGATGTCAGCAATGCTGCTCAATGGCTCAAGGCTATGATGGGGAAAGGGTGGAAATATGGCACAAACTCTCCAATTGTGGGGTGGGGGGGGGGGCGAGGGGGGGGGGAGATGGTGAAGAATCCTGGGAACACTGTTGGCACCACGATTTTGGATCCATTTAAACTAACGAATGGAAAGTTAAATTGGCCCCATTGTCCCCACCCGATTTTTCTCTGTTTGCTCTGCTCAGGCAATTATTTACACCCAAGAGCTAAAGAGGAAAATCTGCCTAGTAGATTGTTCCTTTACAGAGCAGAATTTGTTAGTAAAAAAGTGAAAAAAAACCCTGTGAATGCTGAAAATCTGACATAAAAATGGAAAATATTGGAAACACACAGCAGATCTATCAGCATCTAAAAAGTGTAACATATTAATGAAGTCCTTTCATCCAAACTGGAAAAGGGTCAGTCAAATAAAATTATCTCTTCCTTTTTTCTAGTTCTGATAAAGAGTTTCCACTTTAAAACATTAACCTGCCTCTTCTCTTTTTAGATGCTGGCGAATCTTCTATGCGATTTGAGCGTTTTCTGTTTTTTTATTTCATGATCTTTTGCTTATATTGATATAAAATATTTTGAGAATCTTAGTTATACAATGATGAATCTTATGCATGACTAAAGAATCAAATTGAAAAGCCTTGGGAAACAATTACATGCTTTGAGTGTCTTTAATAAATTAGATTTACTTTTTCACAGTTTCTTGATCATTGAAACTGCTGAACTGCTGTAGGCTTTGGTTTGGAAACAACCTTTATCTTACGTTAGTACTAAGGTTGTTGTTCCTTTATTAATAGGTTATTTGATTTCATAATATAAGTGGTGCTGGTTGGCAATATTAGTTAATTTATTTCCCACTTACAGCTGGCATGTTTTGCCTTGTGATTTAAAAGGAGAAAGTTAAGTGAATGATTTACTTAGATTATGTTTGAGGCCAGCTAATGGCCCAGGATTTGCTGTCAAAATAACTTTGAGGCTAACAGCGCTCACTGTTATTTATGCGCAAATCGCACAACAACTTCAGGTGAGGGGCAGATGTGAGGTTAAACGCGAAAATCTGGAAGTTGCTGTCCGAGATGCACCGCTCCGCTGTTAGCTTTGCGAAAACGGCATCTCGCTGTCCGTCTCACCATTGAAATGCATTAAATGGCGTGAAGTTCCTGTACTTGCATGATAGATACGGACTAAACACACCACAGAAGGTTAGGGCATGTCCATTATAGCCAAAGTACCCTTTTAACGGTGTGATAAGTGTTAATTACTGCCAAACAACCTCCCTTGCACTAAAAATTAACTATTACAAGTGTGGAGTCTCATTCCTTCAGCTTTTAATTGCTGTTGGAGATTTTTTTTTTAATTATTTTTTTTTACTTTTTCTTTCTGTCTCTTTTTTCTCTCTTGATCCAATCTTTCTTTCCCTCTCTTTATTTCTCTTTCTGTACCTGATTTGACATTGAATTTATTTTTCTAACTTACACTTCCTGGTTCCGACTCTACGCTGTTTGTTTCACAATCCTTCAATCTGATTGGTTAAGGAGATACACTGTTGCTTGCCCTGTTCACACAGATCCCAGATGCCCTGTAGAGGGCACTGTGCTGTTTTCATCTCACACTTCCAGCAACTTGCAGTGCAAAATCTCATGGAAATTAAACAGGCAAGGGCAAGTCTAACTAACGGTGGGCGCCGATCATTTAAAGGCTACAGCAAATTCTGGGCCATTATGATTTATTATGAAATCAGGTAAAAATATGAAATACAAAAGAAGCTTGGCTTATGCTTCTGATTTCACACATGATTCATTCTCAATCTTGGCTAGGCCTTCAGGGGAGGAAAGAAAAGAAAATGAAAGGGCAAGTTGACTTGAGTGACTGTTGGACAGCTCCCAGAATCCAGCTATACAGCAACATTGGTCTGGGAGTAGGTTTTCTGGCCAACCTTTCAGTTAGACTTTGGGGTGCAGGGGGGGTGGGTAGGAGGGGTCAGGAGCAGTGAGGAATATCTAAAAGAAGAGTGAAAAAATAACCAGAAGCATTGGATAAGAAAATAAAAATACACATTACAATTAGTGGCACTTCTAAATCAGGCATTTTACTATTTATTGAGGTTGAGATGTTTTGTAGAATATACACTTAAGAATATTGTAATGTTATAATGGGAATTGTTGCATGTATTCTACCTTTCTTGATGTAAAACTGTCTCTTCATTTATCCAGTAATTATGTTTCAGAACCGAGCCTCAAATTTAGTGTAATAAGGTGTGTAAGTAACTACTGTGTACATAATCTGTGCGTCATTTTTGTAAGTTCTACATCTAGCTCATTGTAGATTAAAGTCTACAAAAGATCCAGCAAGTTGACTTAAGTATATTGGAAATATTGTTCAAAAATAATTTAATTCCCCATTCCCCCTGTCTGACAGTGCTAGGGAGGAACACAAATGTGACAGAGATCCTCATTTATGTACAAAATGTAGGCCTCATTACTCTCTTCACTCTAGTCCTTGTCATACCCCTGTCCCTCCTCACTCCCCAAACCAGGCTTGGATGGATTGTGGGGCACAATAGTTGTAGAAAATGCAAGCAAAGCAGGCTCTTCAGCTCATTACCAGCACTGGCCACATGCTGCGCTGCCAACCATTCATGATTATAAAATGTTGCACGTTGTCTTAACATTGTTCATACTTGGGCCTCACTTGTCTCATTAGGCTCAGCTTTGACACATGCTTACACACTGCAACTTGACTGAGCAAATACTTCCTATGCACAGTACACCACATGCTATCAAGCGCAAACGCTACTTTGTTACAGAACCTAGATAATCCATAATATATCCTCAGGCCTGAATTCAAACCCTCAGGGTTGATGCTATCATATTATTGACAGTTACAGTTAGAGAGAGGAGGAGGAGTGTCCTGAGTGTAACAATTTTTGATCCATCTGGTACAAAACACCTGTAAGAGGAAAGGTCCTCTGTTTATGTCTTTTCTATGTAACCCAAATTCCCTCTGTGTCTAATTGTACGCACATTTTGGCTGCTGCTTCGAATCCAAGCCCATTACTTCCAAGAACGTAAGAACATATCCATTTCGTTTTTCTCAAACCCTTCTCTCCTGCCTCCACCCCTTCCTGTCACCCAGTCCGGACACCTTTCATTTCATAGAATCATAGAATCATAGAAAATTTACAGCACAGAAGGAGGCCATTCAGCCCATCGTGTCTGCGCCGCTGAGAAACAAGCCACCCAGCCTAATTCCACTTTCCCGCATTTGGTCCATAGCCCTGCAGGTCATGGCTCTTCAGGTGCACATCCAGGTATTTTTTTAAATGAGTTGAGGGTTTCTGCCTCTACCACCCTCTCAGGCAGTGAGTTCCAGACCCCCACCACCCACTGGGTGAAAATGCTTTTCCTCATTTCCCCTCCAATCCTTCTACCAATTCCGTTAAATCTATGCCCCCTAGTTATTGACCCCTTCGTTAAGGGAAATAGATCCTTCCTATCCATTCTATCTAGGCCCCTCATAATTTTGTACACCTCAATCAAATCACCCCTCAGCCTCCTCTGTTCCAAGGAAAACAACTGCAGCCTATCTAATCTATCATCATAACTAAAATTCTCCAGTCCTGGCAACATCCTCGTAAATCTCCTCTGCACCCTCTCCAGTGCAATTACATCCTTCCTGTAAATGTGGTGACCAGAACTGTACGCAGTATTCAAGCTGTGGCCTAACTAATGTTTTATACAGTTCCAGCTTAACATCCTTGCTTTTATATTCTAAGCCTCGGCTAATAAAGGAAAGCATTCCATATGCCTTCTTGACTACCTTATCTACCTGTCCTGCTACCTTTAGGGATCTGTGGACATGCACTCCAAGGTCCCTCATTTCCTCTACACCTCTCACTATCCTCCCTTGCCTTGTTTGCTCTCCCCAAATGCATTACCTCACACGTCTCTGGATTGAACTCCATTTGCCACTTTTCTGCCCATCTGACCAGTCCATTGATATCTTCCTGCAGTCTAGAGCTTTCCTCCTCACTATCAACCACACGGCCTATCTTTGTGTCACCCGCGAATTTCTTAATCATGCCCCCTATGTTTAAATCCAAATCATTAATATATACCACAAAAAGTAAAGGACCTTGTACAGAGCCCTGCGGCACCCTACTGGAAACAGCCTTCCAGTCACAAAAACACCCGTCAACCATTACCATTTGCTTCCTGCCACAGAGCCAATTTTGGATCCAATTTGCCACATTCCCTTGGATCCCATGGACCTTTACTTTTTTGACCAATATGCCACGTGGGACCTTGTCAAAAGCCTTGCTAAAATCCATGTAGACTACATCAATTGCGCTACCCTCATCGATCCTCCTTGTCACCTCCTCGAAAAATTCAATCAAGTTAGTCAGACATTTACCCTCTCTCAGATTGCCCCCACCCCCCATCCCCAATCTTTACCCCACCCCATCACTTCTTCTCTACCTTCCGCTTCTTCTGCCACCATCACAGACTTGAATCCTCCTTGAATAAGCCCATAGCTACCCTTTGTGCCTCTCGGCATTCTCTGCAGGACCTATTGAGGTGCCCATCGCTGCCTCCTTACAAGGAACAACCCCAACTTCCACATCCACCTCTCTTGCCAACTTTCCCATTCAGCATTTCCGCTGGAGGCTAACCTCACCAATGCAGACATCCCACATGTATGCTGATGGCACCCAACTTTATCTCTCCGCCACCTCTCTCAACTTTTCTGCTGCCTCTGTGTTGTCACATTGCTTGTCTGATATCCGGTCTTAGATAAGCCGCAATTTCCTTCAGCTGAACATTAAAGAAGACCGAAGCCATGGCCTTGAAATTAGTTTGTGCAAGTCTGCGATTTCTGTGCGGGACTGGGTAGGCTTGAAGCACACCCGATATTGGACCTGGGCCTCATTTACATCAGGCCAGCGAGCTGCAAATTCCCACTGGTCATCCCCAGGCAACTCGCCGGTGAAGAGATTTCAATTTTGGGTGTCCTCAAGTAAGTCTTGGGTGGGGGGGGGGGGAAGCATTCGGGAGGGAGGGGGATGACCGGGATAGGGGGGAAGCGGGATGAAGCGGGCCAATCAGTTGCCTTTGCCAACTTCAGGCTCAACTACTCCAATACTCTCCATAAACTTCATCTTATCCAAAACTCTGCTGTCTGTATCCTATCCCATGCCAGGTCCCGCTCACCCATCACCCCTGTGCTCACCGACCTACATTGGCTCCCAGCCCCCAATGCCTGAAATTTAAAGTTCTCATCCTCGTGTTTAAATTCCTCCATGGCCTCATCCCTCCCTATCTCTGTAACCCCCTCCAGCCCAAACCTCCCCCACAAACGCACCATTCCTCTAACACTAGCCTCTTGCTCATAACCATCTCCTTTTTCTCCACCATTGGTGACCATATCTTCAAACGCCCAGGCACACTTTGGAATTCCCTCTCTAAACTTCTTCGTCTCTCCACCTCCCTCCCCATCTTTAAGACCCTGCTTGAAACCTACCTCTTTGACCAAGCTCTTGATCACCCCTCCCAATATTAACAACCTTGGCTCAGCATCCGTTTTTTTGATTCTGCCTCTCTGAAGAGTGTTGGGGTGTTTCTCTGTGTTAAAGTCACTATATAAATGAATGTTTTTGAGGAAATAAAAAAAAACACAGCTCGGCTTTATCTATCTGTACCAGGGAGGAGACTTCCAATTTGTAAGAAGGTAGTTTCTCTGTTTTTTAACTGGGAAAAGAATTTTCTGCTTACTACCTCATTCTCCTAGATGTACTTTGAGCAATTTAAGAGCATCCCATTAACCACTGTTGGCTAAGGAGCTTATTTTCAGCCTTACTGAGCAAAATTCAGGTCTCCCTGACTCACCAGTAGGAAGACAGTGACTGGAAGGCTGTTTCCAGTAGGGTGCCGCAGGGCTCTGTACAAGGTCCTTTACTTTTGTGGTATATATTAATGATTTGGATTTAAACATAGGGGGCATGATTAAGAAATTCGCGGGTGACACAAAGATAGGCCGTGTGGTTGATAGTGAGGAGGAAAGCTCTAGACTGCAGGAAGATATCAATGGACTGGTCAGATGGGCAGAAAAGTGGCAAATGGAGTTCAATCCAGATTTCCTCCAAGTTCAGGTTACAAGTGTTCATATATTAAATTTCTCTTTTCTCCACATTTATAAAGTTTAACTCAGGATAAGGGGTCGGCCATTTGAGACTGAGATGAGGAGGAATTTCTTCATTCAGAGGATTGTCAATCTTTGGAATTCTCTGCCCCAGCCAGAGGGCTGTGGATGCTGAGTCATTGAATATGTTCAAGGCTGAGATAGATAGATTTTTGGACTCTAAGGGAATTAAGGGATATGGGGATCAGGCAGGAAAGTGGAATTGAGCCATGATCTTATTGAATGGCGGAGCAGGCTCGAGGGGCCGTATGGCCTACTCCTGCTCCTATTTCTTATGTTCTTATCATTAGACCAATACACCGGCAGCCTGCGTCATGGAGTGGTCAGACTTGAGTCTGCAATTTCCCCACAAATTAAGTCTTTAATGACAGCAGGATTGTCAGAAGGAAGGTGGTGATTAAACCCAGTAGCTCCCTCACTAATAGAGAAAGAAAATCAGAGGGCAAGTTACTCCAGGCCATTCTCACGTATTTCTCAACAGCTGCCTACAGAATAGTATTGACAGGTCAAGGAGCAGATTGCCTGCCCAGTCCCCCAGCCTGAACAGCTCTGTTGGACTCCTTTAAAGAGGGGGAAATTAACTTAAAAATATGGGGAAATATATTTTTCAAGTTTCAAGTTGTTTGTTCAACAGACCTAGTCAAGTATTTTTCAATGTGTGATATTGAAAACTTCCGCTACTGCAATCTGCTTTATTGCATAAAACAGGCTGTTCAAATGCTGCTGAACATGTCACATTTAAAATGAATTTCTACTGTATGATTTACTTGGATTTTCACCTGATGTATCTTGCTAGGAAGTTTTACACAAAATTATCAAAGGCCATTGCAACACATACAACCAATCGAATATATTCAGCAACTCAACAATGTGCCTTCTTCAGCACGCATCAGATTCCAGCTCAAATTGCTATCAGGGAAATAGATAATGAGCCAGAATTTGCTCAGAGCGGCGTGGCAACGAGAGCTGCAGCTCCTGCAAGTTAAATTAATGAATGTACTCACTGCCGGCCTCTGTGGCGTCGACTTGCTTGATATTGAATTTTTTAAAACTTGTGCGCTATCAACCCAGCCTCTGAGCAGCAGGAGTTGATGTGCATGGAACAGTCGGTGAGAATAGAAGACACGCCCACAAAATCTGTCAGGAAGAGAAGTCACGCCCACAAGCAGGCAAGCAGACTTCATTCATTTAAAGTCAGTATTCTGGAAGTCATTGTAAATAAAATATTTTTATTAAAAACCAAATAAATAATTGAATCAAATTAAAGAGACAGAAAGGAAAATTAATTTTTAAAAACATTTTTTAATTTTAAAGTATTTTTTTTAATGACCAAAAACTATTAAAATAGGGAGTAAAGAGACTCCACATTTTTTTAATTTAATTTTTAGTTGTTTGGCAATCATTAAGACTAACCTTTTAAAACTTTGATTAGACCTGGTATTTTAAGCACATCTTTTGGTAGCGTAATTAATTACTATCCAGCTGGGCAGATGAGCAAGTTGCCACTTTTTCAGTCATTTCAATGACCGTAGCATGTGATGGCCCTTTAATTCGCAGCTGTCAAATCACTGGCGAATCCATAGGAGCAAGTTCATAATTTCCACGTTTTAGTGCACATGTGCAAATGCGAGAAATTGCTCCTTCAATTCGCCATTAAGAACGGAGCGTGCTGTTGAGCTCCTCCGTTATTTTGGGAGCAAGTGCTGCACTATTGACGTTCAGGTCACATTGCTTAATATTTTGGAGGTACAATTTATTGTCATGACTGTGGCTCAGTTGGTAGCACTCTCACCTCTGAGTCATGAAGGTTTTGAGTTGCAAACTCCATTCCAGAGACTTGTGCACAAAATCTAGACTGATACTTCAGTTCAGTACTGAGGGAGTGATGTGCTGTCTTTCGGATGAGGTGTTAAACAAGGCCCTGACTGCTGTCTCAGGTGGATGTAAAAGATCCCATGGCACTATTTTGAAGACAAGTAGTGGAGCTCTCCCTGGTGTCCTGGCCAATATTTATCCCTCAACTAATGCCTAAAACAGATTATCTGGTCATTAGCTCATTGTTCTTTGTGGGACCTTGCTGTGCTCAAATTGGCTGCCGTGTTTCCTACATTACAACAGCGACTTTATTTCAAAAGTACTTAATTGACTGTAACGCGCTTTGGGACATACTGAGGTTGTGAAAGTCGCTACTTAAATGCAAGTCTTTCTTTCTTTTATGACCTTGATGCTAGAATTGTATGAGGGAGATCTGAAGGGCCATGAAGCTTGGAGTCAATTTCTGCCTGTAGCTTTCAAGATCACTACTCTTTTCACTTTCTATGCTGCAGCTTCCAAACCTTCAACTGGTGACATCTCACCAATTACCCAGTTTTGGATTGCTCCAGCAAAGAGCTGGCACAGAGATGGTGGGCCTAACGGCCTCCTTCTGTGCTATAAACTGTGTGGTTCTGTGGTTTTCTCAATTTCTAAATCTGTTAGTCAGGTAAAAGCCGTTTCAGTACAAAGGGTGAGCCAATATATTAACTTCCCCGTAACCACCTAACGAGAGGACTGGGCAGGAATAGCAAGTCAATCAGGAGTTTTATGCTGTTGTAAACTTCCCTAGCGTCCTTCGAACAATTGGTTGTATATACTTTCGTCAAATTAAACTGTCTTCCGGAATTAGAAATGGTATCATTCAGTTAATATGCAGTTAGCTGTGCAATGCCAAGTACAGAATTACCATCCTAGTTGCCAAAATACCAGGATCATGTAATGCCTCATGTATTTTAAGACGAGCAGAGAAATTTGAGAATGAAGAAATCGCTGGAGCCTGTCTGATAAATAAAATACTTTTCTTTATCTGAAAGGGTTTTTTTTTAATGGTAGCTAAAAAGTTCCCTGTTTAGCCTTGTTTCTGTAATGCCTCTCTGTGACAGGCGTCAGCATTCCTGATTCTTGACTTCTACTTGTTCTCCTCTCAGCCTTTTTTGGTTCAGTCCCACTTAGAGAATCATTTATCTTCCAGTTTCCAATTCGGATAAAAGATTTACACACAAAATATTTACCTATCTTAACACTTTACAGATGCTGGTGAATGTGCTCTGTATTCCAGCATTTTCCATTTTTATGCCCCATTTATATTTTGGGAACAGTGAATACAGGCTTTGATTTTATAAATTAGCATTCCCAATACAGATCTTCCGTGACTGGAGCACATATTGGAATATGGGTGCAGAACGTTAGCGCGCCCTGCAGGATTTTCCATCTATTAAAATAAACGGATACAAAATACTTAATTGGCTGTAAATTGGCACAGTATATTCAAGGCTGAGATCGAATAGATTTTTAGACTCTAGGGGAATTAAGGGATACGGGGGTCAGGCGGGAAAGTGGAATTGAGGCCAAAGATCAGCCATGATCTTATTGGATGGTGGAGCAGGTTTGAGGGGCCGTATGGCCTACTCCTGCTCTAATTTCTTATGTTCTAATGTTCTCAAAGGCCCCGATATTTACTGGAAGGCGGGGAAGGTGCGGGGAATGGTCCCCGGCAATTGTGGGGGGGAGGTCAGCTGCGATTGCAGCATGGCAGCTGGCATCTACCTGACAAAGTGGAAAATTGCCCAGGTATGTCCAGTCCATGAAAAGCAGGACAAATCCAATCCGGCCAATTACCACCCCATCAGTCTACTCTCAATCATCAGCAACATGATGGAAGGTTTCGTCGTCAGTGCTATCGAGCGGCACTTACTCACCAATAATCTGCTCACCGATGCTCAGTTTGGGTTCCACCAAGACCACTCAGCTCCAGACCTCATTACAGCCTTGGTCCAAACATGGACAAAAGAGCTGAATTCCAGAGGCGAGGTGAGAGTGACTGCCCTTGAAATCAAGGCAGTATTTGACCGAGTGTGGCACCATGGAGCCCTAGTAAAATTGAAGTCAATGGGAATCAGAGGGAAAACTGTCCAGTGGCTGGAGTCACCTAGCACAACGAAAGATAGTGGTTGTTGGAGGCCAATCATCTCAGCCCCAGGACATTGCTGCAGGAGTTCCTCAGGGCAGTGTCCTAGGCCCAACCATCTTCAGCTGCTTCATCAATGACCTTCCCTCCATCATAAGGTCAGAAATGGGGATGTTTGCTGATGATTGCATAGTGTTCAGTTCCATTCGCAACCCCTCAGATAATGATGCAGTCCGAGCCCGCAAGCAGCAAGACCTGGACAACATCCAAGCTTGGGCTCATAAGTGGCAAGTAACATTCGCGCCAGACAAGTGCCAGGCAATGACCATCTCCAACAAGAGAGAGTCTAATCATGGAACTCCCTACCTAACCCTTTGACATTCAACAGCATTACCATCGCCGTATCCCCCATCATCAACATCCTGGGGGTCATCATTGACCAGAAACTTAACTGGACCAGCCATATAAATACTGTGGCTACAAAAGCAGGTCAGAGGCTGGGTATTCTGCGGTGAGTGACTCACCTCCTGACTCCCCAAGGCCTTTCCATCATCTACAAGGCACAAGTCAGGAGTGTGATGGAATACTCTCCACTTGCTTGGATGAGTGCAGCTCCAACAACACTCAAGAAGTTCGACACCATCCAGGACAAAGCAGCCCGCTTGATTAGCATCCCATCCACCACCTTAAACATTCACTCCCTCCACCACCAGCGCACCATGGCTGCAGTGCGTACCATCTACAGGATGTACTGCAGCAACTCGCCAAGGCTTCTTCGACAGCACCTCCCAAACCCGCGACCCCTACCACCTAAAAGGACAAGGGCAGCAAGCACATGGGAGCAACACCACCTGCACGTTCCCCTCCAACTGATACACCATCCCGACTTGAAAATATATCGCCGTTCCTTCATTGTCGCTGGGTCAAAATCCTGGAACTCCCTTCCTAACAGCACTGTGGGAGAACCTTCACCACACGGAATGCAGCGGTTCAAGAAGGCAGCTCACCATCACCTTCTCAAGGGCAATTAGGAATGGGCAATAAATGCTGGCCTTGCCAGCGACGCCCACATCCCATGAACGAATAAAAAAAAATAGAGTTCTTTAAAATGATAAAGGGATGCGATAGGGTAGATACAGAGAAACTATTTCCTCTGGTGAGGTAATCCAGAACAAGGGGTCATATTCTTTGGAGTGAAATCAGGGTGCATTTTTGCACACAAAGGGCGGTGGAAATTTGGAACTTTATCCTCCAAAAGGCTGTGGATGCTGGGCCAATTGACGTTTTCAAGACTGAGATCGATATATTTTTGTTAGGTAAGGCTATCAAGGGATATGGATCAAAAGTGGGTTAATGGGATTGAGGTACAGATGAGCCACGATCTAATTGAACAGCGGAACAGGCTTGAGGGGCTGAATGGCCTACTCCTGTTCTTATGTAACATGTACCCATTGAACGAATTGGAAAAGAGACAAGTTTCATAAGAACATAAGAAATAGGAGCAGGAGTAGGCCATACGGCCCCTTGAGCCCGCTCCACCATTCAATAAGATCATGGCTGATCTTCGACCTCAACTCCACTTTCCCTTAGAGAGGACAAAGGCTCCTGTAAATTTGTGATTAAAAATATCTGTGCAAAGTGACCGTGTAACATATATCCAGCCTAGTCCACTGGATAAATATGACACACTCACCACTGCGGAAATGATTCAAATGATGCAAGATGAGTGATGGAGGATAGCTCATTATTACTAAAATAAAATGTAAAATCTGCCTTGGACAAGAAGCCTCGGACCAGCTAAAAGAAATATGGAGAAAAATATCAATATTTGGGGAATGTTAGAAAGCTGTGTGTTGCCAATAATGATATATCAATCTGAATCTTGGAATCTCCCCCAAGGGAAAGAAAAGAGACTGAATGCCTTCACCATTATTGACAAGATGAATGACTACGAAGCGTCTTAAGCAACAAAGTCACAAAGAAAGCTAATTGTACTGCAGTCTCCCTTAACAATGATTCACTGCCACAGGCTGAAGCATTTTAGCCATTCAGTCCAAGAAACATCAGCAAACCAGGGCAAAATACAAAACCTGGTGAATTTCTTTATATGCATTTCATAAATTTGGAATCTAAGAAATACATAGCAATAGAATATTATTTCTATTGTCAATCATCCAATTTGCAGGCCCCAGTTTAATCCCAGTCTGGCAGATAATTTTGGCACAAAATGAACTACTAACAAGGTAGTTATGGAAACTGAAGGGAAGCACTCCTCAGACATTGTTAGCACCTCAGAATTACTCTGATTGATTTTATAGCCTGCCAGTTTACTGAAGCCATCTATCAGCTTAGCAATTGCCACGCTGATGAGCCAACACAGACAGACTGTTTGGGGATGTTATCGGACCACATCCCATCAAAGCTGGAGGGAGCCCAGATCTTACAATGCCAGCACAGGCACTAACACAAAGAAGGAAAGTGGACCGTAGGCAGAGCTCTCTTGCTGCCCAATTGAACACAGAACAATTAAAGATCACCTGTTCAATAAAAACCAATGCCAGTGGATTGGAGAAAATCTGCACCCAGTTGGAGATTCATTTTCTCCAACATTATCAGGCTCCTCCTCTTCTCCTCCTCTCACTACTCCTCCTCTCTCTACTCCTCCCCTTCTCCTCCTCTCTCTACTCCTCCTCTTCTCCTCCTCTTTCTACTCCTCCCCTTCTCCTCCTCTTTCTACTCCTCCCCTTCTCCTCCTCTCTCTACTCCTCCCCTTCTCCTCCTCTCTCTACTCCTCCCCTTCTCCTCCTCTCTCTACTCCTCCTCTTCTCCTCCTCTTTCTACTCCTCCCCTTCTCCTCCTCTTTCTACTCTTCCCCTTCTCCTCCTCTCTCTACTCCTCCCCTTCTCCTCCTCTCTCTACTCCTCCCCTTCTCCTCCTCTCTCTACTCCTCCCCTTCTCCTCATCTCCCTCTCTCTACTCCTCCCCTTCTCCTCCTCTCTCTACTCCTCCCCTTCTCCTCCTCTCTCTACTCCTCCCCTTCTCCTCCTCTCTCTACTCCTCCCCTTCTCCTCCTCTCTCTACTCCTCCCCTTCTCCTCCTCTCTCTACTCCTCCCCTTCTCCTCCTCTCCCTCTCTCTACTCCTCCCCTTCTCCTCCTCTCTCTACTCCTCCCCTTCTCCTCCTCTCTCTACTCCTCCCCTTCTCCTCCTCTCTCTACTCCTCCCCTTCTCCTCCTCTCTCTACTCCTCCCCTTCTCCTCATCTCCCTCTCTCTACTCCTCCCCTTCTCCTCCTCTCTCTACTCCTCCCCTTCTCCTCATCTCCCTCTCTCTACTCCTCCTCTTCTCCTCCTCTCTCTACTCCTCCCCTTCTCCTCCTCTCTCTACTCCTCCCCTTCTCCTCCTCTCTCTATTCCTCCCCTTCTCCTCCTCTTTCTACTCCTCCCCTTCTCCTCCTCTCTCTACTCCTCCCCTTCTCCTCCTCTCCCTCTCTCTACTCCTCCCCTTCTCCTCCTCTCTCTACTCCTCCCCTTCTCCTCCTCTCTCTACTCCTCCCCTTCTCCTCCTCTCTCTACTCCTCCCCTTCTCCTCCTCTCTCTATTCCTCCCCTTCTCCTCCTCTTTCTACTCCTCCCCTTCTCCTCCTCTCTCTACTCCTCCCCTTCTCCTCCTCTCTCTATTCCTCACCTTCTTCTCAGCACTGCTTTTGACATTTCCTCTCAGCCACAATGTTGCCATCAAGCCTTCCCGTGGGCCACTGGACTTTCAGTATAATTACTTTTTACATGTCTTAGCCTTTTATTTAGGGTCATTTGGGAGTTGTCAGCTCTTCTGGGGCTGTGTCAACTTTTATTGGATCTATTGGCCAGTTTTTGATAGTGCTTTACATATGGAAGAAATCAATCAGGCTTCCTGTTCCTGATTACTATTCACTGATTGCTATCCTTGGTGAAGATGTTCTGGATGTTGGGTGAGGACAAGATTGAGCTGTGTTGCATTGCACCCTGTAATCGAATAGCTGCTAACACTTGTGAAAGCTCAAACATGATAAATGGCCAGTTGGCTGAGGTACTAGAGGGCAGCTAGTATCTGTGAAACTTTACCACAGCAAAGAGAGAAGGAAGGAAGGAATGAAAATTGGCAAAAACAATAAGTGAGGGGAAACTAAAATTTTAACTAGGGTAGAAACATCATGTAACCAAACTGAATTAATTTTAACAGGTGCCATTATACTGTAGTTGCAAGTCTCAGAATGATATCTATTAGACACTTTTACATTATGCAGTGCCACCAATTCCCAATGTGCAGGTTCCACTAAGTTTTCTTTGTAAATTTGGAAGTAGTGGGAAACCATTTTTTTTCTGGGTCTCTCAATCTGCTGCCAGCTCCTTGAGCTCCAGAGACTGCCCAATAAACACGCTGAGTCAGAATCAGGACACCATGACATGCAATTGAGTCTCTGGGTATTGTGGACATCATGACGTCAGCCTTTATGGACGTCATGACATGAATGCAATGCAAGAATTGGTCTGCCCTGTAGCATAAAAACTGACCAGGATTTGGAACTCACTGCAGTATATAAGCACCTTTAGAATGCAATGTGCAGCCAACAGACAATAATTGCAGTGTTACACTGAGTTCAACAGCAAAGGACCTTTGGAGTTTATTTTTAATATTAAGAACAGGTAGGAATATCAATTGTCTCCGAATGCTAAAAAGTGACACCTTGGCACTTTTTATACTTGAATTCACATCAGGCTGTAGGTGTACTGCACCAACCCAATGCAGTACCCAAATGACATGACGCTAGCAGCTATAAGAGTCACACACAGATCCTGATTTCCATGTTAAAAGATTGCTGACCTGATTCCCAAACTCTACGGTCCTTTTGCATTGATGTACATCCCAAGCTACTTCACAGTGACACAAAACTGGTAGTGCAATTGTACTCTTATGTAGTTCAGTATAACGTCTATGTTTCATTTATGTGTTTTACGCTAGATATTCTACTTGGGTTCAGCATCATGAACCACTTCCATAACCAAACCTCACTATGATCCGAGTGTACCTTTATTTGTTGGATATCTAGGTAATGATAGCAAGATGCACGGATCAAACAGAGAACCCCTGCCACTGTAGTCTGGTGACTGGAATGGAGCATGTGTTGTTACATGATTCTTATCTTTAGTATGCAAATTGAATGTATACCCTATCAGACCATGACACAGGCTGTAAACCAACATACAATTTATTTAACATGGAACAAGGGCAATTAGGCATGGGAAATAAATGCTGGCCTTGCCAGCGTGCCCACATCCATGAACGAATAAAAAAAAAGTACATAGATATTATTCGGTACAAAACATGTGTACAGTAATTACAAATTTTACAATTCTCCTTCATGTATATTAAAACAATAATGATGCTTCCCTGAGCAATCTCTCAACATAGATTGAACCTTAAAAATGAAAATGAAAGAAAGAGCTTGCATTTATATAGCACCTTTCATATCCTCATGATGACCCGGAGTGCTTTACAACAAATGGATTATTTTTGTTTTACAGTCAAAGGTGGTAGACAATGTGTTTTATTGGTGTTGATTCAATCTGCTGAATAAAGATGAGAATTTACCAAAGAAGAAGATGCTGTCAAAGTCATAGTAAAAGAGGAGGTAGATGAGATATTGGATGGGCTAAAAATTGACAAAGAGGAGGTACTAGAAAGGCTAGCTGTACTTAAAGTAGATAAGTCACCCGGACCGGATGGGATGCATCCTAAGTTGCTGAGGGAAGTAAAAGTCGAAATTGTAGAGGTACTGGCCATAATCTTCCAAACATCCTTAGATATGGGGGTGGTGCCAGAGGACTGGAGAATTGCAAATGTTATATTCTTTTCAAAAAAGAGTGTAAGGATAAACTACATGCCTGTCAGTTTAAGCTTGTGGTGGGGAAGCTTTTATAAACGATAATCCAGGACATTCTGGAGGGGGAGGGTGAACAGCCAGTTGTCGTGGTGCATATAGGCACCAACGATATAGGTAAAAAACAGGATGAGGTCCTACAAGCTGAATTTAGGGAGTTAGGAGTTAAACTAAAGAGTAGGACCTCAAAGGTAGTAATCTCAGGATTGCTACCAGTGCCACGGGCTAGTCAGAGTAGGAATAACAGGATAGCTAGGATGAATACGTGGCTTGAAAGATGGTGCAAGAGGGAGGGATTCAAATTCCTGGGCCATTGGAACCGGTTCTGGGGGAGGTGGGACCAGTACAAATTGGACGGTCTGCATCTGGGCAGGACTGGAACCAATGTCCTAGGGGGAGTGTTTGCTAGTGCTGTTGGGGAGGGTTTAAATTAATGTGGCAGGGGGTGGGAACCGATGCAGGAAGTCAGTGGGAAATAAAGTGGTGACAGAAACAAAAGGCAGTAAGGGAGAGTGTACAGAAAATGACCGGACAGATGGTCTGAGAAAGCAGGGCAAAGACCAAGGGAAGTCTAGATTAAACTGCATTTATTTCAATGCAAGAAGTCTGATGGGCAAGGCAGATGAACTCAGGGCATGGATGGGTACATGGGACTGGGATGTTATAGCTATTACTGAAACATGGCTAAGGGAGGGGCAGGACTGGCAGCTCAATGTTCCAGGGTACAGATGCTATAGGAAAGATAGAGCAGGAGGTAAGAGAGGAGGGGGAGTTGCGTTCTTGATTAGGGAGAACATCACGGCAGTAGTGAGAGGGGATATATCCGAGGGTTCGCCCACTGAGTCTATATGGGTAGAACTGAAAAATAAGAAGGGAGAGATCACTTTGATAGGATTGTATTACAGACCCCCAAATAGTCAACGGGAAATTGAGGAGCAAATATGTAAGGAGATTACAGACAGCTGCAAGAAAAATAGGGTGGTAATAGTAGGCGACTTTAACTTTCCCAACATTGACTGGGACAGCCATAGCATTAGGGGCTTGGATGGAGAGAAATTTGTTGAGTGTATTCAGGAGGAATTTCTCATTCAGTATGTGGATGGCCCGACTAGAGAGGGGGCAAAACTTGACCTCCTCTTGGGAAATAAGGAAGGGCAGGTGACAGAAGTGTTAGTGAGGGATCACTTTGGGACCAGTGATCATAATTCCATTAGTTTTAAGATAGCTATGGAGAAAGTTAAAATTCTAAATTGGGGAAAGGCCAATTTTGATGGTATTAGACAGGAACTTTCAGAAGTTGGGGCCGTTGATGAATGGGATCAAATCAGCAGGAACACAGCAATCAGATAAGGCAAAGGAGAATCTAAAGAGCTTCGACAAATACATAAAGGGCAAAAGAGTAACTAGGGAGAGAGTAGGGCCTCTTAAGGATCAACGAGGTCATCTATGTGCGGAACCACAAGAGATGGGGTAACCAAGAAGATAGATGAAGGCTGTGCAGTAGACGTGGTCTACATGGACTTCAGCAAAGCCTTTGACAAGGTATCGCATGGTAGGTTGTTACATAAGGTTAAATCTCACGGGATCTAAGGTGAGGTAGCCAATTGGATACAAAATTGGCTTGACGACAGAAGACAGAGGGTGGTTGTAGAGGGTTGTTTTTCAAACTGGAGGCATGTGACCAGCGCTGTTATTTGTTATTTATATTAATGATTTTGATGAGAATTTAGGAGGCATGGTTAGTAAGTTTGCAGATGACACCAAGATTGGTGGCATCGTGGACAGTGAAGAAGGTTATCTAGGATTGCAACGGGATCTTGATAAATTGGGCCAGTGGGCCGATGAATGGCAGATGGAGTTTAATTTGGATAAATGTGAGGTGATGCATTTTGGGAGATCGAATCGGGCCAGGACCTACTCCGTTAATGGTAGGGCGTTAGGGAGAGTTATAGAACAAAGAGATCTAGGAGTACAGGTTCATAGCTCCTTGAAAGTGGAGTCACAGGTGGATAGGGTGGTGAAGAAGGCATTCAGCTTGCTTGGTTTCATTGGTCAGAACATTGAATACAGGAGTTGGGATGTCTTGTTGAAGTTGTACAAGACATTAGTTAGGCCACACTTGGAATACTGTGTACAGTTCTGGTCACCCTATTATAGAAAGGATATTATTAAACTAGAAAGAGTGCAGAAAAGATTTACTAGGATGCTGCCGGGACTTGATGGTTTGACTTATAGGGAGAGGTTAGATAGACTGGGACTTTTTTCCCTGGAGAGTAGGAGGTTGAGGGGTGATCTTATACAAGTCTATAAAATAATGAGGGGCATAGATAAGGTAGATAGTCAAAATCTTTTCCCAAAGGTAGGGGAGTCTATAACGAGGGAACATAGATTTAAGGTGAGAGGGGAGAGATACAAAAGGGTCCAGAGGGGCAATTTTTTCACTCAAAGGGTGGTGAGTGTCTGGAACGAGCTGCCAGAGGCAGTAGTAGAGGCGGGTACAATTTTGTCTTTTAAAAAGCATTTGGACATTTACATGGGTAAGATGGGTACAGAGGGATATGGGCCAAGTGCAGGCAATTGGGACTAGCTTAGTGGTATAAACTGGGCGACATGGACATGTTGGGCCGAAGGGCCTGTTTCCATGTTGTAAACTTCTATGATTCTATAAACTTCTATGATTCTAAGTTGATTGGGAGAGTCTGTTGGCAGGCAAAGGGACGTCTGGTAAGTGGGAGGCTTTCAAAAGTGTGTTAACCAGGGTTCAGGGTAAGCACATTCCTTATAAAGTGAAGGGCAAGGCTGGTAGAAGTAGGGAACCTTGGATGACTCGGGAGATTGAGGCCCTTGTCAAAAAGAAGAAGGAGGCATATGACATGCATAGGCAGCTGGGATCAAGTGGATCCCTTGAAGAGTATAGAGATTGCCGGAGTAGAGTTAAGAGAGAAATCAGGAGGGCAAAAAGGGGACATGAGATTGCTTTGGCAGATAAGGCAAAGGAGAATCCAAAGAGCTTCTACAAATACATAAAGGGCAAAAGAGTAACTAGGGAGAGAGTAGGGCCTCTTAAGGATCAACAAGGTCATCTATGTGTGGAACCACAAGAGATGGGTGAGATCCTAAATGAATATTTCATATCGGTATTTACGGTTGAGAAAGGCATGGATGTTAGGGAACTTGGGGAAATAAATAGTGATGTCTTGAGGAGTGTACATATTACAGAGAGGGAGGTGCTGGAAGTCTTAACGCGCATCAAGGTAGATAAATCTCCGGGACCTGATGAAATGTATCCCAGGACGTTATGGGAGGTTAGGGAGGAAATTGCGGGTCCCCTAGCAGAGATATTTGAATCATCCACCGCTACAGGTGAGGTGCCTGAAGATTGGAGGGTAGCAAATGTTGTGCCTTTGTTTAAGAAGGGAGGCAGGGAAAAGCCTGGGAACTACAGACCGGTGAGCCTGACATCTGTAGTGGGTACGTTGTTAGAGGGTATTCTGAGGGACAGAATCTACAGGCATTTGGAGAGGCAGGGACTGATTAGGAACAGTCAGCATGGTTTTGTGAGAGGAAAATCATGTCTCACGAATTTGATTGAGTTTTTTGAAGGGGTAACCAAGAAGATAGATGAGGGCTGTGCAGTAGACGTGGTCTACATGGACTTCAGCAAAGCCTTTGACAAGGTACCGCATGGTAGGTTGTTACATAAGGTTAAATCTCATGGGATCCACGGTGAGGTCGCCAATTGGATACAAAATTGGCTTGACGACAGAAGACAGAGGGTGGTTGTAGAGGGTTGTTTTTCAAACTGGATGCCTGTGTCCAGCGGTGTGCCTCAGGGATCGGTGCTGGGTCCGCTGTTATTTGTTATTTATATTAATGATTTGGATGAGAATTTAGGAGGCATGGTTAGTAAGTTTGCAGATGACACCAAGATTGGTGGCATTGTGGACAGTGAAGAAGGTTATCTAGGATTGCAACGGGATCTTGATAAATTGGGCCAGTGGGCCGATGAATGGCAGATGGAGTTTAATTTAGATAAATGTGAGGTGATGCATTTTGGTAGATCGAATCGGGCCAGGACCTACTCCGTTAATGGTAGGGCGTTAGGGAGAGTTATAGAACAAAGAGATCTCGGAGTACACGTTCATAGCTCCTTGAAAGTGGAGTCACAGGTGGATAGGGTGGTGAAGAAGGCATTCGGCGTGCTTGGTTTCATTGGTCAGAACATTGAATGCAGGAGTTGGGATGTCTTGTTGAAGTTGTACAGGGCATTGGTGAGGCCACACTTGGAGTACTGTGTACAGTTCTGGTCACCCTATTATAGAAAGGATATTATTAAACTAGAAAGAGTGCAAAAAAGATTTACTAGGATGCTACCGGGACTTGATGGTTTGACTTATAGGGAGAGGTTAGACAGACTGGGACTTTTTTCCCTGGAGAGTAGGAGGTTAAGGGGTGATCTTATAGAAGTCTATAAAATAATGAGGGGCATAGATAAGGTAGATAGTCAAAATCTTTTCCCAAAGGTAGGGGAGTCTATAACGAGGGGGCATAGATTTAAGGTGAGAGGGGAGAGATACAAAAGGGTCCAGAGGGGCAATTTTTTCACTCAAAGGGTGGTGAGTGTCTGGAACGAGCTGCCAGAGGCAGTAGTAGAGGTGGGTACAATTTTGTCTTTTAAAAAGCATTTGGACAGTTACATGGGTCAGATGGGTATAGAGGGATATGGGCCAAGTGCAGGAAATTGGGACTAGCTTAGTGGTATAAACTGGGCGACATGGACATGTTGGGCCGAAGGGCCTGTTTCCATGTTGTAACTTCTATGATTCTATGATTCTGTGAGGACAAAGATAATAGTCATTTAGACAAGTGTGGATTAATAATGGAAAGCCAGCATGGATTTGTTAAAGGCAAATTGTGTTTAACTAACTTGATTGAATTTTTTGATGAGGTAACAGAGAGGTTTGATGAGGGCAATGCGGTTGATGTGGTGTATATGGACTTTCAAAAGGCGATTGATAAAGTGCCACATAATAGGCTTGTCAGCAAAATTGAAGCCCATGGAATATAAGGGGCAGTGGCAGAATGGAGACAAAATTGGCTAAGTGACAGGAAACAGAGAGTAGTGGTAAACGGTTGTTTTTCAGACTGGAGGGAGGTATACAGTGGTGTCCCTCAGGTGTCGGTACTAGGACCACTGCTTTTCTTGATATAAATTAATGACTTGGACTTGGGTGTACAGGGCACAATTTTCCAAATTTGCAGCTGACACAAAACTTGGAAGTGTAGTAAACAGTGAGGAGAATAGCAATAGACTTCAAGAGGACATAGACAGGCTGGTGGAATGGGCAGACACATGGCGGATTAAATTTAATGCAGAGACGTGCAAAGTGATACATTTTGGCAGGAAGACCGAGGAGAGGCAATATAAACTAAAGGATACAGTTCTAAAGGGAGTGTAGCAACAGAGAGATCTGGGGGTATGTGTGTATAAATCTTTGAAGGTGGCAGGACAGGTTGCGAAAGCAGTTAAAAAAGCATACGGGATCCTGGGCTTTATAAATAGAGGCATAGAGTACAAAAGCAAGGAAGTTAATTTGAACCTTTATAAAACACTGGTTCGGCCACAGCTGGAGTATTGTGTCCAATTCGGGGCACTGCACTTTAGGAAGGATGTGACGGCCTTAGAAACGGTGCAGAAAAGATTTACTAGAATGGTCCCAGGGATGAGGGACTTCGGTTACGTGGATAGACTGGAGAAGCTGGGGTTGATCTCCTTAGAGCAGAGAAGGTTGAGAGGAGATTTGATAGAAGTGTTCAAAATCATGAAGGGTTTAGATAAAGTAAATAAAGAGAAGTTGTTCCCATTGGCAGAAGGGTAGAGAACTAGAGGACGCAGATTTAAAGATTGGCAAATAAACCAAAGGTGACATGAGCAAAACTTTTTTGCGAGTAGTTATGATCTGGAATGTGCTGTTTGACATGGAGGTGGAAGCAGATTGAATCGTGGCTTTCAAAAAAAATTGGATAAATACTTGAAGGGAAAAAATGTGCAGGACTACGGGGAAAGAGCGGGGGAATGGGACTGACTGGTTCACTCTTATAAAGAGCTGGCACAGGCTCGATGGGCCAAATGGCCTCCTTCTGTGCTGTAACCATTCTATGATTCCATGATTGAGGGATGAATGCTGGACAGACACGAGGACAACAGCTTCCCTTCTGAAAGGTCTCATGCAAAACACAGTTCACTAATTACACTGCCATGGTGTCAACGTAGCTTAGTTTCTCTGCACTCCACTCACTTCCTCCAAATAAAAGGTGTCAGTATGGGAACGCATGTGAGTCCCAGCTATGCCTGCCTTTTTGTGGGATACGTGGAACATTCCTTGTTCCAGTCTTACTCAATTCCCCTCCCTCACCTCTTTTTCCGGTACATTGATAACTGTATCTGTGCCGTTTCCCGCTCTTGCCCCAAAATGGAAAATTTCATCAACTTTGCTTCCAATTTCCACCCTTCCCTCACCTTCACATGGTCCATCTCCGACTCTTCCCTTCCCTTCCTTGACTTCTCTATCTCCATTTCTGGGGAAAGGCTATCAACAAATATCTATTCTCAGCCCACTGACTCCCACAGCTACCTTGATTACACTTCCTCCCACCCCGTTTCCTGTAAGGACTCTATTCCTTTCTCCCAGTTTCTCCGTCGCCGTCACATGCCACCTTCCACAGAAGTGCTTCCGTTATGTCTTCCTTTTTCCTCAACCGAGGATTCCCCTCCGCTGTAGTTGATAGGGTTCTCGACCATGTCCGTCCTATTTCCCGCACTTCTGCCCTCACCCCTTCCCTTCCTCTCAGAACCTTGATGGGGTCCCCCTTGTCCTCACCTTCCACCCCACCAGCCTCCAAATTCAATGTATCATCCTCTGCCATTTCCGCCACCTCCAGCGCGATCCCACCACCAAACACATCTTCCCTTCCCCTCTCAGTATTCCGAAGGGACCACTCCCTCCGTGACAACCTGGTCCACTCTTCCATCACCCCCAACACCCGCTCTCCTCCCCACGGCACCTTCCCGTGCGAGCGCAGGAGATGCAACACCTGCCCTTTCACCTCCTCCCTTTCCACCGTCCAGGGCCCCAAACACTCCTTCCAGGTGAAACAGCAGTTTACTTGTACTTCTTTCAATTTAGTATCCTGTATTCGTTGCTCACAATGCGGTCTCCTCTACATTGGGGAGACTAAACGCAGATTGGGTGATCGCTTTGCTGAGCACCTCCACTCAGTCCACAAGTGTGACCCTGGCCTTCCGGTCACTTGCCATTTTGATTCCCCGTCCCACTCCCACTCTGACCTCTCTGTCCTCGGCCTCTTACACTGTTCCAGTGAAGCTCGAGGAACAGCACCTCATCTTTTGATTAGGCTCTTTACAACCTTCTGGACTCAACATTGATTTCAAAACTTCAGACCATAACCACTGCTCCCATTTTTTTTTGTTGGACTGCAGTTGCTGGCTATGGTTTTGCCGTTCTCCTCTAGACCGATCTTTTGTTTCTTTACTTGTCCCATAACCACCCTCCTTACCTTGCACCATCATCCCTTTTGTCATTTAATCACTCCTGCCCTCCACCCTATCACAGACCTTCCCTTTTATTCTTTCCTCCCCTCCCCTCCCCCCCCCTTTTCCTAGCTCTGTATTTGCTTAAAAACTTTAACTCATTAACATTTTCCAGTTCTGACGAAAGGTCTTCGACCTGAAATGCTAACTCTCTTTCTTTCTCCACAGATGCTGCCTCACTTGCTGAGCTTTTCCAGCATTTTCTGTTTTTATTTCAGATTTCCAGCATCTGCAGTATTTTGCTTTTGATTTAGCTCAGTTTCTCTGCTGGCTACAGATTGACTAGCAGGTCTCAGGCAACTGCAGGTAAACTCCCACTGAGAGACTTCTGGCAACAGAGCTCTCCATCAAATGATTCCAACTAATCATTGTCCCTGCCCCTTCTCACAGCCCTGATAGACAGCTCTAAATCAAAATCATATCCCAGATAGACTTGCTTCTTTGATCAGTTCCAGATAACTTGACAGACCAGTTTCAAGATATTTTGGAAACATTTCAGAACAAAAGGTATTAACAAATTGAAGCACATCTAATGACATAGGTCAGCTGTCATTTGGCAATACTCACAAACAAAAACAATGTATGTATAACAAGCCTGGATACCCATGTGGCTCAGAAGATTCAAAATGAAAAACATTGCCATTTAAACAATAAAATTCTCTATTATCTGGCAGGAACCGGCTATAGAAGTGTTAATTTACATCTGCATATTAATTGACTTTTGATTGCTTGACCAAAATATATATTCTAGTACTTTGTAGAGTCAAAAGGAACCAAAATTCAGCCTGTGTGTACTGCGGCCAATAATAAAGAATTCAATACATAAACTAACACAAATAAAAATGCTTCACTTTTGTCATAATCTGACTGCCAATTTACCACAAATTTCACAAAGAATGACAGAAGCAGAGCAGCAAAGTATTAATAATAATAAAATAATGATCTCAAATCATTCCAACCACAGGAGAAGCATTCACAAATGAGACAATTAAAACAAAAGTTTCTTCAGTTTAAAAAATACAGACATTGATCTTTTCAGTCATTGCCCCACTCTAGAGACCTGAGCAGATAAATATAGGCTGATACTCCAGTGCAGTACTGAGGGAGTGCTGCACTGTCAGAGGTGCCGTCTTTTGGATGAGACGTTAAACCAAGGCCCCATCCGCCTCTCAGGTGGACGTAAAAGATCCCATGGCACTATTTGAAGAAGAGCAGGAGAGCTCTCCCGGTGCCCTTGCCAATGTTTATCTCTGAACCAAAACCTAAAACAGGCTATCTGGCCATTATCACACTACAGTTTGTGGGACCTTGCTATATGCAAATTAGCTCTGTGTTTCCTACATTACAACAGTGACTGTAGTTCAAAAGTATTTAATTGGCTGTAAAGCGCTTTGGGACATCCTGAGATCGTGAAAGGCACTATATAAATGCAAGTTTTTTTTCTTAATGAAAATTAAAACACAGCTTTAATAGATACTATAGAATCATAGGAACTTACAGCACAGAAGGAAGCAACAGACGATACTGTAGATCTATTCATATGGCTTACTGTAATGTCGATAGTGGACAATGTAAAGAAGTGGTTGATCTTAAAAAACACAATGGGGGCAAATTTCTTTGGAGCTTCTCCCAATCTGCTGCCATAACTTTGGCGGAAACTGTTTACAAGCGTAAATGGGCTTTCCACCAAATTTATGGCGGCAGAGCAGGAGAAGCGTGAGAAAGTTCATCCCCAATGGCTTGTGTGAGCCAAATAACTCAGAAACAGTATAGGTGTGAGCATGTTAGGTTAGATGCATTAAGATGCTTCACTTCCATAAAGCATCACTTACTCACATACATTTTGTTTGTGGCACATATTCTTCTGTTATTGTTTTAAAGTAATAATACTATGTATTAATCTCAGCTATGTTGGCATGACAAGGCACCAAGCAGAATTCAGGATTCCTTTAGGAGGATATAAAAAAGAAACTTACTATCTGAAACAATTTTCTGTACTATTATTTTAAGCCCAGATAAGGACATCCCATATTTTTAAATAGCGCTCTTCTTTGTACACATGCCCAGTGTAATATTATTAAAGAGAAGGTAATGTGGTGAACTCCTCATATTGTTTTCCACTGGCAGCGATTATCATTACCATCAATATCTGCTACCTGCCTTTTTAGTACATTCAGAAATATTGCTGTCCAGTTTAATCTCTCAGCTCCTGTAGGATCATGTTCAAGTTATTTTACCTCATCAATTTTGTCGCACATAGTCCTTAACTGGGTTTCTCTGAGTCATTTCTTCCGACACCATCTGTTAAGATCTTTGGGGGCTGATTTCATTCATCCCAATGAAGAGACCCAGTCGTGTCCATGTTGGTAAATATAGAAGTAAGTAGATGATCAGTTTCCTTACATCTTCATTAATTATACAGCCTTGAATTTTGTGTTCAATATGCATCCGAGCATTTGTCCTAAAAATGTTCTTTTGCGTCATAGTTTTACCAACCTGCTAACATTCCAAACATAAAATTAGTTTGGGCATGAGATATCTGCACAAAATGGGAATTTCATCTTGTCTTCATCTCCAGCTTCAACAACATGTCAAATACCCTAAGGCTTTTCCAAGTCAAATAATTATTTCATTCTCTATATTTACATTGTTTGTAATTTGATTTCCAACATAATTAAAGTTTAGAATTGCTTTTAGCTCTCCTTCTTTCTGTGTTAAATGGGTTTGATTTTGAATGGGCGGCTGGATGGCAGCGGGGTGGGGAGGGGTCAATGGGCACGTGGGTAACCCAGCTAATAAAATCTTACCATTTCCCACGCAATCGAGAGTTATTGGTGGCCTTTTACATGGCTTCCTGGTTTGCCGTCCGAAAGCTGCGCAGTGGGTGGACGGCGCACCCGCATGACAGGCTGTCAGCTGGAGGAGCTCTATTTAAAGGGTCATTGCTCCAATGGCTTTTGCTGCAGCAAACACCAAAAACACACAATATGGAGCAGCACAGGGGCAAGGCTGCTCCGAGGTTCAATGATGCCTCACTGCAGCAGCTACTGGCCGGGGTGAAGAGGAGGATGGAAGTGTTTTACCCCGCGGACAGAAGGAAGTGCCATGCCTCTGCCACCAAGAAGGCCTGGCTCGAGGTGGCAGAGGGGGTCACCAGTAGCAGCAACATCTCCCGCACCTGAATCCAATGCAGGAAGCGTTTCAACAACCTAACCAGGTCAGCAAAAGTGAGTACACTTACTGATTCTCCTACATTCTGTGGTGCACATCACCCCCAGCCCCCCCAACTCATTCTGCACTGCCAAGAGTACTGCATCACATCACTCCTCACACCCACTTAAGGCTCATCCACAACTTACCTGCACTTTCTTAGCACTTCCTCACCTCCCCATTTGTGACCCCACCACTACCATTCACCCCAATCCTCATCCAATGTGATGTCTCTGTCTCATACTCACCCTCTGATGCATCTCTTTCAGGGTCAGCCTCACACAAAGCAATGCATTCATCGGCCGACCACTTCACCATCACTCACTAACACGTCTGTACTTTCTCCCCTTCTAGGAGAAGAGAGCTCAGAATGCATGGGAGAGGGTGAGGACTGGAGGGGGGGCCACAACAAATAGTGGTCCTCACAGATGCGGAGTAGGACGCCCTGCAGATCAGCCGCACCCTCGAGTGCCTGTCCGTCGGGGACACCGAGACTGGCACCCCACAAACACCTGGTGACACAACTGGTGAATGCAGCCATCGCCCCCCCCCACCACCGCCCCATCCGTATGTTCTTCCCCTATTTGTAAGATTTTTTTCTCCTGCGCCTCTAGCTTTCCTCATCTCATGCACCATTTTGTAGCATAGAGATTATTATAAATCAGGGAAGAATCAAAATGTTAGGCATTCACTCTCCAGTTTTCCTTTCTTCTCTTAGAGGAAACACTTTGGCCATGATTTTATCTCGGAGTCGGGAACCGGGAATCTGCGATCACAATTCAATTAAAGGTGAGCATTTGTGTTTCCGGGTTTCCCCCTTTGAGTGGGTGGGCGATCCAGTCCACCAGTTTACCGCCCGTGTGCTGCAGGTGAAAATTATCCCCGATGTTATTTATTCATTAAATATGTTCAGCAACAAGGTACCTCAAGGAAATGCGTTTCCATCACCACAAAGTGAACCAATGAGAGAGGCAGAGATAAAAACAGAAAAAGATGGAAACACTCAGCAGGTCAGGCAGCATCTGTGGAGGGAGAAACAGGCTTAACGTTTCAAGTTCTCTCTCCACAGATGCTGCCTGACCTATTGAGTGTTTCCAGCTTTTTCAGTTTTTATTTCAGATTTCCAGCATCCGCAATATTTTGCTTTTGTTTTAGAGAGGCAGAGATGTTGCTCTCCACTCCAATCCCATGAGGTGTTTTGACATTATCAGTGCAAGTGACTACTATCCACTGTCACTTATTAGTGCCAGAAAAGGACTAATTTAACATTTTCTGGGTCACTTGTTTTCTTCTGGCCTATAGTTGTTTGAATGTGTTTGCTTTTACTGGGCATTATCTGGGCATGAGGCTAAACATTGTAGATGCTCTAGACCAGTTGTTCATATCAATGTGCAAAAAACACAACTAAGAAAAATTAAGTTTCAAAAAAATATTCAAGTTCTTTAGCGGTACTATGTTTGGACTGAGAATCATCTGTGCTAATCGGCTTTGTTTGAAATGAATCCATTATTCAGTGATTCAATAGGTTCAATATGCATCTGAGCCAAGAAGCCAGGCAGATTTGAGAGACTAATTATATTCATGGTGATATTGTGCCAGCAATTGTATGAAGAGCCCCACACAAGCACGTGCAGCTTTACTTCAAATCATATAGGTAGCAGGCAGCCCAACTGCCCAAGGATACTGAAATAATATGTCTTGGTCATGGTGGAAAATAAAACTGCAGCTGCCAAATATTTTACTTCATTGGGGTAATTTTCTGACTTCAAACTCTCAGGAGGGAGTCTCGCCTGCCAAGTGCACATATTGGAAATTTGGGCGCACACTGCCGGGAGCTAGAAGTCAAAAAGTTACCCTTTAGATTTTATATTGGGGCAATTTTAATCTTACCCGCCAGTCGGAAAACCAACACGATTGGATGGAACACTGGTTTTACACCCCACTCGATTTTACTCTCAATTGAAGTCAATGGAGAGTAATATCAGACGGTGCAAAATCGGCATTCCCCCGACCCCTTTGGTTTCCTGACTGGTGGATTAGGTTAAAATTGCCCCCATTGAAAGTAGGAATTTTATTTTGTACATATTAAATGTCTTGCAAATGCATGCATTTTTGAGTAATAAATCTTAGTTATTGCCTCCTGTGACACTCTTCTGTCATGTTTGCCAGCCCCCTTTCCTAACATGCCACCCATCCTCTTCCTCCACTGCAAGCTTGAGCCACCACCAGACCATCCCTGCAACTGCCGCCTTGACCCGACCCCACCTTCAACATCCAACCCCATTATCCTGAGCTCCATTCCCCTGTCCCTGCACCCTAGGTTGTTACAAGGAATTGCTTTTATGCTAGCATCACCTTCCCTGCGCTGTCACAATCTGGAACTCCCATCTCATCCCACCTCTGCCATAATCCCAGAACTTAGAACCTTCCTCCCGGCTACTCCCACACCCCACCAATGCCACAACTCATCACCATTCTGCCACCACTGCCTCGCCCGAGTACTGCTTCCCAGTCCATCCATTTCCTGGGATTCCACCCTCCCCACAACGCCCCCCACCCCCCACACACACACATGCACTTACTATGGCTCATCTGATTTAGTTTAGTTACCTCTATATTGAATATACATTGTCTTGAATATTTTCATTAAAAGAACATAATATCATTTTTTTCCGTGAAGGAAGCAGACTTCCTTTGATGTCTCAGTTCTGCTACCCTAAAAGGTCTCCATCTTTAACTTTGAACTCGAGTGCAATTGATAAGCAAGTTGCCAAAATGTAAATTATTGATGGTATAATCTTGATCTCCTGAGACAGACCAAGCTCTAAAATGTTTGTGTGGGCCCATATTAATATAGAAACAACAGACTTGTAGGCTGTTTATCCTGAATACACTAGGATAATATCTTATTGTGTCCTGAATACTAGGACCTTGCCATGGATTGGAGGAGGAGAATTTCCAATGATTCAATGGCCTGCTTTAAATCACGTCTAAAGTGAATTGGATGATAGTATGAACAGCCAGATCTCACCGTTAACTTTTCTTCAAGAAGTAAATCAAGAGAAGGATGTTTAGTTTGATCCAGATTGTTTTGATGATTTTCTCAACTTTATTACTTTAACGAAGGACGGCAGACTTTAAAATTCTTTCCATCTGACTCACTTTGAAACATATGGATTTCCTAACCTCAACGCTGAATTTAAAACTCCTAATAACTACCAAAACTGATTCATGTTTTATTTCTAAATAGTTAATTTTTACTTCTTCATTAAATTATAACCTAAGGGAAAAGCAGAAACTAATTAGAGTAATAAGACTTTCTATTTTAAAAGAGAGATGTAATCTAACTGGTGGCAAAGGTGGGAGAAAAAGAACAGAAGATGTTTATCCAGAATCGTCCTTATCTGATGCAAAACCTAGAAGGTGACCATGGTTCGATCAGAAACTATCTTAATGAGACGTAGCATGTGGGATAAAATGAATAAAGTGTTCATGTTTTACAGGTGTTGTTCCAAGCCATTTTTTTTTCAACTTGTCTTTCTGACATGTTTCCAAACACAAAAACATATGCTGATGAATTTCATGGATTATTACTGCCTTAGAGAGGGTGCAGTAGAGATTTACTAGAATGATTCCAGGGATGAGGGACTTTAGATACGTGGATAGACTGGAAAAGCTGGGGTTGTTCTTCTTGGAACAGAGATGGTTGCGAGGAGATTTGATCGAGGTATTTAAAATTATGAAGGGTCTAGACAGAGTAGATAGAGAGAAACTGTTCCCATTGGCGGAAGGGTCAAGAACCAGAGGACACAGATTTAAGGTGATTGGCAAAAGAACCAAAGATGACATGAGGAAAAACTTTTTTACACAGCGAGTGGTTAGGATCTGGAATGCACTGCCCGTGGGGGTGGTGGAGGCAGATTCAATCATGGCCTTCAAAAGGGAACTGGATAAGTATTTGAAAGGAAAAAAATTGCAGGGCTACAGGGAAAGAGCGGGGGAGTGGGACTAGCTGGATTGCTGTTGCATAGAGCCGAATGGCTTCCTTCCGTGCTATAACCTTTCTATGATTCAATGATTCTATATTGTTTGTATTCCCAATTAGAGGGGTGAACATTGACAGCAGGATCATGGTTTATCCAAAGGGTTTGAAAATTGTGAATTTACAGTGCAACAGCTATTTCTGCCCAATATAGAGGAGAACCTAACTTTTGAAAACGATTCCCATGTTAAGAACAAATCCAGACTTACTTATAAGAGTGGTATAGAGAATTTGCTTAAATCAGGTTCACATTGTTTTGTTCCACTTGATATACATATTCAAAAGGCATTTGAGGTCTATTTACTCAAAATATAAATTTGCCTAATTTTTATACAACTCATATAACCGAAGGGCCTGTGTAAATAAACAAACAAGGACAATTGTTCAGATATTTAAATTCTACTTCCAAAATGTTCAACTTCAGTTCAAATTCACATGATATCACATACTATCATTTTCCTATCTAAGAGGAAGACAATATAAACTTCTCCGATTTCTCCCTTCAACCCCACCTTCTCCTGATGGCACTGATTCATGAGGAGGTGCAGTTAGATAGGTATTACCAGCCCTCCAGTATCTCATCTCTTCCTTCAGTTTGAGCCTGTATAATACAGCGGTAATTTCCTGATTTCACTCTCGGTGATTGAGGCATCCCACTAAGAGCACAAAGTTGGAAAATTATTCCTCGAGATCTTGATGGGCTATTTGATCATGGGGTTTATCAAAATGAAGCCTGTCCTCGGCCTAAATCCACACATGCATACATACTTTCAGTAGGGGTCACCAGACAGAAATCAAGAGCAGCAACTCAAGCTTTAGTCAATGAGACAACCTTACTGAATAAGACACTTTTCGTATAAAAAGTGTATTCTGACTGACTCCAATGCATTCTTGCTGACCTAACCGGCTGAGTGTTTTCTGTTTTTATTTCAGATTTCCAGCATCTAGAATCATAGAATCATTGAAAGGTTAGAGCACAGAAGGAGGCTATTCTGCCCATCGAGTCCATGCCAGCTCTATGCAACAGCAATCCAGCTAGTCCCACTCCCCCACCCTATCCCTGTAGCCCTGAAAATGTTTTCCTTTCAAGTACTTATCCAGTTCCCTTTTGAAAGCCATGATTGAATCTGCCTCCACCACCCCCTCGGGCAGTGCATTCCAGATCATAACCACTCGCTGCGTAGAAAAGTTTTTCTGCATGTCACCTTTGGTTCTTTTGCTAATCACCTTAAATCTATGTTGTCTGGTTCTTGACCCTTCCGCCAATGGGAACAGTTTCTATCTATTCTGTCCAGACCCTTCATAATTTTAAATACCTCGATCAAATCTCCTCTCAATCTTTTCTGTTCCAAGGAGAACAACCCCAGCTTCTCCAGTCTATCCACGTAACTAAAGTCCCTCATCCCTGGAATCATTCCAGTAAATCTTTTCTGCACCCTTTCTAAGGCCTTCACATCTTTCCTAAAGTGTGGTGCCCAGAACTGGACACAATACTCCAGTTGTGGTCGAACCAGTGTTTTATAAAGGTTCAAATTAACTTCTTTGCTTTTGCACTCTATGGGCCCGATTTTACCAGGGGTGTGGGTTCTGGGCGGGTGGGCCAGCTGACGCGTTGAAAACGCGCCCGGTGAAATTAGTGGGTTGCCCGCGCGATCGTAGCAGGCAACGCACTAATTGGAACCACTTACCTGCTCCTCCGGGTTCCCCGATGCTGATCTGTGCGTCAGGCGGGCTGCGCATGCACAGTAAGATCTGTCAGCTGGAGGCGCTCTATTTAAAGGGGCAGTCCTCCACTGACAGATGCTGCCACAAACAGCAAAAATTACAGCATGGAGCAGCCCAGGGGGAAGGCCGCTCCCAGTTTACTGATGCCTCACCCCAGGTATCATTAGATGGGGTGAGGAGGAGGGGGAGGACAGAGATCTTCCACCCGGCGGGCGGGAGGAAGCGGCCTGCCTCTGCCACCAAGAAGGCCTGGCTCGAGGTGGCAGAGGAGGTCACCTGCGCCACCAACATATCGCCCACCTGCATACAGTGCAGGAGGCGCTCCAATGACCTCAGTAGGTCAGCCACAGTGAGAACACTTACTCATTCCCCTATACTCCGTCTGCCACAACACTGCCCCCACCCCACATCTCCTTCAGCACTGCCAACACTACTCTGTTACATCACCCCTCATACCCACTCAAACATCATCCTCATCGTACCTGCACCTACTCACCTCGCGAGTACTCATCCCGCCACTACCACGCAACCCAATCCTCATACAATCTCATGGCTCTATCCCATACTCACCCTCTCGTGCATCTCTCTCACGGCCAGCCTCACTCAACCTGCCACCACCTGTGCTGCAGCCACAGGGCATGCATCACATATGTGCAGTAGGCAGCGTAAGACAAACGTGTCGTGAGCATGAAGGGGATGCACAAGGGTGTTTGAGGGTTTGTCATGGTTCTTACATCTATTGACTTAAAGAACAACACACATCACACATTATATTGGCACCAATACTGCCATGTCTTCGCGAATCCTGACCGGTTTGTGGAATAATGCCCGCTCCTGGGTATCCCTATGAGGACCCACCACTGATGCCACCCAGTGTGTCACTGCAGAGTGGGTGTAGGTGTATTTGCAGGGCTCTTCTGCGCAGACGACTGAGAGACATCGGGGATGTCCCCGGTTGCAGCCTGGAAGGCTGTGGAGCAGAAGTTCGGGAGGGCAGTGGTGACTTTGACAGCGACAGGTAAGAAGATGGTGCTCGGGCCAGCCAGGAGCAGCTCGGCATGAAAGAGGCTGCAGATGTCCACGGCTACATGTCGACTGACTCTGAGCCTCCGTGTGCACTGCTGCTCAGAGAGGTCCAGGAGGCTGAGCCTCGGTCTGTGGAACGTGTGGCGAGGGTAGTCCCCTCTGCGACACATCTCTCTCTGCGGTAGCCCTCCCTCCTGCTGTACAGGTGGATGTGTCACAGCACTCTGTTGTGGAGCTCCACGTGTCAGAGGTGGACGGCGTGGATGGCGAGGCTGGTGAGGCTGGTGATGCTGTTCGTCCTCCGAGGAAGTCATGACTGCAGCTACGGCGGCCCCCATCCGCAAGATGTACATCTGAGGGGGTCCGCAAGGTAGGTACATGTCTCTGGACCCCGGGGTAAGTGTGCAAGTTAGTGACTTCGACCATCAGGAGGAGGGTGGTGGAGGCCAAACTTTGTCCCAAGTGACAGAGCGTCCTCCTGCAATGGCTGAGGGTCTCTCCCCCCACCCCCCGACCTGTCAAATGGACCTTTGCAGCTGCCACAGGCTGACGGCTGCAACACGTCCATTTCAACTAGGACTGTTTCCCCCAGTGTGTGAAACAGTCCCATGTTTATCCAAAATCACACACAGTCCCTTAATCAGGTCAGTTAATGACCTGAACAACCAAAGTAAATACACTCAAGTGGCATCCCGCTGGCTTTAATTGCCTGCGGGATTCCCACCAGCGGGGGCTGCGCACGCACCCCCGCACGTCAGCGCGGAACCCGGAAGTGGGCGGGATCGAGGCGTGATCCGGTCCCGCTCCTCCATTTCGGGATTTTCGAGGCCCCCCCCGCCGAGAACGCACCCGAGAGCGGGTGCTAAAATCGGCCCCTATGCCTCTATTTATAAAGCCCAGAATCCCATAATGCTTTTTTAACCGCTTTCTCAATCTGCCCTGCCACCTTCAACGATTTGTGCACATATACCCCCAGATCTCTCTGTTCCTGCACCCCTTTTAGAATTGTACCCTTTAGTTTATATTGCCTCTCCCCGTTCTTCCTACCGAAATGTATCACTTCACATTGTTCTGAGTTAAATTTCATCTGCCAGGTGTCCACCCATTTCACCAGCCTGTCTATATTCTCTTGAAGTCTATCACTATCCTCCTCACTGTTTACTACCTTTCCAAGTTTTGTGTCATCTGCAAATTTTGAAATTGTTCCCTGTACACCCAAGTCCAAGTTATTAATTTATATCAAGAAAAGCAGTGGTCCCAGCACCGACCCCTGGGGAACACCACTGCACACCTCCCTCCAGTCCAAAAAACAACCGTTCACCACTACTCTCTGTTTCCTGTTACTAAGTCAATTTTATCTCGGTGCTGCTACTGCCCCCTTTATTCCATGGGCTTCAATCTTGATGACAAGCCTATTATGCCGCATTTTATCAAACGCCTTTTGAAAGTCCATATACACCACATCAACTGCATTGCCCTCATCTACCCTCTTTGATACCTTATCAAAAAACTCCATCAAGTTAGTTAAACATAATTTGCCTTTAACAAATCCGTGCTGGCTTTCCCTAATCAATCCACACTTGTCCAAGTGACTGCTAATTGTGTCCCAGATTCTAAAAGTTTTCCCACCACCAAGATTAAACTGACTAGCCTGTAGTTGCTGGGTTTATCCTTACACCCTTTTTTTCTGCAGTCTACTGCTTTGTGCTGTCTTGCTAAACTGTCTTTAATATGTAATTGAAAGCCTTGTGAGGGAAGGTTCAAATCTGAAATAGTAAGGTGATGAAATAAGTGTGATGTTTGTCACAGGCAATGGCCAATTAAGTCATTGACCTTACAGTGGATGTCAGATAGAAAGCGATGTCTGACCTGCAGCATGTAGAAGAAGGCGTGAACGTACTTTGGCACCAGTAACACTGCATAAATCAATAAATGTGCTTCAAAGACGGTCTCATTTCAAAATTCTGAAATTTGTATTGCACTGTTCTGGAGGAACCTTTCATAAAGAAAGCAGAATAGTTGCCAAAAAAAAAGAGCCCCATGAAGGTCACCATTGAAGACACATAATCCATAGTGAATAATGCCAGTGCTATAATTTAATTAGGAGCCCATCTGTCACTTTTTGTTTGATGAGCACTAAATGTCCAATTATCATTTAATATCTGCTCTAATCAGTTCTGGCAAATTTCTCAGGCACGGGAAAGCTGACATTAATTGATGGAAACAAGAATGCAGGTGCCGTTGATTGGAGGAGCTGTTGCAACTCTTCTGAGCTAAAATGATCAGAAACCAAGAACGGAAATGGCACCAAAAGCACAAGTCCTTAAAGTAACACATTCATCTAATCAAGCACAATGAGAAATTCTCACATGCTAAGCAAGCAATATTTTAAATCACTTTAACCTAAAATAATATACACAGTGACATATCCAGGCTATTCAACTTTTTTCTATCTTATGGTCTTTTATTCTGTTTGTGAGGCACATTAGTATTCGAGAATGGATTTTTTCCTTCCACTTTTACATTTATAACATGTAATTCCAGCAAGCATATAAGAAGGCTGGGTTAGAAATTAGGGCTACAACAGTCTAGCCACAATTCTCCAACCCACGCTCGCTCCGAGTGCAACTTCTCACTGACAGCACAGGATTGTGAAATCCCCACATAATCTGCTCAGCAGCTGAGTCACCGTGCACATGTTCGCCCTGTTGATTATTAATATTCTTAAATACCTGCTGTTCAGGAAGCCCACGGTGTAATGTTAAGTAACAATAACTTGTAAGGTGGTCTGAAAGTAAACGCGATTATATTTCTCTACTTTTACAGGTTGCACTCATGTTACTTTTCGTAGAATCCTTGTAGGCCAGGAGGAGCAGGAGTGCTCTCCCATTCTCAGCAAGGAGTTCTTGGGCCTCCCTAAACCCGGCCTTACCTCTCTCTTCTGGCGCCGGCGTCGCTGCCAAAGTCCCTGTCCTGCATTAACTTCATGCCGGGGACCATTCCCTTGGATCTCCAGATCTTGACCCAATATTTCCTCCCGCTCGCCGGCCCTGATGTCAGGCTTCAGGCGAGGGACTGTCGTGGAAATGAGGCCCAGGAGTTAAAATGGCCCTGGCCTCACGCTGAGTGCCCGCCCCATACCCCCACCCACACCAAACGTGCTCCCAGTTAAAATTGACCCCAATGTCACTTAACACCAGCCTCGGAAGAACAACTCCAACTGCATCTCTGTAATATTTACATACATGAAATACATTGAAGTTACAACCCAGAAACAGGTCACTCAGCCCAACCCATTGGTGTCAGCATTTACTCTCCATAACAAACAAATCACATTTATCCACCCTGTTCCTTTACTGCATTAAAGGCACTATATAAATTGTTGTTGTTGCTGTTGTTTCGGGCACAGGGACTCGATAAAATTGATACAAGTAAAGCAACAGTAATGAAACAAATAATAGCACTAAAGAGTGACAAATCCCCAGGACCAGATGGTTTCCATCCCAGGGTTTTAAAGGAAGTAGGTGAGCACATTGCAGATGCTCTAACTATAATCTATCAAAGTTCTCTAGATTCAGGAACTGTCCCTCTAGATTGGAAAATTGTAAATTTCACTCTGCTTTTTAAGAAAGGAGAGAGAGGGAAACCGGGGAATTATAGACCAGTTAGCCTAACATCTGTTGTGGGGAAAATGCTGGAGTCTATAATTAAGGATAGGGTGACTGAACACCTCGAGAATTTTCAGTTAATCAGAGAGAGCCCAGCATGGATTTGTGAAAGGTAGGTCATGCCTGACAAACCTGATTGAATTTTTTGAAGAGGTGACTAAAGTAGTGGACAAGGGAATGTCAATGGATGTTATTTATATGGACTTCCAGAAGGCATTTGATAAGGGCCCACATAAGAGACTGTTAGCTAAGATAGAAGCCCATGGAATCGAGGGAAAAGTACAGAGTTGGTTAGGAAGTTGGCTGAGCGAAAGGCGACAGAGAGTAGGGATAATGGGTAGGTACTCACATTGGCAGGGTGTGACTAGTGGAGTCCTGCAGGGATCTGTCTTGGGGCCTCAGTTATTCACAATATTTATTAACAACTTAGATGAAGGCATAGAAAGTCTCATATCTAAGTTTTCCGATGACACAAAGATTGGTGACATTGTAAGCAGTGTAGATGAAAACATAAAATTACAAAGGGATATTGATAGATTAGGTGAATGGGCAAAACTGTGGCAAATGGAATTCAATGTAGACAAATGTGAGGTCATCCACTTTGGATCGAAAAAGGATAGAACAGGGTACTTTCTAAATGGTAAAAAGTTAAAAACAGTGGATGTCCAAAGGGATCTAGGGGTTCAGGTACAGAGATCATTGAAGTGTCATGAACAGGTGCAGAAAATAATCAATAAGGCTAATGGAAAACTGGCCTTTATATCTAGAGGACTGGAGTACAAGGGGGCAGAAGTTATGTTGCAGCTATACAAAACCCTGGTTAGACCGCACCTGGAGTACTGTGAGCAGTTCTAGGCACCGCACCTTCGGAAGGACATATTGGCCTTGGAGGGAATGCAGCGTAGGTTTACTAGAATGATACCCAGACTTCAAGGGTTAAGTTATGAGGAGAGATTACACAAATTGGGATTGTATTCTCTGGATTTTCGAAGGTTAAGGGGTGATCTGATCGAAGTTTATAAGATATTAGGAGGAACAGGTAGGGTGGATAGTGAGAGACTATTTCCGCTGGTTAGGGATTCTAGGAGTAGGGGGCACAGTCTAAAAATTAGAGCCAGACCTTTCAGGGGCGAGATTAGAAAACATTTCTACACACAAAGGATGGTAGAAGTTTGGAACTCTCTTCCGCAAACGGCAATTGATACTAGCTCAATTGCTAAATTTAAATCTGAGATAGATAGCATTTTGGCAACCAAAGGTATTAAGGGATATGGGCCAAAGGCAGGTATATGGATTTAGATCACAGATCAGCCATGATCTTATCAAATTGCGGAGCAGGCACGAGCGGCTGAATGGCCTACTCCTGTTCCTATGTTCCCATATTCCTTCAACACCTTTCCCTTCAACACCTTTTCCTTCATCTACCTATCTTGAATATTGGCATAGTTCCTGCTTCAACTACTAACCCTGAAAATGAATGCCACAGCCTCACAACTCTCTGTGTGAAGAAGTTTCTCCTGTTCTCCGTTCTAGATCTCTTACATTTAATCTTGTATCCATGGCCCTTCAACTACTTGAAACAGTCTGCTTCTATCTACCCTGTCTCATCCTTCCAGAATTTTGAAAACTTCTATCATATCACCCTATAATCTGGGTTGTTCTAACAAAAATGCCCCAATTTTTTAAGTCTTTCTTCGTATTTGTATTTCCTCATATCAAGCAGCATCCTTTTCCTTTCGTTTTTAAATTATTATTCTTCTAGCCTTCATAGGCTTTTTGCTTCAATTTCAATTGATTTCTGACCTCTTTATTTATCCATGGCATCCTAAAACTACTAGCAGTTTCCTTCTTTTTTAATGGAAGACACTTATTCTACTTCCATGTTCTACTTATACCATCAGTCTGTAATCAGATTATCTGAAAATTGCTTCATGGTGTCATAAGGAAGCTGCTTCGCTGAAATATATACCATGGTTCTTAGCCCTGTCATAGTCTGTGTACCTTACTAATTTTAATTTATGTGCAAATATGCATTATGGGATGAATATATCATTATGCATTTTTCTTTAGAATGCGAGTAGCTTTTGGACAAATTGCATCAGTTTGGATTAAAACTGATTAAAATAAAAGAAAAAAAACATTTTAAATATGGATCAGCACAATACACATACTGCATGCTAGTTCTATTCTTGAAGGCAAATGAAAACAATTCGTTAAGTTAGAGGCCTGGAGGCTGAAATCTTTAGCAGTATCATGTCCCTGCCATCCAACAGAAACATAATTGGTTTGCAATATCTGCGATTACCTGGAGGCAAATGCTACAATTGTTCTTCTTATGGTAAACCCTCAGTATGGTACACCCTCACTAATTGCTATTCATGTAAGTGGTCAATTGGTCAATACCAATTAAATTGATATTTTCTGGAGATTGACAGCTCGAAATCCAGGCAATAGATCTGAACAAAAACACATGTGGATATTCCAGCAAAAAGGTCCTTGACAACTTATAACTAAAGATGGAGACCATCTGCATGAAGCAGACCATAAAGGAAATGGTGACAATGGGAAGAGATCAGCATGGGACACTTAAGGATGTCAAGTGTCCAAGTAAATTCCATCCAGGAGGTGTGTGAAGACCTGTTTAGCTTTTTTACATGAAAAGGACACTAGTCTTCGATTATTCCGATAAAACTGCAGAAGGTCAGATCAGTGGGCATTCTGAGTCTCGTCAACATATTCCCATCTACCCAGCTAACCAAACACCATCATTAGTCTATGAGTTACAAGCCTGTCTTCTGTCAGCTTGCTGCTAACTTGAACCTGGAAGAAGCACAAACTCTTTCATAGAGTTTGGTTTTACTACTCTCTCCCATTCCTGTATTTAGCCTTACCATCGCAAATTATGTCATTTTGTAGAGGAATCGGTTAGATTTCTCACTACTGCACCTTTATGGAACAACTTGCAATTCCAATCAGTGGGAAGCTTAATACTTGTTTGTTTGGATCCAAGCTAACATTCAACACACTGCAGAGGACTTGCTTTATGAAGAAACTTTGTTTTCTCTATCTTTGAGTATCTCTGACAAAATTTTAATCTATATCCTAATCATATTTTTCATTATTTTCAGATCTGAGCTTCTATTAGATTACTTTAGGAGAAGGACTTGACTAGATTCAATTTATCAATGTTTAAATGACTAATTGAACTACATATCAATATATTTTGTACCAAAGTTAGTTACTTCTGGCTATCTCTGAGGTCAATGTACAGACTGGAGAATGTTCTTTGGAAAACAGCTGGACAAGTCGGAATAATCTAATATTTGCAAAGTAGTAAGTACGATTGCATCTATGTTCACCCATAACCAATCCATGTTAAATTTCTGAACATGTAAAGTGTATTTGATCATGTATATAGGGTTTCTCCCTAAGGAAAATTGTTAGAGGTGTGATTTCATAGATAAACTTTTCTATTATTATGGAAGTTAGTTTGGAGTGACTTTCTTCAGATGTAACATTTGATGATCTGAGCATCTTGAGGTATTTTTGCTGGGTGCCAGCGGCTGCCCTGGGGCACTTGTTTTCCACCCACAGGCCTCTGGGCCTATGCCAATAAGTCCTGGGCCTCCCAATGGATTGGGCCTCCCGTTGGAATTATTGGGTGGCCAGCAGGCACGCTCCGCCGGTCACCACCCATACACTACTCAAGGGAGTAATCGACCTCATTGTATATGAACAGGTTCAAATTCTAGGACTTAATAAAAACAAAACTGAAGCTTATCCAAGCTGCTCTGTCACAACAAACCAAGTACACACCAGCACACATGCCTAGAGGCTTGGTTTTGATCCAAAAGAAAGAAGAAAATCAGTGTTTTAGAGATGCCATTTTAAATTTCACAGAATGATAAGGACAAAGATATTGAAAACTTACAAACATGTAAAATTCTGACAGGGCTAGACAGACTGGATGCAGGGAGGACGTTTCCCCTGGCTGGGGGGTCCAGAACGAGGGGTCACAGTCTCAGGATATGGGGTAGGACATTTAGGACTAAGATGAGGAGAAATTTCTTCACTCAGAGGGTGGTGAACCTGTGGAATTCTCTACCACAGAAGGCTGTGGAGGCCAAGTCACTGAATATATTTAAGAAGGAGCTAGATAGATTTCTAGACACAGAAGGCATCAAGGGGTATGAGGAGAGAACGGGAATATGGTATTGAGATAGAGGATCAGCCATGATCATATTGAATGGTGCAGCAGGCTCGCAGGGCCGAATGGCCTACTCTTGCTCCTATTTTCTATGTCTACGTTTCTATGTTTCTATAAATATTAATGCCGTTTTGTAAGAACTTGTAACTTTCAGAATTTCAATTAGTTTATTTATTTTTTCTTTTCTCCATCTATTTCCTCTTCTTCCCTCAGCGACCACGGTGTGGAATGAGCCAGAGGTCGTGCTTCAGTCAGGAGGTTGAGGCATCGGAGCTTCCTTTTTTGTTTAACAAAGCAGCTCTCGAGGTACCCTCCACAGCACTTACAGATGGCAGGAGAGCAGGGCAGAGGTGGTTACAACAGGTCAGCCTGGCAGACAACACCAGAAGCTGAAGTCTGAACTGATCTTTTCACAGAAAAGACCCTCTCTGCGTCCAACCACTGGTACAACACTTCCCAGGTACGACCTCCCCCATCTAGAAGGACAAGGGCAGCAGGAGCTTATTAACACCATCAAAAGATCTAAGTTCCCTTCCAAGTCACACACCAACCTGACTTGAACACTGCAGAAATGAAGAGGAAGAGAAGCAAAAAGAGTTAGGGGGAGAGAAGAGAAAAAGAGAGCCTGAATCAGAAAATGAGAGGCAGAGAAATAGCAACACAAAGACAACAGAGAGGGAGGTAAGAGAGAGACCATATTCTTCATGTGCAATGCCTCAGAAGACCCACTAGTGTCTGTAAATATAAACCATTATCTCTTTTATCAAAATTTGGCTGTTGCAATCTGCTTTTGCACCATGTAAACCGGTGATTTTTGGCAAAGTTGACACAAACCTGTCATCAATTCAAAAAGTATTCCTTCTTTACAGTATGAGAGTTCCCCTCTGTGTCACACACTGCGTCGAACTATATACATACAATCAACAGCATCTGCATTCTCAACTTAATCCCCCTTACAATTCACAGATGATTACTTCTAAAACCAGCACTTTTTCTCTCACAAAATCATATGACATAAGCATGTGCATACCCAAACAACACAGCCTTTTAAATTGCTCTCTTGTCACATGAACTATAAACAATGGACTAAAATGCTCTTATGCTTCCCAGCACCATAGCAACACCCCACAGCAGTCATTCAAAACATTTTAATCTCATGTGCTATGAAGACCTCAAATCTTCTTTCGACAAATGGTCAACACTATTGAAATCACAGAATACAAAATGAGAAGCAGCAGATTATACAACAGCAAATCAAAACTATTAAAACAGATATTACCTCAGTGTTTAATATTCAAATTTAATATCTCAACAGATTTCCAAAATAAAATTGACTGCAGTCAAGAAGACCTGAACAAATATTATTTACAGACACAGGATCATGGCATCCCTCAGTTGGTTTGTGGATAAATGCACTCCATAGTGAAGTTGTGAGTCACACAGACCAAGAAAGTTCCTGATTTAATTGCTGGACTTTGTTCAATTAGCTGATCTAGCCTGGGAAAGCTTTGTCTGTTAGATATAAACAGTTACAGACAGGGTTACGCAGCAATTTGAATAACAAATAATTCATAGACAGAGTCAGTCATCGGGGGTCATGGGGGGGTGTCGGGGGTCACTGGGGGAGCTCAGTCATCAGGGGTCATCGGGAGAGAGGCCAGGGGTCACCAGAGGAGGTCAGTCATTGGGGGTCATCGGGGGGGGAGGGGTCAGTCATTGGGAGCTCAGTCTTGGGGGTTCATGGGGGTTGAGGGTCGGGGGTCATTGCAGGGGTGGGTCGGAGATTGTTGGGGGGTCGGAGATCGTGGGGAGGTTGTCAGTCGATTGTGTTTGGCGGGTCGCTGCAGGTAGGCTTGTTGGGCCTGGGGGAAGCACTCCTGCTCCTCCAGGCCCACAAGCTGTGCTATAAAGGCACTTACCTGCAGTTTCGTGCTATAAAGGCACTTACCTGCAGTTTCGGGCCTTCTCGCCTCTTCTCACGTGGTGTGAGGTAGAAGGCCTGGGAATCCAGCTCCCAGGGTTTAAAAACAAAAAAATTGTTAAAATGGAGGCCTGTAGCCTCCTTGAAAGCTTTTAGTGACCAACCCGCCTCTTGAGAGGAGGTTGGTCGCCTGCCCCTCATCCTGCCTCTGTTAAAACCGCAAATGGGCGGGTTGAGGTGGGTTGGGGGCGGGTTTTAGATTTTTAAAATTTTCACTGCACCCCCGCCCTAACCCACCCGTTTTTCCCATTTAAAATCATGCCCTCTGTCTCTGAGATTAGATTCTAGTAGCTTCTTCACAATTGATATTAAACTGACAGGTCTGTAGTTACCTTGTTTTTCCCTCCCCCCTTCTTAAATAAATAAATTAACTAACTTAAGTAAAGTATTTAAATAAATAACTGACCCTGAACAAGGGGAAGACCTCTGTCTTCACAATCACCAACTTCCTCAATGATGATACAGCCAATAATGTGGAGTGTACCCTCCTCAAAGTCACTGGGTGGCGCTCCCTCCTGTTATGTGCCGTCTGCTCCTGCAGACAGAGTAGCTGAGATGAGATTAAAATTGTCAGGAGGGTTTACAAAAGCTGGTTCTGTGATCAGTTACTCCCAGTGGGCAGCGGCAGACAAGGGAATGTAGGTCAGGAAATCATGGGCCTGCAGCTAATTAATGTCCTGTCTGGTAGTCATAACTTAGATATCTGAGTGAGGTCTGCAAACTTGTTCAACACCTATTTCCACACACTCCGAATGTTTGACTTAGCATATTTTAATATTATAATCAGAATATAAAATGAATAGTTCCGGCACACACCTTGGAGGTTTCTGATCCAAAATGATGGCTGGTGCACTTCCAGTGCGGGACGGGTGCGCCACCGCCATATTGGACCCTAAGGCACCCATTTCACACCTGAAAAAAGGGGATGGCATGATCGAATTTCCAAGCCCCGTGGTGACAAGACTGCTACAAAAATCATTGTGCCACCGTTCAGACAAATTCAAACCTAAATCGAATTAATCTCAACTCGTACTACCTGTTTATAAACTTAATTGTATTGATTTCAAAATATCCAACTGATCCACTAATTTGGCTGGTTTGAACTTAACTCATTCGTCGTTGACTCAACTCCATTTCCCAGGAAATGGTCCTGGTCCTTTTTTGAGTTTGTATCAACAAAAGGTAATGCCCATAACGCTAATGACAGGGTCAACTGTGGCTCAATTGGTAGCCCTCTCACCTCTGAGTCAGCAGGTTGTGGGTCCAAGTTCCACTCCAGTGCCTTGAGCACAAAATCTAGGCTGACAACTCAGTGCAGTACTGCTTTGCTGTCGGAGGTGTCGTCTTTCAGATGAGACGTTAAACCAAGGTCCCGTCTGCCCTCTCAGTTGGACATTATCTGGTCATTATCACATTGCTGTTTGTGGGATCTTGCTGTGTGCAAATTGGCTGCTGCTTTTCCTACATTACATCAGTGACTACACTTAAAAAGTATTTAATTGGCTGCAAAGTGCTTTGAGATCTCCTAAGGTCATGAAAGGCGCTATATAAATGCAAGTTCTTCTTCTTATATATCAACGAGCTGAAACTGTAATGGGAATCCCTAACGCCTCACAGCCCAACTCTCGAGGTGAACCCTGGCCCCATTTACCATTTCCATGTTCAGATTGAGTGTCAGACATAGACGGATAAAACAAAAGCAGTTCGCTAGGACACTGAAAATAGATTTTCAATCAGCGCAGTTTGCTGGAATTAAACCCAACATATAATCAGAAATATCTTGCCAGGCTCCATTTGAACACAGAGATAAGAAAAAAACACTCTGCATACAACTGAGCAATCTTAGCATTTGTTCTATTTTCTAAACCATTACATCAACATTTGGGAAATGCAAGAAAATAATCTCATTATAATTTGCTCCAGAAAGCTTACCTTTGAATGGCGAACAATGAATTCAAAATAAATTCTCCACTGTACACAAGAACATTAATAGAATCTGCATAATCAGTGAGAAGCAAATGCTGCAGAAATAGTGGATTAACTGGGATGATACCAGGGATCAGGAGCTACAGTTCTGAAGAGACTGGAGAAGTGAGGGCTGTTTTCAATGGAGTTGTGAAGGTTGAGGGGTCACCTGATAACAGTCACCAAGATAATAAAGGGTTGTGATTGGGTAAATAGTGATAGATTGTTTTCACTGGTCAGCGAGGCAGTAATAAGAGGGCCCATATTTAAAATAATGGGGTCAATTTGAACCCCTAGCGGGTTTTGGGTGGGCGGGTGCCACTCACGCTCTGCCCATTTATATGAATTAGGATCTTACCAATGGTGTATGGCTGCGATATGCATATTTAAGCAGCCCTATACCTGTTTCAGGCAGGCGGGCTGCTCGCCTCTTTACAGGCCTGCATCAGGTGGGCCTTGGGCATCAAAAGGGCAGCCGAGGTGCCCCTTCCAAATTTTCAACTGCCGTTTGCCCATTTTCCAGGCGCAAAACAGACGCCGTAAGTTGAATTTCTCCCCAATTCTATCTATAATTCTAAAGGGATTGCACTATAAACATAACACTGGAATAATAGAATCACTGAATCATAGAAATACAGCACAGAAGGAGGGCATTTAGCCCGTCATGCCTGTGCCGGCTCTTGGCAAGAAATGTCCAATTTAGTCCCATACCCCAGCCTTTTCCCCATAACCCTGCAAATTAGTCCTCTTCGAGTACATGTCCAAATGCCTTTTGAAAGTTACTTTGGAAACTGCTTCCACCACCCTTTCAGGTAGTGCGTTCCAGATCTTAACAACCCCCTGTGTGAAAAAATTTCTCCTCATTTCCTCCCTAGTTCTTTTGCCAATTATTTAAATTATTACCGACCCACTTGCCAGAGGAAACAATTTCTCCCTATTTGCACTATCTAAGTCCCTTATAATTTTGAATACCTCTATTAGGTCTCCGCTTAACCTTCTCTGCTCTAAGGTGAACAATCCCAGCTTCTCCAATCTCTCCACATAACTGAAACCCCTCATCCCTGGTATCATCCTGGTAATCATCCTCTCTACCATCTCCAAGGCCTTGACATCCTTCCTAAAGTGTGGTGCCCAGAATTCTATACAATTCTCCAGCTGAGGCCTAACCAGTGATTTATAAAGGTTTAGTATGACTTCTTTGTTTTTGTATTCAATGCCCCTATTTACAAAACTTATCCTATACCTTTCTTAACCACCTTATCAATTTGCCCTCCCACCTTCCCTCTGCACTTGCACCATTCTCAAAATAGTACCATTTAGATTATACTGCCTCTCCGTGTTGTTCCTCCCAAAGTGTATCACTTCACACTTAGCCACACTAATCATCTGCCATGTATCTGCCCATTTCACCAGTCTGTCTATGTCCTCCTGAAGTCTGCTACTATCCTAATACCGACCACAGGGGTAGACTCAAATAATGGTGGGTCAATGGACTAGAGTGAATGCATCATGAGTGCTGCAGGGGAATTGGACATTCACCTGCAGTAGCCATCAAAGATGGTCATACACAAGCTGACCATTGATGGAAGTCCTTGTGTTTCACTCCTGTGTCCAGGAGCACATGGAGTGATAAGGGTGCCAGCAATGAGACCTGAGTTTTTTGAATCCTGCCATTTGAAAAATAAACTTTGGACATTGTACTGTTGATCCCTGTTGTCCATGGGGGAAGTGATGTAACTGCTTGCTCTGGCAAACAATGTATGAGTCACCTGTTTTATGTAACGATGTACTGCAGACTGGTTAATGTCACCGATGTCCCCTCTAGTCCGAGACAAAAAGGCTCAAGACAGCTGTGACCTTTACTGCCATTAGTAATGCTGTGACCTCCCCAGAGCTGGACTGCAGGTCCTTCTATAGCATGTTGCACAACTCTGTCACTGCCTAACCCGGTGATTTGGAGGCCCCATAGGGATTGCTACTCTGTCAGATCAAGTTAATCCCTTGTGACTGATATAGTCAGTTGGCAGGGTAACTGAGGGCAGGAGCTCTTCTCCTGCTCTCACCTCTGGCGTCCAAAAGTTCTACCTTGTCCTCCTCTTCCTCTTCAAGTAGCACATGTGCACATGCAGCCCAGCAACTGAGAACACTCGGTTTATGTGGACGGTTTAGCACATTACCTGCAACCGGCATTAGGGAGGAAATTGGAGGTGAATTGATGCCTTTCCTATGATGTTTGCATGTTATCCAAATCTCAGTGTCTAGGTCAGGCACAATCTTGCTGCCCCTGTCAGAGCCACAGAAATTCACGTCAAACGCAAATGGGGCAAGCCATGAGTCTCTGCCCCTTTTTCCTCTAACTAATGCTCAGGAAATAGGTATTTGTGGGCGTTAGGCGGAAGAAAATTATCCCCCAGATGTCGCACACCAGATATCACACATTGGTGGTAGAGAGTTTACAGGTACAGTGAAAGCATGGTTGAGCCTTTTGGAGATAGCAAGGTAGAGGTACTGGGAGAGAGAGCTCCAGAGGGTGGGGACATAATGCTTGCAGGTGTGGCCACTGGTAATGGAGTGGAGAGAATGGGGAATGAAGGCTGTACTGGGGGCATAGGCTGGAGGAAGAAGTGAAGGGAGGGTGGGGGTGATGCCAGGGAGGATACTCAAAAGCAAGAATGAGGATCTTGATGTCAATTCACTGGGGGGAGGGGAGCCAGTGATAACTTGGTGAGGTCAGTGCTGATGAGGGACAATCTTGGTGCAAGTGAGGATGCAGGGTCTAGCTTTTTGAATGAGTTGTACCTTGTGTGGTGAAGGCTCAAGGTAGGGGAGCCAGCAAAGCGAGCAAATGGCAAAATTGAACATAGATTTAATTAAGATGGAAAGGTATAGGCAAAACTGGGGGTTGTTACAGACGTCAAAGAAAGCAAGCTTGGTGGTGCATCAAATATGGGGAAGTTGAGCTTGGAGTCGAGCAGTACAATGAGGTTACACACTTGTAGGCTTGATGTTTACCTGGAGCCTGAAATTTACCAGCAGTTATCACTAGCTGCTGATTTACTTCAGCAATTTGAACAGAGTTACAATTACCTGGATTTCCTTATCCAGAACTGTGGCCTTAAAGGCATAGTGTAGGTTAGCAGCTAACCTGACCCAGGTCACACATAAGCAATGACATGGGGAATCCATTAGTTTATTTGCAAAGAACAATATAAAGTACGGTTATATTTAATGCTAATGATGAGCTAGCTTGTCAATTGTGTAACTACTGTTGCTAATGATGAGGTTTCAGATCACATTTATTAAAATAATTTTTTTGGCACGTTAGGAAGGGGTTTCATTGGTAACTGTTGTGTGGCAATGAAAATGTTAATTATTTACAAAGGCGACATCAAGAGACTGTCCCATGCCTGGAGGTTTACACACCAATTAAGAATAGTGCAAATAAGATCTAAGAGTTTCTCAAAATGCTTTACAGTAGAAGCTGATTTCACAGCCTGTGGTAATCCATTCTAGGATAAGTCATCATTATGCAGTAATGACCTTAAAAGAATGTCTTTGGTTGATAAATGCACTTCCAGTTGCTTTCTGATGGCACTTGCTAAAAGACACTTAAAACGTTTGATAAATTCTCCACAAAAGTCACCATGCACAATACAGTACATTAGACATGTATTAGACCAGTGTGTAACTTGGAAGATAGACAACCAAAAGAGCTGCTAATTAATTGTCATAAGTGGAGTTTTTGCGATGAACCTCTTTCTCCATTTTATAACCACTGCCAATATGATAGGACAGCTTAACGGACCTGTGACCAAACAAATATTCAGTTTTCAATGTTAACTTTTATGGTTTCAATAACTTTTTCAGCATCACACAGTGTGATAGTTACAGACTTTACTCAGTAATCCAAATTTCCTAGCGAATATATTCTACATTTTTAATGTCTCTGAGCCACATTCAATTAGGACCTGAATCAACACAAAGCCTAGCATTTGATAAGTAATTCCATGATGCTATGGTCCCAGCAGTAAAGCACACTCACAGGGATTGTGGGTTAGAGAATTGGGGCTGCTATAGGAAATCGGGATCAAAGAACTAGGCCTCAACTTTATCCTCCGCCCCCTTCTCCCCCGCCCCACCCAATGGGCAAGCGGTTAAAGTAATTAAATCTAAATCCTGACTCTGTGCCCAGCAGCAGCAACATGGCGGGAGGAGCCGCCTGGTTGGAAGAGGCTCAGGTAAATCTTAAAACTTTCCCTCTCTTTGAACTCCTTGCAGGCCAAGAGGAGCAGGAGCAGGAGCATCCCCCCCCCCCACCATGCCCCGCAAGGAGTCCCTGGGCCTCCCCACCCTCGGCATCCCCCCGGTCTTCAGGGAATCCTTAGACTCATTATCCCCCCAATTTGTGGACTCAAGGAAATCCCAGCCTCCCCATCCCATGGTGATGTAAGGGATTCCCCTCCACCCACTGACTGCTGGGTCCTTTCGCATAGGTAAGTCATGAGAGACAGTCTAACACAATTTTCAAATATAAATAGACTTTGTGATTGGTTTAATTTGTAATTGAAAGAAAGGAAGACTTATACAGCACCTTTCAGGACCTCAGGAAGTCCCAAATCGCTTTACAGCTAATGAAGTACTTCTAAAGTGTAGTCGCTGTCATAGTGTAGGAAACACAGTAGCCAATTTGCACACAGTAAGGTCTCACCAATGAGATGTGACCAGATAATCTGTTTTTTCAGTGATGATGGTTAAGGGATAAATATTGACCAGCACACAGTGGAGAACTCCCCTGTTCTTTCTCAAAATAGAGCCATGGGATCTTTTAAGTCCACCTGAGAGGGCAGACAGCACCTCCGTTTAACGTCACATCCGAAGGAACAACACCTCCAACAGCGCAGCACTCCCTCAGTATTACACTAAAGTGTCGGCCTAGATTTTGTGCTCGAGTCTCTGGAGTAGGACTTAAACCCACAACCTTTTAACTTAGAGATGAGAATGCTACCAACTGAGCCACAGCTGACCGTTCCTTTTTGAATTTCAGGATGTGTCTATAACTCTTTTTTTGCCAATTTGCGTTGCAGTTTGAAATTTCTATGAGCTGACAGTTGAAAAATCCCATCAGAGGGACAGTTGTGATCTCTGAGAAACCAAATGGCTATTTGAAAATCTCAAAGAGAAAGGTTGATATTCCTGAAGAACAGGTAAAACACTGGGTGGGTGATTTCGACTTTGGGTGATAGTGTAAAACGGGCAATATCGATTCAGCCGCCCGTTATAGATCTCCCGATTTTCATTTCCATTGAAGTCAAAGACTTCAAAAAGGTCAATAATTCCAAAATTAGGAGCTATAGGAGACTAATTATAAAATAATCAAGAATGTTCTATACTGTATAAAGGTGCAAGACAAAATTCACATCACACTGGAAGGCAGAGGGAACAAAGGTTAGAAAATAAACAACAGAGGAGTTCGGCAGTCCTTAAATATATTTACCTCAATACAAGGAGTATAGAAAATAAGGCAGATGAGCTAAGGGCACAAATAGACACGTGGAAGTATGATATCTTAACTATTACAGAAACATGGCTTAAAGAGGGGCAGGACTGGCAGCTCAACGTCCCTGATTACAGGGGTTTCAGATGCGATAGAGAGGGAGATAAAAAACGAGGTGGGGTGGCAATTTTGGTTAAGAAAACAATTACAGTTGTGAGGAGGGATGATATTTTAGAAGGAGCATCAAATGAGGCCTTATGGGTTGAGCTAAAGAACAAAAAAGGGGCAGTCACACTACTGGGAGTGTACTATAGACCCCCAAACAGTCAGAGGGAGATAGAGGAGCAAATATGTAGGCAAATTTCTGAGAAGTGCAAAAACAATAGGGCAGTAATAGTAGGGGATTTCAACTACCCTAATATTAACTGGGATACAAACAGTGTGAATGATGTAGAGGGTGCAGAATTCTTAAATTGCATACAGGAGAATTTTTTTAGCCAGTATATAGCAAGCCCAACGAGAGGGGGAGCAGTTCTGGATTTAGTTCTAGGAAATAAAGAGGGGCAGGTGGAAGAAGTAGTAGTGGGAGAGCATTTTGGTGGTAGTGATCATAATACAGTTAGTTTTAGCATTGTTATGGAAGAAGACAAAGACAGAGCAGGAGTTAAAGTTTTCAATTGGGGAAAGGCCAATTTTACTAAACTGAGAAGTGATTTAGCAGAAGTAAACTGGAAACAGCTACTTGAAGGTAAATCAGTGTTAGAGCAGTGGGAGCCATTCAAAGGGGTGATTCAAGGGGTTCAGGGTAAACATGTTCCCACAAAGAAAAAGGAAGGGGCTGCCAAATCTAGAGCCCCCTGGATGTCAAGAAGCATTCACGGTAAGATAAGGCAGAAAAAGAAAGCCTATGATGGACACCGGGAACTCAATACTACGGAAAGCTTAGAGGAGTATACAAAGTGCAGGGGTGAAGCTAAAAAGGAAATTAGGAAAACAAAGAGAGGGCATGAAAAAATATTAGCAGGTAAAATCAAAGAAAACCCAAAGATGTTTTTATAAATACATTAAGGGCAAGAGGATAACTAAGGAAAGAGTAGGGCCTATTAGAGACCAAAAAGGTAAACTATGTGTAGAGGCGGAAGATGCGGGTATGGTTCTTAATGAATACTTTGCATCTGTCTTCACAAAGGAGAGGGATGATTCAGGGATTGAAGTTTAGGAGAAGGAGTGTGAAATATTGGATGGGATAAACATCCAATATTAAGGGGATGAGCATCTTTGAAAGTGGATAAATCACCAGGGCCAGATGAAATATATCCCAGGCTGTCAAAAGAAGCCTGGGAGGAAATAGCAGAGGCTTTAACAATCATTTTCCAAACTTCACTGGATACAGGCGTGGTGCTGGGGGATTGGAGGACTGCTAACATTGTACCGTTGTTTAAAAAGGGAGCGAAGGGTAGACCGAGTAATTACAGGCCAGTCAGCCTAACCTCAGTGGTGGGCAAATTATTGGAATCAATTCTGAGGGACAGGATAAACTGTCACTTAGAAAGGCACAGACTAATCAAGGACAGTCAGCACGGATTTGTTAAGGGGGGGTCGTGTCTGACTAACTTGATTGAATTTTTTGAGAAGATGACGAGGAAGATCGATGAGGGTAGCGCAATTGATGTAGTCTACATGGATTTTAGCAAGGCTTTTGACAAGGTCCCACATGGCAGATTAGTCACAAAAGTAAAGGCCCATGGGATCGAAGGGAATGTGGCAAATTGGATCCAAAATTGGCTCAGTGGCAGGAAGCAAAGGGTGATGGTTGACAGGTGTTTTTGCGACTGGAAGGCTGTTTCCAGAGGGCTCGGTAGTAGGTCCTTTGCTTTTTGTGGTATACGTTAATGATTTGGACTTAAACGTAAGGGGCATGATTAAGAAATTTGCGGATGACACAAAGATAGACCATGTGGTTGATAGTGAGGAGGAAAGCTGTAGACTGCAGGAAGATATCAATGGACTGGTCAGATGGGCAGAAAAGTGGCAAATGGAGTTCAATCCGGAGAAGTGTGAGGTAATGCATTTGGGGAGAGCAAACAAGGCAAGGGAATACACAATAAATGGGAGGATACTGAGAGGTGTAGAGGAAGTGAGGGATCTTGGAGTGCATGTCCACAGATCCCTGAAGGTAGCAGGACAGGTAGATAAGGTGGTTAAGAAGGCATATGGAATGCTTTCCTTTATTAGCCGAGGCATAGAATATAAAAGCAGGGATGTTATGCTGGAACTGTATAAAACACTAGTTAGGCCACAGCTTGAGTACTGCCCACAGTTCTGGTCACCACATTACAGGAAGGATGTAATTGCACTAGAGAGGGTGCAGAGGAGATTTATGAGGATGTTGCCAGGACTGGAGAATTTTAGTTATGATGACAGATTGGATAGGCTGGGGTTGTTTTCCTTGGAACAGAGGAGGCTGAGGGGTGATTTGATTGAGGTGTACAAAATTATGAGGGGCCTAGATAGAGTGGATAGGAAGGACCTATTTCCCTTAGCAGAGGGGTCAATAACCAGGGGGCATAAATTTAAAGTGATTGGTAGAAGGATTAGAGCGGAAACGAGGAGAATTTTTTTCACTCAGAAGGTGGTGGGGGTCTGGAACTCACTGCCTGAGAGGGTGGTAGAGGCAGAAACCCTCAACTCATTTAAAAAAATACCTGGATGTGCACCTGAAGAGTCATGACCTGCAGGGCTATGGACCAAATGCGGGAAAGTGGAATTAGGCTGGGTGGCTCGTTTCTCAGCTGGTGTCGACACAATCAACTGAATGGCCTCTTTCTGTGCCGTAAATTTTCTATGATTCATTTTAACATTTTAATTTAAAAACAATTCCTTAGCAGACATCCTCGAAAGAAGGTGTTTCTTTAAAAATTTACAGGAAGCAGCATCAACATTTTATGTCGACAGTCGGAGCTTTTCAAATGGAAGATTTGTAAGGAAGACTTTTGCAGACTTCAATTTTGAAATTTGTCTTTAATTCAAATTTGAAAATTATTGCAGGTGAAACCTTGTAATTAGTACTGATGATCAAACTGCAAGTGCAGATTGCTAGCAAAAATTGGCACTAGTTAGGTCAATTGTGTTTTTGTAAATTACAATAAAGGCTTTGTTCTAAATTACCTCAATGTTTAACTAATTCTGTTTAAAAAAATCAGGACGATAGGAAACATGGCATAAATGTAAATAATGATTTGGTGCAGCGATCAAGTTTATAATCTATGTTAAAATGATTCTAATTTTAAAGGAGGAAAAACACAAAAGCTATTTAATTTTGAGACATAAGCCACAAGCACAAAGTATCACTGCTGTAGAATGCTGCCATCTTAATTCCTTGCAGCCCTATAGCAAGCTGAACTTGGTGTGTAACTGAAAATCCTGCTAAGAAACCAGCATCATTTAATAAATAATGTGCGCCTTGCTGAAGTAAGGTGAAGCATTATGAAGTACAACACTAAAGGTCAAACCTATACATTTTCAGCTGCTTCAAACATTTTGCACAATAAATTTATTATTGATTTTCAACCATACGATAAAGATCTGTGACTGAAATTTTCTCCGCCCACGACCAAGAAAGGAACACTTTATCCTGCTTGTGTTACTTCTTTCTTGTTTTGTTTTAAAATGTTATTGAACACCCAGCTATTTTTGCTTTAAAAAAGTTTTTTCTCCCCCTCTTTTCTGAAGCAGCGACTCATGCTGGGATACCAATCCACAGGTACCAGTACATCCCCTCACCCTGCCATGCCCGGTATCTGTCCATGTAGCTATTCTACATGACGGTTAGTGTCAGTCGACTTTTTGATAATGAAGGTGGCAAAGGGGGAAAATCATAGCTGTGTTTGATCTCGCCCTCAACTAACATCTGCACAGATGTGCTGATTCCAGCAGGGATTCCTGGATGGTGATCAGGAGAAGAAACTGTGCCTGAATTCTTCCCCCATCCCACCGCACACAAGCCCAGAGGCACTGAGGCCAATAAAAGTTGAGAGATTAATCAACCCATATTAGGGATGAGAGGGTCGACACCAAGATCTTGTGCTCCGAGAGAATAGGGAGTGGGGAATTGGAAGTGGAGGCCCTACACCAATTCTTTTTTAGGCTGCAGTTTTCCTTTGTTATAGTAATGATGAGTTGATGTCCGGCCGTATCATGTGTGAGCCACATTCCAGCCCCGAATTGGATGCAAGTTAATTTAAATGAACACCACTCACAGTTGCTCAGTATTTGTGCTGGGCTTGTCCTTTTATTTTTGTCTATCCATTTGGAATGGATGCAACAGAAACTGAGTGGGTGTAGGGGCTCTTAACTAGCCTTTACAAGGGTGTTTTGTAAAGTTTACAGTACAGTTTTAGTGCAGCATTCTTGGTGACACTTTTTTTCCCATATTTTAAAAATTTTAATGAAAATATTAGTTTTGGGAAAAATAAATGGCCACCATTTTTTCTCAATCCTTTGCATTAGTTTGTTTCTAAAACATCTCAGTTTCATAGTAGAGGTGGTACAAGATGAAAGAAGGCATGCCAAGAGGATCAGCAGACCCAGACCACACTATAACTCTTGGTGCACCTACTGCCAATTAGACAGTACAGGGATCTCGGCTGCCTCCAGGTCAACAGCTCGGAATGTTGCTGTGTGCAGCCAGGGCAGCTGCAGCAAATTTGAAACATGGAGACGGCACTATCAGTTCCAGCTAGCTTCACAATATCAGGTACTGAGATACCCACAAATGCATCCAAAAGGTGACTAATGCTTTGGTCAAAATTGTCAGCGCTTTTATCTCCTTTCTCAACATTGGTGTTTTTCCCAAAGTGCAGGGAGTCACAGAAGGCTGCCATTTGTCCAACCTGAAGCTCTTTGAAAATTTGAATGTGGTAAGCGTTTATTCTATATTGCACCTTGACTGTATGTCCTGCTGAAGTATGAGAATGCAAGAGATGCAATGAAAGAGCTGTTAGGTTGTATGAAAGCTTAATCCCTCACCTTTCTTCTTGCCTACCACATCTATCCCCCCTGAAACTTTTGGAAAGGCTGACAAATGTTTTTGCATTATTTTTCAGCTTTTCTAAAGGCTGCAGAAATTCCCCCTTGGTATGGAAGACTCATCATGCCACCTTTATGCAATTATCAGCGTATCCTCCCTCATGTTCAAATGGACTTGACCAAAAACTGGGCACACGCTTCTACCAATCAACTTTGGATTATTATCTCAAGCATGACTGAAAATAAGAATTAGATATATCATTTAGTAGCAATTAGAAATGCTCAAATTAATGCTCCATCGTGATTATTTTCTCAACAGTTACATAATATTCCTTTTTCTTTGAACATTAAGAGTTAGGTTTGCAAAGTGAACCACAAAGGGCAGCCCAGAGTTATAGTGGGAGTGCATTGGACTTCGGGTTAGCGAATTCATGAGCTAGAATATGGCCTTGAGTGATATTCAAACTCACATGTCTTTGTTGAATGAGTTTTCAGATTACTCAGCTTGGCTGTGAGATAGATTACACTGCAGCACCAAAAAGATCCATCTCTGGCAGTGGAAAAACTAGCAGTGCCAGTCGCACCCTAAATATCTACATCACCTGCTGGTCAAATACAGCAATACGTTGACGTAAAATGAGGTGAATTTATGCAGTTTATAGTCACCTAATCTCATTGTGGAACGAGGATATTGCAGAGCAAGACAGCTATAGGGTTCCTTTAAGGGGAAATAAGCAATAAATATCGAAGTAAATCGAAGTAGAAGATTGAAATTAGCAGCTGCAGTGGTGAAGAGTCCTCTTTTGAGGCTGGGATTCTTCCTGCATACAGATGAGAATCAGCTGAAATCATTCCCATTCCCGTATACTTGTTTGGCTCACAAGGAGAAGCAATTCAGCATCTTCACACTCCTGTACTAAACAGATGAGTGTTCAAATTCCTGCAGGCCCAGAGCACATTTGTTGTGAAGACAAGCATAAAACGAATAAGACATGGTTCAATTTACAAACAATTAATCAGAATGTGATCCCTTCAATACATTTAAACTGAACATTCAGAGGACTGTGAAAAATCCAGAAGGCAGGCAGTCACAACCGAGCTCTGTAAGTATTTGCACAGACTAGCCTTTTCCTCCTCGAAAAGGAATGTCTTTATTGCCTGCTGCTGATTCACAGCATTCTGTCACCCCTTGTCAGCTCTGGGAAGCTAATCAATGCGGTAATTATTCCACTCTTTTGATCTGGTAATGGTATCAGTGTGGTCTAAGAAGGCCTGAGTACTTGATAAGTTGCCTGTGAACTCCTTGGGAGTTGTTTGAATTAAATACCACCTACTACAGGAAAAAAAATCAATACAGCTGTTAAAATGGGTTCACAGGGACCTTTCAAGTGATTGAATATTACTCCTCTTATGAGACCAATAGCTTCCTTTTTGGCAGACATTTAGTAGCTAAATACTGTTATTAAATTTTCGTAGTTTGTATTCCAGCTGAAAGCCAGGATTTTCATCAGATACATTGAACATATCATTGATTTTGACAGTGTCTTTGAAACTGACGGTACATAGATTCATTAGAATTTATAGTTTCAGATGTATTATTTACTTGAGAGTTATAAAGATGATTTCTCACATGGCAGTATAACTGGATTTGATTGAAAGTTTTAATAACAGTTGAAAGATAAAATATACATATAAATCTATTTGAATAGGGTGACTCATCCCCATCTTAATGTTCTCTCCAGAATTAAACTATTTATCATAAGAGAATATTGCAGCTATCATATGTAAAATGAATCTTAGATTCTTACATCAGGATGTAACCTTATTCCACATCAGCCTGATGTTGCACAGGAGGCCAGAGGTGGAGAGGTCCATAGGACAGTAGCTGGGACGTGGGTCTTAAGGACGTTGTGTAAATAGGATGGAGCATTTAGAGGGATTTGTAAACAAGGGGTGGACGGGGTCCCTTTAGAGCTCAGTGAGGACAGGGGTGATGGGAAGGAGGACTTAGTGGAGACAGAATGCAGGCGACAGAGTTTTGGATGAGTTGGAGTTTGCGTAGAATCCAGCTCACAAGGCTGGTAACGAGGGCATTAGTTATGGAAGTAAGAGTTTTAGTGCCAGGGGGTTGAGGTAGAGGTAGAGGCAGAGGCAAGCAATGTTGCGAGTGTGGAATTATGTGGTTTAATGATGGATAGGATATGGGATTTGAAGTGAAGCTCAGGGTTGAAGAGAACACAGTCATCACAAAAAAACCTTGGTGTTTAGTTGAATTTTGCTTCCTATGTTAATTTCTGTTGCCGTGGAGTGTGCCAATTTTATATTGTTTTACAAGACTTTCCCTCAGTATTGCGGCTTGCAGCTGTAATTGAAGTTGCAGCAAACAAAGTGCTGAGGATGGGAATTCATTTGGGGTTCCTGTTAGATGAGATGAAGGGAAATGAGTTGATGAGGGGATACCAAACAGAGATGCAATGACACCTGAACCATTATGTCCATACCCGTCATTATGTCAGTTTCTGCATTTAAAGACCCAGATACTCCTACCTGGACATGTCAAAGGAGACTGTCATTACTGCATCCACTTTCCAGGGAGGCTGTCATAGAGCTATGCCATCTGCTGCTGGTTAACCTGCAGACAACCTCTACAAGGATGGCTCCTCTCGTACCTGTTAAGATAACCACAACATTGAGTTTTTATGCCACGGATCCTTCCAAGGCCCTGGACGGGACATCTGCCAAATCAACTGTCTACGAAATTCATCAAGCAGTGTTTATAAGGGGAAACTCCTTCATCATTTTCACTTGGAATGAAGGCATCAGCTGGACAAGGCACAAACTTTTACCCAGAGGCAAGGTTTTCAAAAGTGCAGAATGTAATACATGGAACCCAGGTGGCAAAGCTTTTTCCCTACTTGTAAGAGTTCATCCCAATACAGCATATTTGACAAGCAAAATTTGCATTTGAATTTTTACATTGCTCGTTTATTTTGTAATATGTTCTGAGCATTTGGGGCTGTTGAATCTCCTTCATTCATGTGTTTCAATATATACGATACAAAAGAACATCAATAGTAGAGAAAGTGTTAACTTAAAAGAGAGAAATCGTGTACAGACTGTACCATCATTCAAGTAAGGAAGGGAGATCTGCTTATAGAGTACTGCATTTAGACATGGTACATAAACAGAAGCTTTTTGGTACCAACAGTAGCTTAAGTGACAAGATTGGCCCACCAGTGGGCCGACTCTACCAGATTTTCCAGCAGCAGAGAAGGCTCCTTCACTTAAATAATCCTGGCAGCTCAGTGCCACTTGCAGCACATCTAGGGCACCTGCCAGTCTAGACAGACTGGAAAATATGGCAGAGGCTGCAAACTCCATGGGGGAGGGGGCGGGGGGGGGGGTTGGGGGGGGGTTGGAGTCCCCCCACCAAAAGACATGCTCCAATGTGGCCCATCAACCCTCTTTATAATGGGACCAAGAAATATCATCCCAATCTTCAAAATTTTCAGAGATAAAGGACACAATCCAAGCCTGGACCCCCAGGTGGGCCTTATTTGCACCTCTACAGCAGTTGTGTGCCTCCTTCCTCCAGGCTGCTGCTTTTCTGCCAAGTCAGAGATGAAGAAACTCCCAGCCTATGAGTCCCCTACCCCTGCCCATAGTCCCACTGATACAGGTAAACTTGACTGGGATGAATGGAGGTTTTGCCCAAACAAGGCCCTAAAGAAACCAATGCACAGGGCCGGGACTCGGGTTATCTGGTTCCCAGCTTAATTCTCGGTCCTTCTGCCAGATTTATGGTGGGTATGTGCTGGAATGTGCATGGATTTTCAGCATATTATATTTTGTACCTCTAAACATGTAGGAAACTTGGAAAGAATGTTAAGGAAGATTGTTCAATCTCTATGACTTTTGGGGTTGAATTTCCATCGGAGTCCTCCTGATCATCTGCCGTAACTTTGGTGGAAGACTTGGGGAAACCCTGGAGAAAATGCTGTTAATAGGGTTTCCACGGCTCTTCTGCCAAAGTTACAGCAGCAATCAGAAGAACCACCACAGAAATTCACCCCCTTGTTTTGCTCGGAAAATCCTATGACTATGTTCGATTTCTGTAGTATGATCAACTCAGTTTAGCCACTTCAGAGACAGATAAAAGTTCTTTAACCACGCCCAGCGGACTCCTTTCTAATTAAAATAGAATCAGAGAAAGAGATACACCATCAAGGAAGGAATGCAATGAATTCCGAAACACAATACAGAATACCCATTGGAACTGGCCAGAGTCCGATTGAAAAATTAAAGTACCTGTTTTCCCCTCTAAGCTTCTGGTGATAATGTTGATTCTGAGTTTACCTTCTGTATGAGATTTTGCAAAATGGCCCTTTACAGCTTCCTTTGTCTTCCCATGCTCCTCTTGCTGGGGCTGAGTTTAATCCATCTCTGGGGCTTCCATGATGATGCTTCTTTGCAAGGTAAAGTTGTGCTTTATGCTGCAGATTAGCACAATCCTTGACACCTTAGCCAGACTATACTGCAGGACACCTAGAGGACCTGAAGCACTGCATCACTAGGCCAATGGTGTGCTTTATGATTATGATGATGGAAGCCTGTACCTTGTTTTCAGCCTCTGCCATATTTTCCATGAAGTCAAAAGAAATGAAAATGTAAAATGGGTGGCTGATCGATATCGCCTGTTTTACATTATCACCCAAAGTCAAAATTATCATTTCAAGTAACTTTAATGTGCATTTTGGTTCAATTTGAATTTCTTCAAAATTAGTATTTGCTTTTAAACCATCTCTTGGATTATGTGTGTGTCTGGATGCATTTGGTTCTGCTGTCCTTGTCTGGCTCACCCACTGAATGGAGATTAAATAACTCATTCTTAGTGTTCCAAAATTTGCACACGACTTTGAGAATAATATTAAGAACGACTTGTTTGATAGTGGAATCGGTAAAAGCATATTGTGGAATGCTGGGAAGTGGCAGCATGAATATAGCTCACTGCTTATAAAAAAGGGGATCCAAAAGGTTAGAAGCAGAGAAATGTTTAGAAACATCTCATGTGACTAAGAGGTCCCTTCAGACACTTAGCGATCTTAAGAAGGCTAAAAAGGATTTAAACTGCATTGTGACTGTAAAACTAAGATTTACATTTAATCATATCACAGCCATTTTATGAAAGCAGTGACCAAACATCTAAATTATTAGCACATACTGTTAAAAGCAAAGTCATTGGCTCATCCCTTCCACTTCACCCCCCTCAAGCCAAATTCTTAATACTCTTAGGAAGTAAATACCCACTTTACAGAGTGTTACAGGAGATTATTTACTTCAAAGTGTTCAATGATGTAGAGGCCTTTTTTTTTAAGATGTGAACCTCCCTTCAGTCTCGAATGATCAAAGGGATTTGTTGGGCAGACCACAGCAGATTATAAAGTATCAAGTTTTATCTCTTTGATTCCTGCAAGCAAATCTCCATGCCCAACTGTGTCTATAAACAGTTCTTATATAAGACATGTTTAGGAGGGGCTTTTTGCTCCTTTACTGATTCAAACATATATTTAAACATATAAGATTCTGAGAGGGCTTGACAGGGTAGATGCTGAGAGGCAGCTTCCCCTGGCTGGAGAGTCTAGAACTAGGGGACATAGTCTCAGGAAAAGGGGGTCAGACATTTAAGACTGAGATGAAGAGGAATTTCTTCACTCAGAGGGTTGTGCACCTCTGGAATTCTCTACCCCAGAGGGCTGTGGATGCTGAGTCTTTGAGTATATTCAAGGCAGAAATCGATAGATTTTTGGAATGTAAGAGAATCAAGGGATATGGAACATAGGAACAGGAGTAGGCCATTCAGCCCCTCGAGCCAGCTCTGCCATTTGATAAGATCATGGCTGATCTGTGATCTAACTCCATATATCTGCTTTTGGCCCATATCCCTTGAGCTATCATCAATTGCCGTTTGCGGAAGAGAGTTCCAAACTTCTACCACACTTTGTGTGTAGAAATGTTTTCCAATCTCACTCCTGAAAGGTCTGGCTCTAATTTTTAGACTGTGCCCCCTACTCCTTGAATCCCCAACCGGCGGAAATAGTTTCTCTCTATCCACCTTATCTGTTCCCCTTAATATCTTATAAACTTCAACCAGTTCACCCCTTAACCTTCAAAACTCTAGTGAATACAACCCCAATTTGTGTAATCTCTCCTCGTAATTTAACCCTTGAAGTCCGGGTATCATTCTAGTAAACCTACGCTGCACTCCCTCCGGGGCCAATATGTCCTTCCAAAGGTGCGGTGCCCAGAACTGCTCACAGTACTTCAGGTGCGGTCTAACCAGGGTTTTGTATAGCTGCAGCAAAACTTCTGACCCCTTGTATTCTAGTCCTCTAGATATAAAGGCCAGCATTCCATTAGCCTTATTGATTATTTTCTGCACCTGTTCATGACACTTCAACGATCTCTGTACCTGAACCCCTAAGTCCCTTTGGACAGCCACTGTTTTTAACTTTTTACCATTTAGAAAGTACTCTGTTCTATCCTTTTTTGGTCCAAAGTGGATGACCTCACATTTGCCTGCATTGAATTCCATTTGCCACAGTTTTGCCCATTCACCTAATCTATCAATATCGCTTTGTAATTTTATGTTTCCATCTACACTGCTTACAATGCCACCAATCTTTGTGTCATCGGCAAACTTAGATATGAGACTTTCTATGCCTTCATCTAAGTCGTTATTAAATATTGTGAATAATTGAGGCCCCAAGACAGATCCCTGCGGGACTCCACTAGTCACATCCTGCCAATGTGAGTACCTACTCATTATCCCTACTCTCTGTCGCCTTTCGCTCAGCCAACTTCCTAACCAAGTCCGTACTTTTCCCTCGATTCCATGGGCTTCTATCTTACCTAACAGTCTCTTATGTGGAACTTTATCAAATGCCTTCTGGAAGTCCAAATAAATAACATCCATTGACATTCCCCTGTCCACTACTTTAGTCACCTCTTCAAAAAATTCAATTAGGTCTGTCAGGCACGACCTACCTTTCACAAATCCATGCTGGCTCTCTCTGATTAACTGAAAAATTTTGAGGTGTTCAGTCACCTTATCCTTGATTATAGACTCCAGCATTCTCCCACAACAGATGTTAGGCTAACTGGTCTATAATTCCCTGGTTTTCCTCTCTCTCCTTTCTTAAAAAGTGGAGTAACATGTGCAATTTTCCAATCTAGAGTGACGGTTCCTGAATCTAGAGAACTTTGAAAGATTATAGTTAGGGCATCTGCAATGTGCTCACCTACTTCCTTTAAAACCCTGGGGTGGAAACTATCTGGTCCTGGGGATTTGTCACTCTTTAGTGCTATTATTTTCTTCATTACTGTTGTTTTACTTATGTTAATTTTATTGAGTCCCTGTCCCCGATTCAGTATTAGTTTTCTTGGGATTTCCGGCATGCTATCCTCTTTTTCTACTGTAAATACTGACACACTGTAATTATTCAATATGTCCGCCATTTCCCCATTGTCAATGACAATATCCCCACTTTCAGTTTTTAAGGGGCCAACACTGCTCCTGACCACCCTCTTTTTCCTAATATAACAATAAATGTTCTTTGTATTGGTTTTGATATCCCCTGCAAGTTTCTTTTCATACTCTCTTTTTGTAGCTCTTACTATCTGTTTTGTGACCCTTTGTTGATCTTTGTATCTTTCCCATTCGCCAGGATCTGTGCCATTTTTTGCCTTTTTGTATGCCCTTTCCTTATGTCTTATACTGTCCCTTACCTCTTTAGTTGTCCATGGCTGTTTTTTTTGGCAAGTAGAGTTCTTGCCCCTCAGGGATATAAACCTGTTCTGTATCACGTTAAATGTTACTTTAAACATTTCCCACTGATCATCAGTCGTTTTACCCATTAACAGATTTGCCCAGTTTACTGTGAACAATCTCTGTCTCATCCCATTGATGTTGGCCTTATGCAAGTCTAGAATCTTTTAGCAGATGATTCACTTTTTTCCTTTTCAAACACTACCTTGAACTCGATCATGTTATGATCGCTATTAGATAGATGTTCACTCACAGTTAAGCTGTTAACTAAATCTGGTTCATTACTCATTACTAAATCTAGTACGGCTTGCCCCCTTGTTGTCTCTAGGACATACTGCTGTAGAAAACTATCCCAGACACACTCAAGAAAATTCACTACCTTTCTGACAGTTGCTCGTCTGCTTTTCCCAATCTATGTGAAGGTTAAAGTTCCCCATTAAGACCACTATGCCTTTGTTACACGCTTGTCTAGTCTGCATTTATACAATCTAGCACTTCAGAGCTGCTGCCAGGGGTCCTATACACAACTCCCACTATAGTCTTAGATCCTTTCCTATTTCTCAATTCAACCCATAAGGTCTCTGTTGGCTGCTTACCTCTCGTTATATCCCCCTTTATCATTGAAGTGATTTCATCTCTAATCATTAAGGCTACTCCTCCCCCTCTTCCATTTTCCCTATCTCTCCTGTAGACCTTATAACCTGGCATAATTAGTTCCCAATCCTGACCATCCTGCAGCCATGTCTCAGTAATAGCTATCATGTCATACCCTCCAATTTGAATTTGAACCTGTAGTTCATTTAATTTATTCCTTATACTCCATGCGTTTGTATATAGAACTCTTAGTTGGGCCACACATCCTAGCCTGACCTTCAGCTTTGATGCTGGGTTAATCGCTTTACACCTTCTAGTTTTCACTTTATCTGTAGTGCCTATAGTACACTTTCTTTCTGCTGCTCTACACTTTTCCCTTTCACTTGTTCTTGAACAACTATTTGTACTATATGGGGATCGGGCGGGAAAGTGGATTTGAGATCGAAGGTCAGCCATGATCTTACTGAATGGTGGAGCAGCTCGAGGGCCTGTCTGGCCTCCTCCTGCTTTTATTTCTTATGTTCTTATGTTCAAATGCATGACACACAGAGTTAAGTTTTTTTGAGGAAGATCAGAATTATCAAAGTTGTGGTTTTCTCCCAAAGAGGGTTAAGATGTTTTCATTAGTTATGTTAGTTATTTTCTGAAATATCTCATGAATGTACCCTGTGTGGTTTTAGCAAAGATACTGGCCTCCTATTCAGGCAAGTTAATACCCTCCTCGATCTGCTTAGACCAGTTGAGATTTATGAATAAAAGACTCAGCTCAAACAAAACTCGAAGGTTCCTGAATCTGTTGGTTGTGGTACAGGTAGATGGACACTCTAGCGGTTACAGTATTGCCTTAAGCTGAGAAGGATTTCCACCTTGTGACGTAATCAAATTTTTTATGCACTGTTAATTCTGGATCAGAAATATGTTCCATAAGTTGTCCCCTACGCTATATTCAGAGCTCAGAGCAATGGTTTATGCTGAGCTTCACGTATTCTACTAAGATACCCCCTGCCCCCATTTCTATTTCTGCTCAGACTTGACCTATTAGCAGCATGTTAGGGTTTCTAAAAATAAAGGGCTTGAATTTTGGTAAAAAGTCAAACTCATTGTGCAGGACTTCCTGGGTCAGGGGTTATGTCTTATGCAAATTGTGCTCCTGCCACCAATAGTGAGCCCACCACTTTTCCCTTTGTGCCACTGCGGGATTGCTGAGACTGAGGCGTAAAATGTTAGTGTCGGAGACTGAATCGGCAATAGAAGAGGGCACTACCAGACTCCCTCCCTCTGTCCTGACACTTTGGGGCGTTCTGAATGTTACCCTGGCTTCTCCAAGGGAGCGGCAGGAAAAGCAGTGGATGGCTGAAAAATCTATCAAGGAGCCCAACCTCACTGTCGGCATTTTCATGAAGTGGACTGGAATGGGACGGCCAACAGTGGTCCTGACGGGGCTAGGAGAGGGAAATTTCAGATCATGGCGGAAAGATGGTGGTAGGCCTTACTGATCAATTTTGCCCAATTTCCACTGCTATCTTGCCTGATATCAGGCTGGCTTAGAATCATAGAATAATAGAATGGTTACAGCACAGAAGGAGGCCATTCAGCCCATCAAGTCTGCGCCAGCTCTATGCAAGAGTAATCCAGCTAGTCCCACTCCCCCACCCTTTCCCCGTCGCCTTGCAATTTTTTTTTCTTTCAAGTACTAATCCAGTTCCCTTTTGAAAGTCATGATTGAATCTGCCTCGACCATCCTTTCAGGCAGTGCATTCCAGATCATAACCACGTGCTGCGTAAAAAAGTTTTTCCTCATGTTGGTTCTTTTGCCAAACAACTTAAATCTGTGTCCTCTGGTTCTCGACCCTTCCTCCAATGGGAACAGTTTCTCTCTATCTACTCCTCATGATTTTGAACACCTCGATCAAATCTCCTCGCAACCTTCTCTGCTCTAAGGAGAACAACCCCAGCTTCTCCTGTCTATCCACGTAACTGAAGTCCCTCATCCCTGGAACTATTCAAAAAACTCAAACAGATTAGTTAAACATGTTTTGCCTTTAACAAATCCGTGCTGGCTTTCCTTAATTAATCCACACCTGTCCAAGTGATTGTTAATTTTATCCCAGATTATCATTTCTAAAAGTTTCCCCACCACCGAGGTTAAATTGACTGGCCTATAGTTGCTGGGTTTATCCTTACACCCTTTTTTGAACAAGGGTGTAACATTTGCAATTCTCCAGTCCTTTGGTACCACTCCCGTATCTAAGGATGGATTGGAAGATTATGGCCAGTACCTTCACAATTTCCACCCTTACTTCCCTCAGCAACCTAGGATGCATCCCATTTGAACCGGGTGATTTATCTACTTTAAGTACAGCTAGCCTTTCTAGTACCTCCTCTTTATCAATTTTTAGCCCATCCAGTATCTCAACTACCTCCTCTTTTACTGTGACTTTGGCAGCATCTTCTTCCTTGGTAAAGACAGATGCAAAGTATTCATTTAGTACCTCAGCCATGCCCTCTGCCTCCATGAGTAGGTCTCCATTTTGGTCCCTAATCGGTCCCACCCGTCCTCTTAGTACCCGTTTACTATTTATATGCCTATAGAAGACTTTTGGGTTCACTTCTATGTTAGTTGCCAGCCAATTCTCATACTCTCTTTTTGCCCCTCTTACTTCCTTTTTCACTTCCCCTCTGAACTTTCTATAATCACCCTGGTTCTCACTTGTATTATCAACCTGAGATCTGTCAAACGTCCCCTTTTTCAGCTTCATCTTATTCTCTATCTCTTTCATCATCCAGGGAGCTCTGGCTTTGGTTGCCCTACTTTTCCCCCTCATGGGAATGTACCTAGACTGTACCCAACCATCTCCTCTTTAAAGGCCACCCATTGTTCTATTACAGTTTTGCCTGCCAATCTTTGATTCCAATTTACCCGGGTCAGATCCGTTCTAAACCCACTGAAATTAGCCCTCCTCCAATTAAGTATTCTTACTCGAGATTGCTCCTTGTCCTTTTCCATAACTAATCTAAACCTTATGATACTATGATTACTGTTCTCTAAATATTCCCCCACTGACACTTGCTCCACTTGACCCACCTCATGCCCCAGATCCAGCAAAGCCTCCTTCCTCGTTGGGCCGGAAACATACTGATCAAGAAAGATCTCCTGAACACACTTCAGAAACTCCCCCCCATTCTCTGCACTTTACACTATTATTATTCCAGTCTACATTAGGATAATTGAAGTCCCCCATTATCACTACTCTATGGTTCTTGCACTTCTCTGTAATTTCCCTGCAAATTTGTTCCTCTATATCCTTCCCACTAGTTGGTGGCCTATAGAATACACCCAGTAATGCAATGGCACCTCTACTGTTTCTTAACTTCAACCAAATAGATTCTGTCCTTGACCCCTCCAGAATATCCACTCTCTCCAGCACTGCAATATTCTCCTTAATCAATACTGCCACCACCCCCCTCCTTTCTTTCCTTCCCTATCTTTTCTGAACACCTTGAAGAGGAAAATCCAGCCACTCGTGTTACATAAGAACATAAGAACATAAGAAATTGGAGCAGGAGTAGGCCAATCGGCCCCTCGAGCCTGCTCCGCCATTCAATAAGATCATGGCTGATCTGATCCCAACCACAAATCTAAAGAACACAAGAAGTCGGAGCAGGACCCGGCCACATAGCCCCTGGGCCCTCTCCGCCACCCACAGGGCATTGACCGATCCGAACTCAGCTTCATGTCCAATTTCCTGCCCGCTCCCCATAACCCCTAATTCCCTTTACTTCTAGGAAACTGTCTATTTCTGTTTTAAATTTATCTAATGATGTAGCTTCCACAGCTTCCTGGGGCAGCAAATTCCACAGACCGACCACCCTCTGAGTGAAGAAGTTTCTCCTCATCTCAGTTTTGAAAGAGCAGCCCCTTATTCTAAGATTATGCCCCCTAGTTCTAGTTTCACCCATCTTTGGGAACATCCTTACTGCATCCACCCGATCAAGACCCTTCACAATCTTATATGTTTCAATAAGATCGCCTCTCATTCTTCTGAACTCCAATGAGTAGAGTCCCAATCTACTCAACCTCTCCTCATATGTCCGCCCCCTCATCCCCGGGATTAACCGAGTGAACCTTCTTTGTACTGCCTCGAGAGCAAGTATGTCTTTTCTTAAGTATGGAGACCAAAACTGTATGCAGTATTCCAGGTGCGGTCTCACCAATACCTTATATAACTGCAGCAATACCTCCTTGTTTTTATATTCTATCCCCCTAGCAATAAAAGCCAACATTCCGTTGGCTTTCTTGATCACCTGCTGCACCTGCATACCAACTTTTTGATTTTCTTGCACTAGGACCCCCAGATCCCTTTGTACTGCAGTACTTTCCAGTCTCTCGCCATTAAGAAAATAACTTGCTCTCTGATTTTTCCTGCCAAAGTGCATAACCTCACATTTTCCAATATTATATTGCATCTGCCAAATCTCCGCCCACTCACCCAGCCTGTCTATATCCCCTTGCAGGTTTTTTATGTCCTCCTCACTCTCTACTTTCCCTCCCATCTTTGTATCATCTGCAAATTTTGATATGTTGCACTCGGTCCCCTCCTCCAAATCGTTAATATAGATTGTAAAGAGTTGGGGACCAAGCACCGACCCCTGTGGAACACCACTGGTTACTGGTTGCCAGTCCGAAAATGAACCATTTATCCCAACTCTCTGCTTCCTGTTCGATAACCAATCCTCCACCCATGTTAATAATGTCTGGGAGCTGTAGAGATGAGAGCTGGCTATTCCTACCCCCTCCCTTCCTAATCCCATTGCTACAATGATGGTCTTTGGAACAAAGGGCTTTGTGGAAGCGAACTATTTTTAACTGACCATCCTGTCAGAGTTTCAATAGCAACTCACAGAACAGCCCAGATACATCCATTGCACCAGGCTGGAAAATTTCCCTCTTATTTTTTACGATCAACAATTACTTGTGTTCAGCTCTCTCTCCGGTTCTCGCTTTCTCTCTGTCATTTTTTAGCTGTTGCCAGTTTGTAAGATATGTATATTGTGACCAAAATCAGAGGGTTGTGGCATTTTACTACAAACAAGTTTGTCTGAGAATTACTAAAACCCTGCTACATTGCGGATGTGATATCTCATGTAGGTGCGATTGGCCTGAAGCAACTGACAAGATGACATTGGGCTGTTTTCCACTTTTGGCACCGGTGGAAAATGGGAAGGTAGTGGATCAGAGACCCATTATACACCAGGCCCAATTTTCCTTTCCATTGACTTCAATGGAAAGCAAAACCGGGTAGAGTGTATAACACCTTCCACTATCTTTTGTTTTCCACCACTGCCAAAAGTGACAATCTAATGTATCTACATTGGCCTATTTACAGCTATGATACCACCATATTAATCATTATGCTTGTGACATGCATTTGGTTGAAAAATATACTGGCTTTCAATCTTCTGGATGTTGCTCCCACTTTCGAAATGAATGGTAGAACCGAGAAGGCACAGTATGTAAAAAAAATAGATCGAGGAATTTGTGAGTGGAATGATGTAACAGATCATTTCAGCCAAGTAATGGACAGAAACATGAAGACATTAAAGAAACAAAGGATGCGTAGATAACAAAGGAAGTGGAAGGCCTGGCGAAATATGAGAAAATGTGAGGGATGGAAAACAAGGGGATGACATATGAAATTAAAAACAGTATTGAAAATGAGGATATAGGTAAAATCTGAAAGTGTCAGCCTTGGCTCAGTGGCAACACCATCACCTCACAGTCAGAAGGTCGTGGGTCCTCTTTGACTCAAACCCTGATAAAACTGTTTGGAGTGGTCTCCGACCAGTTCTCTTCTAAAATGATGTAGCTAGGACCCTAATCTGTATTTTAAATGGGCCGACCAGGGGAACACTCCGGCCGCCCAGCAGTAGGCCCGTGAGAACATTGGTGGGCCCACAGCACCTCCGAGAAAGTCATTTCTCACCATTTTCAGGGCTCTACTGTCCCATTTCTGTCTGGGCAGGAGGCCTCAAAATTCAATCCATTCAAGTTTTATTAACAAAAGTTAAGTTCAAATAAAAATAAAAAATGTAAAATTAAAATAACGATAGAATAGAGAAAAAGGGGAGAGAAAGGGAAAACAAGACCAGCAGATGTTAAGTTTTTACATTTTCTGTTATATGCAAAATTGGTTTGAAGTGTTTATTTTAGTAGCTTTGGTTTGATGTTAATATTTAATACTAACAATGTTAAAATGAATCCTGGCATCTTAATAGCTCCATTACTGTAGGATTAAGATTTATTTCAGCATTGCAAGTGTAACTTGAAAAACAAAATTACTGACTATCCCACAGAGCTTGCAATTTTCCTGGACTGGCGAGTAAATCATAGAATGGTTAGAGTACAGAAGGGGGCCATTCGGCCCATTGAACACATGCCGACTCTCTGCAAGAGCAATCCAGTTAGTCCCACTCCCCTGCCCTTTCCCCGTAGCCCAGCATTTTTTTTTTCCTTCAAGTACTTATCCAATTCCTTTTTGAAAGCCACAATTGAATCTGCCTCCAGCACCCTCTCAGGCAATGCATTCCAGAACATAACCACACGCTGTGTAAAAAAGTTTTTCCTCGTGTCACCTTTGTTTCTTTTGCCAATCACCTTAAATCTGTGTCCTCTGGTTCTCGACCCTTCTGCCAATGGTAACAGTTTCTCTCTATCTACTCTATCTAGACCCCTCATGATTTTGAATACCTCTCAACCTTCCCTGCTCTGAAGAGAACATCCCCAGCTTCTCCAGTCTATCCAGGTGATTGAAGTCCTTCAATCCTGGAACCATTCTAGTAAATCTTTTCTGCACCCTCTCTAAGGCCTTCACATCCTTCCTAAAGTGCGGTGCCCAGAATTGGACATAACACTCCAGTTGTGGTCGAACCAGTGTTTTATAAAGGTTCAGCATAACTTCCTTGCTTTTGTACTCTATGCCTCTATTTATAAAGCCCAGGATCCCGTATGCTTTTTTTAACACTTTCTCAACCTGCCCTCCCACCTTCAGCGATTTGTGCACATATAACCCCAGGTCTCTCTGTTCCTGCACCCCCTTTAGAATTGTGCCCTTTAGTTTATATTGCCCCTCCTCGTTCTTCCTACCAAAATGTGTCACTTCGCAATTCTCTGTGTTAAATTTCATCTGCCACGTGTCCGCCCATTCCACCAGCTTGTCTTTGTCTTCTTGAAATCTATCACTATCCTCCTCACTGTTCACTACACTTTCAAGTTTTGTGTCATCTGCAAATTTTGAAATTGTGCCCTGTACACCCAAGTCAAAGTCATTAATATATATCAAGAAAAGTAGTGGTCCTAGTACTGACCCCTGGGGAACACCACTGTATAATTCCTCCAGTCCGAAAAACAACCGTTCACCATTACTCTCTGTTTCCTGTCACTTAGCCAATTTCGTATCCATTCTGCCACTGTCCCTTTTATTCCATGGGCTTCAACTTTACTGACAAAAATAGTCTAAGGACTAAGGAGTTACTGTTCATGGAACAGAAGTATTTATTCAATTCTTGTTCAGCTGTATGTAGAGTGAAGCCTCCATGAACAGTAACTCCTTAGTCCTTAGACTAATTTTGTGTATTGTCGAGCTTGATTGTAGCTTGAGATCTGGCCTGCCATACAGATTGAGAACATGTTTTCAATAGGCCGGAACTTGCTCTGACTGGCGTGGCAAGGCTGTCCACAATCCTGCGGACAAAGGCAACAAAAGTACTTACCTCGCGGTCTCCGACATCCACTTGCTCCATTTTAAGTTTTTTCTCAGTTCAGCGCTGTGATATCAACGAACCTTCCTTCATATCGATAGACTGTGGGAATGGAAGCCGCGCCCACGGAATCTGTCAAGAAGAGAAGACACGCCCACAGGCGGGCAAGTACAAATCATTCATTTAAAGTGAACTTGTCTGTGTTAGTGTAAATAAAAATTTAACATACCTTATTATAAAAAGCCAAGCAAATGATTTAATTTAATGAAATTTATAGAAGTTAAAAGTTAAAAAAAATTAAAATGATGATCAAAAAATATTAAAATAAGAGTAATTTGATATTCCATATTTTTAAAATTTTTTGTTGTTTCGCAGTCATTAACAGTCACTGCCCTTTTAAAAAGTAGTGCAGGGCTGGTATCTTTCAGCGTACCTTTTGGTGGCGTAAGTATCTTCATCCCAGATGGGCAGATGGGTAAGTTTACGAATGTTTCCTGATTTCGATGATTTTAACGTAGGTGGCCCTTTAATTCATAACTGTAAAACCACTCGGTGAAACAATGAGTGCATGTTCACGATTTCGAGGTTTTACTGCGCATGTGCACATTCACGAACTTGCACAATCGATTTGCCGGCGGTCGGAGAGGACGCCATTATGGAGCATCGTCGTCAGGTGGGTAATTTCTAGCCCATTGTCTCAGTGAAGAGTATTGCACTTAGTCTGAACTTATTGGTGAAAAGGTCAGGATCTTCTCCAAGAGAGTTGAATTGCAAAGCTCAGATACTGCAATTAAAATAATAATGAGGGATTTCAATATTCCAGAGGCAAAGTTACAGATCAGAAACAACTAAAAGGAATGGATAAAAGTACAAGCAACTTCATAGAGGTGAACAGTGTTCTTAACACAACAGGAGAAGCAGGATAGAAGAGCTAATACTATACTAGATTTACGCCTGGCATTTCCTCAGAGTTTCTCCAGTGGGGGATCAGTTGAATTCCCAGAGAAGTGGTGTAGCAGCCATTTCAATTGTTAATGCCGTTTTTCAAGGGGTCCTGCTAATCTCCAGCAGGAGGTTGGGAGAATCCTGCAGAAATTTAGGGTCCTAGTTTCTACCAGTCCACCACATTTGATGACTCAATCAAGCATGAATGGCATTTGAGTTCTAGCCGTCACCATGTAGTTAGATTTGAGACTGAAATAAAAGCTACACTCAAAAATGGGAATACAAATGTGCAAAACGTCAGAGGAATAAATTTGGGGCTTTCAAGAATAACTCTGGGGAGGATTAAGTACAACTAATAAAAAACTAAGCCAAAGAGAGATATCAGAAGAGATTTTCCGAGTCCTGCACAGACCCACTGGATTGCTTGGAAAATCGAGCAGCTTGGAACAAATACCTGTAAACAATATGCCCTATTTTACTCCATTTAAAATAATGGAAGGACAATTCAGCTGATTCATTTGCAGTTCTATTACTTTCAATGGAAGAAACTAGTGCAGATTTCTTTACAGGTGTTTGCTCCAACCCGCCCAATTTTTTAATATTCACTGCAGCCAGTGCCATCACGGTGCAAACCCAGGAAAATCTTCTTTGTAGTTTCTTAAGACCAGTTTAATGGATATGAAAGGAAGTCTATCCCCAGAGAAATAGGAGAAAAATAGAACAGCTGAGACAGCAGTGGATGAACAATGAGGTCAAAATCAATTTAAAGACTAGGCAGAATTATTTCAAAAGATGCATGGGAATAAAAAGGTAGGGTGAATTAAGAGTTATACAAAAATGAGTTGAGTATAACTAAAATTACTACGGGTACGTTAGCATAGTGTACCAGAGGCCTGGACTAATAATCCGGAATCATGAGTTCAAATCCCACCACGGCAGCTGGGGAATTTAAATTCAATTAATTAAATAAAATCTGGAATAAAAAAAACTAGTATCAGTAATGGTGGCAATGAAACTACCGGATTGTCGTAAAAACCCATCTGGTTCACTAATGTCCTTTAGGGAAGGAAACCTGCCGTCCTTGCCCGGTCTGGCCTGTGTGTGACTCCAGACCCACAGCAATGTGGTTGATTCTTAATCGCCCTCACAAATTGCGTAGCAAGCCACTCAGTTGTAAAATCTCGCTACAAAAAGTCATAATAAGAATAAAACCAGATACCACCCGGCATTGGACCACTAGGCACCAGACATGACAAAGGCAAACCAAGCCCAATCGACCCTTCAAATTCCTCCTCACTAACATCTGGGGACTTGTGGCAAAATTGGGAGAGCTGTCCCACAGACTAGTCAAGCAACAGCCTGACATAGCCATACTCACAGAATCATACCTTTCAGCCAACGTCCCAGACTCTTCCATCACCATCCCTGGGTATGTCCTGTCCCACCGGCAGGACAGACCCACCAGAGGTGGCAGCACAGTGACATACAGTCAGAAGGGAGTGACCCTGGGAGTCCTCAACTTTGACTCCGGTCCCCATGAAATCTCATGGCATCAGGTCCAACATGGGCAAAGAAACCTCCTGCTGATTACCACCTACCGTCCTCCCTCAGCTGATGAATCAATCCTCCTCCATGTTGAGCACCACTTGGAGGAAGCACTGAGGGTAGCAAGGGCACAGAATGTACTGTGGGTGGGGGACTTCAATGTCCAACACCAAGAGTGGCTCAGTAGCACCATTACTGACCAGGCTGGCCGAGTCCTGAAGAACATAGCTGCCAGACTGGGCCTGTGGCAGGTGGTGAGTGAACCAACATGAGGGAATAAACCTACATGACCTCGTCCTCACCAATCTACCTGTCGCAGATGCATCGGTCCATGACAGTATTGGTAGCAGTGACCAACGCACAGTCCTTGTGGAGACATAGTCCCGTCTTCGCACTGAGGATACCATCCAACGTGTTGTGTGGCACTATCACCGTGCTAAGTGGGATAGATTCAGAACAGATCCAGCAGCTCAAAACTGGGCATCCATGAGGCCCTGTGGGCCATCAGCAGCAGCAGAATTGTATTCCAGCACAATCTGTAACCTCATGGCCCGGCATATTCCTCACTCCACCATTACCAACAAGCCAGGGGATCAACCCTGGTTCAATGAGGAGTGTAGAAGAGCATGCCAGGAGCAGCACCAGGCATACCTAAAAATGAGGTGCCAACCTGGTGAAGCTACAACACAGAACTACATGAATGCTAAACAGCAGAAGCAACATGCTATAGACAGAGCTAAGCGATTCCACAACCAACAGATCAGATCAAAGCTCTGCAGTCCTGCCACATCCAGTCGTGTATGGTGGTGGACAATTAAACAACTAACGGGAGGAGAAGGCTCCGTAAACATCCCCATCCTCAATGATGGCAGACATGAGTGCAAAAGACAAGGCTGAAGCGTTTGCAACCTTCTTCAGCCAGAAGCGCCAATTCGATGATCCATCTCGACCTCCTCCCGATATCCCCACCATCACAGAAGCCAGTCTTCAGCCAATTCGATTCACTCTACATGATATCAAGAAATGGCTGAGTGCACTGGATACAGCAAAGGCTATGGGCCCTGACAACATCCCGGCTGTAGTGCTGAAGACTTGTGCTCCAGAACTAGCCGTACCGCTAGCCAAACTGTTCCAGTACAGCTACAACACTGGCATCTACCCGACAATGTGGAAAATTGCCCAGGTATGTCCTGCCCACAAAAAGCAGGACAAATCCAATCCAGCCAACTACCGCCCCATCAGTCTACTCTCAATCATCAGCAAAGTGATGGAAGGTGTCATCGACAGTGCTATCAAGCTGCACTTACTCACCAATAACCTGCTCACCGATGCTCAATTTGGGTTCCACCAGGACCACTCGGCTCCAGACTTCAGCTCTTTTGTCCATGTTTGGACCAAGGCTGTAATGAGCTCTGGAGGTGAGGTGTGAGTGACTGCCCTTGACATCAAAGCAGCATTTGATCGAGTGTGGCACCAAGGAGCCCTAGTAAAATTGAAGTCAATGGGAATCAGGGGGAAAACTCTCCAGTGGCTGGAGTCATACCTAGCACAAAGGATGATCGTAGTTGTTGTTGGAGGCCAATCATCTCAGCCCCAGGACATTGCTGCAGGAGTTCCTCAGGGCAGTGTCCTTGGCCCAACCATCTTCAGCTGCTTCATCAACGATCTTCCCTCCTTTATAAGGTCAGAAAAGGGGATGTTTGTTGATGATTGCGCAGTGTTCAGTTCCATTCGCAACCCCTCAGATAATGAAGCAGTCTGTGCCCGCATGCTGCAAGACCTGGACAACATCCAGGCTTGGGCTCATAAGTGGCAAGTAACATTCGCGCCAGACAAGTGCCAGGCAATGACCATCTCCAACAAGAGAGAGTCTAACCACTTCTCCTTGACATTCAACGGCATTACCATCGCCGAATCCCCCACCATCAACATCCTGGGGGTCACCATTGACCAGAAACTTAACTGGACCAGCCACATAAATACTGTGGCTACAAGAGGCTGGTCAGAGGCTGGGTATTCTGCGGCAAGTGACTCACCTCCTGACTCCCCAACGCCTTTCCACCATCTACAAGGCACAAGTCAGGAGTGTGATGGAATACTCTCCACTTGCCTGGATGAGTGCAGCTGCAACAATGCTCAAGAAGCTCGACACCATCCAGGACAAAGCAACCCACTTGATTGGCACCCTATCCACCACCCTAAACATTCACTCCCTTCACCACTGGCACACTGTGGCTGCAATGTGTACCATCCACAGGATGCACTGCAGCAACTCGCCAAGGCTTCTGCGACAGCACCTCCCAAACCCGCGACCTCTACCACTTAGAAGGACAAGGGCAGCAGGCACATGGGAACAGCACTACCTGCACGTTCCCCTCCAAGTCACACACCATTCCGACTTGGAAATGTATCGCCGTTTCTTCATCGTCGCTGGGTCAAAATCCTGGAACTCACTTCCTAACAGCACTGTGGGAGAACCTTCACCACATGGACTGCAGCGGTTCAAGAAGGCGGCTCACCACCACCTTCTCAAGGGCAATTAGGGATGGGCAATAAATGCTGGCCTTGCCAGCGATGCCCACATCCCATGAACAAATAAAAAGAAAACTATTGGAAGAGACAAGAGGGCAATAGAAAGATCGATTGTGGAAAGTAGCAAAAGGAATCCAAAGAATTTTTAAGGTTTACTGGTTGATCTCCCATATCATTACTCATAGAAAAAAAGTAAAAGATTTAGTAATGAGAGATAAATACCTTCCCATGCATTCCTCTCATGAGGGTGCACTCCATCAAGATCTTAGAGTGTCCACGTGTACTACTAAACTCTGATGTCTATTTTCCCATCTGATGTTAGCTGACTGAGAACTACAGAAAGCGCTGAATGAAATTATAAAGTAGGAGATCACTCCAGTCAATATCCTGTGTGGCTGCGTATCGCATCTCATAGACCTATCTTAATATATATCTAAGATATAGCTATATTAAGTGAGTGTGTGGAATGATGGCAAATTCAGTTTCGTGTAGCAAAGTGTGAGGTCATACACTTTGGACATAAGAATGGCATTTAGGAATAGAGTCCAAATGGGAAAGTAATAAGAGAGGTAGCTAAGCAAAGGGATAGGGGGGGTCCAGGTACATTAACCACGAAGAACTGACTCATGGACTCGTGGAATGTTGGGATTTATTCTGACTTGCTATTTGTTAATTGGTATGTTCCTTACCTATTCAGCTGTGATTTGTTGTTTTACAGATATGACATTTGAGCCAAGTAGCTACAAATGACTTTGCATAGGTAACAAAGTATGATGCTTTCAAGTGTGACACTTTGAATGTGATGGACATGTGTTAGATGCAAACAGTTTATATGGAGATATAAAATATGAATGGTGCATTAAAGCAGATTTTTACTTTAAAGGGAATGCCAGCTAGAAATAATAAGGACGATTAGGAAATGGCAGATGTATCAAATTAATTCTTCACATCAGTCTTTGCTAATAAAGACAGTGTGACAAGTACCAAGTCGCTCAAATTACCTCACAAATGTGTAACAGAAATGTATATGTTGTCATATTTGCCTGCACTTTATGAGATATACCCTAGAATGTTCAAGAAAATAAGTGACAAAATAAATGCCTAATATATAGTGTTCAGAGATCTTAAGGGCTGTATCTGCACATGAGTATAGGAAATATTACTCCAGTAATGATAAAAGGAGTGAGACATAAAATGGTCAATTATAGACCAGTTAGCTGAACACTGGTAATGGGGAAATGCTTAAGAGCATTGTCAGGAAACTGCTTATATCCTTCAGCGTGGTCATAAGGCAACATCAGCATAAATTTAGAAGCAATAGGTCATACCTCACAAATAAAATAAAATGAATTGCAGTGGTAACTAAATTAGTGGATGGATTGATTCAGAGGATTGTAATGTACTTGCATTTTCAAAAGACATTTAACAAAGCTGCATCAGGAGGATTTTAAAGGCAGTTCAGGTTTAAGGACAATAGGAAATGGGCTAACTAGATTGAAAACCAGCTTGAAAGAAGGTTATGGGGAATGTATTAATTTTTTTTCTGGAGGGCAGTGGCCTCTGAAGTTCCACCAAAGTTCTGTTATGAGTCCTGTGCTGTTCATATTGATCAGGCACAGTGCAAGGGAGGGTACTTCTAGTGATAACATTTGTTACTGACTCCAAGCTTTGGCACCAAAGCCAGATGACTAATGGAAAGAATTCAGGTCTGATTATTCATCCTTTTATCAACAGTATCCAATTAATGTAAAACTGTTATCAACAAGGCAAGTGCTTGGATGAATCTCAACAACATTTAACTTTAGGGTAAATAAGTTATTTTATCTTATTGGCAAGGCCCCATTTGGAGTACCATGTGTTGTTTTTGGTACCTGACCTTCAAAAGAACAATACAGTATTAGAGACAATTCAGAGAAGAGTGAAAGGGAGCTTGGCTCTCTAAGTTATGAAGAAAGATTCAGCAAACGGAATTTGTTTCCATAGTACAAATGGGCATAGATAATGTAAATATAAACAAGATGCCAGGAGTCATAGATAATATAAATGTAAACAAGATGCCAGGAGTCATAAATAATGTAAATATAAACAAAATGCCAGGAGACATAGATAATGTAAATGTAAAGAAGATGCCAGGAGACATAGATAATATAAATGTAAACAAGATGCCAGGAGTCATAAATAATGTAAATGTAAACAAGATGCCAGGAGACACAGATAATGTAAATGTAAACAAGATGCCAGGAGTCATAAATAATGTAAATGTAAAGAAGATGCCAGGAGACATAAATAATGTAAATGTAAAGAAGATGCCAGGAGACACAGATAATGTAAATGTAAACAAGATGCCAGGAGTCATAAATGTAAATATAAACAAGATGCCAGGAGACACAGATAATGTAAATGTAAAGAAGATGCCAGGAGACATAGATAATATAAATGTAAACAAGATGCCAGGAGTCATAAATAATGTAAATATAAACAAGATGCCAGGAGACATAGATAATGTAAATGTAAACAAGATGCCAGGAGACATAAATAATTTAAATGTAAACAAGATATTTAATTTGGACTATGACCATAGAACTAGAGGGTATGACTGAGAAATGAATAATCCTCAAGCAAGAATCGAGGTTAGAAGATTTTTTTCCAACTAAGTAGTGGGTTTCTGGCAAGCAAAAGTATTTAATACCATTGTAAACAATTTTACAACACCAAGTTATAGTCCAGCAATTTTATTTTAAATTTAAAATAAAATTGCTGGACTATAACTTGGTGTTGTAAAATTGTTTACAATTGTCAACCCCAGTCCATCACCGGCATCTCCACATCATATTTAATACCAAGTCAATTAACTCGTGCAAAAAGGATCGTAATAAAAGGATGTTTAAGGATGGGATTAAATGGTGTAAGGATAAGTATGGAGACAGATGGTCAAATAGTCTGAGCACAATGGCTCCTGCACTATTGGGACCATGAAGGCACCATCTGTGGAATGCAAGGTTGGATTGTGGTTATGGGTTTCTATGATTGCCCTCAGGCATGGTTTGAAGAGAAATGTCATTGTTTTAACTTCTTGGGTGTTTTGCTGTGATTGATCACCTCCCTCAGGACATGAGAATCATAGAAACGTTATAGCACATAAGGAAGTCATTTGGCCCATTGTGCCTGCGCCAGTTCTCTAAAAGAGAAATCTACTCATGCCATTGCTGTTTCTTTCCCAATAATCTTTTAAATTTTTTGTTTCAAATATTTATCCACTACCCTTTTAAAAGCTATTATCTATTCTGCTTCCACCATTGTTTCTGTAAGGCACCGCATGCCCTAACACCCCATTGTGTAAAAAAAATTCTCCCTTCATTCATTAGGTGACAACATTAAATTTGTGCTGTTCGATTACCAACTCAACAACTAATGGATATAGATCTCCAGATATACTATATAATCTCATTATAAGTTCCTGATGTACCTATTACTCCTTTAGATGGTGCTTTGATAAATATTTTCAATGTTAAATGTATCACGCTGTGTGGTATACAATAGCTACTATTTTATAATTGTAAACAATTTTACAACACCAAGTTATAGTCCAGCAATTTTATTTTAAATTCACAAGCTTTCGGAGGCTTCCTCCTTCCTCAGGAACATTTACCTGAGGAAGGAGGAAGCCTCCGAAAGCATCTATGCAAGTCGCCTCAACTATTCCTTGTGGTAGCGAGTTCCACATTATAACTACTCTCTGGGTAAAGAAGTTTCCCCTATTGGATTTATTGGTAACTATCTTATATTTATGGCCCCTAGTTCTGGTCACCCTCGCAAGTGGAAACATCTTCTCTACATCTACTCTATCAAACCCGTTCTTAACTTTAAAGACCTCTATCAGATCACCCTTCAGTCTTCTCTTTTCTAGATAAAAGAGCCCCATCCTGTTCAATCTTTCCTGATAGGTATAACTTCTCAGTTCTGGTATCATCCTAGTAAATCTATTTTGCACCTTCTCCTGTGTCTCTATATCCTTTTTATAATATGGAGACCAGAACTGTTCACAGTATTTCAAGTGTAGTCTAACCAAGGTTCTGTACAAGTTTAACATAACTTCTTTGCTTTTCAATTCTATCCCTCTAGAAATGAACCCCAGTGCTTGCTTTGCTTTTTTTATGACCTTATTAACCTGCGTCACTACTTTTAGTGATTTGTGTATCTGTACCTCCAGATCCCTCTGCTCCTCCACCCCATTTAGACTCTTATTATCCAAGTAGTATGTGGCCTCCTTATTCTTCCTACCAAAATGTACCACCTCACACTTATCTATATTGAAATTCATTTGCCAATTACACGCCCATTCTGCAAGTTTATTAATGTATTCCTGTATTTTGTCACTGTCCGCCTCAGTATTAACTATACCTCCCAATTTGGTTTCGCCTGCAAATTTTGAAATTGAAATTCCGATTCCCCAGTCCAAATTGTTTATGTAAATGATGAACAACACTGATCCTTGTGGAACACCACCCCCACCTTTTGCCAGTCTGAGTAACTACCTTTAACCCCTACTCTCTGTTTTCTGTTTTGTAGCCAGCTTGCTATCCATTCTGCTACTTGTCCCTTAACTCCACAAACTCTGACCGTAGTCATGAGTCTACTAAGTGGCACCTTATTAAAGGCCTTTTGAAAATCTAAATATATTGCATTTAATTCATAACTTACAGCATTATGCTCAACATTTTTATGATATTTAACATATTTATAAACTACAGACTAGTCAAGATACTAGTGTAGCTTGATATTTGTTTATTAATTGTATTTTAATTTGGGGCCTCATATTTGTTACATCTACATATTTAAAATCAGTCCCCAGATCCAAACTAAGGCAAGCTCAATAAATCTTGCTGTATTGCCACATACAGTACATATTATTTTTTCCTCAAGTCACCTTTTCATCAACTAGCCTTGCCAAGAAACTAATCAACCGAGGTGTTACACAAATGCAAAACATGTTATTAGAAAAGAAAAATCACATTTTTATGCAAAGAACTTAGGAGTTATAATAAAAAGGTTCTATATGGAAATGGTAAGACAACGAGCAATTTCACGACTAGGATTAATCAGGCCACTGAATGGATTCCCTAAAGACAGATGAGTGCCAAACAGATAATAATCAGTTTCTTCTTTACTGATTACCAGCTAATCATGCCCCAAACATTCCAGCCTCGATGTAATTATGAATATATTTGCAAGTCTTTCTTTAATCTTTTGACTTTTTCCACACTAGAAGCCTAATCAGGTGACTGCCGAAGACCTTCGAAAGCTATTATTTTAAAAAAGCTTTCCCGTATAAATAACACAAACATTTACATTTTGGCATTCATTTCTTGTTAATTGGGAAAATAGACGACAATGTTGAAAGACAAAACATTCCTCAAGCCTTTGAGATTCCTGTTGAAAAATTCACCCGAGCAGTCATACGCAGTGCATAATTCCGACTTTATTATCCACAGGCAGGAGTATTATTTTTCAGACAATAATGACAACTACAAAGGATAGCACCAAATGTTGCATGTATATGATATTCAAAATTATAGACAATTTCCAGCACTAGACTACTCTCACTGTTTTATTGAGAGTCAAAATCATTTACGAGTCTTTAAATACTTTTCAGTTAAACAAAAGCTTAACTGGACTGTGGATCAAAACAGCGAGAATATTTGATTGTCTTTTAAAAAAAACAGAACGATAGTAAGGTGTTCAGGGTCACATCCTTGTGCAAATGGATGTCTTACTGGGTAACAAACAGAAGTAACCCATCATGGCAGTCTCCACTAAGTATCAAATGGACCACCATGTGCGACTGAATGTTGTACAGAAAACATTCACAGAGTCTCCATTAACAGTGTATTTTTCCCCAGACCAAACTGTATAATTGACTTTTCTTAATGAAGTTGCTGAAGTAATAAACAAACTAGAAACACTGGGTTATTTTTGCAACTTGCCATCCGGGCATAAATCTGATCTTGTGAATCAGCCACCCAGGGCAGAAACTGCCCAATTTTCATTTCTATGATGGGCGGCTGATCCACAACGCCAGTTTTTAACCCAGATAGCAAGTTGAAGATCTACCCCACTAAATCTGATATTCAATGGCTTGTGCTGTGCCATATGTACATATATGTGCCTGTTTTCAGTTTTTTTGGTTATCTGTTTTGTGCTCAAGTCACTGGAACGGGACGTGAGCCCATAACATTCTACACCAGAGGCAAACGGCCTATCACTGAGCCATGGCAGACACCTTATACATCATTCATAAAACCAGTGAAACATTGTGGGAAAAGGTTAAGAGTGTTGGGCATTAATAGCCAACAGAACTTGAAACCATGCACTTTGTAAATGACATGTTCAAATAAAATTGACAGATTAGGAAAGAAAACCGAATGCAGTACAGCGGTGATCAGACAACCCAGTGCTGCCAGCAGGGAGGCTGTTCTTGGAGGACCCACCGGATCATGGAATCACAGCTAAATGACCCAACGTGGGTCATTTCCTGCGTTTGTGCACTTTGTGGGGAGGTTCGTCCATCAGCAGCGCTGATTGGAAATTCGGGTACACACTGCACACATATCTCACACCATCTCACACAGTGCACGCCTGAATTTGCAATCCTACGGAACAAGGCTCCCTGCAGACTGAAGTCAGAAAATTACCTCTTATACATCAGTTCATACTCTGAGGAAATGCCTGGATCAAATAAAAAAAGGTATTTTCTCTCGAATGTCTGAGATTTTTTTAGCTGTACATTTTCTTTGATATGGTTTTGTCTGCAAAATGCATTCTGCTTCCCATAAGGTTGGTGATTACTGAAATTCTCCAGGACTTTCAACCACTTTTTAAAACGAGGAAAGTATTGGGATCTAAGAATGAATGAACAGATGGTTGGCTTGTTGAGTGGGTGGCAATAAAACCTGAGGTGACAGATGGCTGGGAGTTATGGTAAACATACAGTGCCTCTAATAATTTACATTTTTAGTTCAGAATGTAGAATCAGTGAAACTTCTGTTTGTGTGAAAGAAGTTAGGGGTGAAATTCCTCTGTGGGTTAAAGATAAAGCGCGTAGCAAAGACACATTGATATGCAATTCAGCTTAATAATTTTTCATTGTCAAGCGCTTATTAAGTAAAGAATGAATTTAAATTTTTATCATGTCATATCAAATGCTCACAAATGTCCCAAAGTACTTTAGAATCATTGAATTACTTTTAAGTGCAGTCACTGTTGTTATGTAAGAAAACACTGTACCCTGTTCTCCTTCCTTTAAGATGTGGAGATGCCGGTGATGGACTGGGGTTGACAATTGTAAACAATTTTACAACACCAAGTTATAGTCCAGCAATTTTATTTTAAATTCACAAGCTTTCGGAGGCTTCCTCCTTCGTCAGGTGAACGATGTGAAATCCTTTAAATCAGTGATATGTCCTGGAATTGTGTCTCTGGTCCAATGCTTGCCTCTAGTAATGGCGACACTGTGTACAGTGCTGAGGCTCATGGCTGAACGGGTCTGGCTTACTCCTCCTTTGGTTCTGGCACATCTGTAACAATAGGCATACGATAATTGCTTGGATATACTTTTCAATGTTGGGTTGCACAGAGAATAGGTGACACATTTCACAGTATACCGTATTCATTGTTCACCTCTCCTGACAGTTAATTGCAATTGTGGAGTTTTCAGTAGTTCAATGCAGGAGTGTGGTCCTCTCCTCCATCTTGTGTATCACCCACACTAAGTATTGCCTCCTAGCTGAAGGCCACCTGCATCTTTGAAGTGGGTGGGAAGTTTGACCTGCCGAGACTTTCCATGCAATTGTGTTGAGTGCCTTCTGTTGTATGCTAATTATTTTTCAATAAGGAGAAGTAAAATATACATTAAATGAATGGATATCTTGTGCTGTATATATTAGGATGCAGCATACTTTTATAGCATTATGCATAGATTATAGTAAAGCACCTTGCCTATAGAATGTTCTAAAGAATGTTTGAGAGTGATGGATGCATTGTAGACAGCCTTATGAGTGAATAATTATAATCAAACTTCAAACTTTCTCAATTGCAGCTTGCTAGATTATCCTTTTTTGACCTTTTGCATTAGTTCTCAACCATCTTTAATACTCCCCTTTGTGTTTCCATTTCAGCAGATTACTGAATCAATCAGGTTAACTGCCCTAAGGTGCTCGAGTAAGCTCATCTGGTAACTGTAATTTCCTTTGATTGGCATCAATTCCGATATGGATTTATGGCAACTTCCGAATATTGGAAGCTACATTTTTTCATGATCCTCATTTCTCAGATTAGGTGGTAGAAATTGGCATGCATTGCACCTGTTCTTGGGCATAAAACAGGATCAAGGCATACTAATTTAGCAGTGGAACGGCCTGCACAGCATGTTGGCCCCGCTGCTAAACTCGTGGGGCTTGTTTACTAGATGATCCGGACGGACGCAATAACAGGCGATAGGCCCTTTGAATATGTAAATGAAGGGCCCAACACCTGTTGAGGACACCTTTTATAAATTTGTCTCCGATGAGTAGGGCAACACAACAACAACTTGCATTCCTATAGCACTTTTAACTTAGTAAAATGTCCCAAGGCGTTTCATAGGAGCATTATCAAACAAAATTTGACACCAAGCCACATAAGGACAGGTGACCAAAGACTTGGCAGGACAGGTAGGTTTTAAGGAACGTCTTAAAGGAGGAGAGAGGTAGAGAGACGGAGAGGTTTAGGGAGGGAATTCCAGAGCTTAGGACCTAGGCAGCTGAAGGCACGGTCGCCAATGGTGGAGCGATTAAAATTGGGGATGCACAAGAGGCCAGAATTGGAGGAGTGCAGAGATCTTGGAGGGTTGTAGGGCTGGAGGAGGTTACAGAGATAGGGAGGGGCAAGGCCATGGAGGGATTTGAAAACAAGGATGAGAATTTTAAAATCGAGGCGTTCCTGGACCGGGAAACAATGTAGGTCAGTGAGCACAGGGGTGATAGGTGAACGGGACTTGGTGCGAGTTAGGATATGGGCAGCAGAGTTTTCGATGAACTCAAGTTAATGGAGGGTGGAAGATGGGAGACCAGTCAGGAGAGCATTGGAATAGTCAAGTCTGGAGGTAACAAAGGCATGGATGAGGTTTCAGCAGCGGATGAGCTGAGGCAGGGGCACAGACGGGCATTGTTTCAGAGTGAAGTAGGCAGCTTTGGTGATGGAGTGGCTATGTGGTCGGAAGCTCCTCTCAGGGTCAAATAGGACGCCAAGGTTGCAAACTGTCTGGTTCAGCCTCAGACAGTTGCCAGGGAGAGGGATGGAGTTGGTGGCTAGGGAACAGAGTTTGTGGCGGGGACCAAAAGCAATGGCATGGGTCTTCCCAATATTTAGTTGGAGGAAACTTCTGCTCATCCAGTACTGGATATCAGACAAGCAGTGTCACAAATGGGAGACAGTGGAGGGGTCGAGAGAGATGGTGGTGAGGTAGAGCTGGGTGTCGTCAGTGTACATGTGGAACCTGACATTGTGTTTTCGAATGATGCTGCCAAGGGGCAACATGTAGATTAGAAATAGGAGGGAGCCAAGGATAGACCCTTGGGGGACTCCAGAGGTAATGGTGTGGCAGTGGGAAGAGAAACCAATAGAGGTGATTCTCCGGCTACGACTGGATAGATAAGAATGGAACCAGGCGAGCGCAGTCCCACCCAGCTGGATGACAGAGGAGAGGCATTGAGGAGGATGGTGGGGTCTACCTTGTCAAAAGCTGCAGACAGGTCAAGAAGGATGAGGAGGGATAGTTCATCACGGTCACAGTTACATTGGATGTCATTTGTGACTTTGATAAGGGCTGTTTCAGTACTGTGACAGGAATGGAAACCTGATTGGAGGAATTCAAACATGGAGTTGCAGGGAAGATGGGCATGGATTTGGGAGGCGACAACACGTTGAAGGACTTTGGGCAGGCGTCGGGGCCTGCCTCATTCAGGAACCTTCAGCGGCCCCAGCAGCTGCCAACCAAGGTAGGTTTTGAAAAATATTTTATTTAAAAAAAGGTTCCTGTGGAGCTTGCATGAGGACCGCTGCCAGCGAGGCAGGTGGCCTGAAATTGAAGTCTTCGCTCGGGCGAGCTGCCTCTGGAGCCCAAGTATGCTGATAAGGCCTGAGGATCAATTTCTACCGACCCTCATGCCTCTTGCTTCAGACGCGCACTTGTCGCAAAAACGGATCCAGACTTATTTCTAAACCAAGCTCTTTTCAAGTCAGACACCACCTGCTGGAAATCCCTCCAGATTCTGTGGAAACATAGGCTCCATATTCACACATACAGAACAATAGCCTCCCACACCAAGTTGACCCTTTAATTATTTTTGGGTTGCCCTCTGCACCATAAGGCGCAGTTCCCTTTGTCTTCACATCAACAATTATGACCTGCAGATTTCTAACTGTAAATTGCAGTTTCTGCAGTCTGTACTGACCCGCCATTTCTTCCTGAAAATGCAGACGCCACACTTGCATTGGCTCTTCAGCTAGTTAAGCAGCGTTCATGCAGCTTCTTTCACATTGCCCACTCAATTGTATATTTCTTTTCACAGTAACAATTGAGAGTAAACAGGTTAGCAAAATTTGTAGAAAGAGGTGATAACTTTCCATCTATTAATTCTACTTTTTTGATTCTTGCTCACAAGCTAAAATGGGTATATGGAAATTATTGGTAAAAAAAAACATTTATTTTCTTCAGATAAAATTATTTTTCATAGAATAATTGATAACGCATTTAAACATGTTATTATTGCATTGCATAACCTGAACATTAAGAAAGTTAATTTAGACAGATTGATATCGAGGCAAAATAGTGTGAACATCTTTTAAAAGGTGATGAATAAATTATTTTCTTTGATCAGTTCATTAGGATTGATTTATCTGATGTCTACCACATTCTTTGTTAAATTTTCAAACTTTGATTTAACGCACAATTTGAGTTTGTAAGGAATGTCTTATATTGGGCAAATTCTTAAACAAATCAGATGGCATATTTTCCTTTTATACACATTACGGGGGGAAGAGCGTTGAACAATATGTCAAACAGTTGAATGAGTGCTGCACACTGTGAGTTCTGCTTCTCCAACCTGTGAATTCAGTGTTTCTCAATTATAAATGAGAACAGGCAATTCGAATGATAAAATAATATGAAGTGTTATAAAAATAGAATTTGCAATTCTTACAACTTTATAATACTCCAAGTATAATTCAATTTGAGTTAATTGGAAATAGAAAAATACATTTCTGATCACCGTGCAATATTCATTCTTACTGTTGTAATATATCTCCTGAGATCATCTCTTCTATATTGGTTCATGGATCCCTATTCCATTAATAGTAAGCTCATGGCATTTACTGCTGCAGATTTAAATTATTATACAACTATAACGTGTGCATCACTGCATCTATTGCATTTTCTCTGATTGACAACTGAAATGTTTCTTGTTACCTGAGTGTTTCTTTAAACTGGGAGAACATACCGAGATCAATTTTCATTTGCTAGTGTAGGTCAATTCTAAATAATTAAGAACTAGTGCAACTCCTGCCGGATTTGTAATGCACTTTTAGGACTCAAAATTTGTAGGTCAGTTCACTTACACTGGGGAAGCACTCATCATTCACAGATTCACGGCCATTCAGCCCTTCAAGCCTGTTCCGCCATCCAATTAGACCATGGCTGATCTGTATCTTAATTCCATGGCCTAAATTTTAACCCAGAGTTGGGAAGAGGGCGGGGGGGGGGGGTGTAATTCCTGATGGGAAACCCGGAAGTATGGGTTTCCCGGACGTCCTTATGATTTTGATGTAAGGACGTCTTTTCTATTGTCGGTTTTCCGCCCGAAAGGCCAGCCAGGTTGACAAGCTGGCCGACAGTCGGACAGGAGAAAAGCTAGGAAGCAGACGCGAGCAGATAACTCTTAGATGGGTGGGGGGGGGGGGGGTGGTCAGTCATCGGGCGGGGCGGTCGGTGGTCATTAGGGGGGTGGTCGGTCATCGGGGGGTGGGATTGGAGATCGTGGGGAGGGGTGTCGGAGATTGTGGGGACGGGGGGGTTGGTCGCTGCACATAGGCTTGTTGTGCCTGGGGGAAGCACTCCTGCTCCTCCAGGCCCACAAGCTGTGCAATAAAGGCACTTACCTGCTGTTTTGGGCCTTCTCGCCTCCTCTCACATGCTCAAAGCAGAAAGCCTGGAATCTCTGCCCCCAGGAGTTAAAAATAAAAAAAGCTGTAAAAACGGAGGCCAGCAGCCTCCTTGAAAGCTTACGCTGACTGACCCGCCTTCTAAGAGCGGGTTGGTCACCCGCCCCTCATCCCGCCTCCATTACAACCAGAAGTGGGCGGGTTGGAAGCGAGTTGGGGTCGATTTTTATTTTTTTACAATTTTTACCTTCCCACCTGCCCCCAACTCACCCGTTCGTGCGGTTGAAATTTAAGCCCATCTATCTGCCTTGGTTCTGTAACCCTTGATAGCCTTGCCTAACAAAAATCTATCAATTCAGTTTTGAAATTTAAATTGACCTAGCCTCACCATCTTTTTGGGGGAGAGTGTTCCAGATTTCCACTACTCTTTGTGTGAGGAAGTGCTTCCCGACATCACCCCTGAACGGCCTATCTCGAATGTGCAGATATGGATGGGTGTATGTAGGTGAAATTTAAATAGATGTGGACAATGTAAGGGAAGTGGTAGAACATGGCGGCAAAACTCCTTACAGTCTTAGGAAGAGCTCAAAAAACAGTTCAGCCGTGTGACTGCCTTTGCCAAGTCTTAAGAGTGCTAAGACGCGAAAGGAAAAATGAAGTGAAAAGAAATCAAATGTGCAGATTTGCAAATGTCAAATGTCTGTAGGCAAATAATGGAGCAGCCCAATACCCGGCCTGCTGTTTAATGACTGCTGAGGTAGGGGAGATGCTGCATGAGGTGGTTGGAAGGTGGGTAGTCCTGTTTGCCACTTCAGGGCACCAATCCAATAGGTCAGTGGTGCAGCATGCCTGGAGGGAAGTGAAGGCAGGTTGGAGGCCGCAGCCGCCATTACTGTCATAGGCTGTGCCAGCCCTATGTTGCACGTTAGCAGCATGTGTCCTTGCAGCAATGGCACAGCACTGCTTCCCACTGTCTGCTGACTCAGACTCTGTGATGACAGTTCCCTATGATCCCTATGATCTCAGCAGGAAGGTGCAGCATCTTGGTGGGCATGGCCAATCAAGCTTTAAAAGCTGATGATCGCTTTGGAAGTATTGTCATTGGCCAGTTTTCTGCCATTTTCACTACCAAATTCATGTTTCCCAAAATCGACCATGGAAAAATTGCACACAGCCATCATTTTGATTGGCAACCATTAACATCATTTTTAAAAATTGAGTTTGTAATCTTTTTTCTAAAAGGGGTAAAATATGCCCTGAAATGTGATCAGAGCCTTGTGGTCTAACCACGGCTGCTTTGTTTACTTTAGCAATTGGCTCTTATCCATTCTTTCAGCATTCCCCAGCCAGCACAGTCTGTAATAATAACAGATCACGTACAAGATACTCACCTTGCATTTGTTTGTGATCAGTGGTGTCAGCCAGTTTGATATCAGATATTCTAAAAACCTTCTAGGCAAGAAATATTAGAGATAAAAGGATACATGTGCCTGCAGATAATCTGAAATAAATACAGAAAGTGCTGTAAATGCACAGCATCTGAAAGAAGTTAATGGGCCAGAATTTGCTGTCAAAATAACGGTGAGGCTAATAGCACAAATGGTACAGCAACTTCAGGCGAGGGCAGATGCCCGGTTAAACACAGAAATCCAAAAGTTGCTGTCCGAGATGTACTGCTCCACCATTAGCTTCATGAAAACGGCATCTCACTGTCTGCCTCACCATTGAGATGCGTTGAATGTTGTGAAGTTGCTGTATTTGCGTGGTAGATACGAACTAAACTCACCACAGAAAGTTACATTTTGTCCATTTCAGTCTAAGCACTCTTTTAACAGCACTGAAAGTTAACTAATACAAGTGTAAAGTCTCATGCCTTCAGGTTTTAATTAATGTTGGAGATTTAAAAAGTGTGAAATTTTAAATAAAATATATTTTTTTAATTTTCCTTTCTGAATTTATTTTTCTCTCTCTTAATCCAACCTTTCTTTCCCTCTCTTTATTTTTCCTTCTGTACCTGATTTGACATTGAATTCACCCACCCTAATTTACACTTTCTCCTCAGTTCTTACACTGTTAATTTCTCAATCCTTCAATCTGTTGATTAAGGAGATACACAGTTGCTTGCCCTGTTCACACAGGTCCCAGATGCCCTGGTTCCCTCGCTTCAACTTTATCACCTCGCACTTTCAGCAACTTGCCATGCAAAAAATTTAAAAACCTAAATATGCAAGGGCAAGTCTAACTAATGGCAGACACTGGTAGATGCCCTGCTACAGCAAAATTATGGCCCAATGTTTTAGATCGGACCCAATATCAAAACATCCATTTGAATGTTCAGCCATCTTTCTCTTTCAGATACCAACTGACTCGCTATGCATTTTCAGCATTTCTGTTTTTATTTTAGGCAAGGTGGTTAACAAATAATACAATAATTCATAGCTGTGTAATACAGTGGGAAACATTGTTGAGCAGTAAACCTTTGCACAGTTTTGCCAGAAAGATGTACCAAATTCTAGCTGTACAACATTATTAGTTAGTTGTATCCCTGTAAGATTTCTCTTTATCCAAGATATTACCAGAGGTGAGTGTGATTAATAAATGATCCACAGCCTTTATAATATATAGCTTCATATTTTGAGAGGGTGCATTTTCATTTGCCCTATCACTTGTCATCACTGTTAATTTGTTCACATCGACCTTCTTCCCCCAACAACCCAAGTGATTGTATCATATTGGTTAGTCTTTCGAAAAAGTCATAGATGATTGCCATATAATTGGCATAAAGAAATATTTACAGGGATTGCTCATTTCTAACATTACTTCTAGATCTGAATGGGTTATCAAGTTAGTAAAAGATTTAAAGATTTAAAGGGTTGGTATTTTTAACTTCAATATCGATGACAAACAATGGGTAGCAGTAGGATAAAGCCTTAATTATATTGAAGAACTAGCACATGTTAAATGAAGAGAATAGAATCAATGTTTTTTGATGTGATGTCTTCTCTTCATTCTAATCATTTGTGGCATTGCACAATGGAATAAATCTCTTTGGAAAAACTTTTCAGTTCAATATACCTTCTTGGGGTCCATGGTGCATGAGTATTCATTCCAGGTATTCCTGTATAATCGACACAGAAACATGTTAGGCATTCACAGCTGCTGCTAGATCTGAAGTCACACTCCTAGCATCTTACTGTCAAGAAGGTTCTTGAAGATATGTGTCAACTTTCATCTCTATGTCAGAAGCCCCATGCCACGAGTTAAAGCTCACAATCTAGGCTGACCCTTCAGCATATTACTGAGGGAGGGTTAAATTTTCAAAGGTGCAACCTTTTTGGTTAAAATGTTAAACTGGGGTTGTCTGCTTATTGGGATGGTTCAGATGAATGTTATAGATCTGCTGGCACTATTCAAAGAAGAATACAAAGTTCTAGTGCCTGGCCAATAATTCTCCCTCAACTAATATCATTAAAAAAAGGATTAACTGATCATTTATCTCATTGCTATTAGTGAAATTGTGCTGTGTGCAATATGGTTAACATGTTGTGAAATAACAACCACCACTCAATTTAAAGTAATTTATTGTCAGTGACGCATTTTGAGACTTCTTTTTGAAAGTTTAGAGACACGAATGTATAACCCTTGCCAGATATACTAAGGGGACTGAAGCATTCTCTGTTTTTGGCCTTTCTTTAAAAGGCTATATCACTGCCATTTGCTTCTCTTTAAAAAAAAATGGATGTGGCAACATGCTTCCAATTGACTGCTTCATTGCCTATAAGATCAAAATAACACATAGAAGAATTCGGAGTATAATGGCTGTTCACACTTAGGAACATAGGAACATAGGAACAGGAGTAGGCCATTCAGCCCCTCGTGCCTGCTCCGCCATTTGATAAGATCATAGCTGATCTGTGGCCCATATCCCTTAATACCTTTGGTTGCCAAAAAGCTATCTATCTCACATTTAAATTTAGCAATTGAGCTAATATCAATTGCCGTTTGCAGAAGAGAGTTCCAAACTTCTACCACCCTTTGTGTGTAGAAATGTTTTCTAATCTCACTCCTGAAAGGTCTGGCTCTAATTTTTAGACTGTGCCCCCTACTCCTAGAATCCCCAACCAGTGGAAATAGTTTCTCTCTATCCACCCTATCCGTTCCCCTTAATATCTTATAAACTTCGATCAGATCACCCTTTAACCTTCGAAACTCTAGAGAATACAACCCCAATTTGTGTAATCTCGAAACTTTGTAAAGTTCTGCTCTTGTGTTATAGTGGCAGGTGATGTGGAATTCTTTAATTGTGTTGGGTTTCCTTCCCAGTTTAACTGCAGTTCATCCACAGAGACAATGGAGCAGATTTTCATAAAGCACGTATATTGGGCGAGCGGTAAGTGGAGCAATCGCAGGGCCCGCCTGACCTCACTTGAATGGGATTGTTGAGCTGCTAGTGCTCAGTGAGCACTGGGTAAGGCAATCCTGAAAGCCAGCAGCAGGTGGAAAGGTTTTTGTGTGGCCTGGAGGAGCATTCACAACAGGCACAAAAGTGGGTACCATCTGAGGGTCCAAGCCATGATTGGGGCCAGGATCCCCAAAGAGAAAATATGTTTTTTAACAACAAAAAAAGTACTTAGTACAACGACCCGCTGTTTTTTTCCAGTGGGGCCTTGATACCATGCCCTTTGCCAGGTCACCTCTGCAGGTCTTTCCAGGATGTTCCTAACAGTAGGCATCCTGGATACACCCATGGTGGCGTGGGTGCCACCATTGCCAGAGAAATCAGGATACCTCCTAACCCTGCAAACCATGGCGGGATCAGCGGCGGAAGTCCCGGCCAGGCGCATCTTGGCATTTACGCCAACGTGACCCCTACTGATTTTCAGGGCTAATGTTCCCTGGGACAAAAGGTGCTGCAGTATGCTGGTGAACAGAATGGTGGTGCATATGATCCATTTCAACCCCCATTCTCTTTTAGGTTCACCCCTGCCCATATACAGACTCAGTTGAGTTTTCAGCTCCAGCTATTCTGTTGTTGGGAGATGCTAAGCAGAGATTGTAACCCTGATTTTAACTCGAAGTACTGGTCCCCAGCACCCACAGTGGCTGCCAAGGCCACTATTCAGCAGCTCTGGACAAAGGTTGCTGAGAGGGTTAGCAGCACCACACTCAAGGACCTGCCTCCGGTGTCAAAGAGGGTCAACGATCTCACAAGAGCAACAAGGGAAAGTAAAGCTCTCCACCTCTCCATCTCTCTCAACACCATCTGACAACACTCCTTTCACCCCTCCTCCACCACTCTCAGCAATCCTCTCCCTTCCATCCTGCAGCATACAATCAGAAAGTCACACTGCAGCACCTGTCCTTCTCATTCCAAGCACACTCACCTCTTCCTTTGCTCTCTTGATACCATACACTAATACCATTCTCTTCTCACATCTTAGCATTTACACAACCAGCACCTCCTTCCTCACTTCACATTCAATGCACTTGGCTTAACATTCATCACCTTCCTATCCTCATTCCTTCTTGTTTTTTTCTCCACCGCTCACCACATCTACTATATGCACAAGCCCTACCCGTCGCCACTTACCTTTTCAACAGCCGCTCACTCTCGCCCTCTCTTTCTTCACAACAAAACAGCACATAATGCAAGGCAGGGGGAGAAGTCCCCAACATCCTCGCCCTCACCTAGGCAGAGCACAAAGCCCTGGAGATTAGTGACCCAGGCAGAACCATCAGCATCAGGGAAGGTGAGGCTGGCAGATTACCTGAACAGGGTGCCTGTATATTATTTGTAACACTTCATTCACCTCAGGAGATATTCAGAAAGCTTCACAACCTCAAGCTATGTTCTCAAGACTGTCACCTACGAATATCCAGCTGCTCATTGCCATCCTAACTCCTTATCCCTTTTCTCTTTCCTCTTTTCAGCAGCAAAAGCTTCCTGAAGAACACACCTCGATGGAAGACAATCCTCCTGAGGATGTACCATCACACGCTCCATCTCTCCCAGGCACCAGCACAGACATTGGCACTCTGCATAGGTCAGATAGTGAAGCAGAAGGACCTGCATGTGGTGAAACACCCAGCATGAGTGAACAGTAGCAGGTATCAGTAGCAGGGACAGCCCAGGAGATAGCTCGCTGGAGAATCAGTTTCTCTCCCAGCTCTGCTGAGCAGAACAAAGATGAGGATTTCAGCAACCCAACCATGAAAAGAGAACTGGTGGCCTCACACAAGCCATTATACCAAGTATTGAAAGGCCTGCCATAGAATTTCAGAACCATGGCTGAAAGTATGAAGGAGTCTGCTTCCAGCCTGTGTGGTGTCACTTCATATGGCATCAGCATTGTGCAGTTTTCTCTGGAGAGTATGGCCACTGTCAGGGATTCTGCAGCCGAGCTCTCACAGTAAGGGTCAGTGTCACCAGCCTTTGCAGCTTTGGTGGAAACTCAAACTGCTGCCATGGAGACTCTGGACTCAAACCTGTGCTCCACCTTGGAGAGGCAGACATCCACCTTGGAGAGATTGGTGTAGCAAATGGATTGGGGGCTTTCAAGGATGCACTCAACTTCTGCTGTCTGCCCTCTCGCAGATCAGTGGAAGTAATACCAGAATAAATATTCCAATTCTCATGTTGGCTATCTTTATAGGCTGTCTTATTGAGATTAGAAATTAGTACCATCTGTGCAAATTGTGGACAGCTTTGTGCTGTGATCCTTCTAAGAACTGCATTGCAACTGTTCAAAATTGAGCATTGTTATGAACTCAGTATCTACCTGACTGCAGTGGTGTCAGCCATTCCTGTAAGTGATCTGGTTGCCTGCTTCTTGCAGAAGTCGACTCTCACTGCCGTATATCTACTTGTGCAGTAGCTGGACCCAGGAGTACAACAAGGAAACTCCCTAGTGATCTGGATTGGATCTCCATGTCTTACACACATGTATGCCTTTAATCTCTCTGTAGACGGACCGAGCTAACACTGGCTGAGGTGAAGTTTGGGTCAAATCATAATCTGCTTTTTTCTACAGTAGGTAAAACACACAAAACATTGAGATTAATGAGAGTTGTTTGATACAGCCTTGTGCCTGAAGCAGTTTAGGTGTTAGCCTTTACTCAGAGATAGCATTCTTGCCTCTGAGTTGAAGGTCAAGGGTTCAAGCCTCACTCCGGAGACTTGAGCACATATTCCAGACTGACAGTTCAGTGCAGTCCTGAGGGAGTGCTGCACTGTTGGAGGTGCTGTCTTTCGGTTGAGATGATGAACTGAGATTCCATTTGCCTCTCAGGCGGACGTAAAAGATCCCATAGTACTACTTGAAGAAGGGTTGAGGAGTTCTCCTGGTATCCTGGCCAACATTTATCCCTCAACCAACATCACTAAAACAGAATATCTGGTCATTTATCTCATTGTTATTTGTGGGACCTTGCTGTGCGCAAATTGGCTGCCACCTTTCCCTACATTACAACAGTGGCTACACTTCAGGTTCTGTTTGTGTACTGTAAAACTAAAGGGCACATAAACATGAGCTCACTCCAGTGGGTCATCTAACTCAACTTAAAAGCACAATCTCTCTGTACCCTGTCCTACCACCCAGGGCAGCGATTTGGCCACTTCACATTTTTCTGCTGCTCACCTTATTCAGTATACCTGTCTCCACTGGTCATCTATTGCCTTGTAAGGGATAGCTGGAGGTTCTGCCATTTACAAGGCAATGAGGAGACTCCTGGAAATGGCAAAGATCCAGCAAAACCGTGGTTCCGCTGTTTTCCTGATGGTTCTGCTGGGCTCCCCCCCCACCCCCGCCCCCGAATTATGGGAGAAGATCAGGGGAACTCCCAGGAATTTCTTTGCTGACCTCATAAGGCATGTCCAGATTTTTTTTTCATTTTGCATCATCAGTAACACTTTATTCTGCAATATATACATGAATATGGGGCCATGTGTGATTAAGTGTGACTTTATGTGATTATATAGGGTTATAAGTGATTATATGTGGTCATAGATAACTGTATGATTATATGTGACTAATACTTGACTATATGGGACTAAATGTGATTGGCATAACTGCTATAAAATGAAATTGCAAGCTAAGCATTTTATAAATTTGGAGAGCTGCATTTGACTTCTTTCTTCATTGCTGTAAATATACTTTTCAGTCTGCTGTACTAAAATGGATAATTATCCAATTCTCCACTTTAATTATGGCCTAGCTTGGTCGATGGAGCACTGAGACACTAGAAAATTGTTAGCTTGTGACTTTGAAACGATGTGGCAATAAGATGTCTACCAGATGAAAATGAATAAATATGAATGCTGTGTGATTAACCACATGAATATTGGCATTTAAACTTCCAAGGTTTCAGTGAACCACTCCCAACAGGTTAGTTGAACTTGCATTTTCAAGTTAATATAGTATGGTTTCACATCACATTGATGCAGAAACTGCAGTATGACTGGTTTTAAATCACTAATTTGAGGGCACTTCAAATTTTAGGAAGTCATGTGAGGCCATCTTCAAGAGGTGATCTCACATCACTTAGGTTTCACATCATTTGTGATACAACTTAAACTTTTCAGGGTTTCATAAGAACATAAGAAATAGCAGCAGGAGTAGGCCATACGAGCCTGCTCCACCATTCAATCAGATCATGGCTGATCTTCCACCTCAACTCCACTTTCCCGCCCGATCCCCATAACCCTTAATTCCCTGAGAGTCCAAAAATCTATCGATCTCAGCCTTGAATATACTCAACACTGCATTCATTTGTGTTATGTTTCCAAAAGATGAGGTAAATCAAGAGTTGTGATCAAAATGATGCCAAGCTTTCATTTTAAAAGTTTGTACATTGTAGGAGAGAGGTGCCAGGAAAGAATGAGTTAGAATCATAGAATCATAGAATCATAGAAGTTACAACATGGAAACAGGCCCTTCGGCCCAACATGTCCATGTCGCCCAGTTTATACCACTAAGCTAGTCCCAATTGCCTGCACTTGGCCCATATCCCTCTATACCCATCTTACCCATGCAACTGTCCAAATGCTTTTTAAAAGACAAAATTGTACCCGCCTCTACTACTGCCTCTGGCAGCTTGTTCCAGATACTCACCACCCTTTGAGTGAAAAAATTGCCCCTCTGGACCCTTTTGTATCTCTCCCCTCTCACCTTAAATCTATGTTCCCTCGTTATAGACTCCCCTACCTTTGGGAAAAGATTTTGACTATCTACCTTTTCTATGCCCCTCATTATTTTATAGACTTGTATAAGATCACCCCTCAACCTCCTACTCTCCAGGGAAAAAAGTCCCAGTCTATCTAACCTCTCCCTGTAAGTCAAACCATCAAGTCCCGGTAGCATCCTAGTAAATCTTTTCTGCACTCTTTCTAGTTTAATAATATCCTTTCTATAATAGGGTGACCAGAACTGTACACAGTATTCCAAGTGTGGCCTAACTAATGTCTTGTACAACTTCAACAAGACATCCCAACTCCTGTATTCAATGTTCTGACCAATGAAACCAAGCAAGCTGAATGCCTTCTTCACCACCCTATCCACCTGTGACTCCACTTTCAAGGAGCTATGAACCTGTACTCCTAGATCTCTTTGTTCTATAACTCTCCCCAACGCCCTACCATTAACGGAGTAGGTCCTGGCCCGATTCGATCTCCCAAAATGCATCACCTCACATTTATCTAAATTAAACTCCATCTGCCATTCATCGGCCCACTGGCCCAATTTATCAAGATCCCGTTGCAATCCTAGATAACCTTCTTCACTGTCCACGATGCCACCAATCTTGGTGTCATCTGCAAACTTACTAACCATGCCTCCTAAATTCTCATCCAAATCATTAATATAAATAACAAATAACAGCGGACCCAGCACCGATCCCTGAGGCACACCGCTGGTCACAGGCCTCCAATTTGAAAAACAACCCTCGACACCCACCCTCTGTCTTCTGTCGTCAAGCCAATGTTGTATCCAATTGGCTACCTCACCTTGGATCCCGTGAGATTTAACCTTATGTAACAACCTACCATGCGGTACCTTGTCAAAGGCTTTGCTAAAGTCCATGTAGACCACGTCTACTGCACAGCCCTCATCTATCTTCTTGGTTACCCCTTCAAAAAACTCAATCAAATTCGTGAGACATGATTTTCCTCTCACAAAACCATGCTGACTGTTCCTAATCAGTCCCTGCCTCTCCAAATGCCCGTAGATCCTGTCTCTCAGAATACCATCTAACAACTTACCCACTACAGATGTCAGGCTCACCGGTCTGTAGTTCCCAGGCTTTTCCCTGCCGCCCTTCTTAAACAAAGGCACAACATTTGCTACCCTCCAATCTTCAGGCACCTCACCTGTAGCGGTGGATGATTCAAATATCTCTGCTAGGGGACCCGCAATTTCCTCCCTAACCTCCCATAACGTCCTGGGATACATTTCATCAGGTCCCGGAGATTTATCTACCTTGATGCGCGTTAAGACTTCCAGCACCTCCCTCCCTGTAATATGTACACTCCTCAAGACATCACTATTTATTTCCCCAAGTTCCCTAACATCCATGCCTTTCTCAACCGTAAATACCGATGCGAAATATTCACTTAGGATCTCACCCATCTCTTGGGGTTCCGCACATAGATGACCTTGTTGATCCTTCAGAGGCCCTATTTTCTCCCTCGTTACTCTTTTGCCCTTTATGTATTTGTAGAAGCTCTTTGGATTCACCTTTGCCTTATCTGCCAAATGAATCTCATGTCCCCTTTTTGCCCTCCTGATTTCTCTCTTAACTCTACTCCGGCAATCTCTATACTCTTCAAGGGATCCACTTGATCCCAGCTGCCTATGCATGTCATATGCCTCCTTCTTCTTTCTGACTAGGGCCTCAATCTCCCGAGTCATCCAAGGTTCCCTACTTCTACCAGCCTTGCCCTTTACTTTATAAGGAATGTGCTTACCCTGAACCCTGGTTAACACATTTTTGAAGGACTCCCACTTACCAGACGTCCCTTTGCCTGCCAACAGACTCTCCCAATCAACTTCTGAAAGTTCCTGTCTAATACCATCAAAATTGGCCTTTCCCCAATTTAGAATTTTAACTTTTGGGCCAGACCTATCCTTCTCCATAGCTATCTTAAAACTAATGGAATTATGATCACTGGTCCCAAAGTGATCCCTCACTAACACTTCTGTCACCTGCCCTTCCTTATTTCCCAAGAGGAGGTCAAGTTTTGCCCCCTCTCTAGTCGGGCCATCCACATACCCGTTTTCTGAGCGATCTCCAGCAGTTTCTTTAAGGACTGCAAGTTAGACTGCTCGATGCCTGGTACCAAGAGGCAGAGCATATTCAGCGTCCATTTCAAGGCCAGTCTGAAAGTCACAGCGGGTGGGCCTCGGATGGCCAAGTTTTTTTTCAATTTTCAACAGCCGGCCGTTCTGTTTCCCAGAATTAGCACGGTGGGAAGCAGTTGAAAATCGCCTCCATTATGTAGGATGACTGTATAATTTATTTCTAAAGCAGACAAAAGTTTGTTGTGCATATTATCAGTGTCCAAATTGAGTGTGGGCACGCGTGCAAATAGATCTCATTAAAAAGTTAACATATGCACAATATTCCTTCTCGTGTACGTGGCACTGTTAGAAAGGAAATCCATTCAAACTTTTGGCTTTCACCCCACTGATTCATTAGCTTTTCTATAACAAGATTTTCCATTAATTTATTTTTTTAAATGGTGCATCTTGTGACAGATGTCTTCATTGGGAGCATGCCAGAGAGAAAGAAAAAAATGTACAAATGGTAATTATTTGAAGCATTATTGCCATCAATAAACATTTCACACATTCATTTGCCATACATCTGTGAAAATCATAAAAACAGTATGTTGGAAATTGCAAAGGATTGACATAGGTTTTTAACTATTTGTTTATTTTTGAATACTCTTTCTATTGCTCTTAGGTGTATTCATCCGTGAAATCTGATTCTATTAAATAACCTCAATGTCTACACAAAGTCTGCAATCAGTGGGCATGGGCTCAAGCTCAAAGGAGGGAAGGTTAACTGCTCCACACAGAGACCGATGAATATGTGGAACAGACTGCCCAGGGAGGCAGGGCAAGTGATAGGGAGTGAAATTGATCTTAAAATTGACCAGTAGCACGAAACAGGCTCACAGCAAATCAGCAGCCTGTTCTACACCATGCCCGATTCGTGATACTGGCAAAGACCAATATCACCTCCATGGTTTCGACAAATCCAAGAGGGAGCTGGATAGTTTTTGGCGAAAGAATAGGTTGATCAGTATAAGAGATGATGTGGGGAATGAATTTCCACTGGGGTTCTCACATTTGTCTGCTGTAACTTTGGAAGAAGAGTCGCAGACACCCCAGAGAAACAGCGTACATTCTTATGATTCCTGGAGAGGAAACTTTCATCAGTATCACTCAGTTTCCTGCTGGACTGTGTATCTCTATAGCATCCAGTGGTCTATGATCTATAAAGAGCCCAATTCCCTTGTGGTCCAATAGGTATGCATCTGATTGTGTGGTGGTCTCGAGAGGCTATTCCCACCTGAAACCGCAAAATTTTAATCTAACAACTAAATCAAACAACCAAAGATAATTTTGTTTCATTCAAATAGCTATAAAAATCATTTTATTAATACACAGTATCGCAATAATATGCTACATTTCAGATATCAGCTGCAAGGCTAGATGCTACAATATCAAGTAGAATAGAAAAATACAGTAATTGCATTCCTGGTGTCAGTTTGATAAATGTAGTATCTAGTAACAGCATGTGGGTAATAAATAGAATTCTGCGGTCTTGCCAGCTAAGCCTTAATGCAACATTTCCTTCATTAGAAGTCAGTGTGGACAGCAATGTCATTTCAGCTTATTCAGGGAATATTCTCAACATCATTGTTTCACTCTTGAAATCTTGATGCCATCTGTGTGAATAATTTCACCACAGGATGTTTTTAAAGTTAGGATTTTATAACATCAAGATGTTTCACATTAAGCTTACCTAGAACATGCTCCAGTGGTTCAAGTATAGAACTGGCTTCTTATTTGGACGATGAGGGAAAATCTCTGCCAAGGTTCTCCCGCTTGTGTACCGCCGAAGAGCCGTGGAAACCCCTGGAAAACGGTGAAAACACCATTTACGCTGATCTACTGGGAATCCGCGACTCCTCTGCTAAAGTTACAGCAGCCAAACAGGAGAACAACAATGAAAATACTCTCCCGCTGTGACATTACTCACACTCACACTGTGACATTCCTCACACTCTCACTGTGACATTCCTCACACCCCCACTGTGACATTCCTCACACTCTCACTGTGATATTCCGCACACTCCCACTGTGAAATTCCTTGCACTCTCACTGTGACATTCCGCACACTCTCCCTGTGACATTCCTCACACTCCCACTGTGATATTCCTCACACTCTTCCTGTGACATTCCTCACACCCCCACTGTGAAATTCCTTGCACTCTCACTGTGACATTCCGCACACTCCCACTTTGACATTCCTCACACTCTCACTGTGATATTCCTCACACTCCCACTTTGACATTCCGCACACTCCCACTGTGACATTCCTCACACTCTCACTGTGATATTCCTCACACTCCCACTGTGACATTCCTCACACTCCTACTGTGACATTCCTCACACTCTCACTGTGACATTCCTCACACTCCCACTGTGATATTCCTCACACTCCCACTGTGATATTCCTCACACACTCACTTGTGACATTCCTCACACTCTCACTGTGACATTCCTCACACTCCCACTGTGATATTCCTCACACTCCCACTGTGATATTCCTCACACACTCACTTGTGACATTCCTCACACTCTCACTGTGATATTCCTCACACTCTCACTGTGACATTCCTCACACTCTCACTGTGATATTCCTCACACTCACACTTGTGACATTCCTCACACTCTCACTTGTGATATTCCTCACACTCCCTCTGTGACATTCCTCACACTCTCACTGTGACATTCCTCACACTCTCACTGTGACATTCCTCACACTCTCACTGTGATATTCCTCACACTCTCACTGTGACATTCCTCACACTCTCACTGTGATATTCCTCACACTCATACTGTGACATTCCGCACACTCTCACTGTGACATTCCTCACACTCTCACTGTGACATTCCTCACACTCTCACTGTGACATTCCTCACACTCTCACTTTGATATTCCTCACACTCTCACTGTGATATTCCTCACACTCTCACTGTGATATTCCTCACACTCTCACTGTGACATTCCGCACACTCTCACTGTGACATTCCTCACACTCTCACTGTGATATTCCTCACACTCCCTCTGTGACATTCCTCACACTCTCACTGTGACATTCCTCACACACTCACTGTGATATTCCTCACACTCACACTTGTGACATTCCTCACACTCTCACTGTGACATTCCTCACACTCTCACTGTGACATTCCTCACACTCTCACTGTGATATTCCTCACACTCCCTCTGTGACATTCCTCACACTCTCACTGTGACATTCCTCACACACTCACTGTGATATTCCTCACACTCACACTTGTGACATTCCTCACACTCTCACTGTGACATTCCTCACACTCTCACTTGTGATATTCCTCACACTCCCTCTGTGACATTCCTCACACTCTCACTGTGACATTCCTCACACACTCACTGTGATATTCCTCACACTCACACTTGTGACATTCCTCACACTCTCACTGTGATATTCCTCACACTCTCACTGTGACATTCCTCACACTCTCACTGTGACATTCCTCACACTCTCACTGTGACATTCCTCACACTCCCGCTGTGACATTCCTCACACTCTCACTGTGACATTCCTCACACTCCCACTGTGACATTCCTCACACTCACACTGTGATATTCCTCACACTCTCACTGTGATATTCCTCACACTCTCACTGTGACATTCCTCACACTCTCACTGTGACATTCCTCACACTCCCGCAGTGACATTCCTCACACTCTCACTGTGATATTCCTCACACTCTCACTGTGACATTCCTCACACTCTCACTGTGATATTCCTCACACTCTCACTGTGACATTCCTCACACTCTCACTGTGACATTCCTCACACTCCCACTGTGATATTCCTCACACTCTTCCTGTGACATTCCTCACACCCCCACTGTGAAATTCCTTGCACTCTCACTGTGACATTCCGCACACTCCCACTTTGACATTCCTCACACTCTCACTGTGATATTCCTCACACTCCCACTTTGACATTCCGCACACTCCCACTGTGACATTCCTCACACTCTCACTGTGATATTCCTCACACTCCCACTGTGACATTCCTCACACTCCTACTGTGACATTCCTCACACTCTCACTGTGACATTCCTCACACTCCCACTGTGATATTCCTCACACTCCCACTGTGATATTCCTCACACTCCCACTGTGATATTCCTCACACACTCACTTGTGACATTCCTCACACTCTCACTGTGACATTCCTCACACTCCCACTGTGATATTCCTCACACTCCCACTGTGATATTCCTCACACACTCACTTGTGACATTCCTCACACTCTCACTGTGATATTCCTCACACTCTCACTGTGACATTCCTCACACTCTCACTGTGATATTCCTCACACTCACACTTGTGACATTCCTCACACTCTCACTTGTGATATTCCTCACACTCCCTCTGTGACATTCCTCACACTCTCACTGTGACATTCCTCACACTCTCACTGTGACATTCCTCACACTCTCACTGTGATATTCCTCACACTCTCACTGTGACATTCCTCACACTCTCACTGTGATATTCCTCACACTCATACTGTGACATTCCGCACACTCTCACTGTGACATTCCTCACACTCTCACTTTGATATTCCTCACACTCTCACTGTGATATTCCTCACACTCTCACTGTGATATTCCTCACACTCTCACTGTGACATTCCGCACACTCTCACTGTGATATTCCTCACACTCTCACTGTGATATTCCTCACACTCCCTCTGTGACATTCCTCACACTCTCACTGTGACATTCCTCACACACTCACTGTGATATTCCTCACACTCACACTTGTGACATTCCTCACACTCTCACTGTGACATTCCTCACACTCTCACTTGTGATATTCCTCACACTCCCTCTGTGACATTCCTCACACTCTCACTGTGACATTCCTCACACACTCACTGTGATATTCCTCACACTCACACTTGTGACATTCCTCACACTCTCACTGTGATATTCCTCACACTCTCACTGTGACATTCCTCACACTCTCACTGTGACATTCCTCACACTCTCACTGTGACATTCCTCACACTCCCGCTGTGACATTCCTCACACTCTCACTGTGACATTCCTCACACTCCCACTGTGACATTCCTCACACTCACACTGTGATATTCCTCACACTCTCACTGTGATATTCCTCACACTCTCACTGTGACATTCCTCACACTCTCACTGTGACATTCCTCACACTCCCGCAGTGACATTCCTCACACTCTCACTGTGACATTCCTCACACTCCCACTGTGACATTCCTCACACTCTCACTGTGACATTCCTCACACACTCACTGTGATATTCCTCACACTCACACTTGTGACATTCCTCACACTCTCACTTGTGATATTCCTCACACTCCCTCTGTGACATTCCTCACACTCTCACTGTGACATTCCTCACACACTCACTGTGATATTCCTCACACTCACACTTGTGACATTCCTCACACTCTCACTGTGATATTCCTCACACTCTCACTGTGATATTCCTCACACTCTCACTGTGACATTCCTCACACTCTCACTGTGATATTCCTCACACTCTCACTGTGACATTCCTCACACTCTCACTGTGACATTCCTCACACTCTCACTGTGACATTCCTCACACTCTCACTGTGATATTCCTCACACTCCCACTGTGACATTCCTCACACTCACACTGTGATATTCCTCACACTCACACTGTGATATTCCTCACTCCCACTGTGACATTCCTCACACTCACACTGTGATATTCCTCACACTCACACTGTGATATTCCTCACTCCCACTGTGACATTCCTCACACTCACACTGTGATATTCCTCACACTCTCACTGTGATCTCACACTCACACTGTGATATTCCTCACACTCACACTGTGATATTCCTCACTCCCACTGTGACATTCCTCACACTCTCACTGTGATATTCCTCACACTCTCACTGTGACATTCCTCACACTCACACTGTGATATTCCTCACACTCACACTGTGATATTCCTCACTCCCACTGTGACATTCCTCACACTCACACTGTGACATTCCTCACACTCACACTGTGATATTCCTCACACTCACACTGTGATATTCCTCACTCCCACTGTGACATTCCTCACACTCACACTGTGATATTCCTCACACTCACACTGTGATATTCCTCACTCCCACTGTGACATTCCTCACACTCACACTGTGACATTCCTCACACTCACACTGTGATATTCCTCACACTCACACTGTGATATTCCTCACTCCCACTGTGACATTCCTCACACTCACACTGTGATATTCCTCACACTCACACTGTGATATTCCTCACTCCCACTGTGACATTCCTCACACTCACACTGTGACATTCCTCACACTCACACTGTGATATTCCTCACACTCCCACTGTGACATTCCTCACACTCTCACTGTGATATTCCTCACACTCCCACTGTGACATTCCTCACACTCCCGCTGTGACATTCCTCACACTCCCACTGTGACATTCCTCACACTCACACTGTGATATTCCTCACACTCACACTGTGACATTCCTCACACTCTCCCTGTGACATTCCTCACACTCTCACTGTGACATTCCTCACACTCTCCCTGTGACATTCCTCACACTCCCGCAGTGACATTCCTCACACTCTCACTGTGACATTCCTCACACTCCCGCTGTGACATTCCTCACACTCTCACTGTGACATTCCTCACACTCTCACTGTGACATTCCTCACACTCTCACTGTTACATTCCTCACACTCTCACTGTGATATTCCTCACACTCTCACTGTGATATTCCTCACACTCTCACTGTGATATTCCTCACACTCTCACTGTGACATTCCTCACACTCTCACTGTGATATTCCTCACACTCTCACTGTGACATTCCTCACACTCTCACTGTGACATTCCTCACACTCTCACTGTGATATTCCTCACACTCTCACTGTGACATTCCTCACACTCTCACTGTGATATTCCTCACACTCTCACTGTGATATTCCTCACACTCTCACTGTGATATTCCTCACACTCTCACTGTGACATTCCTCACACTCCCACTGTGATATTTATATCGAAACGACAGCACAGAAACTGATCATTTGGCCTAACTGATCCATGTTGGCGTTTATGGTCCTCAGCCTCCTTCCACCCTACTTCATCTAACCCTATCAGGATGCCCTTCTATTCCTTTCTCCCTCATGTGCTTTCCATTAAATGCATCTCTGCTATTTGCCTCAACTACTCCTTTTAGTAGCATGTTCCACATTTTTACCACTCTTTGGGTAAAGAAGTTTCTCCTGAATTCCCTATTGGAATTTTTAGCGATTATTTTACATTTATGACCTCTAGTTTTGGACTCCCCATTCATGTGGAAACATTTTCTCTACGTCGACCCTATGCAACCCTTGCATTATCTTAAAGACTTCTTTCAGGTCACCCCATAGACTTCTCTTTTCTAGAGAAAAGAGTCCCAGCCTGTTCAGCCTTTCTTGATAAGGAAATCTTCTCAGTTCTGGTATCATCCTTGTGAATCTATTTTGCACCCTCTCCAATGCCTCTATGTCTTTTTACAATATGGAGACCAGAACTGTGCACAATACTCCAAGTGTGTTCTAACGAGGGTTCTATACAAGTTCTGTATGAGGCAGCATTTGACCAGGTGTGGCATCAATGAGCCCGACTACTACCGCTACTACTACTACTACAACAACCACAACAACAACTTGCATTTATATAGCACTTTTAACATAGTAAAACATCCCAAGCTGCTTCACAGGAGCGTTATCAAACAAAATTTCACACCGAGCCACATAAGGAGATATTAGGGCAGATGACCAAAAGCTTGGTCAAAGAGGTAGGTTTTAAGAAGTGTCTTAAAGGAGGGGAGAGAGGTAGAGAGGCGGAGAGGAATAGGGAGGGAATTCCAGAGCTTAGGGCCCAGGTGCTGAAAGCACGGCTGCCAATGGTGGAGCAATTAAAATTGGGGATGCACAAGAGGCAAGAATTGGAGGAGTGCAGAGATCTCGGAGGGTTGTAGGGCTGGAGGAGGTTACAGAAATAGGGAGGGGCAAGGCCATGGAGGGATTTGAAAAAAAGGATGAGCATTTTAAAATCGAGGTGTTCCCGAACCAGGAGCTATTGTAGGTCAGCGAGCAGAGGGGTGATGGGAGAACAGGACTTGGTGCGAGTTAGGATACAGGCAGCAGAGTTTTGAATGAGCTCAAGTTTATGGAGGGTAGAAAATGGGAGGCCAACAAGGAGACCATTGGAATAGTCAAGTCTGGAGGTGACAAAGGCATGGATGAGGGTTTCAGCAGCAGATGAGCTGAGGCAGGGGCAGAGACGGGCGATGTTACGGAGGTGGAAGTAGGCGGTCTTGGTGATGGAATGGATATGTGGTCAGAAGCTTATCTCAGGGTCAAATAGGATGCCAAGGTTGTGAACGGTTTGGTTCAGTCTCAGACAGTGGCGAGGGAGAAGGAGGGAGTCGGTGACTAGGGAACGGAGTTTGCAGCTGGGACCAAGGACAATGGCTTCGGTCTGCCCAATATTAATTTGGAGGAAATTTTTCCTCATCTAGTACTGGATGTCAGACAAGCAATTGGACAAATGAGAGACAGTGGAGGGGTCGAGGGAGGTGGTTGTGAGTTAGAGCTGGGTGTCGTTAGCGTACACATGGAATCTGAGGTGTTTTTCGATGATGTCGCCGAGGGGCAGCATGTAGTTGAGAAGTAGGAGGGGGCCAAGGATAGATCCTTGGGGGAATCCAGAGGTAACGATGCAGGAGCGGGAAGAGAAGCCATTGTAGGTGATTCTCTGGTTACGACTGGATAGATAAGAATGGAACCAGGTGAGCGCAGTCAAATCCAGATGGACGAAGGAGGAGAGACATTGGGCAGGATGGTGCAGTCCACCATGTCAAAGGCTGCAGACAGGTCGAGAAAGATAAGGAGGGTTAGTTTACCATTGTCACAGTCACTTAGGTTGTCATTTGTGACTTTGATAAGGGCCGTTTCAGTACTGTGACAGGAACAGAAACCTGATTGAAGGAATTCAAACATGGAGTTGCGCTTAAGATGGGCCCGCATTTGGGATTATCTAGTAAAATTGAAATCATTGGGAATGGGGGGAAAACTCTCCAGTGGCTGGAGTCATACCTAGCACAAAGGAAGATGGTAGTGGTTGTTGAAGGCCAATCATCTCAGCCTCATGACATTGCTGCAGGAGTTCCTCAGGGCAGTGTCCCAGGTCCAACCATCTTCAGCTGCTCCATCATTGTTCTTCCCTCCATCATAAGGTCAGAAATGGGAATGAAAATTGCACAGTGGTCAGTTCCATTCGCAACCCCTCAGATAATGAAGCAGTCTGTGCCCACATGCAACATCCAGGCTCAGGCCGATAAGTGGCAAGTAACATTCGTGCCACACAAGTGCCAAGCAATGACCATCTCCAACAAGAGAGAGTCTAACTACCTCCCCTTGACATTCAACGGCATTACCATCACTGAATCCCCCCCATCAACATCCTGGGGGTCACCATTGACCAGAAACTTAACTGGACCAGCCACATAAATACTGATAAATACTGTGGCGACAAGAGCAGGTCCGGGGCTGGGTATTCTGTGGTGAGTGACTCACCTCCTGACTCCCCAAAGCCTTTCCACCATCTACAAGGCACAAGTCAGGAGTGTGATGGAATACTCTCCAATTGCCTGGATGAGTGCAGCTCCAACAACACTCAAGAAGCTCGACACCATCCAAGACAAAGCAGCCTGCTTGATTGGCACTCCATCCACCACCCTAAACATTCACTCCCTTCACCACCGGCGCACTGTGGCTGCAGTGTGCACCATCCACAGGATGCACTGCAGCAACTCGCCAAGGCTTCTTCAACAGCACCTCCCAAACCCACGACCTCTACCACCTAGAAGGACAAGGGCAGTAGGCGCATGGGAACAACACCACCTGCACGTTCCCCTCCAAGTCACACATCATCCCGACTTGGAAATATAAGGATGCCCCAGAGCATGGTACATTGGCGAGACCATGCAGACGCTGCGACAACGGATGAACGGACACCGCGCAACAATCGCCAAACAGGAGGGTTCCCTCCCAGTCGGGGAACACTTCAGCAGTCATGGACATTCATCCACCGACCTTCGGGTAAGCGTAATCCAAGGCGGCCTTCGAGACACACGACAACGCAAAATCGTCGAGCAGAAATTGATAGCCAAGTTCCGCACCCATGAGGACGGCCTCAACCGGGATCTTGGGTTCATGTCACGCTACACGTTACCCCACCAGCGAACAAATGTTATCTGTTTTTAATATAATGGGTCATTTGCTGGCTTTCTCTGCCTTCCGGATGTTTCTGCCTCTCTCTGTTTTTTTTTCCTGTTTGTTTTTTTGTTGAATGTGTATTCGGGGGTTCTGCAGGTGACACCTCTCTGTCTGACACGGTGATTGCCTTGGCAACGGGCAGTTGCAGGGGCATTCTGTAAACACCATGTATTGTTCTATATGTATAAATGCGGAGGCTTCGAGGAGCTCCTGAACATTTACCTGAGGAAGGAGGAAGCCTCCGAAAGCTTGTGAAGTTAAAATAAAATTGCTGGACTATAACTTGGTGTTGTAAAATTGTTTACAATTGGAAATATATTGTTATTCCTTCCTCGTCGCTGGGTCAAAATCCCGGAACTCACTGCCTAACAGCACTGTGGGAGAATCTTCACCACACGGACTGCAACAGTTCAAGAAGGCGGCTCACCACCACCTTCTCAAGGGCAATTAGGGATGGGCAATAATTGCCGGCATCGCCAGCAACGCCCACATCCCATGAATGAATTTTTTAAAAGTTGAACATAACTTCTTTGCTTTTCAATTCTATTCCTCAAGAAATGAACCCTAGTGCTTGATTTGCATTTTTTATCGCCTTATTAACCTGCGTGCATTCCGCACACTCCCAATGTAACATTCTTCACACTCTCACTGTAACATTCCTCACACTCCTACTGTGACATTCCTCACACTCCCGCAGTGACATTCCTCACACTCCTACTGTGACATTCCTCACACTCCTACTGTGACATTCCTCACACTCCCGCAGTGACATTCCTCACACTCTCACTGTGATATTCCACACACTCTCACTGTGATATTCCTCACACTCTCACTGTGACATTTCTCACACTCTCACTGTGATATTCCACACACTCTCACTGTGACATTTCTCACACTCTCACTGTGATATTCCTCACACTCTCACTGTGACATTCTTCACACTCTCACTGTGACATTCCGCACACTCTCACTGTGACATTCCTCACACTCCCGCTGTGACATTCCTCACACTCCTACTGTGACATTTCTCACACTCCCGCAGTGACATTCCTCACACTCTCACTGTGACATTCCTCACACTCCCGCTGTGATATTCCTCACACTCTCACTGTGACATTCCTCACACTCTCACTGTGACATTCCTCACACTCTCACTGTGACATTCCTCACACTCTCACTGTGACATTCCTCACACTCCTACTGTGACATTCCGCACACTCTCACTGTGACATTCCTCACACTCTCACTGTGATATTCCTCACACTCCCACTGTGACATTCTTCACACTCTCACTGTGACATTCCTCACACTCCTACTGTGACATTCCGCACACTCTCACTGTGACATTCCTCACACTCTCACTGTGACATTCCTCACACTCTCACTGTGACATTCCTCACACTCCTACTGTGACATTTCTCACACTCCCGCAGTGACATTCCTCACACTCCCGCTGTGACATTCCTCACACTCTCACTGTGACATTCCTCACACTCCTACTGTGACATTTCTCACACTCTCACTGTGACATTCCTCACACTCCCGCTGTGACATTCCTCACACTCTCACTGTGACATTCCTCACACTCTCACTGTGACATTCCTCACACTCTCGCTGTGACATTCCTCACACTCTCACTGTGATATTCCTCACACTCTCACTGTGACATTCCTCACACTCTCACTGTGACATTCCTCACACTCTCACTGTGACATTCCTCACACTCTCACTGTGACATTCCTCACACTCTCGCTGTGACATTCCTCACACTCTCACTGTGATATTCCTCACACTCTCACTGTGATATTCCTCACACTCTCACTGTGACATTCCTCACACTCTCACTGTGATATTCCTCACACTCTCACTGTGACATTCCTCACACTCTCACTGTGACATTCCTCACACTCTCACTGTGACATTCCTCACACTCTCACTGTGATATTCCTCACACTCTCACTGTGACATTCCTCACACTCTCACTGTGACATTCCTCACACTCTCACTGTGACATTCCTCACACTCCCGCTGTGATATTCCTCACACTCTCACTGTGACATTCCTCACACTCTCACTGTGATATTCCTCACACTCTCACTGTGACATTTCTCACACTCTCACTGTGACATTCCTCACACTCTCACTGTGACATTTCTCACACTCCCGCAGTGACATTCCTCACACTCTCACTGTGATATTCCTCACACTCTCACTGTGACATTCCGCACACTCTCACTGTGATATTCCTCACACTCTCACTGTGATATTCCTCACACTCTCACTGTGACATTCCTCACACTCTCACTGTGATATTCCTCACACTCTCACTGTGATATTCCTCACACTCTCACTGTGATATTCCTCACACTCCTACTGTCACATTCCTCACACTCTCACTGTGATATTCCTCACACTCTCACTGTGATATTCCTCACACTCTCACTGTGATATTCCTCACACTCTCACTGTGACATTCCTCACACTCTCACTGTGACATTCCGCACACTCTCACTGTGACATTCCTCACACTCTCACTGTGACATTCCTCACACTCTCACTGTGACATTCCTCACACTCTCACTGTGATATTCCTCACACTCCCACTGTGATATTCCTCACACTCTCACTGTGATATTCCTCACACTCCTACTGTGATATTCCTCACACTCTCACTGTGATATTCCTCACACTCTCACTGTGATATTCCTCACACTCTCACTGTGATATTCCTCACACTCTCACTGTGATATTCCTCACACTCCTACTGTGACATTCCTCACACTCTCACTGTGATATTCCTCACACTCTCACTGTGATATTCCTCACACTCTCACTGTGACATTCCGCACACTCTCACTGTGACATTCCTCACACTCTCACTGTGACATTCCTCACACTCTCACTGTGACATTCCTCACACTCTCACTGTGATATTCCTCACACTCCCACTGTGATATTCCTCACACTCTCACTGTGATATTCCTCACACTCCTACTGTGACATTCCTCACACTCTCACTGTGATATTCCTCACACTCTCACTGTGACATTCCGCACACTCTCACTGTGATATTCCTCACACTCTCACTGTGATATTCCTCACACTCCTACTGTGACATTCCTCACACTCTCACTGTGATATTCCTCACACTCTCACTGTGATATTCCTCACACTCCTACTGTGACATTCCTCACACTCTCACTGTGATATTCCTCACACTCTCACTGTGATATTCCTCACACTCTCACTGTGATATTCCTCACACTCTCACTGTGATATTCCTCACACTCCCACTGTGACATTCCTCACACTCTCACTTTGATATTCCTCACACTCTCACTGTGACATTCCGCACACTCTCACTGTGATATTCCTCACACTCTCACTGTGACATTCCTCACACTCTCACTGTGACATTCCTCACACTCTCACTGTGACATTCCTCACACTCTCACTGTGATATTCCTCACACTCTCACTGTGATATTCCTCACACTCCCACTGTGACATTCCTCACACTCTCACTTTGATATTCCTCACACTCTCACTGTGATATTCCGCACAATCTCACTGTGATATTCCTCACACTCCCACTGTGACATTCCTCACACTCTCACTGTGACATTCCTCACACTCCCACTGTGATATTCCTCACACTCTCACCTTGATATTCCTCACACTCTCACTGTGATATTCCTCACACTCCCACTTTGATATTCCTCACACTCTCACTGTGATATTCCTCACACTCTCACTGTGATATTCCTCACACTCTCACTGTGATATTCCTCACACTCCCACTGTGACATTCCTCACACTCTCACTTTGATATTCCTCACACTCTCACTGTGACATTCCGCACACTCTCACTGTGACATTCCTCACACTCTCACTGTGACATTCCTCACACTCTCACTGTGATATTCCTCACACTCCCACTGTGACATTCCTCACACTCTCACTTTGATATTCCTCACACTCTCACTGTGACATTCCGCACACTCTCACTGTGACATTCCTCACACTCTCACTGTGATATTCCTCACACTCTCACTGTGACATTCCTCACACTCTCACTGTGATATTCCTCACACTCTCACTGTGATATTCCTCACACTCTCACTGTGACATTCCTCACACTCCCACTGTGACATTCCTCACACTCTCACTGTGACATTCCTCACACTCTCCCTGTGATATTCCTCACACTCTCACTGTGACATTCCTCACACTCTCACTGTGATATTCCTCACACTCTCACTGTGATATTCCTCACACTCCCACTGTGACATTCCTCACACTCTCACTGTGATATTCCTCACACTCTCACTGTGATATTCCTCACACTCTCACTGTGACATTCCTCACACTCCCGCTGTGACATTCCTCACACTCTCACTGTGATATTCCTCACACTCTCACTGTGACATTCCTCACACTCTCACTTTGATATTCCTCACACTCTCACTTTGATATTCCTCACACTCTCACTGAGACATTCCGCACACTCTCACTGTGACATTCCTCACACTCTCACTGTGATATTCCTCACACTCCCACTGTGACATTCCGCACACTCTCACTGTGACATTCCTCACACTCTCACTGTGATATTCCTCACACTCCCACTGTGACATTCCTCACACTCTCACTGTGATATTCCTCACACTCTCACTGTGACATTCCGCACACTCTCACTGTGATATTCCTCACACTCTCACTGTGACATTCCTCACACTCTCACTGTGACATTCCTCACACTATCACTGTGACATTCCTCACACTCTCACTGTGACATTCCTCACACTCTCACTGTGATATTCCTCACACTCTCACTGTGATATTCCTCACACTCTCACTGTGACATTCCTCACACTCTCACTGTGATATTCCTCACACTCTCACTGTGACATTCCTCACACTCTCACTGTGACATTCCTCACACTCTCACTGTGACATTCCTCACAATCTCACTGTGACATTCCTCACACTCTCACTGTGACATTCCTCACACTCTCACTGTGACATTCCTCACACTCTCACTGTGACATTCCGCACACTCTCTCACTGTGACATTCCTCACACTCTCACTGTGACATTCCTCACACTCTCACTGTGATATTCCTCACACTCTCACTGTGATATTCCTCACACTCTCACTGTGACATTCCTCACACTCTCACTGTGATATTCCTCACACTCTCACTGTGATATTCCTCACAATCTCACTGTGATATTCCTCACACTCTCACTGTGATATTCCTCACACTCTCACTGTGATATTCCTCACACTCCCACTGTGACATTCCTCACACTCTCACTTTGATATTCCTCACACTCTCACTGTGACATTCCGCACACTCTCACTGTGATATTCCTCACACTCTCACTGTGATATTTCTCACATTCTCACTGTGATATTCCTCACACTCCCACTGTGACATTCCTCACACTCTCACTTTGATATTCCTCACACTCCCACTGTGACATTCCTCACACTCTCACTTTGATATTCCTCACACTCCTACTGTGACATTCCTCACACTCTCACTGTGATATTCCTCACACTCCTACTGTGACATTCCTCACACTCTCACTGTGATATTCCTCACACTCCTACTGTGATATTCCTCACACTCTCACTGTGATATTCCTCACACTCCTACTGTGACATTCCTCACACTCTCACTGTGACATTCCTCACACTATCACTGTGACATTCCTCACACTCTCACTGTGACATTCCTCACACTCTCACTGTGATATTCCTCACACTCTCACTGTGATATTCCTCACACTCTCACTGTGACATTCCTCACACTCTCACTGTGATATTCCTCACACTCTCACTGTGACATTCCTCACACTCTCACTGTGACATTCCTCACACTCTCACTGTGACATTCCTCACAATCTCACTGTGACATTCCTCACACTCTCACTGTGACATTCCTCACACTCTCACTGTGACATTCCTCACACTCTCACTGTGACATTCCGCACACTCTCTCACTGTGACATTCCTCACACTCTCACTGTGACATTCCTCACACTCTCACTGTGATATTCCTCACACTCTCACTGTGATATTCCTCACACTCTCACTGTGACATTCCTCACACTCTCACTGTGATATTCCTCACACTCTCACTGTGATATTCCTCACAATCTCACTGTGATATTCCTCACACTCTCACTGTGATATTCCTCACACTCTCACTGTGATATTCCTCACACTCTCACTGTGATATTCCTCACACTCTCACTGTGATATTCCTCACACTCTCACTGTGACATTCCTCACACTCCCACTGTGACATTCCTCACACTCTCACTGTGATATTCCTCACACTCCTACTGTGACATTCCTCACACTCTCACTGTGATATTCCTCACACTCCCACTGTGACATTCCTCACACTCTCACTTTGATATTCCTCACACTCCTACTGTGACATTCCTCACACTCTCACTGTGATATTCCTCACACTCCTACTGTGACATTCCTCACACTCTCACTGTGATATTCCTCACACTCCTACTGTGACATTCCTCACACTCTCACTGTGACATTCCTCACACTCTCACTTTGATATTCCTCACACTCTCACTGTGATATTCCTCACACTCTCACTGTGACATTCCTCACACTCTCACTGTGATATTCCTCACACTCCTACTGTGACATTCCGCACACTCTCACTGTGATATTCCTCACACTCCTACTGTGACATTCCTCACACTCTCACTGTGATATTCCTCACACTCCTACTGTGACATTCCTCACACTCTCACTGTGACATTCCTCACACTCTCACTGTGATATTCCTCACACTCCTACTGTGACATTCCGCACACTCTCACTGTGATATTCCTCACACTCTCACTGTGACATTCCTCACACTCTCACTGTGACATTCCGCACACTCCCACTGTGACATTCCTCACACTCTCACTGTGATATTCCTCACACTCTCACTGTGACATTCCTCACACTCTCACTGTGATATTCCTCACACTCTCACTGTGACATTCCTCACACTCTCACTTTGATATTCCTCACACTCTCACTGTGACATTCCTCACACTCTCACTGTGATATTCCTCACACTCTCACTGTGATATTCCTCACACTCTCACTGTGACATTCCGCACACTCTCACTTTGATATTCCTCACACTCTCACTGTGACATTCCTCACACTCTCACTGTGACATTCCTCACACTCTCACTGTGACATTCCTCACACTCTCACTGTGATATTCCTCACACTCTCACTGTGATATTCCTCACACTCTCACTGTGATATTCCTCACACTCTCACTGTGATATTCCTCACACTCCCACTGTGACATTCCTCACACTCTCACTGTGATATTCCTCACACTCTCACTGTGATATTCCTCACACTCCCACTGTGACATTCCTCACACTCTCACTGTGATATTCCTCACACTCTCACTGTGATATTCCTCACACTCTCACTGTGATATTCCTCACACTCTCACTGTGACATTCCTCACACTCTCACTGTGACATTCCTCACACTCTCACTGTGACATTCCTCACACTCCCGCTGTGACATTCCTCACACTCTCACTGTGACATTCCTCACACTCTCACTGTGACATTCCTCACACTCTCACTGTGACATTCCTCACACTCTCACTGTGACATTCCTCACACTCCCGCTGTGACATTCCTCACACTCTCACTGTGACATTCCTCACACTCTCACTGTGACATTCCTCACACTCTCACTGTGATATTCCTCACACTCTCACTGTGACATTCCGCACACTCTCACTGTGATATTCCTCACACTCTCACTGTGATATTCCTCACACTCTCACTGTGACATTCCTCACACTCTCACTGTGACATTCCTCACACTCTCACTGTGACATTCCTCACACTCTCACTGTGATATTCCTCACACTCCTACTGTGACATTCCGCACACTCTCACTGTGATATTCCTCACACTCCTACTGTGACATTCCTCACACTCTCACTGTGACATTCCTCACACTCTCACTGTGACATTCCTCACACTCTCACTGTGACATTCCTCACACTCTCACTGTGATATTCCTCACACTCCTACTGTGATATTCCTCACACTCTCACTGTGACATTCCTCACACTCTCACTGTGACATTCCTCACACTCTCACTGTGACATTCCTCACACTCTCACTGTGATATTCCTCACACTCCTACTGTGATATTCCTCACACTCTCACTGTGACATTCCTCACACTCTCACTGTGACATTCCTCACACTCCTACTGTGACATTCCTCACACTCTCACTGTGACATTCCTCACACTCTCACTTTGATATTCCTCACACTCTCACTGTGATATTCCTCACACTCCTACTGTGACATTCCGCACACTCTCACTGTGATATTCCTCACACTCCTACTGTGACATTCCTCACACTCTCACTGTGACATTCCTCACACTCTCACTTTGATATTCCTCACACTCTCACTGTGATATTCCTCACACTCTCACTGTGACATTCCTCACACTCTCACTGTGATATTCCTCACACTCTCACTGTGACATTCCTCACACTCTCACTGTGATATTCCTCACACTCCTACTGTGACATTCCGCACACTCTCACTGTGACATTCCTCACACTCTCACTGTGACATTCCTCACACTCTCACTGTGACATTCCTCACACTCTCACTGTGATATTCCTCACACTCCTACTGTGACATTCCGCACACTCTCACTGTGATATTCCTCACACTCCTACTGTGATATTCCTCACACTCTCACTGTGACATTCCTCACACTCTCACTGTGATATTCCTCACACTCCTACTGTGACATTCCTCACACTCTCACTGTGATATTCCTCACACTCCTACTGTGACATTCCGCACACTCTCACTGTGATATTCCTCACACTCCTACTGTGACATTCCTCACACTCTCACTGTGACATTCCGCACACTCCCACTGTGACATTCCTCACACTCTCACTTTGATATTCCTCACACTCTCACTGTGACATTCCTCACACTCTCACTTTGATATTCCTCACACTCTCACTGTGACATTCCTCACACTCTCACTGTGATATTCCTCACACTCTCACTGTGATATTCCTCACACTCCCGCTGTGATATTCCTCACACTCTCACTGTGACATTCCTCACACTCTCACTGTGACATTCCTCACACTCTCACTGTGACATTCCTCACACTCTCACTGTGATATTCCTCACACTCTCACTGTGATATTCCTCACACTCTCACTGTGATATTCCTCACACTCTCACTGTGATATTCCTCACACTCCCACTGTGACATTCCTCACACTCTCACTGTGATATTCCTCACACTCTCACTGTGATATTCCTCACACTCCCACTGTGACATTCCTCACACTCTCACTGTGATATTCCTCACACTCTCACTGTGATATTCCTCACACTCTCACTGTGATATTCCTCACACTCTCACTGTGACATTCCTCACACTCTCACTGTGACATTCCTCACACTCTCACTGTGACATTCCTCACACTCTCACTGTGACATTCCTCACACTCTCACTGTGACATTCCTCACACTCCCGCTGTGACATTCCTCACACTCTCACTGTGACATTCCTCACACTCTCACTGTGACATTCCTCACACTCCCGCTGTGACATTCCTCACACTCTCACTGTGATATTCCTCACACTCTCACTGTGACATTCCTCACACTCTCACTGTGACATTCCTCACACTCTCACTGTGATATTCCTCACACTCTCACTGTGACATTCCGCACACTCTCACTGTGATATTCCTCACACTCTCACTGTGATATTCCTCACACTCTCACTGTGATATTCCTCACACTCTCACTGTGATATTCCTCACACTCTCACTGTGACATTCCTCACACTCTCACTGTGACATTCCTCACACTCTCACTGTGACATTCCTCACACTCTCACTGTGACATTCCTCACACTCTCACTGTGACATTCCTCACACTCCCGCTGTGACATTCCTCACACTCTCACTGTGACATTCCTCACACTCCCGCTGTGACATTCCTCACACTCTCACTGTGACATTCCTCACACTCCCGCTGTGACATTCCTCACACTCTCACTGTGACATTCCTCACACTCTCACTGTGATATTCCTCACACTCTCACTGTGACATTCCTCACACTCTCACTGTGATATTCCTCACACTCTCACTGTGATATTCCTCACACTCTCACTGTGACATTCCTCACACTCTCACTGTGATATTCCTCACACTCTCACTGTGACATTCCTCACACTCCCGCTGTGACATTCCTCACACTCTCACTGTGATATTCCTCACACTCTCACTGTGACATTCCTCACACTCCCGCTGTGACATTCCTCACACTCTCACTGTGATATTCCTCACACTCTCACTGTGACATTCCTCACACTCTCACTGTGACATTCCTCACACTCCCGCTGTGACATTCCTCACACTCTCACTGTGATATTCCTCACACTCTCACTGTGACATTCCTCACACTCTCACTGTGACATTCCTCACACTCTCACTGTGACATTCCTCACACTCCCGCTGTGACATTCCTCACACTCTCACTGTGATATTCCTCACACTCTCACTGTGACATTCCTCACACTCTCACTGTGATATTCCTCACACTCTCACTGTGATATTCCTCACACTCCCACTGTGACATTCCTCACACTCTCACTGTGATATTCCTCACACTCTCACTGTGACATTCCTCACACTCTCACTGTGATATTCCTCACACTCTCACTGTGACATTCCTCACACTTTCACTGTGACATTCCTCACACTCTCACTGTGACATTCCTCACACTCCCGCTGTGACATTCCTCACACTCTCACTGTGACATTCCTCACACTCTCACTGTGACATTCCGCACACTCTCACTGTGATATTCCTCACACTCTCACTGTGACATTCTTCACACTCTCACTGTGACATTCCTCACACTCTCACTGTGATATTCCTCACACTCTCACTGTGATATTCCTCACACTCTCACTGTGACATTCCTCACACTCTCACTGTGACATTCCTCACACTCTCACTGTGATATTCCTCACACTCCCACTGTGATATTCCTCACACTCTCACTGTGATATTCCTCACACTCTCACTGTGACATTCCTCACACTCTCACTGTGACATTCTTCACACTCTCACTGTGATATTTCTCACACTCTCACTGTGACATTCCTCACACTCTCACTGTGATATTCCTCACACTCCCACTGTGACATTCCTCACACTCTCACTGTGACATTTCTCACACTCTCACTGTGACATTCCTCACACTCTCACTGTGATATTCCTCACACTCCCACTGTGACATTCCTCACACTCTCACTTTGATATTCCTCACACTCTCACTGTGACATTCCTCACACTCTCACTGTGACATTCCTCACACTCTCACTGTGACATTCCTCACACTCTCACTGTGACATTCCTCACACTCTCACTGTGATATTCCTCACACTCTCACTGTGATATTCCTCACACTCTCACTGTGATATTCCTCACATTCTCACTGTGACATTCCTCACACTCTCACTGTGATATTCCTCACACTCTCACTGTGACATTCCTCACACTCTCACTGTGACATTCCTCACACTCTCACTGTGACATTCTTCACACTCTCACTGTGACATTCCTCACACTCTCACTGTGATATTCCTCACACTCTCACTGTGATATTCCTCACACTCTCACTGTGACATTCCTCACACTCTCACTGTGACATTCCTCACACTCTCACTGTGACATTCTTCACACTCTCACTGTGACATTCCTCACACTCTCACTGTGATATTCCTCACACTCTCACTGTGACATTCCTCACACTCTCACTGTGACATTCCTCACACTCTCACTGTGATGTTCCTCACACTCTCACTGTGACATTCCTCACACTCTCACTGTGATATTCCGCACACTCTCACTGTGACATTCCTCACACTCTCACTGTGACATTCTTCACACTCTCACTGTGACATTCCTCACACTCTCACTGTGATATTCCTCACACTCTCACTGTGACATTCCTCACACTCTCACTGTGACATTCCTCACACTCTCACTGTGATATTCCTCACACTCTCACTGTGACATTCCTCACACTCTCACTGTGACATTCCGCACACTCTCACTGTGACATTCCTCACACTCTCACTGTGATATTCCTCACACTCTCACTGTGATATTCCTCACACTCTCACTGTGACATTCCTCACACACTCACTGTGACATTCCTCACACTCTCACTGTGATATTCCTCACACTCTCACTGTGATATTCCTCACACTCCTACTGTGATATTCCTCACACTCCCACTGTGATATTCCTCACACTCTCACTGTGACATTCCTCACACTCTCACTGTGATATTCCACACACTCTCACTGTGACATTCCTCACACTCTCACTGTGACATTCCTCACACTCTCACTGTGATATTCCTCACACTCTCACTGTGATATTCCTCACACTCCTACTGTGATATTCCTCACACTCTCACTGTGACATTCCTCACACTCTCACTGTGATATTCCTCACACTCTCACTGTGATATTCCTCACACTCCTACTGTGATATTCCTCACACTCCCACTGTGATATTCCTCACACTCTCACTGTGATATTCCTCACACTCTCACTGTGATATTCCTCACACTCCTACTGTGATATTCCTCACACTCTCACTGTGATATTCCTCACACTCTCACTGTGATATTCCGCACACTCTCACTGTGACATTCCTCACACTCTCACTGTGATATTCTTCACACTCTCACTGTGACATTCCTCACACTCCTACTGTGACATTCCTCACACTCTCACTGTGATATTTCTCACACTCTCACTGTGACATTCCTCACACTCTCACTGTGATATTCCTCACACTCCCACTGTGACATTCCTCACACTCTCACTGTGACATTTCTCACACTCTCACTGTGACATTCCTCACACTCTCACTGTGACATTCCTCACAATCTCACTGTGACATTCCTCACACTCCCGCTGTGACATTCCTCACACTCTCACTGTGATATTCTTCACACTCCCACTGTGACATTCCTCACACTCTCACTGTGATATTCCTCACACTCTCACTGTGACATTCCTCACACTCTCACTGTGACATTCCTCACACTCTCACTGTGATATTCCTCACACTCTCACTGTGATATTCCTCACACTCCCGCTGTGACATTCCTCACACTCTCACTGTGATATTCTTCACACTCTCACTGTGATATTCCTCACACTCTCACTGTGACATTCCTCACACTCCCACTGTGACATTCCTCACACACTCACTGTGACATTCCTCACACTCTCACTGTGACATTCCTCACACTCTCACTGTGATATTCCTCACACTCTCACTGTGATATTCCTCACACTCTCACTGTGACATTCCTCACACTCTCAGTGTGACATTCCTCACACTCTCACTGTGACATTCCTCACACTCCCGCAGTGACATTCCTCACACTCCCGCAGTGACATTCCTCACACTCTCACTGTGACATTCCTCACACTCCCGCAGTGACATTCCTCACACTCCCGCAGTGACATTCCTCACACTCTCACTGTGACATTCCTCACACTCTCACTGTGACATTCCTCACACTCTCACTGTGACATTCCTCACACTCTCACTGTGACATTCTTCACACTCTCACTGTGACATTCCTCACACTCTCACTGTGACATTCCTCACACTCTCACTGTGATATTCCTCACACTCTCACTGTGACATTCCTCACACTCTCACTGTGATATTCCTCACACTCTCACTGTGACATTCCTCACACTCTCACTGTGATATTCCTCACACTCTCACTGTGACATTCCTCACACTCTCACTGTGATATTCCTCACACTCCCACTGTGACATTCCTCACACTCTCACTGTGACATTCTTCACACTCTCACTGTGACATTCCTCACACTCTCACTGTGACATTCCTCACACTCTCACTGTGACATTCTTCACACTCTCACTGTGACATTCCTCACACTGCCGCTGTGACATTCCGCACATTCTCACTGTGACATTCCTCACACTCTCACTGTGATATTCCTCACACTCTCACCGTGATATTCCTCACACTCTCACTGTGACATTCCTCACACTCCCGCTGTGATATTCCTCACACTCCCACTGTGACATTCCTCACACTCTCACTGTGACATTCCTCACACTGCCGCTGTGACATTCCGCACATTCTCACTGTGACATTCCTCACACTCTCACTGTGACATTCCTCACACTCTCACTGTGACATTCTTCACACTCTCACTGTGACATTCCTCACACTCTCACTGTGACATTCCTCACACCCTCACTGTGATATTCCTCACACTCTCACTGTGACATTCCTCACACACTCACTGTGACATTCCTCACACTCTCACTGTGACATTCCTCACACTCTCACTGTGACATTCCTCACACTCCCGCTGTGATATTCCTCACACTCTCACTGTGACATTCCTCACACTCCCGCTGTGACATTCCTCACACTCCCGCTGTGACATTCCTCACACTCCCACTGTGACATTCCTCACACTCCCGCTGTGATATTCCTCACACACTCACTGTGATATTCCTCACACTCTCACTGTGACATTCCTCACACTCCCACTGTGACATTCCTCACACTCTCACTGTGACATTCCTCACACTCTCACTGTGACATTCTTCACACTCTCACTGTGACATTCCTCACACTCTCACTGTGACATTCCTCACACTCCCGCTGTGACATTCCTCACACTCTCACTGTGACATTCCTCACACTCTCACTGTGACATTCCTCACACTCTCACTGTGACATTCCTCACACTCCCGCTGTGACATTCCTCACACTCTCACTGTGACATTCCTCACACTCTCACTGTGACATTCCTCACACTCTCACTGTGATATTCCTCACACTCTCACTGTGACATTCCGCACACTCTCACTGTGATATTCCTCACACTCTCACTGTGACATTCCTCACACTCTCACTGTGACATTCCTCACACTCTCACTGTGACATTCCTCACACTCTCACTGTGATATTCCTCACACTCTCACTGTGACATTCCTCACACTCTCACTGTGACATTCCTCACACTCCCGCTGTGACATTCCTCACACTCTCACTGTGACATTCCTCACACTCCCGCTGTGACATTCCTCACACTCTCACTGTGACATTCCTCACACTCCCGCTGTGACATTCCTCACACTCTCACTGTGACATTCCTCACACTCTCACTGTGATATTCCTCACACTCTCACTGTGATATTCCTCACACTCTCACTGTGACATTCCTCACACTCTCACTGTGACATTCCTCACACTCCCGCTGTGACATTCCTCACACTCTCACTGTGATATTCCTCACACTCTCACTGTGACATTCCTCACACTCCCGCTGTGACATTCCTCACACTCTCACTGTGACATTCCTCACACTCTCACTGTGATATTCCTCACACTCTCACTGTGATATTCCTCACACTCTCACTGTGACATTCCTCACACTCTCACTGTGACATTCCTCACACTCCCGCTGTGACATTCCTCACACTCTCACTGTGATATTCCTCACACACTCACTTGTGACATTCCTCACACTCTCACTGTGATATTCCTCACACTCTCACTGTGACATTCCTCACACTCTCACTGTGATATTCCTCACACTCTCACTGTGACATTCCTCACACTCTCACTGTGACATTCCTCACACTCTCACTGTGACATTCCTCACACTTTCACTGTGACATTCCTCACACTCTCACTGTGATATTCCTCACACTCTCACTGTGATATTCCTCACACTCCCACTGTGACATTCCTCACACTCTCACTGTGATATTCCTCACACTCTCACTGTGACATTCCTCACACTCTCACTGTGACATTCCTCACACTCTCACTGTGACATTCCTCACACTCTCACTGTGACATTCCTCACACTCCCGCTGTGACATTCCTCACACTCTCACTGTGACATTCCTCACACTCTCACTGTGACATTCCTCACACTCTCACTGTGACATTCCGCACACTCTCACTGTGATATTCCTCACACTCTCACTGTGACATTCCTCACACTCTCACTGTGACATTCCTCACACTCTCACTGTGATATTCCTCACACTCTCACTGTGACATTCCTCACACTCTCACTGTGACATTCTTCACACTCTCACTGTGACATTCCTCACACTCTCACTGTGACATTCCTCACACTCTCACTGTGACATTCCTCACACTCTCACTGTGACATTCTTCACACTCTCACTGTGACATTCCTCACACTCTCACTGTGATATTCCTCACACTCTCACTGTGACATTCCTCACACTCTCACTGTGACATTCCTCACACTCTCACTGTGATATTCCTCACACTCTCACTGTGATATTTCTCACACTCTCACTGTGACATTCCTCACACTCTCACTGTGATATTCCTCACACTCCCACTGTGACATTCCTCACACTCTCACTGTGACATTTCTCACACTCTCACTGTGACATTCCTCACACTCTCACTGTGATATTCCTCACACTCCCACTGTGACATTCCTCACACTCTCACTGTGATATTCCTCACACTCTCACTGTGACATTCCTCACACTCTCACTGTGACATTCCTCACACTCTCACTGTGACATTCCTCACACTCTCACTGTGACATTCCTCACACTCTCACTGTGACATTCCTCACACTCTCACTGTGATATTCCTCACACTCTCACTGTGATATTCCTCACACTCTCACTGTGATATTCCTCACATTCTCACTGTGACATTCCTCACACTCTCACTGTGATATTCCTCACACTCTCACTGTGACATTCCTCACACTCTCACTGTGACATTCCTCACACTCTCACTGTGACATTCCTCACACTCCCGCTGTGACATTCCTCACACTCTCACTGTGATATTCCTCACACTCTCACTGTGACATTCTTCACACTCTCACTGTGACATTCCTCACACTCTCACTGTGATATTCCTCACACTCTCACTGTGATATTCCTCACACTCTCACTGTGACATTCCTCACACTCTCACTGTGACATTCCTCACACTCTCACTGTGACATTCTTCACACTCTCACTGTGACATTCCTCACACTCTCACTGTGATATTCCTCACACTCTCACTGTGACATTCCTCACACTCTCACTGTGATATTCCGCACACTCTCACTGTGACATTCCTCACACTCTCACTGTGACATTCCTCACACTCTCACTGTGACATTCTTCACACTCTCACTGTGACATTCCTCACACTCTCACTGTGATATTCCTCACACTCTCACTGTGACATTCCTCACACTCTCACTGTGACATTCCTCACACTCTCACTGTGACATTCCTCACACTCCTACTGTGATATTCCTCACACTCTCACTGTGACATTCCTCACACTCTCACTGTGATATTCCTCACACTCTCACTGTGACATTCCTCACACTCTCACTGTGACATTCCTCACACTCTCACTGTGATATTCCTCACACTCTCACTGTGACATTCCTCACACTCTCACTGTGATATTCCTCACACTCTCACTGTGACATTCCTCACACACTCACTGTGACATTCCTCACACTCTCACTGTGATATTCCTCACACTCTCACTGTGATATTCCTCACACTCCTACTGTGATATTCCTCACACTCCCACTGTGATATTCCTCACACTCTCACTGTGACATTCCTCACACTCTCACTGTGACATTCCTCACACTCTCACTGTGACATTCCTCACACTCTCACTGTGACATTCCTCACACACTCACTGTGACATTCCTCACACTCTCACTGTGATATTCCTCACACTCTCACTGTGATATTCCTCACACTCCTACTGTGATATTCCTCACACTCCCACTGTGATATTCCTCACACTCTCACTGTGACATTCCTCACACTCTCACTGTGACATTCCTCACACTCTCACTGTGACATTCCTCACACTCTCACTGTGATATTCCTCACACTCTCACTGTGATATTCCTCACACTCCTACTGTGATATTCCTCACACTCTCACTGTGACATTCCTCACACTCTCACTGTGATATTCCTCACACTCTCACTGTGATATTCCTCACACTCCTACTGTGATATTCCTCACACTCCCACTGTGATATTCCTCACACTCTCACTGTGATATTCCTCACACTCTCACTGTGATATTCCTCACACTCCTACTGTGATATTCCTCACACTCTCACTGTGATATTCCTCACACTCTCACTGTGATATTCCTCACACTCCTACTGTGACATTCCTCACACTCTCACTGTGATATTTCTCACACTCTCACTGTGACATTCCTCACACTCTCACTGTGATATTCCTCACACTCCCACTGTGACATTCCTCACACTCTCACTGTGACATTTCTCACACTCTCACTGTGACATTCCTCACACTCTCACTGTGACATTCCTCACACTCTCACTGTGACATTCCTCACACTCCCGCTGTGACATTCCTCACACTCTCACTGTGATATTCTTCACACTCCCACTGTGACATTCCTCACACTCTCACTGTGACATTCCTCACACTCTCACTGTGATATTCCTCACACTCTCACTGTGACATTCCTCACACTCTCACTGTGACATTCCTCACACTCTCACTGTGATATTCCTCACACTCTCACTGTGATATTCCTCACACTCCCGCTGTGACATTCCTCACACTCTCACTGTGATATTCTTCACACTCTCACTGTGACATTCCTCACACTCTCACTGTGATATTCCTCACACTCTCACTGTGACATTCCTCACACTCCCACTGTGACATTCCTCACACTCTCACTGTGACATTCCTCACACTCCCGCAGTGACATTCCTCACACTCCCGCAGTGACATTCCTCACACTCTCACTGTGACATTCCTCACACTCCCGCAGTGACATTCCTCACACTCCCGCAGTGACATTCCTCACACTCTCACTGTGACATTCCTCACACTCTCACTGTGATATTCCTCACACTCTCACTGTGACATTCCTCACACTCTCACTGTGACATTCCTCACACTCTCACTGTGACATTCTTCACACTCTCACTGTGACATTCCTCACACTCTCACTGTGACATTCCTCACACTCTCACTGTGATATTCCTCACACTCTCACTGTGACATTCCTCACACTCTCACTGTGATATTCCTCACACTCTCACTGTGACATTCCTCACACTCTCACTGTGATATTCCTCACACTCTCACTGTGACATTCCTCACACTCTCACTGTGATATTCCTCACACTCCCACTGTGACATTCCTCACACTCTCACTGTGACATTCCTCACACTCTCACTGTGACATTCCTCACACTCTCACTGTGACATTCTTCACACTCTCACTGTGACATTCCTCACACTGCCGCTGTGACATTCCGCACATTCTCACTGTGACATTCCTCACACTCTCACTGTGATATTCCTCACACTCTCACCGTGATATTCCTCACACTCTCACTGTGACATTCCTCACACTCCCGCTGTGATATTCCTCACACTCCCACTGTGACATTCCTCACACTCTCACTGTGACATTCCTCACACTGCCGCTGTGACATTCCGCACATTCTCACTGTGACATTCCTCACACTCTCACTGTGACATTCCTCACACTCTCACTGTGACATTCCTCACACTCTCACTGTGACATTCTTCACACTCTCACTGTGACATTCCTCACACTCTCACTGTGACATTCCTCACACCCTCACTGTGACATTCCTCACACACTCACTGTGACATTCCTCACACTCTCACTGTGACATTCCTCACACTCTCACTGTGACATTCCTCACACACTCACTGTGACATTCCTCACACTCCCGCTGTGATATTCCTCACACTCTCACTGTGACATTCCTCACACTCTCACTGTGACATTCCTCACACTCTCACTGTGATATTCCTCACACTCTCACTGTGACATTCCTCACACTCCCGCTGTGATATTCCTCACACTCTCACTGTGACATTCCTCACACTCTCACTGTGACATTCCTCACACTCTCACTGTGATATTCCTCACACTCTCACTGTGACATTCCTCACACTCTCACTGTGACATTCCTCACACACTCACTGTGACATTCCTCACACTCCCGCTGTGATATTCCTCACACTCTCACTGTGACATTCCTCACACTCTCACTGTGACATTCCTCACACTCTCACTGTGACATTCTTCACACTCTCACTGTGACATTCCTCACACTCTCACTGTGATATTCCTCACACTCTCACTGTGACATTCCTCACACTCTCACTGTGACATTCCTCACACTCTCACTGTGACATTCTTCACACTCTCACTGTGACATTCCTCACACTCTCACTGTGATATTCCTCACACTCTCACTGTGACATTCCTCACACTCTCACTGTGACATTCCTCACACTCTCACTGTGATATTCCTCACACTCTCACTGTGACATTCCTCACACTCTCACTGTGATATTCCGCACACTCTCACTGTGACATTCCTCACACTCTCACTGTGACATTCCTCACACTCTCACTGTGATATTCCTCACACTCTCACTGTGACATTCCTCACACTCTCACTGTGATATTCCGCACACTCTCACTGTGACATTCCTCACACTCTCACTGTGACATTCCTCACACTCTCACTGTGACATTCTTCACACTCTCACTGTGACATTCCTCACACTCTCACTGTGATATTCCTCACACTCCTACTGTGACATTCCGCACACTCTCACTGTGATATTCCTCACACTCCTACTGTGACATTCCTCACACTCTCACTGTGACATTCCTCACACTCTCACTGTGATATTCCTCACACTCTCACTGTGACATTCCGCACACTCTCACTGTGACATTCCTCACACTCTCACTGTGATATTCCTCACACTCTCACTGTGACATTCCTCACACTCTCACTGTGATATTCCTCACACTCTCACTGTGACATTCCTCACACTCTCACTGTGATATTCCTCACACTCTCACTGTGATATTCCTCACACTCCTACTGTGATATTCCTCACACTCCCACTGTGATATTCCTCACACTCTCACTGTGACATTCCTCACACTCTCACTGTGATATTCCACACACTCTCACTGTGACATTCCTCACACTCTCACTGTGACATTCCTCACACTCTCACTGTGATATTCCTCACACTCTCACTGTGATATTCCTCACACTCCTACTGTGATATTCCTCACACTCTCACTGTGACATTCCTCACACTCTCACTGTGATATTCCTCACACTCTCACTGTGATATTCCTCACACTCCTACTGTGATATTCCTCACACTCCCACTGTGATATTCCTCACACTCTCACTGTGATATTCCTCACACTCTCACTGTGATATTCCTCACACTCCTACTGTGATATTTCTCACACTCTCACTGTGACATTCCTCACACTCTCACTGTGATATTCCTCACACTCCCACTGTGACATTTCTCACACTCTCACTGTGACATTCCTCACACTCTCACTGTGACATTCCTCACACTCTCACTGTGACATTCCTCACACTCCCACTGTGATATTCCTCACACTCTCACTGTGACATTCCTCACACTCCCACTGTGACATTTCTCACACTCTCACTGTGACATTCCTCACACTCTCACTGTGACATTCCTCACACTCTCACTGTGACATTCCTCACACTCTCACTGTGATATTCCTCACACTCTCACTGTGATATTCCTCACACTCTCACTGTGATATTCCTCACACTCCTACTGTGATATTCCTCACACTCTCACTGTGACATTCCTCACACTCTCACTGTGATATTCCTCACACTCTCACTGTGATATTCCTCACACTCTCACTGTGATATTCCTCACACTCCCTCTGTGACATTCCTCACACTCTCACTGTGACATTCCTCACACTCCCACTGTGATATTCCTCACACTCTCACTGTGATATTCCTCACACTCTCACTGTGATATTCCTCACACTCCTACTGTGATATTTCTCACACTCTCACTGTGACATTCCTCACACTCTCACTGTGATATTCCTCACACTCCCACTGTGACATTTCTCACACTCTCACTGTGACATTCCTCACACTCTCACTGTGACATTCCTCACACTCTCACTGTGACATTCCTCACACTCCCACTGTGACATTCCTCACACTCTCACTGTGACATTCCTCACACTCCCACTGTGATATTCCTCACACTCTCACTGCGACATTCCTCACACTCTCACTGTGATATTCTTCACACTCTCACTGTGATATTCCTCACACTCTCACTGTGACATTCCTCACACTCCCACTGTGACATTCCTCACACTCCCGCAGTGACATTCCTCACACTCCCGCAGTGACATTCCTCACACTCTCACTGTGACATTCCTCACACTCCCGCAGTGACATTCCTCACACTCCCGCAGTGACATTCCTCACACTCTCACTGTGACATTCCTCACACTCCCGCAGTGACATTCCTCACACTCTCACTGTGACATTCCTCACACTCTCACTGTGATATTCTTCACACTCCCACTGTGACATTCCTCACACTCTCACTGTGATATTCCTCACACTCTCACTGTGATATTCCTCACACTCTCACTGTGATATTCCTCACACTCTCACTGTGACATTCCTCACACTCCCGCAGTGACATTCCTCACACTCTCACTGTGACATTCCTCACACTCTCACTGTGATATTCCTCACACTCTCACTGTGACATTCCTCACACTCTCACTGTGATATTCTTCACACTCTCACTGTGACATTCCTCACACTCTCACTGTGACATTCCTCACACTCTCACTGTGACATTCCTCACACTCTCACTGTGACATTCCTCACACTCTCACTGTGATATTCCTCACACTCTCACTGTGATATTCCTCACACTCCCACTGTGACATTCCTCACACTCTCACTGTGATATTCTTCACACTCTCACTGTGATATTCCTCACACTCTCACTGTGACATTCCTCACACTCTCACTGTGACATTCCTCACACTCCCGCAGTGACATTCCTCACACTCCCACTGTGACATTCCTCACACTCTCACTGTGATATTCTTCACACTCTCACTGTGATATTCCTCACACTCTCACTGTGACATTCCTCACACTCTCACTGTGACATTCCTCACACTCCCGCAGTGACATTCCTCACACTCTCACTGTGACATTCCTCACACTCCCACTGTGACATTCCTCACACTCTCACTGTGACATTCCTCACACTCCCGCAGTGACATTCCTCACACTCCCGCAGTGACATTCCTCACACTCTCACTGTGACATTCCTCACACTCCCGCAGTGACATTCCTCACACTCTCACTGTGACATTCCTCACACTCCCGCAGTGACATTCCTCACACTCTCACTGTGATATTCCTCACACTCCCACTGTGACATTCCTCACACTCTCACTGTGACATTTCTCACACTCTCACTGTGACATTCCTCACACTCTCACTGTGATATTCCTCACACTCTCACTGTGACATTCCTCACACTCTCACTGTGACATTCCTCACACTCCCGCTGTGACATTCTTCACACTCCCACTGTGACATTCCTCACACTCTCACTGTGATATTCCTCACACTCTCACTGTGACATTCCTCACACTCTCACTGTGACATTCCTCACACTCTCACTGTGATATTCCTCACACTCTCACTGTGATATTCCTCACACTCCCGCTGTGACATTCCTCACACTCTCACTGTGATATTCTTCACACTCTCACTGTGATATTCCTCACACTCTCACTGTGACATTCCTCACACTCCCACTGTGACATTCCTCACACTCTCACTGTGACATTCCTCACACTCCCGCAGTGACATTCCTCACACTCCCGCAGTGACATTCCTCACACTCTCACTGTGACATTCCTCACACTCCCGCAGTGACATTCCTCACACTCCCGCAGTGACATTCCTCACACTCTCACTGTGATATTCCTCACACTCTCACTGTGACATTCCTCACACTCTCACTGTGACATTCCTCACACTCTCACTGTGACATTCTTCACACTCTCACTGTGACATTCCTCACACTCTCACTGTGATATTCCTCACACTCTCACTGTGACATTCCTCACACTCTCACTGTGATATTCCTCACACTCTCACTGTGACATTCCTCACACTCTCACTGTGACATTCCTCACACTCTCACTGTGATATTCCTCACACTCTCACTGTGACATTCCTCACACTCTCACTGTGACATTCTTCACACTCTCACTGTGACATTCCTCACACTCTCACTGTGACATTCTTCACACTGCCGCTGTGACATTCCGCACATTCTCACTGTGACATTCCTCACACTCTCACTGTGATATTCCTCACACTCTCACCGTGATATTCCTCACACTCTCACTGTGACATTCCTCACACTCCCGCTGTGATATTCCTCACACTCCCACTGTGACATTCCTCACACTCTCACTGTGACATTCCTCACACTGCCGCTGTGACATTCCGCACATTCTCACTGTGACATTCCTCACACTCTCACTGTGACATTCCTCACACTCTCACTGTGACATTCCTCACACTCTCACTGTGACATTCCTCACACTCTCACTGTGACATTCCTCACACTCTCACTGTGACATTCTTCACACTCTCACTGTGACATTCCTCACACTCTCACTGTGACATTCCTCACACCCTCACTGTGACATTCCTCACACACTCACTGTGACATTCCTCACACTCTCACTGTGACATTCCTCACACTCTCACTGTGACATTCCTCACACACTCACTGTGACATTCCTCACACTCCCGCTGTGATATTCCTCACACTCTCACTGTGACATTCCTCACACTCTCACTGTGACATTCCTCACACTCTCACTGTGATATTCCTCACACTCTCACTGTGACATTCCTCACACTCTCACTGTGACATTCCTCACACACTCACTGTGACATTCCTCACACTCCCGCTGTGATATTCCTCACACTCTCACTGTGACATTCCTCACACTCTCACTGTGACATTCCTCACACTCTCACTGTGACATTCTTCACACTCTCACTGTGACATTCCTCACACTCTCACTGTGATATTCCTCACACTCTCACTGTGACATTCCTCACACTCTCACTGTGACATTCCTCACACTCTCACTGTGACATTCTTCACACTCTCACTGTGACATTCCTCACACTCTCACTGTGATATTCCTCACACTCTCACTGTGACATTCCTCACACTCTCACTGTGACATTCCTCACACTCTCACTGTGACATTCTTCACACTCTCACTGTGACATTCCTCACACTCTCACTGTGATATTCCTCACACTCCTACTGTGACATTCCGCACACTCTCACTGTGACATTCCGCACACTCTCACTGTGACATTCCTCACACTCTCACTGTGATATTCCTCACACTCTCACTGTGACATTCCGCACACTCTCACTGTGACATTCCTCACACTCTCACTGTGATATTCCTCACACTCTCACTGTGACATTCCGCACACTCTCACTGTGACATTCCTCACACTCTCACTGTGATATTCCTCACACTCTCACTGTGACATTCCTCACACTCTCACTGTGATATTCCTCACACTCTCACTGTGATATTCCTCACACTCTCACTGTGATATTCCTCACACTCTCACTGTGACATTCCTCACACTCTCACTGTGACATTCCTCACACTCTCACTGTGATATTCCTCACACTCTCACTGTGACATTCCTCACACTCTCACTGTGATATTCCTCACACTCTCACTGTGATATTCCTCACACTCTCACTGTGATATTCCTCACACTCTCACTTTGATATTCCTCACACTCTCACTGTGACATTCTTCACACTCTCACTGTGACATTCCTCACACTCTCACTGTGATATTCCTCACACTCCTACTGTGACATTCCGCACACTCTCACTGTGACATTCCGCACACTCTCACTGTGACATTCCTCACACTCTCACTGTGATATTCCTCACACTCTCACTGTGACATTCCTCACACTCTCACTGTGACATTCCTCACACTCTCACTGTGATATTCCTCACACTCTCACTGTGACATTCCTCACACTCTCACTGTGACATTCCTCACACTCTCACTGTGATATTCCTCACACTCTCACTGTGACATTCCTCACACACTCACTGTGACATTCCTCACACTCTCACTGTGATATTCCTCACACTCTCACTGTGATATTCCTCACACTCCTACTGTGATATTCCTCACACTCCCACTGTGACATTCCTCACACTCTCACTGTGACATTCCTCACACTCTCACTGTGATATTCCACACACTCTCACTGTGACATTCCTCACACTCTCACTGTGACATTCCTCACACTCTCACTGTGATATTCCTCACACTCTCACTGTGATATTCCTCACACTCTCACTGTGACATTCCTCACACTCTCACTGTGATATTCCTCACACTCTCACTGTGATATTCCTCACACTCCTACTGTGATATTCCTCACACTCCCACTGTGATATTCCTCACACTCTCACTGTGATATTCCTCACACTCTCACTGTGATATTCCTCACACTCCTACTGTGATATTCCTCACACTCCCACTGTGACATTCCTCACACTCTCACTGTGATATTTCTCACACTCTCACTGTGACATTCCTCACACTCTCACTGTGATATTCCTCACACTCCCACTGTGACATTTCTCACACTCTCACTGTGACATTCCTCACACTCTCACTGTGACATTTCTCACACTCTCACTGTGACATTCCTCACACTCTCACTGTGACATTCCTCACACTCCCGCTGTGACATTCCTCACACTCTCACTGTGACATTCCTCACACTCCCGCTGTGACATTCCTCACACTCTCACTGTGATATTCCTCACACTCTCACTGTGATATTCCTCACACTCTCACTGTGACATTCCTCACACTCCCGCTGTGACATTCCTCACACTCTCACTGTGATATTCCTCACACTCTCACTGTGATATTCCTCACACTCACACTGTGACATTCCTCACAATCTCACTGTGACATTCCTCACACTCTCACTGTGACATTCCTCACACTCTCACTGTGACATTCTTCACACTCCCACTGTGACATTCCTCACACTCTCACTGTGATATTCCTCACACTCTCACTGTGACATTCCTCACACTCTCACTGTGATATTCCTCACACTCTCACTGTGATATTCCTCACACTCCCACTGTGACATTCCTCACACTCTCACTGTGACATTCCTCACACTCTCACTGTGACATTCCTCACACTCTCACTGTGACATTCCTCACACTCCCGCTGTGACATTCCTCACACTCTCACTGTGATATTCTTCACACTCCCACTGTGACATTCCTCACACTCCCACTGTGACATTCCTCACACTCTCACTGTGACATTCCTCACACTCTCACTGTGACATTCCTCACACTCCCACTGTGACATTCCTCACAATCTCACTGTGATATTCCTCACACTCTCACTGTGACATTCCTCACACTCTCACTGTGACATTCTTCACACTCCCACTGTGACATTCCTCACACTCCCACTGTGACATTCCTCACACTCTCACTGTGACATTCCTCACACTCTCACTGTGATATTCCTCACACTCTCACTGTGACATTCCTCACACTCTCACTGTGATATTCTTCACACTCTCACTGTGATATTCCTCACACTCTCACTGTGACATTCCTCACACTCCCACTGTGACATTCCTCACACTCCCGCAGTGACATTCCTCACACTCCCGCAGTGACATTCCTCACACTCTCACTGTGACATTCCTCACACTCCCGCAGTGACATTCCTCACACTCCCGCAGTGACATTCCTCACACTCTCACTGTGACATTCCTCACACTCCCGCAGTGACAAACCTCACACTCTCACTGTGACATTCCTCACACTCTCACTGTGATATTCTTCACACTCCCACTGTGACATTCCTCACACTCTCACTGTGATATTCCTCACACTCTCACTGTGATATTCCTCACACTCTCACTGTGACATTCCTCACACTCCCGCAGTGACATTCCTCACACTCTCACTGTGACATTCCTCACACTCTCACTGTGATATTCCTCACACTCTCACTGTGACATTCCTCACACTCTCACTGTGATATTCTTCACACTCTCACTGTGACATTCCTCACACTCTCACTGTGACATTCCTCACACTCTCACTGTGATATTCCTCACACTCTCACTGTGACATTCCTCACACTCTCACTGTGACATTCCTCACACTCTCACTGTGATATTCCTCACACTCTCACTGTGATATTCCTCACACTCCCACTGTGACATTCCTCACACTCCCACTGTGACATTCCTCACACTCTCACTGTGATATTCTTCACACTCTCACTGTGATATTCCTCACACTCTCACTGTGACATTCCTCACACTCCCACTGTGACATTCCTCACACTCTCACTGTGACATTCCTCACACTCCCGCAGTGACATTCCTCACACTCCCGCAGTGACATTCCTCACACTCTCACTGTGACATTCCTCACACTCCCGCAGTGACATTCCTCACACTCTCACTGTGACATTCCTCACACTCTCACTGTGATATTCCTCACACTCTCACTGTGACATTCCTCACACTCTCACTGTGACATTCCTCACACTCTCACTGTGATATTCCTCACACTCTCACTGTGACATTCTTCACACTCTCACTGTGACATTCCTCACACTCTCACTGTGACATTCCTCACACTCTCACTGTGATATTCCTCACACTCTCACTGTGACATTCCTCACACTCTCACTGTGATATTCCTCACACTCTCACTGTGACATTCCTCACACTCTCACTGTGATATTCCTCACACTCTCACTGTGATATTCCTCACACTCCCACTGTGACATTCCTCACACTCTCACTGTGACATTCTTCACACTCTCACTGTGACATTCCTCACACTCTCACTGTGACATTCCTCACACTCTCACTGTGACATTCTTCACACTCTCACTGTGACATTCCTCACACTCTCACTGTGACATTCCTCACACTCTCACTGTGACATTCTTCACACTCTCACTGTGACATTCCTCACACTCTCACTGTGACATTCCTCACACTGCCGCTGTGACATTCCGCACATTCTCACTGTGACATTCCTCACACTCTCACTGTGATATTCCTCACACTCTCACCGTGATATTCCTCACACTCTCACTGTGACATTCCTCACACTCCCGCTGTGATATTCCTCACACTCTCACTGTGACATTCCTCACACTCTCACTGTGACATTCCTCACACTCTCACTGTGACATTCCTCACACTCTCACTGTGATATTCCTCACACTCTCACCGTGATATTCCTCACACTCTCACTGTGACATTCCTCACACTCCCGCTGTGATATTCCTCACACTCTCACTGTGACATTCCTCACACTCCCACTGTGACATTCCTCACACTCCCGCTGTGACATTCCTCACACTCCCGCTGTGATATTCCTCACACTCTCACTGTGACATTCCTCACACTGCCGCTGTGACATTCCGCACATTCTCACTGTGACATTCCTCACACTCTCACTGTGACATTCCTCACACTCTCACTGTGACATTCTTCACACTCTCACTGTGACATTCCTCACACTCTCACTGTGACATTCCTCACACACTCACTGTGACATTCCTCACACTCCCGCTGTGATATTCCTCACACTCTCACTGTGACATTCCTCACACTCCCGCTGTGACATTCCTCACACTCCCGCTGTGACATTCCTCACACTCCCGCTGTGATATTCCTCACACTCCCACTGTGACATTCCTCACACTCCCGCTGTGATATTCCTCACACACTCACTGTGATATTCCTCACACTCTCACTGTGACATTCCTCACACTCTCACTGTGACATTCCTCACACACTCACTGTGACATTCCTCACACTCCCGCTGTGATATTCCTCACACTCTCACTGTGACATTCCTCACACTCCCGCTGTGACATTCCTCACACTCCCGCTGTGACATTCCTCACACTCTCACTGTGACATTCCTCACACTCCCGCTGTGACATTCCTCACACTCTCACTGTGACATTCCGCACATTCCCATTTGTGACATTCCTCACACTCTCACTGTGACATTCCTCACACTCTCACTTGTGACATTCCTCACACTCTCACTTGTGACATTCCTCACACTCCTGCTGTGACATTCCTCACACTCTCACTGTGATATTCCTCACACTCTCACTTTGATATTCCTCACACTCCTGCTGTGACATTCCACACACTCTCACTTGTGACATTCCTCACACTCTCACTTGTGACATTCCTCACACTCTCACTTGTGACATTCCTCACACTCCTGCTGTGACATTCCTCACACTCTCACTGTGATATTCCTCACACTCTCACTTTGATATTCCTCACACTCCTACTGTGACATTCCTCACACTCTCACTGTGATATTCCTCACACTCTCACTGTGACATTCCTCACACTCTCACTGTGACATTCCTCACACTCTCACTGTGATATTCCTCACACTCTCACTGTGACATTCCTCACACTCCCACTGTGATATTCCTCACACTCTCACTGTGACATTCCTCACACTCCCACTGTGATATTCCTCACACTCTCACTTTGATATTCCTCACATTCTCACTGTGACATTCCTCACACTCCTACTGTGACATTCCGCACACTCTCACTGTGACATTCCTCACACTCTCACTGTGACATTCCTCACACTCCCGCAGTGACATTCCTCACACTCTCACTGTGACATTCCGCACACTCTCACTGTGACATTCTTCACACTCCCACTGTGACATTCCTCACACCCCCACTGTGACATTCCTCACACTCCCGCTGTGATATTCCTCACACTCTCACTGTGACATTCCTCACACTCTCACTGTGATATTCCTCACACTCTCACTGTGATATTCCGCACACTCCCACTGTGACATTCTTCACACTCCCACTGTGACATTTCTCACACTTTCACTGTGACATTCCGCACATTCCCATTTGTGACATTCCTCACACTCCTGCTGTGACATTCCACACACTCTCACTTGTGACATTCCTCACACTCTCACTTGTGACATTCCTCACACTCTCACTTGTGACATTCCTCACACTCCTGCTGTGACATTCCGCACACTCCCACTTGTGACATTCCTTACACTCCCACTTGTGACATTCCACACACTCTCATTGTGATATTCCTCACACTCTCACTTGTGTCATTCCGCACACTCCCACTTGTGACATTCCTCACACTCACACTTGTGACATTCCTCACACTCTCACTTGTGACATTCCACACACTCTCACTGTGATATTCCTCACACTCCCACTTGTGACATTCTACACACTCCCACTTGTGACATTCCGCACACTCCCACTTGTGACATTCCTCACACTCACACTTGTGACATTCCTCACACTCCCACTTGTGACATTCCACACACTCCCACTTGTGACATTCCACACACTCTCACTGTGATATTCCTCACACTCTCATTGTGATATTCCTCACACTCTCACTGTGACATTCCTCACACTCCCACTTGTGACATTCCTCACGCTCTCACTGTGACATTCCTCACACTCTCACTGTGATATTCTTCACACTCTCACTGTGATATTCCTCACACTCTCACTGTGACATTCCTCACACTCCCACTGTGACATTCCTCACACTCTCACTGTGACATTCCTCACACTCCCGCAGTGACATTCCTCACACTCCCGCAGTGACATTCCTCACACTCTCACTGTGACATTCCTCACACTCCCGCAGTGACATTCCTCACACTCTCACTGTGACATTCCTCACACTCCCGCAGTGACATTCCTCACACTCTCACTGTGACATTCCTCACACTCTCACTGTGATATTCCTCACACTCTCACTGTGACATTCCTCACACTCTCACTGTGACATTCCTCACACTCTCACTGTGACATTCTTCACACTCTCACTGTGACATTCCTCACACTCTCACTGTGATATTCCTCACACTCTCACTGTGACATTCCTCACACTCTCACTGTGATATTCCTCACACTCCCACTGTGACATTCCTCACACTCTCACTGTGACATTCTTCACACTCTCACTGTGACATTCCTCACACTCTCACTGTGACATTCTTCACACTCTCACTGTGACATTCCTCACACTCTCACTGTGACATTCCTCACACTCTCACTGTGACATTCCTCACACTCTCACTGTGACATTCCTCACACTCTCACTGTGACATTCCTCACACTCTCACTGTGATATTCCTCACACTCTCACCGTGATATTCCTCACACTCTCACCGTGACATTCCTCACACTCCCGCTGTGATATTCCTCACACTCTCACTGTGATATTCCTCACACTCTCACTGTGACATTCCTCACACTCCCGCTGTGATATTCCTCACACTCTCACTGTGACATTCCTCACACTCTCACTGTGACATTCCTCACACTCTCACTGTGACATTCCTCACACTCCCGCTGTGATATTCTTCACACTCTCACTGTGACATTCTTCACACTCTCACTGTGACATTCCTCACACTCCCGCTGTGATATTCCTCACACTCTCACTGTGACATTCCTCACACTCTCACTGTGACATTCCTCACACTCTCACTGTGACATTCCTCACACTCTCACTGTGATATTCCTCACACTCTCACCGTGATATTCCTCACACTCTCACTGTGACATTCCTCACACTCCCGCTGTGATATTCCTCACACTCTCACTGTGACATTCCTCACACTCCCGCTGTGACATTCCTCACACTCCCGCTGTGATATTCCTCACACTCTCACTGTGACATTCCTCACACTGCCGCTGTGACATTCCGCACATTCTCACTGTGACATTCCTCACACTCTCACTGTGACATTCCTCACACTCTCACTGTGACATTCCTCACACTCTCACTGTGACATTCTTCACACTCTCACTGTGACATTCCTCACACTCTCACTGTGACATTCCTCACACACTCACTGTGACATTCCTCACACTCCCGCTGTGATATTCCTCACACTCTCACTGTGACATTCCTCACACTCCCGCTGTGACATTCCTCACACTCCCGCTGTGACATTCCTCACACTCCCGCTGTGATATTCCTCACACTCCCACTGTGACATTCCTCACACTCCCGCTGTGATATTCCTCACACACTCACTGTGATATTCCTCACACTCTCACTGTGACATTCCTCACACTCTCACTGTGACATTCCTCACACACTCACTGTGACATTCCTCACACTCCCGCTGTGATATTCCTCACACTCTCACTGTGACATTCCTCACACTCCCGCTGTGACATTCCTCACACTCCCGCTGTGACATTCCTCACACTCTCACTGTGACATTCCTCACACTCCCGCTGTGACATTCCTCACACTCCCGCTGTGACATTCCTCACACTCTCACTGTGACATTCCGCACATTCCCATTTGTGACATTCCTCACACTCTCACTGTGACATTCCTCACACTCTCACTTGTGACATTCCTCACACTCTCACTTGTGACATTCCTCACACTCCTGCTGTGACATTCCTCACACTCTCACTGTGATATTCCTCACACTCTCACTTTGATATTCCTCACACTCCTGCTGTGACATTCCACACACTCTCACTTGTGACATTCCTCACACTCTCACTTGTGACATTCCTCACACTCTCACTTGTGACATTCCTCACACTCCTGCTGTGACATTCCTCACACTCTCACTGTGATATTCCTCACACTCTCACTTTGATATTCCTCACACTCCTACTGTGACATTCCTCACACTCTCACTGTGATATTCCTCACACTCTCACTGTGACATTCCTCACACTCTCACTGTGACATTCCTCACACTCTCACTGTGATATTCCTCACACTCTCACTGTGACATTCCTCACACTCCCACTGTGATATTCCTCACACTCTCACTGTGACATTCCTCACACTCCCACTGTGATATTCCTCACACTCTCACTTTGATATTCCTCACATTCTCACTGTGACATTCCTCACACTCCTACTGTGACATTCCGCACACTCTCACTGTGACATTCCTCACACTCTCACTGTGACATTCCTCACACTCCCGCAGTGACATTCCTCACACTCTCACTGTGACATTCCGCACACTCTCACTGTGACATTCTTCACACTCCCACTGTGACATTCCTCACACCCCCACTGTGACATTCCTCACACTCCCGCTGTGATATTCCTCACACTCTCACTGTGACATTCCTCACACTCTCACTGTGATATTCCTCACACTCTCACTGTGATATTCCGCACACTCCCACTGTGACATTCTTCACACTCCCACTGTGACATTTCTCACACTTTCACTGTGACATTCCGCACATTCCCATTTGTGACATTCCTCACACTCCTGCTGTGACATTCCACACACTTTCACTTGTGACATTCCTCACACTCTCACTTGTGACATTCCTCACACTCTCACTTGTGACATTCCTCACACTCCTGCTGTGACATTCCGCACACTCCCACTTGTGACATTCCTTACACTCCCACTTGTGACATTCCACACACTCTCATTGTGATATTCCTCACACTCTCACTTGTGTCATTCCGCACACTCCCACTTGTGACATTCCTCACACTCACACTTGTGACATTCCTCACACTCTCACTTGTGACATTCCACACACTCTCACTGTGATATTCCTCACACTCCCACTTGTGACATTCTACACACTCCCACTTGTGACATTCCGCACACTCCCACTTGTGACATTCCTCACACTCACACTTGTGACATTCCTCACACTCCCACTTGTGACATTCCACACACTCCCACTTGTGACATTCCACACACTCTCACTGTGATATTCCTCACACTCTCATTGTGATATTCCTCACACTCTCACTGTGACATTCCTCACACTCCCACTTGTGACATTCCTCACGCTCTCACTGTGACATTCCTCACACTCTCACTGTGACATTCCTCACACTCTCACTTGTGTCATTCCGCACACTCCCACTTGTGACATTCCTCACACTCCCACTTGTGACATTCCACACACTCTCATTGTGATATTCCTCACACTCTCACTTGTGTCATTCCGCACACTCCCACTTGTGACATTCCTCACACTCCCACTTGTGACATTCCACACACTCTCATTGTGATATTCCTCACACTCCCACTTGTGACATTCCGCACACTCTCACTGTCCCATTCCACACACTCTCAATGTGATATTCCTCACACTCCCACTTGTGACTTTCCACACACTCTCATTGTGACATTCCACACACTCTCACTGTGATATTCCTCACACTCTCACTTGTGATATTCCACACACTCCCACTTGTGACATTCCTCACACTCCCACTTGTGACATTCCACACACTCTCATTGTGATATTCCTCACACTCCCACTTGTGACATTCCACACACTCTCATTGTGATATTCCTCACACTCTCACTTGTGATATTCCACACATTCCCACTAGTGACATTCCTCACACTCCCACTTGTGACATTCCACACACTCCCACTTGTGACATTCCTCACACTCTCACTGTGACATTCCACACACTCTCATTGTGATATTCCTCACACTCCCACTTGTGACATTCCGCACACTCTCACTGTCCCATTCCACACACTCTCAATGTGATATTCCTCACACTCCCACTTGTGACTTTCCACACACTCTCATTGTGATATTCCACACACTCTCATTGTGATATTCCCTACACTCCCGCTTGTGACATTCCACACACTCTCATTGTGATATTCCTCACACTCACACTTGTGACATTCCACACACTCTCACTGTGACATTCCTCACACTCCCACTTGTGATATTCCTCACACCCTCACTGTGATATTCCACTCACTCCCACTTGTGATATTCCTCACACTCTCATTGTGATATTCCTCACACTCCCGCTTGTGACATTCCACACACTCTCATTGTGATATTCCTCACACTCCCACTTGTGACATTCCACACACTCTCATTGTGATATTCCTCACACTCCCACTTGTGACATTCCACACACTCTCATTGTGATATTCCTCACACTCTCACTGTGACATTCCACACACTCCCACTTGTGATATTCCTCACACTCTCATTGTGTTATTCCTCACACTCCCACTTGTGACATTCCACACACTCTCATTGTGATATTCCTCACACTCCCACTTGTGATATTCCTCACACTCTCATTGTGATATTCCTCACACTCCCACTTGTGATATTCCTCACACTCTCATTGTGATATTCCTCACACTCCCACTTGTGACATTCCACACACTCTCATTGTGATATTCCTCACACTCCCACTTGGGACATTCCACACACTCTCACTGTGACATTCCACACACTCTCATTGTGATATTCCTCACACTCCCACTTGTGACATTCCACACACTCCCACTTGTGACTTTCCACACACTCTCACTGTGATATTCCACACACTCCCACTTGTGATATTCCTCACACTCTCATTGTGATATTCCTCACACTCCCACTTGTGACATTCCACACACTCTCACTGTGATATTCCACACACTCCCACTTGTGATATTCCTCACACTCTCACTTGTGACATTCCACACAATCCCACTGTGACATTTGGAAAAGACATGTTTGATTCTCTATTTCTGTTTAATTGTACATTTTATATACCATCCAACTTAACTGAAATCATGCATGTGTGGGATTGGATTGTGTAGTGGGTTAGCACATTGTCCACTGTTACAACCTGGTGTAGAAGCCAATGCAGGTTAATGGAATGAAAATCTCCTCTGTCCCCTGGCGGTAAAGTTTCCTATGTGAACTAAACTTGGACAGTCAATACAAAATCCCTCCCTAATTGGCACTAAGTTGCAAGTCTCCCTCAGAAGTGCTGTGAGGATGGCTGGTATGGGAAATAGAAATACTACACAGGTGAAGTCCAGGGTACTCTTCTGAAGTTGGGACTGAGTCACACTGGAGCAGTGTAAAGGCTGTTTAATCTGCACCCAGAGCATGTTGTACTTGATCTGGGAGTGCTTGATGCTGCCTAAAATCAGAAGTATCAAATAACAGCCTCACCTTGCTATGCACAAAAAAATCACCCGCAAAGCGTAACACTGTTAGGTCCAATATGCTGAAGGTTAATAGTTTTCGTTTGTATTGTTTGATAGTAAAACTGATTTATAGCACGGTGACATAAATTCATAATTTTGCAAAGAAAATCAAAAGCAGTAAAAGTAATAACTTCATGGATAATATGGAACCTAAAACAAATGTATATTTTCTCAATTTATTTCTGGATGATGAAGTATTGCTTAAAAGTTAGTTAGATTAGATTTGCACATTTCATCAATGCATATAGGAAAAGATTAAAAAGTCACTCACAGGTACAGAACAGCTTGTACTTCAACAAAATTAATGAAGCGTAAAGAGTCAGCAGATATTGGTACACCTCCCACCATTGCAGCAATTTAATCTTTTCGGCAGCTACAATACAGAACAGAATATTTCATTATCAGAAAACTCTAACTATATTATTCAGTTTACTTAAAGAAAATGTTATTTGCTTTTCATAAGCACTGCGTGAGCAGGGCATTCAGTATTAATCATATAAAGTGAATTAATTTAAAACCAACCAAAAACTTTAATGCCCCAATTCTTCAATCTCATTTCTCTGCATCGTATTTAAACATGAGTTCCACAGTTTAAAGGTTGTGCTTCAGAACAACGTCCTGTTCAAGGCATTGTGCAGACACATCGGCCCTGATATTTATGGGGAGGTGGGGAGGGTGCGGGGGAGAGGTAGCATGGGGGAAGCCCGGCAAGGCCGGGGACGCGGAGGTACTGCCGAATTTAGCGGCAGGACCTCATTCAAATATTTTCCTTCCGTTTCCCGCCTGGCAGCCAGCCACATTGACAAGTTGGTCGACTCCCAAGCGGGAAAACCGGGCAGGAGGCCGCAGCCGGGGACCTTTCCCACCTGGAGGGAGGGAGCAAGAGATTGGGGCTTGATGGGGGGTGGGGTTTGGCGATCGCTGAGGGGGCAGAGAGAGGCCGTGACTGGCAGAGGGGAGGCTGAAGGCTTCCTTGAGCGGCTGGGGCGGTTGCACTCCTGCTCCTCCTGGCCCACAAGGAGAGCTATAAAAGGCACTTAACTTCTGGAGCCGGCAGAAACATAAAAACGTGGAAAATAGGAGCAGGAGTAGGCCATTCGGCCCTTCGAGCCTGCTCCGCCATTCAATATGATCATGGCTGATCCTCTATCTCAATACCATATTTCTACTCTCTCCCCATACCCCTTGATGCCTTTTGTGTCTAGAAATCTATCTAACTCCTTCTTAAATATATTCAGTCACTTGGCCTCCACAGCCTTCTGTGGTAGAGAATTCCACAGGTTCACCACCCTCTGATTGAAGAAATTACTCCTCATCTCAGTCCTAAATGTCCTACCCTGTATCCTGAGGCTGTGACCCCTCATTCTGGACCCCCCCAGCCAGGGGAAACATCCTCCTTGCATCCAGTCTGTCTAGCCCTGTCAGAATTTTATATGTTTCAATGAGATCCCCTCTCATTTTTCTAAACTCGAGTGAATATAGGATGAGTCGACTCAATCTCTCCACATATGATAATCCTGCCATCCCGGGGATCAGTCTGGTGAACCTTCGCTGCACTCCCTCTGCGGCAAGAATATCCTTTCTTAGGTAAGGAGACCAAAAATGCACACAATATTCCAGGTGTAGTCTCACCAAGGCCCTGATAACTGCAGTAAGACATCCTTGCTCCTATACTCAAATCCTCTTGCAATGAAGGCCAACATGCCATTTGCCTTCCTAACTGCTTTCTGCACCTGCATGTTTGCTTTCAGTGACTGGTGTACAAGGACACCCATGTCTCTTTGTACATCAACATTCCCCAATCTATCACCATTTAAATAATACTCTGCCTTTCTGTTCTTCCTTCCTTCACATTTATACAAGATGTATTTTTAGACCAGTACGTTGAGGAGCCAACCAGGGAACAGGCTATCCCAGATTGGGTATTGTGCAATGAGAAGGGGTTAATAAATAATCTTGTTGAGCAGGGTCCTTTAGGGAAGAGTGACCATAACATGATAGAATTCTTCATTAAGATGGAAAGTGAAGTAGTCCAATCCAAATCTAGGGTCCTAAATCTAAACAAAGGAAACTACAAAGGTATGAGGAGTGAGTTCGCTATGATAGACTGGAAAGCTTTATTGAAAGTTATGATGGTGGATAGACAATGGCTAACATTTAAGGAACGAATGCATGAATTGCAACAATTATACATTCCTTTCTGGTGCAAAAACACAAAAGGAAAAGTGGCCCAACCATGGCTAACAAAAGAAATTAAGCATAGTATTAGATCCAAAAGGGAGACATATAAATTTGCCAGAAAAAGTAGCAAGCCTGAGGATTGGGAGCAGTTGAGAATTCAGCAAAAAAGGACCAAGAGATTGATTAAGAGGGGAAAAATAAAGTATGAGATAAACTTGAAAGTAACATAAAAGTGGACTGTAAAAGCTTCTACAAGTATGTAAAAAGAAAAAGATTAGTGAAGACAAATGTAGGTCCCTTACAGTCAGAAACGGGAGAATTTATAATGGGGAACAGGGAAATGGCAGACCAATTAAACAAATACTTTGGTTCTGTCTTTACAGAAGAGGACACAAATAACTTCCCAGAAATGCTAGGGAACCAAGGGTCTAGTGAGAAGGAGGAATTAAAGGAAATTAGTATTTGTTAAAAAATAGTGCTGGAGAAATTAATGCAACTGAAAGCCGATAAATCCCCAGGACCTGATAATCTGCATCCCAGAATACTAAAAGAGGTAGCCATGGAAATAATGGATGCATTAGTTGTCATCTTCCAAAATTCTATAGATTATGGAACAATTCCTGCAGATTGGAGGGTGGCAAATGTAACCCCATTATTTAAAAAAGGAGCGAGAGAGAAAACAGGGAACTACAGAATGGTTAGCCTAACATGAGTAGTAGGAAAAATGCTAGAGTCTATTACAAAGGATGTGATAACAGGACACTTAGAAAATATCAATGGGATTAGACAAAGTCAACATGGATTTATGAAAGGAAAATCATGTTTGACAAACCTACTGGAGTTTTTTGAGGATGTAACTGATAGAATAGATAAGGAAGAACCAGTGGATGTGGTTTATTTAGATTTTCAGAAGGCCTTTAATAAAGTCCCACATAAGAGGTTAGTGTGCAAAATTAAAGCACATGGGATTGGTGGTAATATACTGGCATGGATTGAAAATTGGTCAACAGACAGGAAACAGAGAGTAGGAAAGAATGGGTCTTTTTCGGGGTGGCAGGCAGTGACTAGTGGGGTACCGCAAGGATCTTGGGCCCCAGCTATTCACAATATATCAATGATTTGGATGAGGGAACCAAATCTAATATTTCCAAGTTCACTGACGACACAAAACTAGGTGGGATCATGAGTTGTGAGGAGGATGCAAAGAAATTTCAAGGCGATTTAGACAAGTTGAGTGAGTGGGCAAATACATGGCACAAAACAGTCCTGCAACTATACATACACCCATTGTAAAGTGACCCAATGGGTGGCATCAAGTGTTGCCGTTCATAGTGAACCTCATGAAAGGGCCCTATCACAAAAGCCAGTCAAAATGGCCAAGATATAGCAGTAGTGGAAACAATCATAATATTTAATGTGAGTTTAACAAAAAGCTAACATAGATTAAAAAAAACATGACCAACCGTCAAATACCCTTGTGTATCCCCTTCGTGCTCACAAAACCTTCGCCTTTCTCTTCCTACTATTTCTACGTGGTCCATCCTCTGTGGGTGCAGCAGAGGTAGTGGCAGGTTGCTCTTGTTCATGCCCTGACCGATTAGATGCTTTGGGCCTATGCCCTCTGGGTTTTGGTGCCCGTGAGGGCCCCTCCAAAGACTGCTCCACCTGCACCTGTGCAGAGGTAGACTCGGCCATCTGGAGTGGAGGCAGCATTACGGGTACTGGTTGAGAGGGGGGCAATGGGTGAGACGTGGGAGCACTTTGATTGGTGTCCCCACTTCCATTTTCCCTTTCGTCACCATTCCTCCCCTGGGCCAGGCCCACATCACTCCTACCACTCTGTTGGAGAACAGTTTGGAGGACATGTGTGAATCCTTGTAAGGCCAGTGCTCGTGTATCTGTCTGCCTGTTTAAGGCAGCAGAATGTTGTTCACTGTGAGTCCGAACGGCCATTGTCAGGGTCTGAATGGACTCATTTGTGAGCCGTGCTTGAAGCTCGATGGAGGCTAGCCTTCTCTCCATCGCAGACATTCCCGCACTTAACCTCTGACAGTATCTCAGAGATGCCCTCACGTCCCTGTGACAGTATCTCAGGGAGTTGTTCACATCCCTGTGACAGTATCTCGGAGATTCCCTCCCGTACCTGTGCCACCATTCCACTCATGCAGGAGTTGGACTCCTCCATCCTCTGCGCTATTGTGGAGAGTGTGTGTGGCACCTGTTCCAGTACCTCACAAATGTGTTGCTGTCCCTCGATCATTCTCCTTTTAAAGGATGGCCCCTGGGGTTCAGCATCTGCGTCCAGCTGAGCAGAGCCTGGAGAGGAGTGCTCCTACCGACGCGGACTCTCCACAGCTGTCCCTGTCACCAGTGTCTGCTCGTGCTCACATGTGTGTGGTGACTCACCAGGTGCCAACCCAACTAACTGAGGACTAGGACTCACCGAGGTGTGAGTATCTGCACTGGTGGATGGCTCGTTCAGATGTGATGGTGCATTCTCAGATGTCGGCAGGTCCTCTGAAGAACCGCCCTCTGCCGTCACAGTGGGCGCTTAAGGCCCTGTAAGAGAACAGAAGGCAATATTAAGCATGATCACAGATGTGTCATGTTGCGATGAGCATACTGAGGTGCTGAAGATGGCAAGGCATGTTAACATCAATTCATATTGCGTGTGCTGAATGTTAAAGTTCTGTCACCAGACGTTTGTCAGGTGCTAGTCTCGGCGTCCCTGACGGACAGGCACTCGAGGGTGCGGCTCAGCTCCAGCGCCTCCTGCTCCGCGTCTGTGAGGACGATGATTTGTTGCAGCCCCCCTCTGGTCCTCGCCCCCTCCCATGCATTCTGAGCTCTCTTCTCCTATAAGGAGAAAAAGTACAGACGCATGAGTGAGTGATGGTAACGTGGCCAACCGATGAATTCATTGGTTTGGGTGCGGCTGACTGTGAAAGTGATGCATCAGAGGGTAAGTATGAGACAGAGCCATGACATTGTATGAGGATTGGGTTGAGTGGTAGTGGTGGTGTGACTAATGGGGAGGTGAGGAAGTGCTGAGGAAGTCCAGGTAAGTTCAGGAAGAGCCTTAAATGGGTGTGAGGAGTGATGTGATGGAATAGTGTTGGCAGTGCAGAATTGGAGGGTGGGGATGGTGATGTGGAAGACGGAATGTAGGAGAATCAGTAAGTATACTCACTTTTGCTGACCTAGTTAGGTCATTAAAGCGCTTCCTGCACTGGACCCAGGTGCGCGAGATGTTGCTGCTGCTGGTGACCTCCTCTGCCACCTTGAGCCAGGCCTTCTTGGCGGCAGAGGCAGTCCACTTCCTCCCGTCCAGTGGGTAGAATAACATCCCTCCTCCTCCTCACCCCATCCAGTAACACCCGGAGTGAGGCATCGTTGAATCTTGGAGCACCCTTGCCCCTGTGCTTCTCCATCGTGGTATGTGGGTGTTTGCTCCAGGAGCAGCCATTGGAGGACTGCCCCTTTAAATAGAACTCCTCCAGCTGACGGCCTGTGATGCGGGTGCGCAGTCCGCCCGCTGCGCAGCTTTCGGATGGCAAACCCGGAAGCCACATTAACTGGCTCCAATTGACTCGCAGTCAAGTGCAAAACATACATTTTTTATTGGGCGGGTTACACAGGCGGCCAATCACCCCCCCGCTGCCATCCTGCCTCCACTCTAATATCGGGGCCGTTACGTTAAACTTATATAGAATCTCGGTTAGAGCACATTTAGAGTACTGTGCACAATTCTGGCCTCCAAACTACAAAAAGGATATAGAAGCACTGGAGAAAGTGTAAAAAAGATTTACAAGGATGCTACCAGATCTGAGAGGATACAACTATGAGAAAAGATTGAACAGGCTGGGGCTCTTTTCTCTAGAAAAGAGAAGGCTGATCGAGGTCTTTAAAATCATGAAGTGGTTTGATAGGATAGTCATAGAGAAGGTGTTTCCTCTTGTGAGGGAGTCTAAAACTAGGGGCCGTAAATATAAGATAGTCACTAGTAAATCCAGTAAGGAATTCAGGAGAAACTTCTTTACTCAGAAAGTGGTGAGAATGTGGAATTCGCTGCCACATGGAGGAGTTGAGGCGAATAGCATGGATGCTTTCATGGGGAAGCTGGAGAAGTACATGAGGGAGAAAGGAATAGAAGGATATGTTAATAAGGTGAGATGAAGAATGATGGGTAGAGGCTCGTGTGGGGCATTAATATCGGTATGGCCTGTTTCTGTGCTATAAAATTCTGTGTAATTCTTCGTAAAGTCTTTCTTATTCCAGTACATTGAATACAACATAAAGAGGCTGTATTAACTTGCAAAATCATCTTACAGAGAAGCTCCATTTTAAAAAGAAACTGTCCTTTGGATATCTAATACGGGGGAATCATTGAACATTCCACATTTTTCACCTTTCAAACTATTCAAAAATATTATTCTTCCTAAAAGTATAGCAACATTATCATTGTCCAGGTAAACTTGAATCAGCTGCATGACAATTTCTGTCTTTCAGGATGACAAACGGCCTTAACCCAACCAAGCACTTACTAGAGGTAAGCCATGCTTCAATTATTTACATTCTAGGCTTGACTACTTCACTTATCAACATTTAATCATTATGTACTGGCTTAACGGATTAACTAGTAACAGTGAAAATATTAAAGTCTCAAAAGGGTCATTATAATAGGGATTTTTTGCAAGGAACTGATTTGTCCTGGCAGAAACGTCCTGGAAAGCACCCGAAATATGTTAATTGAGTTTTTAAGCTGTTCATTACTTCTTGGTCCATAGGTGAACCTAACTAGTTTATTATGTGCACAAAAGCAAAATACTGTGGATGCTGGAAATCTGAAATAAAAACAGAAAATGCTGGAAATACTCCGCAAGTCAGGCAGCATCTGTGGAGAAAGAAAGAGTTAATGTTTCAGGACAATGACCTTTCGTCAGAACTGAAAGAAGTTGAAGATGTAACAGTTTTTAAGCAAGTACAGAGCCAGGGGAAGGGGGGAGGGGAGGAAAGAAGAAATGGGAAGGTCTGTGATAGGATGGAGGGCTGGAGTGATTAAATGACAAAAGGGATGATGGTGCAAGACAAGGGGGATGGTAATGGGACAAGTAAAGAAACAAAAGATGGGTCTAGAGGAGCTGTAAATGGCAACATCAGAACCATTACCAGCACCTGCTGTCCGAAAAATGGGGACAGTGGTTATGATCTGAAATTATTGAAATCAGTGTTGAGTCCAGAAGGTTGTAAAGTGCCTAATTGAAAGATGAGGTGCTGTTCCTCGAACTTCCGTTGAGCTTCAATAGAACAGTGTAGGGGGCCGAGGACAGACAGGTCAGAGTGGGAGTGGGACGGAGAATTAAAGTGGCAAGCGACCGGAAGCTCAGGGCCTCACTTGCAGACTGAGCGGAGGTGTTTAGCAAAGCGATCACCCAATCTGCGTTTAGTCTCCCCAATGAAAGAACTGCATGTAAATCGCTGTTTCACCTGGATGAATTGTTTGGGGCCCTGAATGGTGGGAAGGGAGGAGATGAAAGGGCAGATGTTGTACCTCCTGAGCTTGCATGAGTAGGTGCCATGGGACGGGGAGTAGTTGTTGGGGATTATGGAAGAGTGGACCAGGGTGTCGCGGAGGGAACAGTCCCTTAGGAATGCTGAAATGGGAGTGGAGGGAAAGATGTGTTCAATGGTGGCAGCGTGCTGGAGGTGTCGGAAATAATGCAGGATGATCCGTTGAATGTAAAGGCTGGTGGGGTGGAAGATGAGGACAAGGGTTCTTTCATGGTTCTGGGAGGAAGGGGAAGGGGTGAGGGCAGAGTGCGGGAAATAGGACGGACACTGTCAACCATAGTGGAGGTGAATCCTCGGTTGAGGAAAAAGGAAAACATCAGAAGCATTGGTGTGGAAGGTGGCATCGTCAGAACAGATGTGACGGAGACAGAAGAACTGGGAGAATGGAGTAGAGTCCTTACAGGAAGCGGGTGGGAGGAAGCAATCAAGGTAGCTGTGGGAGTCAGTGGGATTATAATAGATATTGGTTGACAGCCTATCTCCAGAAATGGAGATAGAGAACTTGAGGAAGGGAAGGGAAGAGTTGGAGATGGACCATGTGAAGGTGAGGGAAGGGTGGGAATTAGAAGCAAAGTTGATGAAATTTTCCAGTACGGGGTGAGAGTGGGAAATGGGCGCCGTATCATTCATCAATGTGCCAGAAAAAGAGGTGAGGGAGAGGACCTGAATAGGACTGGAACAAAGAATTTTCCATGTATCCCACGAAAAGACAGGCATAGCTAGGATCCATTAGGGTTCCCATAGCAACACCTTTAATTTGGAGGAAGCGAGTGGAGTCAAAGGAGAAGTTGTTCAACGTAAGAACAAGTTCAGCCAGGCGGAGGGGGGTGGTGGTGGATGGAGACTGGTTGGGCCTCGTTCAAGGAAGAAGCGGAGGGCCCGCAGGCCGTCCTGGTGGGACTGGACGTCCGTGATGAAAAGGAGACGGTTGGGGCCGGGAAACTGAAAACTATTAAAACGGTGGAGGGCATTGGAAGAGTCGCGGATGTAGGTCGGAAGAGACTGGACAAGAGGAGAAAAAATATAATCGCGATAGAAAGAAATAAGTTCCATAAGGCAAGAACAGGCTGAAGACTCCTGGACAAAGAAGTGGGCGCGGAGTTAAGGCAACAAAAGAAGAGCTCGGCATCATGTTGACAAAGGTGAGAATGGAAGAAGGGATAGGGTCAGAGGAAAGTGATGGGGAAGAAGGATCAGGAGGGGCATTGGTATCTGATAGTTGTTGAAGCTTTCTGTCCTTGACACCTGATAGAAAGAAAAATAGTTTTTTGTTAAAGCTCCAGATGAAGCGAAGGATGAAATGGAACTGTGAACCAGGATAAAACTCTGAAATCGAGTGAGTCGGTGCTGTTGGAGAGAGAGGTTGAGAATGTGCATGTGGCGGTGCATGGCATTGAGCACGAATCTCAGGAAGCGGCGAGAGCAGTGGTTCGAGGAACGCTGAATATCATGGAGATATCTGTAATCAGGTGGATCCGAAACATGAAGGGTGGAATTTAAGATGGAAATCACATGGAATAAGTCGGAGCCGGAGACAATTGCTGAGGAAAGAGATGTGGCTGTAAAAGCGAGCTTTAGTAGAAACCTGATCAAATGCAAGAAGGGAAACAGAAAGCAATGAAGGTGAACAAGGTAAAAGAGACAAACGGAAATCCCGTCGGAGTGAAGAGCAGAACTTCTTCAAGGTGGGCATTCCTGGGAGAGAAGTGGCCGTGAATCAAACACTGAATTAAAAGCAAAATACTGCTCATCTGCTACTGAAACCCTCATCCATGCCTTTGTTACCTCTAGACTTGACTATTCCAATGTTCTCCTGGCTGGCGTCCTATCTTCCACCCTCTATAAACTTGAGCTCATCCAAAACTCTGCTGTCTGTTCACCCACGACCCCTGCGCTCACTGACTTACATTGGCTCCCAGTCCAGGAACGCCCCGATTTTAAAATTCTCATCCTTTTTTTCAAATCCCTCCATGGCCTTGCCCCTCCCTATTCTGTAATCTCCTCCAGCCCTGCAAACCTCTGAGATCTCTGCACTCCTCCAATTCTGGCCTCATGCACATCCCCGATTTTAATCGCTCCACCATTGGCAGCTTTGCTTCAGCTGCCTAGGCCCTATGCTCTGGAATTCCCTCCCTAAACCTCTCCACCTCTCTACCTCTCTCTTCTCCTTTAAGATGCTCCTTAAAACCTACCTCTTTGACCAAGCTTTTGGTCACCTGTCCTAATATCTCCTTATGTGGCTCTGTGTCAAATTTTGTTTGAAAATCACTCCTGTGAAGCAGCTAGGGACGTTTTACTGAATTAAAGGCGCTATATAAATGCAAGTTGTTGTTGCTAAGATACTCAGCAGATCAGACAGCATCTGTGGAGAGAGAAACAGAGTTAAAGCTTCAGGCCGAAGACCTTTCAGCAGAACTGGAAGAAGTTAGAGATTTAACAGTTTTTAACCAAGTATATTATGTAACTTGACATTAGATTCTTTTTCAATTGGCTGGTTTTGTAAATTTACCAATACATTACTTGTTTAGAAAACTGAAGAAGGAAGACCCCATATGCTTTTAAAATCCTGTAAGTTCAAGGTGCCTAGATGTTGAGAATGGATGATGCATTAGAGAATGTTGCACTGGCATCGGTGCAGTACAGATTTCCCTCAGACCACCGGAAACATGGTGAGGCAGAATTTCCACCTGACTATGTGACACTGCCGGAAACCTGTTGAATTATCCCGAGGGTGGACCTAATTATTTATGGGAGGGAGAGAGATTCTGTGGTGTGAGAGCAATTTAAAATGTTGCAGCTGCTCATAAGGGCGCACGGTTGTGGGAATCTGGAATTACATGAAGCAAGGGAAAGTCAGCAAGAATGTCTGAAGGAGAAGCACCCTAGGAGAATTCAGCAGCAAACTTGTAACTTACAATTGTACTTACAATTTCCCCAAAATGTATAATGCTCACAACAGGGGTCAATAGTAGTCTCATAAAAATCTTTCACCTTCCATGAAAGGTGCTGCTTTTTGGCTAGGGCTCAATAACTTAAAACTACATGAAATTAGCTAAGGAGAGCAAATATATGAAAAGTCATCAGGGTGCATTAGGTTAATAACTAGTGTAGAACTTGTAGCATCAAGTGCATCCGAACAGTACAATGTGTTCCCCACAGTCAATAATTCATTAGTATCCCTAATTCCTTTATTGCTAGATGAGTTCTTGTAGAATTTTCATTGTAAGGTAAGAGTTTTAAATGGAGTCAGTGTTTTTCTTTAGCAAAACAGCCCGCTTTGTTTCTTCAAATTGCATTGCATCTTTTGTGTGGCACACCTAACCCAGGAGTGTTTGACATTGCCCCTCGGAGCAGAAGGTTTCATTCTATGGTATTGGCAGTTCCTCACCTTGATAGCAATATATTTATGCATATGCTTACAGATTTTTTTATTCATTCATGGGATGTGGGCGTCGTTGGCAAGGCCAGCATTTATTGCCCATCCCTAATTGCCCTTGATAAGGTGGTGGTGTACAGATGCACAGATAATGTATCTAAAGGGAGTTTTGAAAAGAAAAGGTTTCTAAATGTAATGGACGGGCAGATGAGACACATTGCCTGCAATTCCTGTGCCATGTGGGAACTTCAGGCTTCATGTATCCCAAAGGGCCACATGTACAGGAACTACCTCCAGTTGCTCAAGCTCAAGCTGAGGGTTTCTAAGCTTGATGAGCAGCTAGGGTCACTGCAGAGCATTAGGGAGGCTGATGGTTTCCTGGATCGTACATTCCAGGAGGCGATCACCCCGCAGCCACAGAGAATTCAGGATAGCAAGTGGGTGGCCATCCGAAAGGGTAGGAAGAGGCAGCCAGAGCAGAAATCTTCTGGGTGTGTGACACTCTCAAACGGTATTCAGCATTGAACACCAGTGAGGGTGACAACACCTCAAAGGAGTGCAGTCCTGACAATGGCACCATGGAGCAAAGGACAGCACAGGGGGGCACAGTGAAGTGTAGAAACGCAGTAGTCGTAGGGGATTTGATAGTCAGGGAGACAGACAGATGTTTCTATGACTGCCGACGTGAGTCCTGCATGGTGTGTTGCCTCCCTGGAAACAGGATAAAGGACATCACGGAGAGGGTGCAGAACATACTGCGGGGGGGAATGGTGAACAGCCAGAAGCTGTGGTCCATGTTGGTACCAATGACCTAGGAAAGAAAAGGGATGAGGTCCTGTAGTCTTAGTTTCAGGAGCTAGGGAGGAAGTTAAAAAGCAGGACCTTAAAGGTAGTAATCTCTGGATTACTCCCAGTGCCATGTGCTAGTGAGTACAGTAATGGGAAAATAAGGCAGGTTAATACGTGGCTAGAGATATGGTGCAAGAGGGAGGGCTTCAGATTCTTGGGGCATTGGGGCAAGATGGACCTGTTCAAGACTGATGGGTTGCACCTCAACGGAGCTGGGACCAATGTCCTCGTGGGGAGGTACACTAGTGCTGCGGGGGAGAGTTTAAACCAATTTGACGGGGGGATGAGCACCAGAATGTAGCATTGGAAAGGAGAAATAAAGTGCACAAAGGATTGGGAGAGACAGATACCGCTAGAGTAAGAAGCAGTAGAGTACTAGGTGGGATCAGACTAAGAGAGTATATGAGAAGATCTAAGATAGGTTTAGAGGGCATGTGTGCAAACTCACGCAGCATGGTAAACAAGGTTGGTGAGCTGCAGGTGCAATTAGCCACATGGGAATATGATATAGTGGCAATATCGGAGACCTGGCTCAAAAAGGACAGGACTGGGTACTAAATATTCCTGGATACAAGGTGTTCAGGAAAGCTAGGGAAGGGAAAAAAAGGAGGGGATGGGGGTGCCGATATTGATTAAGGAGAATATTGCAGTACTGGAGAGAGAGGATGTCCTTGATGGGTCAAGGACAGAATCTATTTGGTTAGAGTTAAGAAATAATAGAGGTGTCCATTACACAACTTGATGTATTCTATAGGCTACCAATTAGTTGGAAGGATATAGAGGAGCAAATTTGCAGGGAAATGACAGAGAGGTGCAAGAACCATAGAATAGTGATAACGGGGTCTTCAACTATCCTAATATAGACTGGAATAGTAATAGCATAAAGGGGAGGAATTTCTGAAGTGTGTTCAGGAGAACTTACTTGATCAGTATGTTTCCGGCCCAACGAGGAAGGAGGCATTGCTGGATCTAATTCTGGAGAATGAAGTGGATCAAGGGAACATAAGAACATAAGAAATAGGAGCAGGAGTAGGCCAATCGGCCCCTCGAGCCTGCTCCGCCATTCAATAAGATCATGGCTGATCTGATCCTAACCTCAAATCTAAATTCATGTCCAATTTCCTGCCCGCTCCCCGTAACCCCTAATTCCCTTTACTTCTAGAAAACTGTCTATTTCTGTTTTAAATTTATTTAATGATGTAGCTTCCACAACTTCCTGGGGCAGCAAATTCCACAGACCTACTACCCTCTGAGTGAAGAGGTTTCTCCTCATCTCAGTTTTGAAAGAGCAGCCCCTTATTCTAAGATCTTGCCCCCTCGTTCTAGTTTCACCCATCCTTGGGAACATCCTTACCGCATCCACCCGATCAAGCCCCTTCACAATCTTATATGTTTCAATAAGATCGCATCTCATTCTTCTGAACTCCAATGAGTAGAGTCCCAATCTACTCAACCTCTCCTCATATGTCCATCCCCTCATCCCCGGGATTAACCGAGTGAACCTTCTTTGTACTGCCTCGAGAGCAAGTATGTCTTTTCTTAAGTATGGAGACCAAAACTGTATGCAGTATTCCAGGTACGGTCTCACCAATACCTTATATAACTGCAGCAATACCTCCCTGTTTTTATATTCTATCCCCCTAGCAATAAAAGCCAACATTCCGTTGGCCTTCTTGATCACCTGCTGCACCTGCAAACTAACCTTTTGATTTTCTTGCACTAGGACCCCCAGATCCCTTTGTACTGCAGTACTTTCCAGTTTCTCGCCATTAAGATAATAACTTGCTCTCCGATTTTTCCTGCCAAAGTGCATAACCTCACATTTTCCAATATTGTATTGCATCTGCCAAATCTCCGCCCACTCACCCAGCCTGTCTATATCCCCTTGTAGGTTTTTTATGTCCTCCTCACTCTCTACTTTCCCTCCCATCTTTGTATCATCTGCAAACTTTGATATGTTACACTCGGTCCCCTCCTCCAAATCGTTAATATAGATTGTAAAGAGTTGGGGACCCAGCACCGACCCCTGCGGAACACCACTGGCTACAGGTTGCCAGTCCGAGAATGTACCATTTATCCCAACTCTCTGCTTCCTGTTAGATAACCAATCCTCCACCCATGCCAGAATATTACCCCCAATCCAGTGATTCTTTATCTTGAGTAATAATCTTTTATGTGGCACCTTGTCGAATGCCTTCTGGAAGTCCAAGTACACTACGTCCACTGGTTCCCCTTTATCCACCCTGTACATTATATCCTCAAAGAACTCAAGCAAATTTGTCAGACATGACTTCCCCTTTGTAAAGCCATGCTGACTTTGTCCTATTAAATTATGTTTATCCAAATGTTCTGCTACTGTCTCCTTAATAACAGACTCCAAAATTTTACCCACCACAGATGTTAAGCTAACTGGTGTCAATGGGGGAACATTTAGGGAACAGTATCATAGTATCATAAGGATTAGATTAGTTTTGGAAAAGGACAAAGTAAAAATACTTAATTGGAGGAGGGCCAATTTCAGTGGGTTGAGAACGGATCTGACCCGGATAAATTGGAATCAAAGATTGGCAGGCAAAACTGTAATCGAACAATGGACGGCCTTTAAGGAGAAGATGATTCGGGTACCGTCTAGGTACATTCCCATGAGGGGGTAAGGTAGGGCAACCAAAGCCAGAGCTCCCTAGATGATGGAACAGATAGAGAGTAAGATGAAGCAGAAAAAGTGGGTGCATGACAGATGTCAGATTGATAATACAAGTGAGAACCAGGCTGAATATAGAAAGTACAGTGCAAAGTGAAAAAGGAAATAAGAGGGGCAAAGAGAGAGCAGGAGAATAGACTGGCGGCTAACATAAAGGGAATCCAAAACTTTTCTATAGGCATATAAACAGTATACGGGTAGTAAGAGGAGGGGTAGCGCCGATTAGGGACCATAAAGGAAATCTACGCGTGGAGGCAGAGGGCATGGCTGAGGTAATAATTGAATACTTTGCATCTGTCTTTACCAAGGAAGAAGATGCTGCCAAAGTCACAGTAAAAGAGGAGGTAGTTGAGATACTGGATGGGCTAAAAATTGATAAAAAGGAGGTAATAGAAAAGTTAGCTGTACTTAAAGTAGATAAGTCACCTGGTCCGGATGGGATGCATCCTTGGTTGCTGAGGGAAGTAATGGTGGAAATTTCAGAGGTGCTGGCCGTAATCTTCCAATCCTCCTTAGATATGGGGGTGGTGCCAGGTGTCTGGTGAATTGTAAATGTTATACCCTTGTTCAAAAAAGGGTGTAAGGATAAACCTGGCAACTACAGGCCAGTCAGTTTAACCTCGGTGGTGGAGAAACTTTTAGAAATGATAATTGGGGACAAAGTTAATAGTCACTTGGACAAGTGTGGATTAATAAAGGAAAGCCAGCACGGATTTGTTAAAGGCAAATCGTGTTTAACTAACTTGATTGAGTTTTTTGATGAGGCAACAGAGAGGGTCGGTGCGGGCAATGCAGTTGATGTGGTGTATATGGACTTTCAAAAAGCATTTGATAAAGTGCCACATAATAGGCTTGTCAGCAAAGCTGAAGCCAATGGAATAAAAGGGGCAGAGGCAGCATGGATACGAAATTGGCTAAGTGACAGGAAACAGGGAGTAGTGGTGAACGGTTGTTTATCGGACTGGAGGAAGGTATACTGGTGGTGTTCCCCAGGAGGACTGGTGGTGTTCCCCAGGAGTCGATACTAGGACCACTGCTTTTTTGATATAAAAATGTATATTAATGACTTGGACTTGGGTGTACAGGGCACAATTTCAAAATTTGCAGATGACATAAAACTTGGAAATGTAGTAAACAGTGAGGAGGATAGTGATAGACTTCAAGAGGACACAAACAGGCTGGTGGAATGGGCGGATACATGGCAGATGAAATTTAACGCAGAGAAGTGCGAAGTGATACATTTTGGCAGGAAGAATGAGGAGAGGCAATACAAACTAAATGGTACAATTCTAAAGGGGGTGCAGGGACAGAGAGACCTGGGGGTACATATGCACAAATCTTTGAAGATGGCAGGACGGGTTGAGAAAGCAGTTAAAAAAGCATACGGGATCCTGGGTTTTATAAATAGAGGCATGGAGTACAAAAGCAAGGAAATGATGATGAACCTTCATAAAACACTGGTTCGGCCACAACTGCAGTATTGTGTCCAATTCTGGGCACTACACTTTAGGAAGGATGTGAAGGCCTTAGAGAGGGTGCAGAAAAGATTTACTGGAATGGTTCCAGGAATGAGGGACCTCAGTTACGTGGATAGACTGGAGAAGCTGGGGTTGTTCCCCTTGGAGCAGAGAAGGTTGAGAGGAGATTTGTTAGAGGTATTCAAAATCATGAAGGGTTTAGATAAAGTAAATAAAGAGAAACTATTCCCATTGGTGGAAGAGTCGAGAATCTGAAGATACAGATTTAAGGTGATTGGCAAAAGAACCAAAGGCATCATGAGGAAAACTTTTTTACGCAGCGAGTGGTTATGATCTGGAATGCACTGCCTGAAAGGGTGGTGGATGCAGATTCAAGCTTTCAAAAAGGAATTGGATAAATACTTGAAGGGAAAAGTATTGCAGGGCTACGGGGAAAGAGCAGGAGAATGGTACTAACTGGATTGCTCTTACAAAGAGCCGATATGGGCTCAATGGGCTGACTGGCCTTCTGTACTGCAACCATTCTATGATCCTATAATTCTATGATAACGCACATTCATACACATTCAAGCACGTACACTTAAATGTATGGTTTTATGAGACTCCATCATGTCAATGGGCAGAGGGCATTGGTTGCGGGGTTCAGTTTCCAAGTATTTGTAGTATTGTCAGAAATAAGAGTTTCCTTGTGCATGGAAACATTTGTCTGCTGTAGATTTCAACATGGGTTTCAGATATCAGAAATAGGGTTGTGAGGCAGTCGGTAAAACATTGATTAAGCTTATTAAGTTGTGGAAAGATGCAATTAAATCAGGCACATTACACTTTCCAGTTTCCAATCACTAAAAAGACCTGTGAATATAAATTAAGCTCAAGACTGGTGTTGACAGACACACTCTTTGTCAAGTCCAGTGAGAGGGCGGTCATATGGAACTGTGTCCTCTTCTGCCTGTCATCATCCTTTCATTTGAAGAATAGGTCAGAGGCTGGGTATTCTGCAATGATTCTGCATTCAAGTGAGTATTTTTGGCTCCTTTAAGTCTCGAAACCAGACAGTAGAGAGTGTGGAAACACCCTTTGGGTCAATGGTGGAGATAGAGAGGTAGACCGGGTATCATCACCATACATATGGATGCTGACACCATGCTTCCAGGTGATATCACCAAGGGATAATATGTAGATAGTGAAGAGGAGGGGGTAAGGATAGTTCCCTGGGGAGCACCAGAGATGGCCGTGTGAATTGAGGAATAGCAGCCATTGGAATGCAATGCCTGGATTGAATCAGGTAAAGGGAGAACCAGCAGAGAGCTGTGCCCCATAGATGGACTGCAGAAGAGAGGTATTGGAGAAGCATATCAGTCAATACTGTCAGCATAGAAGCTTATTAATTATTTTTGATAGAAAGGACAATTGCCAAAATATCACTGTGCTGGGAAACAGCACCAAAAGTAATAATGAACCTTATTTTATCATCTATCAAAATAATATCATGTTAGTCAGTCATATTCAGGATTCCAGCTGTGGGTATATCAAACAAACATTTAGGCCCTATTGTTGGGGATAAGTCATTCTTAACTGCTATATTCAGTGCAGCACCAACAGTATACATAAAATGGTTGTGCCTAATGTTAATGCTTATCTAATCAGATGAATGCAGTGATTTTCCCTTTGAATAATTTGATCACTCGCAGGCATGCAGCTTCATTTTGTGCTATGAAGAAATGTGATTTGTAAATGAAAAAGTGCACCATAAAACACAAGGAATTATTACTGGGCAGTACAGGAACAAGAAATTGATCCACAGAATACATTGCATGCAGTTTTTATGAAACCCTTTTTTGGTATCAAGAAATTAACCATCCATATCATATAATTTAGGATAATAAATCATCAGGAGATATTTAATTAAATAATATGGGCGAAAACCATTTTGTGTGAATTCATTTGAATTAGATGACCTTATTGACAGTAATTTAGGTTGCAGTGCACAGCAGTGCTGGAGACCAATTTTATATGTCTTATAAAAGTGCGTTCGGAATTAGACCCACATCTTGGAACATTTAGCCCCTGCTTTCTTTCATATAACTAAATACAGCAAGGACAAAGCATGTCCAGGAAGCCTGGGTACAGTTTGTGCAAAGTACTATTTTTAAAAGTAATTGTTCCCTCCCTCACCACTGCAACAACGAATATCCTTAGTTGAATTATTTTGGTCTATCATAAAAATAAATCCTAATTTTGTTATAATTTGTAACTTGACATTTTGGTGTCCGGATTTTGTAGAGAAAATATGTGACAGTTATTTTTCCAAATGTACATTTGAGAGATTGGATCACATTATAATTAGTTGGTGGTAGTATTTATATCCTTTCAATGAATGTATGGTATCACTTCTAAAGAGAATATTGAGATTGTTCTTAGTCATATGTATTGTGTGAAGAGATATAGATACAAATTATTCAAACCTTCATAGAGCTGCTGTTCCATGTCTCGATTTGGTGTCGTAGCTACCAAGAGCCTGCTTTGCATTCTGATCTCTAAAAGGCTGATTAATGTGGTCTGGAGGGAGACTGTCAGAAATGGCAGACTGAATCAAGGGATTTTCGTTCAACATCCAAATGACACACAGCAGCAAGAGAATTAAATAGTTGACTAACCAATGCCCTTTTGCCTGCAGATGAAGATGAGATTGCAAAGTTGTAAACCTCAACGTGACATTTCACTGGATTAAGTCTCCCTGTGATTCTACTGTAGGTTTTAATCACCAGGTTTTCTTGATCTGAAGTGCTTTAGCCCGAGCTCTGCATGTTTGTTGAAGTCCTCGCTGGAGCATCTCACAAACATATATCCACAGAGAAGCAGCACGCCATCGCTGAGTGAGGAGAATTATGGGCTTCTAGGTATTTAATTAAAAAATTAAGCAGAAAAGCTTTAGTGTCAACATTCACAAGCGGTTAGCATAGTGGAGTACCACTATAATTGAGTTTACTTGCAAATGTTTATGTGTGGGCTGCAGTAGGTTCAGGTTCATTTTACCTCATGCTGTTAATTTAGGTTCTGAATCCATGCCCCATGCTGATCTTTCCTATTTTACTGAGCCATCTGGTAGGTTCAGTTTTGAAAATAAAAGCAGGAGCGCCACGGTAGATTTGGCAAAGACCATAGCAAGGAACTTCATATTCATGAATGTATAACATTAGCACTGGTCTTCCGTTCTGAAAATGTTTATTTTACTCCTCAGAACCATGACTGAAGAAATATGACAATACTTTGTCAAATAAAGATCACCTATTTACAGGTGTTAGATGTTCTGTTATAAAACAAACATTGCTGGTGAATTGTTTTGTTTTGCTTTCTAAATCATGCCAAGCACATATGATATGGTGAGATTCCCCCTCCTTTATACCATAAATAATATCCAAAAACATAACTGCACAATTATGTCTGGATATTATTTCAATTTCATCTTGTCCTCTTCCCTTTTATCTTGCACTTTTTGCTTCTGTTTTTGGTGACTTGGTTTCTTATCTTCTATTGGTGCTGAATATGTGGACATGTAAACAGGGAGATTAGAGTCCAGGTGAAGCACAGCAAGAAAGTCAGTGACAAAATTCAACATGGAGTCAACGGTTGTCATATCAGGTAGTACTATATATGTTAAATATTCATCATTATATGTGTCAAAAATTATTAGCCATTCTGTAGCAGTGTGTCGAAAACTTAATTACCTATTATATACAATGCATTAACTCCAAACACTTATTTTTAGACAAGTAAGAATTTTAATTAAGAGAAACTTGAGCTCAAGGGAAGACCTGCTCTGACAATGGTCAGAACTACCACTTCCCCGGACAAAGGACACAGCCCACATTTATACAGTTCAATCAGCAATATCTGTCTATCATAGAATATGGGCGTACATGTACATTCCCCATTAGTTGAAGTGGTTAGTCAATCAAGCAGGGAGCCTGCCTCCTCTGGACATCCATAGCTCATTCCTGTTTTGGCACGTAGCAGGCCTCGCAGGCTCGAGAACACCACCTCCCTAAATTCCAAAGCTGGTTAATCACAGGGCTGAAGTCAGAATCAAGGCCACATGGCCTCTCAAGAAACTGTATTCTCATTATATTATAAGCCAGCAATACCCTTATCTGCACGGGGGGAGGGGGGGAGGCCAGACAGTACCAAGCACCTGGACAGCCAACTTAATTATCAACGTACCAAGGACAATTGTGTCTTTCTGTGTGTGTGTGTGAAATTGTGACTACCCTATGTATGGGAGTCAAGGAGTTAACATTGGTCAAATACCCATCATGCTTTTCTCTTTTTATGGTCAAGTAACTGTTCACGTATTTCTACATTAATGTGGTCTTTATGGTTTTCCACAAGTGCATGATGGTGTTTGGCAGGTTAGATATCAATGCCACATTTTACGAATAAATGAAGGTGTGAGGAGAAAGACACTGCAGTCAGGGTCATCCAGGATTAATTGTTTCCTTCTCATTTTGATAGCAGTTAATTGTTTATTGATATGTTGTATTATTGAGTATTATACCTCTTCCTCAGTCAACATTCTCACTAATGGCTCACTATTCAGTAACCCCTTCTGGAAATTACGTGTATGGGCAGGTCAGGTGAGGACAAGATCACATTCCACACTGATACCCTCAACAGTTAAATAGCCTACCGACACTGAGGGATACAATTTCCCTTGGTTCTTCCGATCTTCCACGTAACTTGGGTAAGAGATCTGCAGTAACCCTGGAGAAACGGCCTAAACAACCTTTGCGCTGTTTCTCCAGGGCTTCCGTAGATCTTCTACTCAAGTTACAGTGAACAGTCAGGAGAACCTACCATGGAAATTAAAGGCATAACTGTCTAGTTTACACATGAATAATGGCCACTTGGGTAAGATACCAGAGGGGGTCAATGTCCAAAGGACCATACCCCAGTCAGAGTCAACACCTACAGGAGAGGAGAAAAATAGAGGGGAAAAGTTCCTATCAGCAATACTTGAAATTATTTGGACACTCCATGAAAATGAGTTCAGCATTACTTATAAATATATGTTTTATAACATGGTTAGTATGGAACAGGCAGCTAGGAAATTACTAAACTGCTGGAGTAAATCGATTGAAAGCAAAATCTTAGCCCTATGTACAAGCAATGAGGAAAATAATTATTTGTTCTTTGTTACTCCAGATTGTTCCTTATTTCATGCCTGACTTGCTTTTATTTTGAACATTTATGTAATTTCTCTGGCACAAGAATCATTTGCACAAACATCCTTTGCATTCCAGAATCTGTTTTAAGTTTTTTTTAATAACATTAGTTTCCTGCAAATATCATTAATTTTCTGTGTATGTAAATTTTCTTAATATGAAACCCAAATTACAGGTAAAATCCAGAAACTTAATGAACCCTTCTAATTACCATCTCTATAGTGACTGTGCTCCCTAGAGAACAGTAACGTGATAAAACACATCAGTTTAGGCTTTCTTTGGAAAGAACTGCTAATAAGGTGAAACCCGATAGTCAAATATTTTCCTTATTGCAGACATTCTCCCAGGGTGAAGCATGAGCACAACTAGATTATGTTTTCATAAACTGCTAAAAATTAAAAGATAATATTATTATGCAATGAAAAATTGAGTTGCATTTTAATTGACTCATGCAGGATTTCCACATCATTTTCCAATTCCTATTTAAATCATAAAATTAATTTAATCAGTTCAACTTACGTGCATGATGAAAACATTTACCCTCATCCTTACACAACATGTTTCCTCACAGATGTTGATACTAATTATCCATAGAGGGGTAAATATCAATTACTCTTTATATTGCCAGCCAGGTTGTGATACTTTAAGACAATTTGGTAAGATAATTATTGGAAATAGATATATAACATTTAATTGCCATCAACAGTACATCTAATAAATATATTTGATAGATTATTTGATGGTCAATAAGTTTAATTTCCACCATTGTTACCCAAGAACATGTCAGAATTCAGTCCTTGACAACAAATATTTTCTGAGAAAAAACATTTAAATGCAGTTAGTAGTACAAATGTGTAATGTATAATTGCTGAAAACTGTGGAACATTTCTTGCAACCTTCCCTTCACTTTAAAATTTCGGACTTTCAAAGCCAAGCTTAGCATCACTGAACCACTAGTCCTTGAATGATTTCATCTTCTACCTTACCCTTTTGAACCTTGGTAACATCCTGCATTATGGGCCTTAGTTCTTCCTCCAAAAATACAAAATAAACATAAGATAACTATGCATGTACTAGACAAATATGAATCGCCTTGTTAGTTTTTTCCCAATAATTTTTCTTTTATTTAAGCAACATTATTATTTAATTCAACCAGGTTGTTTGTGGATTGCAGAGTAAACAGTTATTGCAGTGATAGTTTACACCTTTTGTACTTGGCTCCTGCAGTGAATTTGGAACATTATTTTAATTGTTAATTGAAAGCAGTACGAAGGAGGTCTTTTGCACAACAGGGAACATCACAACCATCATTACAAGATACAAGGTTTATGGCACAGCAATGATGCTAACAACACGTGTTGACCTGCGCTGGCATAGATTGTTAGTCAAGCTCACGTGTGGGCAGTTAAAATAGCCTTTACAGCACAGATGGTTTGAATTGGTATATATCAACAAGTGTAGGTTCATGCATACTTGCAAGGCCACAAGACAAAAAGATGTATAGGATCCCAGGTTGTGAAAAGAATGGCATGCATAGAAAGAATCATAAATAAATGAATTCTAAAACCTTTATTCAGATATAGGCTACAAGGACTGCTCAGTAAGTTGCACTTGTAAAACACTGTCAAATTACCGCAGCTGCTGAATTGACATAAACTACATTAACAAATCATGACTGAACTCAAGACGTCAGAAAGAAAGATTTCACTGACAGCTTTTCTTTCAATTCTTGACAGATTACTTACTGTGAACTACTACAGGTATGTCATCTATCAAGTGGCACAGTGGAGAGTCTCATTTTAGCTTATGAATATAAAACAACTAGGTTAGGTTATTTGATTTCCTAAATCTTCCTTTCAGTTATCTCCATTGTATTCAGCCTCAAGCTTCTCTCTTCTTATGGTCATGTTTTCAATTCACTGTTTCTTTTAAACAAGTTTTTGCAATCCTTTAGTGGAATTGCTGCTTTTGAAAATGCCCGCTTGTCGTTATCCTCTAAATTGTCTTTGAATCATAGCCCTAGATATTAATTATTTAGTTCTAGAACGTGGAAATAGAGAAATATGGAATATGGTTTATCCAAATTTCTTGAGTAAAGTGAAAGCTCACCTTCGGGTCTTTAGCAAATAAAAAAAAACTTTGGTCTCACGGCACATGAGCCTCTGGGTAAAATTCCTATCTTTGTAAAATTTGATGTGAGTTCTAAGTGGGGCTTACTGCTTTATATACAAAATAAATTCACCTAAAGTGTACAAAAGTAAACACATTAATCCATTATACAGAAGAAACCTTTGAAGAAACTGTGGCCTATTTGCTTCAGCTTTCTTAGTTACGCAGTCATAGCAATAATTCTGTACAACGCCTGACAGCCCAATATACAAACATTGGCTTCATAGTGGGGATAAAAAAGCAAGCTCGAGTCATTCTAATAGCTGTCATTTTCTGGAGTTTATTTAGTAGCACATTTAAGATTAGCATTTTGTCCATCAATTGCTCCCCATGTCCTGATGTTAGGAAAGTGCTGGTGGCTCCACATTCCATTTGCCCTTTGAGGATGCAGTATTGTTTGCATTCTAAAATAAAATATAAGATGATATTCACTTGAAAGATACAGTGATCTCAATAAATAATCTGTGTGATTCACTACATGTCCTTGCAAGTCAATCTTCATCATTGGAAATCTACACGAAATATTTTTGTGGGATGTTATATAACGGAAAACAAGTTTGTTTTCACAGCTAAAAGGGCTTTCTATAATCAAAGGGTTAATCAAGGTGTAGACTTTCAGTTTACGGGTTATCTCTCTCACGGGCCTAATGTAATCAGCTGATCATGCGTTGAACTATTTGTCATTTGAAGCAAGGCCATGATTGCTTGACCTATGGAAGCTTAAAGTTCCACAGGAGCAAAGCGGACATCTTGTGATGGACATTTAACATAAGAAATGTATGTAGAAACAAGAGGCAGTAGGGATGTAGAAAAATGGAATGACTGGAATGTAATGATGTAACATAAGAAAGCATATAGCAAAAATATACCGTTCAGACGATGAAACTTGTACCTTCAAAGTAACAGTGACTACATAGCAATAAAGTACTTCATTGGCTGTAAAGTGCTTTGAGAACTCCTGAGGTTGTGAAAGGCACAATATAAATGCAAGTCTTTCTTTTTGATCTATTGGATTGTGGAGACTACTCAAAGTAAGCATAGCAGTGGGTTAGTGCCATTTATTCCATCAAAGTTAATTTATATAAACTTCAAATCAAGATAAATTGATAACATATATAAAAGTTCTTGTAGTCCAGCTATTACAAACAAAAGATTGTGTTGAAGCTCATCCTGAAGGACAAGAAAAAGTATTAAACATTTATCCCTGCACATTATTATTACAGCCAGTGGTGCTTTAAACAGCTAGTGAAAGAAACAGGTAGTAAGAAGGTATCATGAAATACTGCTCCCCTTTAAAAATACGGGAAACGATAATAAAAAAGCAAATAAATATGTCTCATTTGCATTTGGTCATTGTCTCATTTCATGCTAGGAAAAAGCAAATGTGTACTATTTGTGATTTCATTAGCACTTGTATTTCAATCCAATAAGGCACTCACTAACAGAATGCAAATGTTATAAATTTCAACATAAAAACAAAAATGTACCAGTCTGCTTTTTTTTAATATATCACAGTTCAATGTCATTACACTTTAATAGTTATACTGTGTTATCAATGTACACTTGGGCAGAGGGAAAGTGCTAAGTGCTGCAACAGTGTCATCAATGAATCTGTATTAATTTTAAAGCTTCTTCATTACACATCCCAGCATTAAATTCAGCATCTTATAGGTCTATCTCTATACAATAATGGTCATGTAGGAATGGACCTCAGTGACAAAGTCATTTCACATGTTGAAATTTAGTTTATGTTATATGCAATAGTCGGATGTAAGAACAGAAATTCTAGAGCAAAATATACATCCATAAACCTTATAAAAGAACCACAAATTCCTTAACATCATCCATAAATCTTGTCTCTTTGAACATGGTCTCCATTTCAGACCCATAAAAAGTGGTATAATGTAATAAACTGAACCTATTTTTATTATAAATCAAAAAAAAACTCCAAACTGCACAATGAAAGAATATAATAAAAATATTGCCTTGCCCTTGCAAGTGATTTTCTATAGGTTTCAGCAGCTAACTGCCGTATAATAATCTGATAACTCCTTTGATCCACACTGCCATTGATGCAGTCTGCACCTACTCTGTACAACTGAAACAATGCCGTTTGGAAAAGTTCCTCCATGAGCTATTTATAGCAAGATCAGAAACATGTTTACAAAGAACATGTTTATGATTTCACTACAAGTTTTTCACAGAAGAAATCAACCCTCCATGGTATATTCCTGGGATCAGAGATGAGACTCACAATCATGTCAACTGGTATGTTTAGCACTACATGAGTTAATAGAACTTGCAGCATTCCAGGGAGAATGGTGGAACAACTAAAGCAGTTGTTCTGCACTGCAGACTCATAGAATCATACATTACCACATTACATTAAAGATAGCATTATTATGAGGGTTAATAACTTATGGATAAAATCTTATTGATAAACAAGATGGAAAGCAGACTAATCATTGACAGCTCTCAAAATCTGCTTGGCGGAGAGGTCCTATCCTTGACCATCAGACAGCTCGATTTCGAAAGGCGCATGGTTTATTTTCATTAACACCTTCTATATTATGTAGTCAAGTGGCATACAAATCATTAATTATACCATAGGCATGTTCTTTGAATGTGCAGGATATTTTGATAATCCAGCACCAGTGGGAAAGTATCTGCAGTTCCTTTTGTTTTCTGTGAAGAACGATATCAGAATGCCTTTTTCAAAAAAAAGTTTTAAAATGGCAGAGTCCAATATGTACAAAAAACAGACTGCACACTGATTACATTTGATAACCATGGAAGAGAAGTAAATGGCATACAGTAAAAGTAAAATCAGAATGCTGACAAGACACCTTTGGATGCTCAAGTCTTGGCTTTAGAGACAGCATTCAAGTGTTTCCTAGACAGTCCCATTTCATATTTGTAGCAGGTTTGTCTTCTTTAACATTAATGGATCTGGTTACATTTCACTGGAGATGATTTGGATAAAATAAATGATTATATATCGACATTTTAATGCAAGATGTACGCCACTAAAAACCTTGACAATTCTTTGACCACTATTTTTGGCATAGTGATTAGCATGCTTGCGTCAAATGCCAATGTATGCTATTTTAACAAAGATGCTAACCTGCTCATTTTCAAATAAACATACAAAAGAATTTTAACCTCCTCCAGTCTTCAAAAAATGCCCCAAAATAAATCTAAAATATGAGTTTGTGCTGACCTACCCCATAACCGATTTATATAGTGTTAAAACTCCCTACAAGGAAGGTTAATAATATGTAATATCTGTCACAATATCAGAGAGTAATAAAGATAAATGGACACATGTTAACATCAACGTTCCGTTAACCATTATCAAAGCTCAGAATAGTACTAGTAAATATCCATATTGTAGTATATTGCTGCAGCCTCTCATACAGTGAAAAGGAGGAAGTCACTTCTTGCCAATAAGTAAATGACATCAAAGTTACTGACATTGGAGAGTGTAATGAGTGCTTGACATTAGAAGAGCAACGGGGACTATTTAAAATGAGATATTGTTTCATAATCTAATTCCTTTCCTCAGATAATTATCCAGAATCAATCACTGTCTGGGTTAGAAATACTAATCAGACTTAAGTTGAAGTCCTGGAGATATATATCTCAAAGTCTGATATTCCATAAAAAAATCAGCTAGCTGTGGCTGCTTAGAATTAGTGTACAAAAGTTTTCTTCAAAGGAGTATGGAAAAATCTTGTCCACAAAAGTTACGTCAGCTCTGCAACATAACTCAAATGGAATTCAGCAGAAAATCTTCAGCAGATACTCCATGAGTTCCCCACTCACTCTCACCACTTCAGGCATTTTCAACAGGAACTGGCAGTGGGCATATAATCCATCCACTCAGATATGAGTGTGCATATTATAATGTAGCACAAATGGTGGGAATATGTCATATGTCATGGGGGTGATCAATGTTCCAGCCCCATAATTTTCAAACATTTTTCAAAATTACCACCCCCCCCACCCACCTACCCCAGAGACCTCCGACCATGCCACACTGTGATAAGCTTCTGAGGTCTGCTACCAAATTCGCAAACCCCGCCCCCTTCCCGGCAGATTCCTCGGCAGAGATCAGGGGGCCTGGCTCATTTATGCAAAACAGCCTATCCCCAGAGAATCACTGCAGGTTTAAACCAGTGGTGGTCAACTAACATCACTACTGCATGGTACTGCTGTCTCTGAGGGCATCAGCACATGTCAGGCCTCACAGAACTATATCAGTGGAACGTGCCAAGCTGCTCAGGTGCAAGCTGATGTGAGACAAGGACCATCTCAATCCAATGAGCAGTCAACTACCTCTTGCAATCCTGGCCCTCAGTTGGGACCTAGAATGAGCACTAGAATAGGTGATAGAAAGATACGTATAAGTACCCAGGGGAAGTACAGTGTTAGGAAAGAATAGGATGATTGCAATTATTGCAATAAAATATTCTGTACACTGACATGGTTCGTTATTACTCATGGAGGTTGCAGTCATACAGGAAAAGGTGCTCTTATTTGTTGCTGACATCTCCACTCAGGTGATGATGATTGACATGGTCATGTAGGGGCTAAAAAGACGAATGTTGGTATCAAAGGTAGACTTTGTTCTGCCAAAGAGAAGATTTCACGAATGCACAATAGCTGCTGCTCGAAACCACAAGCAAGGATACTCAACTGCAGGGGACCCAACCTTTATACGGTAAATGCAATAACATTTGCAGATGTCACATGATCAGACGTCATGTGGTCAAGCATCACGTGGTCAGACATTACGTGGTCAAACATCACGTGATCAGACATCACACGATCAAACCTCCGGGGATACCTCCAACCCGAGTTGGCAAGCTAGTACTCAGTGATAGCCATGCTTCTCTTGTGTCTATTGTTTTCATCAATTTATGCCCAGCACTCCATTTGACCTTGATGATGAAAGGATCTACCTTTGAAAGTGATGTGTGCTGGAGGCAAGTGACATGTGGAAGGGGCCTTATATTAAAACTGAACTCAACAGTATTACGTTAACAAAATCTATGAAAGAAAATTCAATCCTGGCCACTACAATCAGAAGATCATATGGGACACCAAAATGTTCCTAGAAGATTTTCAGGTTCTGTGTGACACAGTAAAAGGAATTACAGTTTGTGCTGAAGAACCTCACAGGGATTGCTTTGGAAATATGTCAATGCTGATGAATAACCATGCAAGTTGTTTGTTCAGTTATTTATCTTACTAGACAAGATGAGCACAATAGTAAGTTATTTGCAAGTATCATTGCTGATAAAAAATACCATTTGTATTATTCATAATTTGTGTGATTTCCATTTACAAAGAAAGCTAACATTTAAACAATGAACAATATCACTGAGAGTATTTTAATACAGTCCCGGGTGACTGTTATGGTTCTTAGACCAGAACCTGACACTTAACAGTTCCACTGCTTTCCATGAAATTAGAGAAAAAAATGAATTGAAGCTGTCATAAGAGTAATGTCTAAAACCACTTTCCTTTCATCAAGCTTGTGGTGAAAGGGTTTTATTGCCACTGTATTGTCTCTGCCTCTTGTGACTTCTCAGATCTGTAAGTATTAAAAATGAGAGAGTTGTCACAATGTCCTGAACTTGACGCCGTGGCACAATGTAATTTCCTAGGAGCAACTTTTCTGTCAAACCTTCTCATCAATCTCATTCCCATCTATTAAAGCTGACAACACTAAATGAAAGGCTTTTATACAAATCTTAATTGCACCAGAGGAAGCCCCACATAATACATCAGTGGGAAAGGGTCACATCTTGTCTTCAATGTGAGAAGAATTGTTGTGCTGTACATATCATTACTTTGTCACACTGAATTTTTTTCACTGTTGCTGTATCTCTGCATTGTTGTAAAATGAGCATGTAAAGAGAGGTGACATGAATAGAGGAAAACTTTAAGCTACACAAGCATAAAACAACAGGACAATATGTTTTAATAACAGATATTATAAGGTGTGATCATAGACATCTCCACCTTTGGTTCATTGCCCTGGGTTACTGCTGTTTGTATTTATGTCGCACTTAAGGTCCACCGCCATATTTTGTTGAATTTAAAATCTAATTTTGTTCTTGTTTTCTCTTTGAAATGCATTAACCAAGGTGTTGCACCTTGTGGTGTTCTGTTTATTGTCAATCCTCCTTATAATAGTTGCTCACCTAAGTGAATACAAATCTGTGTATGCTGGCTACAAAGGCCATTCAGTTCACAAAAGGTTCATGACACAGAACAAGCACTCAACAAATGCTGAATACAAAATAATACATCAAACCAACAAGGTGATATTTTTATTTACAGTTTCTAATAATGTTAGGAGGAAGTGTGCCTTTTATGTCCTGTATTTATGATCAGATTAACATTCTTATTCTATTGTATTATACCTGCTTAATTAAAATTTCTCATATTAAATTATGCTGTGATGGGACTCTGTCACATTGCAGTTAAATTGTGAGAGAAAGAAGCAATCACAGCCAATAGGAATTCAGTAATTATTATCCAATGCAGGTCAGTTGACCTTACAATTCATTTACACTCTACAATGATCAGCTGATCTCCAGCAGGAAATGATGTGGAACTGTGACGATTTAGGTCAGGACCTTGTTGCATGCAATATTAAAGAGGGCAAACAGATTATGAAACATTTTGAGAATTCTGAGAAAAATAATCTCAGGTAATAGTGGTTTCTGTAAACTGTGACAAAGAAAACAATCTGGACCAGGGATGTCTGTCCATGGATTCAGTGCAATCGCTCTGTAATATTACTTCACTGCAGTTTCCTATTTTCACTTCCTTATATGTGTGAGTTCAATCTCATCCCTTCACCATTGCCCTGCTGTATGTCAAAAACAAAAAGTTTGTCTTATATGTTAGCGAGCCACGAACACAGACACATCTACATTAATTCAATCATCACCACTAATTTATAGTGACTAACTATTGCCCAGTTTTATGTCTGTTGCTAGAATACAGTTATATATTAAGATACAAAATTGATGGGCAGGAAAAGACCAGCTGGTCCATCAAGCCTGCCTCACACTCAAGATGCCCATAGCATCATGACAAGATACATGTCCCCCCAGCAGCCATGTAATTTCCTGACAACAGCCAGAATCATGGAGCATTTCAACTAAGTTCAAAAGATATTACTTCTTTATTTATAGAACTGTAAAAGATATTAATGCACAATCAGATTGGACCTCAACTATTGTATAATAGTTACAATATTTTATATGCTTTATTTAGTTAAACCTGTATCTTTTGGAATATAATTAAAACATACAGAGTAAGTAGAAGAAAAGTCACTTAGGGCCTGATTTTAGCAGGCCTGCAGGTTTCCGGCGGGTTGGGTTTCGGGAGCGTGGCCTCCGCGCCCGGTGAAATTAGTGGGTTTCCCGCGCGATCGTAGCAGGCAAACCACTAATTGGAGCCACTTACCTGCTCTTCCGGGCTCCACGCTGCTGGTCTGCGCGTCGGGCGGGCTGCGCATGCGCAGAACGATCTGTCAGCTGGAAGCTCTCTAGTTAAAGGGGCAGTCCTCCACTGACAGATACTGCAACCAATGGAACAAATTACAGCATGGAGCAGCGCAGGGGGAAGGCTGCTCCCAGTTTAATGATGCCTCACCCCAGGTATCATCAGATGGGGTGAGGAGGAGGGGGAGGACAGAGATCTTCCACCCGGCGGGCGGGAGGAAGCGGCCTGCCTCTGCCACCAAGAAGGCCTGGCTCGAGGTGGCAGAGGGGGTCACCTGCGCCACCAACATATCGCCCACCTGCATACAGTGCAGGAGGCGCTCCAATGACCGCAGTAGGTCAGCCACAGTGAGAACACGTAGTCTTTCCCCGACACTCCGTCTGCAACAACAATGCCCCCACCCCACATCTCCTTCGGCACCGCCAACACTACTCTGTCACATCACCCCTCATACACACTCAAACCCCATCCTCATCTTACCTGCACCTACTCACCTCGCCAGTACTCACCCCGCCACTACCACGCAACCCAATCCTCATACAATCTCATGGCTCCATCCCATACTCACCCTCTCGTGCATCTCCCTCACGGCCAGCCTCACTCAACCTGCCACTACCTGTGCTGCAGCCACAGGGCATGCATCACATATGTGCAGTAGGCAGGGTAAGGCAAACGTGTCATGAGCATGAAGGGGATGCACAAGGGTGTCTGAGGGTTTGCCATGGGTGTTACCTATATTGAATTTCAGAGCAACAAACATCACACATTATATTGGCACCACCACTGCCATGTCTCCGCGAATCCTGTCTGTTGTGTCCAATAATGCCCGCTCCTGGGTATCACTATGAGGACCCACCACTGATGCCACCCATTGTGTTACTGCAGAGTAGGTGCAGGTGTATTTGCAGGGCTGTTCCGCGCAGACGACTGAGAGACATCGGCGGTGTACCCGGCTGCACCCTGGAAGGATGCGGAGGAGAAGTTGTGGAGGGCAGTGGTGACTTTGGCAGCGACAGGTAAGCAGATGTTGCTGGGGCCAACCAGGAGCAGCTCGGCATGAAAGAGCCTGCAGATCTCCACGACTACATGTCGAGTGAATCTGCGCCTCCGTGTGCACTGCTGCTCGGAGAGGTCCGGGGAGCTGCGCCTCGGTCTGTGGACCCTGTGGCGAGGGTAGTGCCCTCTGCGACGCATCTCTCTCTGCGGTTGCCCTCCCTCCTGCTGTGCAGGTGGGCGTGCAACAGCACCGTGTTGGGGGGCTCCACGTCTCTGCGGCGGACGGCGTGGACTGCGAGGCTGCTGGGGCTGGTCATGCTGTTCGTCCTCCGAGGGTGTCCACACACCACCCATCTGGCAGGTGTTGGTCTGAGGGGTTGTGCAGGGTAGGTGGGTGGTTCCTCGGACTGGGGCTGCGGTTTCGTGTCGGTCTGTCCTCTGGCTTGGCGGGGGGTGGTGGGGGGCAGGGGTTGCCCTATGTGACGAGGTGGCCTCCTGCGTTGGTGATGGCTCTCCCCACCGTGGAGTGCACCTTGGCAGCTGCCACAGGCTGCTGGCTGCAACACGCCTGGTTGGAGGGAGACTGTTTCCCCCAGTGTGTGCACACTGCGTTGAAGGTGAAATCCCACACTTCCTGTTTTGACAGCTGATTCAGCTCATTTAATGACCTCAACAAGCAAGGTAAGTACTCTCAAGTGGAACCCCGCTGGCTTTAATTGCCTGCGGGATTCCCACCAGCGGGGTCTGCGCACGCAGCCCCGCACGTCATCGGGGAACCCGGAAGTGGTCGGGATCGTGGCGCGATCCGGTCACGTGACTGGATATCGGGATTTTCGGGGCCCCCCCCCCCGCTGGAAACCCACAGGAAACCTGACAGTAAAATCGAGCCCTTACTGACACTCTTTTTAAAATTTAGTTTAATGAATCCTATTGCTCCATGATTCAGGTTGTATGACATATAGATCTAGTGCAACATATTTAAATATAACTGCCTAGGGTACTTTTGTCTCCTTTAAACAGAATGCTGCCAAGCTTGATAGTGTGATATGTAAATAGAATATTTAATTTTATAAAATAGGACTTATGTAGAACTGAGAGGAGCCAAAAAATCCACAGCTCTTCTAGCACATTTCCTCTGCCTGTCCAATGGCAGCATGGTGGAATAGTCACAAATTAGGCCTGGACCCAGATATAACAGATCTCAGCCATCCATTGGTGTTTCTGTTTGGACTAGTGGGGGCAGAGCCTCTACTCAACCCAAAAAATGGCCAGTGGTCTAGGATGGAGTAGGCAGGAACTCCCAGATTTGGAGTCCTCGTGTCCCTGGTCTATCAAACATCGGGTAGACCATTGGGACTGGTGCACTGACTGAGTACAATCTTACCAGCCGCTCAATTAGTGGAAGCAGGGACCCAACTGGAGGTCCAAGCCTGTATCACGGCCTGGAACCCTGAAGCCAGCAAACAAATTTTTGATTTGTTATCATTCGTGTTGCAAAGTGGACCGAGAGGAATTGGGGGCTGCTTTCTGAAAGTGGCCCTTATATCCACGCAGCCTGACACAATTCTGCTGCAGTTTGAGACCTCTTGGGGCAGGTGGGTGCCCGATATGCACCTTGCTCTGGGGTATTTAGACAAAATGACCTCCACGTGACCCTGTGAACCTTGGCGGAATCAGCGCTCGAAGTCCTGAGTGGGCACACCCCATCACTTACTTTGAGATGCTGGGCCCACAGATTTTTGGCCCCAAAAGTTGCAAAATTAAATTAAGTCTAACTCATTATTTCACAACTGTATAATATGTTATCATTAATAGAATAACAGTAAGTTTCATAAATGTACAACTTACACTTTTTGATGTGTAGGGAACTATAGTTTTCTACTTAGCCTAATTTCAATATACTACCAGATCTCCTGTGGTATTGCTCATGGTGGGCTGGAGATTTTATAAGAACAAGCATGTTATCCAATGTAGTATTACCAAGAACACTGACTTATCAGAACTGGGGGTAGCCCTGGAATATGGGAGCATGGTGAGGCGGGGGCGGGGGAATCATGGGTTCCACGAATACTGGAGAGGGAGGTTCTGGGAAGACAGGAGCAGGTCCTAAAATCACTGGCAGAGGGGTCCTGGGATGTGGGACCCTTAGGGAGGGTGATCTCAGGGTCTGGGAACATTTGGGGATCTTCTGGAATCACAGAGCACTGGAAATTTGATCTAAGGGTTTGTCAGCACTGAAAGGGGATCTCGAGGCCTGGTGGGGGGTGGTGGGACAAAATCTGGGGACAAGGATCCCAGTGGGACTGAGAAGGGATTTTGGACCATTGGAGGGGCAGTGCTGATAGGAGGTGTTGCTTTGTTATCAGCCTCAATGCTGCTTGTAAAAGTTATAAAAAATGAAAGATATTGAAAAAAAGGCATTTAGCACATGCAGTTGATTGTCCTGAGATCGATTGCATCAGCTTTTTAGCCCATAACCTTTAAACCCCCACTATTCCACCACCTTAACAATACTAGACACCAGGAATGTACAGGCATCCCTTGTGCCTAGATATGCCAGGGCACAAAAGATGGAAAAAACAATAGGTGATATATTTCTGTCATTTATATACCTTTATAATACATCCATCTTTGTTTGAACGGACATACTGTACATAGGAACATAGGAACAGGAGTAGACCATTCAGCCCCTCATTCCTGCTCCGCCATTTGATAAGATCATGGCTCATCTGTGATCTAACTCCACATACCCGCGTTTGGCCCATATCCCTTAATCCCTTTGGTTGCCAAAAAGCTATCTATCTCAGATTTAAATTTAGCAATTGAGCTAGTATCAATTGCCTTTTGCAGAAGAGAGTTCCAAACGTCAACAATCCTTTGTGTGCAGAAATGTTTTCTAATCTCACTCCTGAAAGGTCTGGCTCTAATTTTTAGACTGTGCCCCCTACTCCTAGAATCCCCAACCAGCGGAAATAGTTTCTCTCTATCCACCCTATCTGTTCCCCTTAATATCTTATAAACTTCAATCGGATCATCCTTTAACCTTCTGAACTCTAGAGAATACAACCCCAATTTGTGTATTCTCTCCTCGTAACTTAACCCTTGAAGTCCGGGTATCATTCTAATAAACCTATGCTGCACTCCCTCCAAGGCCAATATGTCCTTCCGAAGGTGCGGTGCCCAGAACTACTCACAGTACTTCAGGTGCGGTCTAACCAGGGTTTTGCATAGCTGCAGCATAACTTCTGCCCCCTTGTATTCTAGTCCTCTAGATATAAAGGCCAGCATTCCATTAGCCTTATTGATTATTTTCTGCACCTGTTCATGACACTTCAATCATCTATGTACCTGTACCCCTAAGTCCCTTTGGACATCCACTGTTTTTAACTTTTTACCATTTAGAAAGTACCCTGTTCTATCTTTTTTTGATCCAAAGTGGATGACCTCACATTTGTCTACATTGAATTCCATTTGCCACAGTTTTGCCCATTCACCTAATCTATCAATATCTCTTTGTAATGTTATGTTTTCATCTACACTGCTTACAATGCCACCAATCTTTGTGTCATCGGCAAACTTAGATATGAGACTTTCTATGCCTTCATCTAAGTCGTTATTAAATATTGTGAATAATTGAGGCCCCAAGACAGATCCCTGCAGGACTCCACTAGTCACATCCTGCCAATGTGAGTACCTTCCCATTATCCCTACTCTCTGTCGCCTTTCGCTCAGCCAACTTCCCAACCAAGTCCTCACTTTTCCCTCGATTCCATGGGCTTCTATCTTAGCTAACAGTCTCTTATGTGGGACCTTATCAAATGCCTTCTGGAAGTCCATATAAATAACATCCATTGACATTCCCCTGTCCACTACTTTAGTCATCTCTTCAAAAAATTCAATCAGGTTTGTCAGGCACGACTTACCTTTCACAAATCCATGCTGGCTCTCTCTGATTAACTGAAAATTCTCGAGGTGTTCAGTCACCCTATCCTTAATTATAGACTCCAGCATTTTCCCCACAACAGATGTTAGGCTAACTGGTCTATAATTCCCTGGTTTTCCTCTCTCTCCTTTCTTAAAAAGCGGAGTGACATGTGCAATTTTCCAATCTAGAGGGACAGTTCCTGAATCTAGAGAACTTTGAAAGCTTATAGTCAGGGCATCTGCAATGTGCTCACCTACTTCCTTTAAAATCCTGGGATGGAAATCATCTGGTCCTGGGGATTTGTCACTCTTTAGTGCTATTATTTTCTTCTTTACTGTTGCTTTACTTATGTTAATTTTATCAAGTCCCTGTCCCCGATTCAATATTAGTTTTCTTGGGATTTCCGGCATGCTATCCACTTTTTCTACTGTAAATACTGACACAAAGTAATTATTCAACATGTCCGCCATTTCCCCATTGTCAAAGACAATATCCCCACTTTCAGTTTTTAAGAGGCCAACACTGCTCCTGACCACCCTCTTTTTCCCAATGTAACTATAAAAGTACTTCGTATTGGTTTTGATATCCCTTGCAAGTTTCTTTTCATACTCTCTTATTGAAGCTCTTACTATTTGTTTTGTGACCCTTTGTTGATCTTTGTATCTTTCGCATTCGCCAGGATCTGTGCCATTTTTTGCCTTTTTGTATGCCCTTTCCTTATGTCTTATACTGTCCCTTTCCTCTTTAGTTGTCCATGGCTATTTTTTTTGGCAAGTAGAGTTCTTGCCCCTCAGGGGTATAAACCGATTCTGTATCACGTTAAATGTTTCTTTAAACATTTCCCACTGATCATCAGTCGTTTTACCCATTAACAGATTTGCCCAGTTTACTGTGGACAGTCTCTGTCTCATCCCATTGAAGTCGGCCTTGCCCAAGTCTAGAATCTTAGCAGCTGATTCACTTTTTTCCCTTTCAAACACTGCATTGAACTCGATCATGTCATGATCGCTATTGGATAAATGTTCACGTACAGTTAAGCTGTTAACTAAATCTGGTTCATTACTCATTACTAAATCTAGTATGGCTTGCCCCCTTGTTGCCTCCAGGACATACTGCTGTAGAAAACTATCCCGGACACACTCAAGAAATTCACTACCTTTCTGACAGTTGCTAGTCTGCTTTTCCCATTCTATGTGAAGGTTAAAGTTCCCCCATTAAGACCACTATGCCTTTCTTACACGCTTGTCTAATCTCTGCATTTATACAATCTAGCACTTCAGAGCTGCTGCCAGGGGTCTTATACACAACTCCCACTATAGTCTTAGATCCTTTCCTATTTCTCAATTCAACCCATGAGGTCTCTGTTGGCTGCTTACCTCTCGTTATATCCACCTTTATCATTGAAGTGATTTCATCTCTAATCACTGAGGCCACTCCTCCCCCCCTTCCATTTTCCCTATCTCTTATAACCTGGTATATTTAGTTCCCAATCCTGACCATCCTGCAGCCATGTCTCAGTAATAGCTATCATGTCATATCCTCCAATTTGAATTTGAACCTGTAGTTCATTTAATTTATTCCTTATACTCCGTGCATTTGTATATAGAACTATTAATTGGGCCACACACCGTAGCCTGACCTTCAGCTGGGTTAATCGCCTTACGTCTTCTAGTTTTCACTTTATCTGTACTTTCTTTCTGTACATCCCGTTACGTCTGAGAAAAAAATCCGGAAGTGATAGGGAGAGTGGGAAACTGGCAGAGCAGCTCCAAATGAATTTTCAGCCAAATTTTGCCTGAATTAAGCCAGGGAACTCCCATAATTCAGGCAAAACCTAGGCTGCATTTTGCATTGGAGAAACTCTATTGTCCAACCAATCTAAACTGGTTATGGTAAAAAGTAGCAGAGAATTTCAACACTTAATCTTCTTGATCCCTCCTTCATAGGGAATGGGAAGCTACACAAAAACAAAGGGAAAATATGCAAAGGGCATGGGAAATTAAACAAAGGGCATCAGGAAACTATACAAAGACTTTAGAAAGATTAAGAGAGAGAACTCTGAGAAGATTATAGAAAATTGCTAAAGCAGGCTAGAAAGTGCATCCTGTAGATTGTATATACTATAGCAACAGTCGTGATGGAGGGGGTGGATATTGACCCTGGTGAAAGGGGTATCAACCAAGTGAACTGCTCTGTCCTAGATGGTGTCAAGCTTCTTGGGAGTTGTTGCAGCTGCACCCATCCATGCAAATGGAGAGTATTCCATCACACTCCTGACATGCCTTGTAAATTGTTAAGAACCTTTGAGATATCAAGAGGTGAGCCATTTGTCACATAGTGCCCAGCCGCTTTCATAGAATCATAGAAATTTACGGCACAGACCTGTTCTGCTCTTGTAGCCACAGTGTTGATATGCCTGGTCAAGTTAAGTTTCTGGTCAATTGTGATCCCTCAAGCTGTAGCAGGCGGAGGACTTGGCAATGGTGATGCCGTTGAAGGTCAAAGGGAGATATTCGAGATGGTAATTACCTGGCACTTATGTACCATGAAAGTCACCTGCCAGTTGTCAACCCAAGTCTGGGAGTTATACACGTCTGGCTGTAAGCTGCCATGGGCTACTTCATTATCAGAGGTGCTGTGAATGGATGTCTACAAGTTGGAGTCATCAGCAAATCAGCCCCACTTCTGACTTTATGATGGAATAGCTGAGGGTAGTTGGGCCAAGGATGATTCCCTAAGGAAATTCTGTAATGATGTCCTGGGGCTGTGATGATTGGACTTCAACAACCACAACCATTTTCCTTTGTGTCAGGTATGACTCCAGCCTCTGGAAGGTTTTCCCTTTGACCCCCATTGATCTCAGTTTTACCAAGGCTCCTTGGTGCCACGTTTAGTCAAATGTCACCTTGATGTAAAAGGCAGCTACTCTCACCTCTCACTATTGATTAAAACAAACTGGATGAATGTAGTCTTTCAATAGACCAGCCATATTGTCATCCACTGGATAGACAAAAATTAGAAAAAAATGCACACTTCAGTAGATAAAAGCCAAGCATTTGCCTCAAAACTGAGCAAGGGAGCATGTTTGAAGCAGAAGAAGGTCTTGATAAGTTAGGCATGTAGTAACAGCTGTCTGAGAAGGAGTTCCAAACAGTATCCAATTCACAATGGAACGTTTTATCTGAAGGTAAAGTTGCCTACATTTTTTTTTTCTGCTGTCTTGTTTAGGGTAAATGATACTGAGACAACAGAGTTTTGTGATTCAGGACAATATTTATTGCCTCTTCATTGTCAATAAATGGAAAATCTAGACAGTTTTTATTTCTTGGTTTATTTCATTTGCTCTTCATGGGAATAATAAATAACCACACTGTGTGGTACTTCATCATTGTCAAGGTACTTAATTACTTAATTACAATTTGAGTATTGAAGTGTGACAAATATTCTTATAAATAAGTATGTTGAAGAGCTTTGTGCAACTGGGCCTCATATTGGGAATTTGGGGGCAGAGTTCAGCCCACCCAGTTCACGGCCTTTGCAATTTTATATTAAGATTAATGAATCCATTAAAATGAACATTCAGGGAGCCTGACCTCTGCACCTGAATTCTCAAAATGAGCTTCTGTCATGCAAAGCTCTGAGGCAGAAGCACTAAGTCATAAGATTTACCCCATAAGCCTAAAATTGACATTGTGGCAATATTTGGTGGTGAACTGTGGATTACTAAAAGTTTTGGGGATAATTTGCTCCTTTTCAATAATCCCTGATATTGCTGGTTTTAGCTGCAAGAATAAACTGTGCACTATAACACCCAAAGTGGGCTTTGTGGGCTGATCAGGCAGAGTAGCTGTGATATTGTTTAAAGAAGTATTTAAACTCCTGTATTTGCTTTTGGGAGAGCAGGCCAGGATTTACTAAGCAAAATTGATAGAAAATGCTAGTGTTAAGAGGTCACATGATCTGTTTTGATGACCAGTCACTGGAAGCATACATTCATGAAGTGAGGGAAAAGAACGCTGTGCTGGACAGTACTGAATGGTATCTTCCCCAGAAATGCCTGGTACAGCAGGCTTGGGAACAAATTGCAGAGAGGTTAATGCAGTTTCCAGAACTCAGCAGACCTGGAAACAGGTCGGGAAAAAGATACTGACCTGAGAAAAGGTCACAGTGCAAAGGTGATAAGGAGCAAATGGTGACAGGTGAAGAGCAGGCACCTGTTGCCCAGAAGACCAGCGTGCTTCCAGCCGCTGCTGCAGTGTCTAGAGGTTCTGACCTCACAAGGGCCCGTTTAAGATAAGGCTAAAGAACAATTTTAAATGGTAAGTACCTGACCAAGCCGACTAAATGCTGTTTACACTGTTTCTCTGGGGTTTCTTCTGCTGAAGTTACGACAGTTGATTAGGAAGACCTCTGCAGAAATTCAACCTCCATATTTGTTGCTGAAACAAGCTGATAAAAAAGATGTAACCTGTCAGGAGCAGACCCAACCAACAGAAGCGAAGTGCTTGCATTGGCTCAGTTGGTAGTACTCTTGCCTCAGAGGTAGAAGGTTGTGGGTATAAGTCCCACTTCAGAGACTTGAGTGCAAAATCTAGGCTGACACTTCAGTGTAGTACTGAGGGAGTGCTGCACTGTCAGAGGTGCCATCTTTCAGATGAGACATTAAACCGAGGCCATGTCTGCTCTCTCAGGTGGCTGTAAAAAAATTGAAGAAGAGCAGGGGAGTTCTCCTCAGTGTCCTGGCCGATATTTATCTCTCAAACAATGCCACTAAAACAAATTATCTGGTCATTATCACACTGCTGTTTGTGGGGCCTTGCTGTAAGCAAATTGCCTGCTACGTTTCCTAAATTACAATAGTGACTGCACTACAAAAGTACTTCTTTGGTTGTAAAGTGCTTTGGTTGTGAAAGGCATTATATAAATGCAAATTCTTTCTTTCTTCTTACTGCCTGACAACTTTTGCCCATATCTCAGGCTTGTCTGCATATTTTGTGAAATCCTTATGTTTTGAGTGGCTACTGAGCTACACTTCAAATGCCAGATTAAGGGAGTCTCTGGTCTCCAGCATATTTTAGACTCCCACCCACAGTATGGGATGCCATAGACCAGCACAGTTTCCCATTTTGAAATCTTGATGGAGAAAGAGTAGAAGAAGAACAGAAGACAGCAAAGGAGAGTGATGCAATATCAAAGGAAAATGAAACCAACCTGCTATTAGCCCCCATCTTCACAGTGATTCTATAGACATGGGCGATCTTATGTGCGACTGAGGGAGGAGCTGTCCCTTTGTCGACTTTGCTTCACTAAGGAAACCCTGAATGAGCTGTGCCAGCTGTTGCACACTGGCCTGCATCCCAGATCAAGCGCCCAAATGGCTCTGCCAGTGACTGTCAAAGACAGAACTGCTCTCAACTTTTATGCCAGTGCTGCCTTCCAAGCAGCAACAGGGACCTTTGCTTTATCAGTCGGAGGTCCTGCATTTGCCAGGTCACTGATAGCATCTTCAGGACAGCAAGGGAATTTATCCATTTCAGAATGACTGCCAAGCAACAGAATGAAGTAAGCATTGTTACACCAATGGATACAGAGGTTGAATTTCCACAGAGGTCGTCTTCCCAATCATCTGTCATAACTTCGGCGGAAGATCCGCAGAAACCCCGGAGAAACAGTGTAAACGGCGTTCACATTGCTTCGCCGAGGTTCCTATGGATCTTTCATCAAAGTTACAGCAGACGATCGGGAGAATCCCTGTGAAAATTGAACTTCCTGATGTCCAATGGGGGCAGAAATGATGGTAATTCTAACTCCTTACACTACCCCTCTCATATGCCTGTGCAGACTAGTGAATAGGAAATGGCCCTCCCCACCCAGATCATGCACTTTGTCGGAATGATTACGGGACGAACCCCAACGTAAACGGGTCCCACATGAAAATCTGACCTTCAAAATGGAAATGTATCCTATCTCACCAAAAAGTTTGCTACTTTTCAGCCTGAATGTTTACTTTCAGTATAATATAGATTATATGATAGTAAAATCTTTTTCTGTCCCACACAAAAATGTTGAAAAGGTTTTATTAATCAGAACCCTGCAACTTGAAGGCTATGTCCCAGTTGTAAAGGCATAAAAGATTTTATGACAAAACGTTTAGAAAATTGGTCCCAAAATGCTTTAATATGAACTTGTTACCCAAAATTCTGCATTTCCATTGTCCTTCCCAGTTAATTTCTGAACAGTAAATTGATAGTGATGGGGTGTTAAGCTCCATCTTGTCAAATTTGTATTCTCAGAGCAGATATTAAGGGAATGATTCTAGCAGTACTGTGCAATATAAAAAGACATGAGGGCTGCAGGAATGCAGCACAGGAAAAATAGTTTGTGTATGTGTGTGTGTGAGCGTGTTTATATGTCTCCTGATGGGCCTTTACATATGGCTTTCAATGGAAAGAGTGACACAGTAAAGGGCTTCAGTATATAAGTGAATAAAGATTCAGAGTAGAATGTTATAATAAATGCTGATCTAGCAGCAATCCTCATATTTTCCAATCTCCAGCACCCTTAATGGTTTCCCTTCCAAGAATTTCCCGTTCTTCTTCATCATATGGGGTTATACATCTCATCTTAGGAGGATTTCTTCCTGTTCTAGTTCTTTCCCTTTTGTAAACGGACGTCTTCTCCTACACCCAAACTACAAAAAGTGATAAGTTCCTATTGCCATGATGATATACAGTGATACCAATATCCAACTGATAGCATGCAGGCCACATAGTGATTGATATGGAATGTACATAGAGCTACATTCAGTGTTAGGAATATTTTGGGCTGAATGCATGTATGTATGGTAGAATCATAGAATGGTTACAGTGCAGAAGGAGGAGCCCGTGCTGTCTCTTTGTAAGAGTCAATCCAGTTAGTCCCATTCCCCTGCTCTTTCCCCGTAGCCCTGCAAATTTCTTCCCTTCAAGTATTTATCCAATTCCTTTTTGAAAGCCACAAATGAATCTGCTTCCAACATCCTTTCAGGCAGCACATTCCAGATCATAATCACTCGCTGCATAAAAAAGTTTTTCCTCATGATGCCTTTGGTTCTTTTGCCAATCACCTCAAATCTGTATCCTCAGATTCTCGACTCTTCCGCCAATGGGAACAGTTTCTCTTTATTTACTTTATCTAAACCCTTCATGATTTTGAACACTTCTAACAAATCTCCTCTCAACCTTCTCTGCTCCAAGGAGAACAACCCCAGCTTTTCCAGTCTAGTCACGTAACTGAAGTTCCTCATCCCTGGAACCATTCCAGTAAATCTTTTCTGCACCCATCTCCTCGGCCTTTACATCCTTCCTAAAGTGCGATGCCCAGAATTGGACACAATACTCCAGCTGTGGCCGAAGCAGTGTTTTATAAAGGTTCAACATAACTTTCTTGCTTTTGTACTCTATACATATATTTATAAACCCAGGATCCCGTATGCTTTTTTAACCGTTTTCTCAACCTTCAAAGGAGCGTAATCAGATAAAAGTTGACACCAAACCAAAGAAGGAGATAGTAGAAGGGCTGACTAAAAGCTTGATCAAAGAGGAAGGTTTTAAGGAAGGTCTTAAAGGTGCAGAGAGAGGTGGACAGGCAGAGAGATTCAGGGAGGAAATTCCTGAGCTGTCTGGCTGAAGATGGTTGTAAACATTTGCACTCACATGATGGGCTCCACCATCATTGAGGATCGGGATGTTCATGGAGCCTCCTCCTTCCATTAGTTGCTTAATTGTCCACCACCATTCGCGATTAGATGTGGCAGGGTTGCAGATCTTTCACCTGATCCATTGGTTGTGGGATCGCTTAGCTCGGTCTATAACGTGCTGCTTTTGTTGTTTAGCATGCATGTAGTCCTGTTTTATCACTTCACCAGATTGGCAACTCATTTTCAGGTATGGTGTTCTACATTGCTCATTGAATCAGGGTTCGTCATCTGGCTTGGTGGTGTTGGAGGAATGAGGGATATGCTCATGAGGTTACAGATTCTGGCAGAATACATTTCTGCTGCCACAGATGGTCCAAAGCAGCTCCTGTGTATCCAATTTTGAGCTGCTAGATCCACTCTTAATCTATTCCACTTAGCACGATAGTAGTGCCACATGACACAATGGTGGGTGTCCTCAGTGTGAAGTCAGGATTTGGTCTCTACAAGGATTGTGCGGTGGTCACTCCTACCAATACCGTCATGGACAGTCACATCCGTGACAGGTAGTTTGGTGACATTCCCTCATGTTGGGTCTCTCACCACCTACCGTAAGCCTAGTCTGGCTATTATATCCTTCAGGACTTGGTCAGCTTGGTCAGTACTACTGAGCCGCTCTTGGTGATAGACATTGAAGTCCCCCACCAAGAGTACATTCTGTGCCCTTGCTACCCTCAGTGACTCTTCCAAGTGGTGTTCAACATGGAAAAGCACTGATTCATCAGCTTAGGGAGGGTAGTAGGTGGTAATCAGCAGGAGGTTTCCTTGCCCATGAGACTTCATGGGGTTCGAAGTCAATGTTGAGGACTCCCAGGCCCACTCCCACCTGACTGTACACCACTGTGTTCTCACCTCTGCTGGGTCTAGTCCTGCCGGTGGACAGGACATACCCAGGGATAGTGATGGAGGAGTCTGGGACATTGGTTGATAGATTTGATTCTGTGTGTATTCTGTGGGAGAGCTCTCCCAACTTTGGCACCAGTCCCCAGGTGTTAATGAGGAGGATTTTACAGAGTTGACTGGGCGGGGTGTGCTTTGGTCATGTCCTAATTCAATGCCTAGGTCACAGCTGCGTTATTATTCGTTGTCGCGATTTGATACAATTGAGTGGCTTGCTAGGCTACTTCAGAGGGCAGTTAAGAGTCAACCATGTTGATGTGGGTCTGGAGTCACATATAGGCCAAACTGGGTAAGGACGGCAGGATACCTTCCCTAAAGGACATAGTGAACCAGCTAGGTTTTTACTTCAGCTTCATGGTCAAATTGATTAATACCAGCTTTTTATTCCAGATTTCTTTTAAACTGAATTCAAATTTTCAAACTGCCATGCTGGGATTTTGAGAGCTGTCTAGAGAAACTGGGAAAGATACAGAAAAGACAGGAAATACGGTGAAGGAGAGATTCACAGGACAAATCAGAAAAATGAGTGAGAAAAAGTACCGAAGACAAGTGTGCAGCTGGACACTATAATGAGAAAAGTATCTGAAAGCCACATAGAGAAACAAATCTGTAACACAGACAGAAAGACAGAGAGCAGCAGAATTTAAAAAGTGGGAAAGAACAAGAGAGACAGTTGCAGGAAGAGAGAGACAAGTTTATTTTATATTTCTCCTTGAGCAATTCCACAGGAGACCAACTTTACATAATGCATTGTGCATTACATGGTATAATACTCTGAAATCAGCTAGTGAAATCATCCCGTAAGCTAACAACCCAAATGGTAATACTGTGCCAGTTGTCTGAATCATGATTTGAAAGTTTCTTCATAATGTTTTTTTCCAGGGTTCCAATAAAATGGTTTGCTAGTCGGTTTGTGAATAATACAGTCTAGTCAGTGTTTAATAAATGTACAGCTCCATTAGTGGTTTGGCCTGAAAGCCTTATCCCCAATCAGTGATATCCTTAGATGTATCCACTAACGCAAATAAATATAAACACCTCAGCAAGATGCTGTAGGTACTACTGCACACATTAATGACTTCTGACCTTGGATTGTACAATCACAAATCAGTAATATACAGTGGTTTCCAGATTTACTGTATGTCAGGGGTCAAAAATCATGCATTACAATACTTTTGTGTGGCTTGTCAATCATGAGCAGTGGTATCCATTTGACTCTTCTGTCCATTGTGCTTACTGCATGTTGGCAGGCATCACTGGATTAGCAATAATGAGCCATATTTCGAAAAGAATTAAATCAGTAAAACGATTCCTAAATGGCTTGCCATTGGTTTATTATCAGCTAAACATAGTACAGTTCTACATCTTTTGGCAAGAGAAGCTGTTCTACAGCTCATACTAATTTCAGTTGAATCACAGAAATGCCAGTACTTATGTAAAATCCTGTCATTTTTCATATACTTATTAATACTTTCATATTGTGATTTCAGTTCCCTGTACCATATTATTAAATAATAAGTTGAGTCAGCTTAATGAAATTTATTGATATCATCTGCAGTTAAATTATGCAGCCATTCTTTAGTGCTTATCAAGATAGCTATCTATTTTGCATGACTTTATTTTAGGAGTTCTGGAAAAGAAAAGAAATAAACCTAATTCTTAAACCTAACTATGGCTTTCTCAATCCTTTGACTGCATTTCCCTGTGTCCCATCACAAAGTTCAGGCCTTGCTTCTGATTCTAGTTTTTGATTCCTCACTCTTTGTGACATCATCAAAACAGCACAGCACTCTTTATGCTTTGACACTCCAGTTAACGTGTTAAAGAAAGAACTTACATTTATATAGTGCCTTTCACATCTTCAAGATATCCCAAAGCCAATCAAGGAGTAGATGAGGCAAATAGCATAGATGCATTTGAGGGGAAACTAGATAAGCACACCAGGGAGAAAGGAATAGAGGGTTATGCTGATAGGGTTAGATGAAGAGGGGTCAGAGGAGGCTTGTGTGCAGCATAAACACTGGCATGGACCAGTTGGGCCAAATGGCCTGTTCCTGTGTTGCACTTTCTATGTAATTCTATACAATTATTTCTGAAGAGGAGGCACTGTTATTTTGTAGGCAAACATGCCTGCCAATTTGTGTACAATAGGGCCTCATAAGCAGCCAATTGATCTGTTTCAGTGGTGTTGACTGAGGATGAAAGTTAGCTAGAACACCAGGAGAATTTCCCTGCTTTTCTTCAAAAAAGAGCAAGGGGATCTTTTACGCTCACCTGGACAGGCAGACGGTTTACATAGAAACATAGAAAATAGAAGCAGGATTAGGCCTTTCGGCACTTCAAGCCTGCTCCGCCATTCAATGTGATCATGGCTGATCGTCTATCTCAATACCACATTCCCGCTCTCTCCCTATACCCCTTGATGCCTTTTGTGTCTAGAAATCTATCTAGCTCCTTCTTAAATATATTCAGAGACTTGGGGCTCGATTTTACCGTCGGGTTTCCTGTGGGTTTCCAGCGGGGTGGCCCCGAAAATCCCGATATCCAGTCACGTGACCGGATCGCGCTACGATCCCGACCACTTCCGGGTTCCCCAATGACGTGCGGGGCTGCGTGCGCGGCCCCCGCTGTTGGGAATCCCGCAGGCAATTAAAGCCAGCGGGGTTCCACTTGAGTGTACTTACCTTGCGTGTTGAGGTCATTAAATGAGCTGAATCAGCTGTCAAAACAGGAAGTGTGGGATTTTACCTTCAACGCAGAGTGTTTCACACACTGGGGGAAACAGTCTCCCTTCATACCGGTCGTGTTCCAGTCAGCAGCCTGTGGCAGCTGCCAAGGTGCACTCCACAGCGAGTGGGAGAGCCCTCACCCACGCAGGAGGCCACCGCGTCACGTAGGGCAACCCCTGCCCTCCACCACCCCCCGCCAAGCCAGAGGACAGACCGACACGAAACCGCAGCCCCAGTCCCAGGAACCACCCACCTACCCTGCACAACCCCTCAAACCAACACCTGCCAGATGGGTGGTGCGTGGACACCCTCGGAGGATGAACAGCATGGCCAGCCCCAGCAGCCTCGCAGTCCACGCCGTCCGCCGCAGAGACGTGGAGCCCCCCCAACACGGTGCTGGTGCACGCCCACCTGCACAGCAGGAGGGAGGGCAACCGCAGAGAGAGACGCGTCGCAGGAGGCATTACCCTCCGCACAGGGTGTACAGACCGATGCCCAATGGCATGGACCCCTCCAAGGAGAAGTGCAGACGTTGGCTCGGAGTCAATCGCCAGGTAGTCGCCGACATCTGCAGCCTCCTTAACGATGAGCTGCTCACTGATGGACCAAGCAGCATCCCCTTACCTGTCGCCGTCAAAGTCACCACTGCCCTCAACATCCTCGCATCCGGATCCTTCCAGGGTGCCACCGGGGACATCACCGGGGTCTGTCAGTCCTCTGCACACAAGTGCATAAGGCAGGTCACTGATGGGTTGTTCCGCAGGGCCTCGCACTACATCAACGTCGCCATGGACGAGCGCAGCCAGATGGAGAGGGCGGTTGGATTCCATGCCATGGCCGGCGTCCCACGGGCGCAGGGTGTAATCGGCTGCACCCACATCGCAATACGGGCACCTCCGCATCAGCCAGGGCTGTTCAGCAACAGGAAGGGGCATCACTCCACGAACGCCCAGCTCATCTGTGACCACCGCCAGAGATTCCTACACGTGTGCGCCAGATTCCCCGGCAGCTGCCACGATGCCTTCGCCCTCAGGGAGTCCACGGTCCCGCACATCTTCCACGCACCCAACGCGGGCAACGGCTGGCTCATCGGCGACAAGGGGTATCCCCTACACACGTGGCTCATGACGCCTCTAAGGAACCCCATCACCGAGCCGGAGCGTCGGTACAATGACAGCCACACTGCTACCAGGTCTACAATTGAGCAGACCATAGGGCTGCTCAAGACGCGCTTCATGTGGCCTGATCGTTCTGGGGGAGCGCTCCAATACACAACATTCAGAGTGGGACGAACCATAGTTGTCTGCTGTGCCCTGCACAACATGGCACTACAGAGAGGGGTGCCGCTGGAGGAGGCCCCAGCAACACCCGCCACCCACATTGAGGATGGCGATGAGGACGAGTAGGTGGAGGTGGAGGAGGAGGAGGAGGAGGGGGACGCGTGCGTCGAACCCCGACTCACCGGGATGCTTGCCTGGCCAGGGAGGCACTCATATGTCAACGGTTCTCCTCGAGTCAGACATTGCGAGGCGTTCGCATCTCCTCACCTGCACATGCGAGGGCCCATACCACCCCCTCCACCGAAGAGTGTTGCCAGTACTCCTGCACCCACAGCAGTGTGCCCAATGGGCGGCAGCAGGTGTTCGCCGTCATGATGGGCTGCACGGAACGCACCTATTGCACAGGCCGCGGAAGAATGGACGAGAGGTGGCAGGAGTGGTGAGAATGATAGTGTTTAATGTCGACAGGGTTCAATACAATAAACAAAAAGTGTACAAATTAACAGACACCCTGGTGCATACCCTTTGTGGTTACAACGCCTTTGGAGTTTTTCTCCGGGTACCCCTACGTGGTGCTACCCCTGTGGCTCCAGCAGAGGTAGTGGCAGGTTGCTCGTGTTCTCGCCTTGACCGGGTAGATGCTTTGGGCCGACGGCCTCTGGGTTTCGGTGCCCGTGAGGGCACCTCCACAGACTGCTCCTCCTGCACCTGTGCAGGGGCAGACTCGGCCACCTGGAGAGGAGGCACCATTGCGGGTACTGGTTGAGAGAGGGGCAACGGGTGGGACGTGGGGGCACCTTGAGAAGTGTCCCCGCTTCCATGTCCCGGTCACCATCATCCCTCTCGTGGCCTCGGCCCACATCACCCCTTCCACCCTGCTGGACGGCAGTTTGGATGGCATGTGTGAGGCCTTGCAAGGCCACCCCTAGTGTATCCGTCAGCCTGTTTATGGCGGCGGAATGTTGCTCACCCTGAATCCGTACAGCCGTTGTCAGGGCCTGCACGGACTCAATGTGGAGCTGTGCGTGACGCTCGAGGGAGGCCAGCCTGTCCTCCACCGCAGACGTTCCCGCACCTACCCGCGACACTATGTCGCCGGTACCCTCCTGTACCTGCGCCACCAATGCCCGCATGCAGGAGTTGGACTCCTCCATCGCCTGCACGATTGCCGACAATGCGCGTGGCACCTCTCCCAGTACCTCGGCAATTGGCTGGTGCCCCTCGACGACTCTCCTTTTCACTGGTGGCCCCCTGGGTTCAGCATCTGGGTCCGGCTGAGCAGAGCCTGGAGATGAGTGCTCCCACCGACGCGGACCCTCCGCGGCTGCCCCTGCCACCAGGGTCTGCTCATGCTCACACGTGCGCGGTGATTCACCAAGTGCAACCCCAACTAGTTGGCGAGGGGGACCCACCGAGGTGCGTGTCTCTGTGCTGGTGGATGGTTGGCTCACATGTGACGATGCACCCTCAGAGACCGGCATGTCCTCTGAGGAATCGCCCTCCTCGCACGAAGTGCTCGCAGACGGCCCTGCAAGGGAACAGAGGGCACTATGAGGCATATGCACAGAGGTCGCGGTGCGCCAGATGGCAGGTGATGCTAAGGTCATTCGTGATCATGAGTGTTGAGTGTCGGCTGTCCATTACCGGCCTATGCTGTAGCGCCAGACTCGCCATCGCCCACCGACAGGCACAGTGGCGTTCCACTCAGCTCCAGCGCCTCCGCCTCGGCGTCCGTGAGCTCGATCACGTGCGGCGGGCCCCCTCCAGTGCGGTCCCTTTCCCGCGCGTTCTTGGCTGTCTTCTCCTGTGAAGGCAAAACACAGATGCGTGAGTACGTGCAGATTGCATAGTGAGACGCCTGGAGCATCGGTGTGGGTGGGTTGCGCGTGGGGCGGATGGATGGGAGGATGCGTGTGCCACATGCCCGTCCCATTGCATGGGGTTGGGGCGTGTGGTGGTGTTCCAGTGGGGACGGGGTTGGTGGGTGAGTGCAGGCACGGTGACGATGGTGAGTGAGTGGCTGTGAGGATTGCTGTGGGAGCGCTGTGGTGGCTGTGCGGAAGGGGTTGTGGGGTGTTTGGCGTGATGGTCGAGACGGGTTCTGGTGGGGGGGGCGTTCGTGTACTCACCTTGCCGGACCTCGTGAGGTCGTTGAAGCGCTTGCGGCACTGCTCCCAAGACCTGGTTGTGTTCGACCTGCTGGTCACCTCCGCCGCCACCTCTGCCCATGCCGTCCTGGTTACCGAGCCAGGGCACTTCCGTCCGTCCCTCGGGAAGAGGGTGTCCCTCCTCCTCCGCACAGCGTCCAGGAGGAGCTGCAGCGTGTTGTCGGAAAAGCGGGGCGCAGCCTTACCCCTGGGTTGCGCCATGGTCCGCTTCCTGGTGATGGATGCAGTGGGGGCTCTGTGGGACTGCCCCTTTAAGTGCGGCTCCAACATCGCGCTGGCGTCACTGCGCATGCGCGGGCGGCCGGCGCACAGCTGGCCTGCGGCGAACCCGGAACCACGGCTCAACTAGATCAATTAGCCCGCGATCGCGCGGGGGGCGCCCTCAATTAACCGGCCGCGTTTTCCACGGTCCCGGAGGACCACCCGCTGGGAACCCGCAGGCCTGGTAAAATCGGGCCCTTGGCCTCCACAGCCTTCTGCGGTAGAGAATTCCAGGTTCATCACCCTCTGAGTGAAGAAATTTCTCCTCATCACAGTCCTAAATGTCCTTCCCATAACCTGAGACTGTGACCCCTTGTTCTGGACCCCCAGCCAGGGGAAACATCCTACCTGCATCCAGTCTGTCCAGCCCTGTCAGAATTTTATACATTTCAATAAGATCCCCTTATTCTTCTAAACTTGAGTGAATACAGAACGAGTCGACCCAATCTCTCCTCATACGACAGTCCTGCCATCCCAGGAATCAGTCTGGTGAACCTTCGCTGCACTCCCTCTATGGCAATTATATCCAAGGCCTGTATAACTGCAGTAAGACATCCTTGCTCCTGTACTCAAATCCTCTTGCAATGAAGGTCAACATACCATTTGCCTCCCTAACTGCTTGCTGCACCTGCACGTTTGTTTTCAGTAACTGGTGTACAAGGACACCCAGGTTCCTTTGTACATCAACATTTCCCAATTTATCACCATTTAAATAATATTTTGCCTTTCTGTTTTTCCTTCCGAAGTGGATAACACTTCACCTGAAAGACAGCACCTCTGACAATGCAGCACTATATCAGTACTGTACTGAAGTATCAGACTAGATTATGAACTGTAGGTGTGGACTGCAGATTGAGCCCAAAACCTTATGACTCAGTGCTAAAAGTGCTACCACTGAGTCAAGCTGATACATCAATTGGCAGCTGCACATGCTATCAGGGATTTGGCGAGATATCACCATTCACATAGAATCATCGAATCATAGAATGATACAGCACAGAATGAGGCCACTCGGCCCATTATGCCTGTACCGGCTCTTTGAAAGAGCTATCCAATTAGTTCCACTCCCATCCTCCTTCCCCATAGCCCTGCAAATTTTAACCCTTCAACTATTTATCCAATTCCCTTTTGAAAGTTATTATTGAATCTGCCTCCACCATCCTCGGCAGTGCATTCCAGATCATAACAACTCACTGCATTAAAAAATGTTTCCTCATGTCGCCTCTGGTTCTTTTAACAATTATCTTAAATCTGTGACCTCTGGTTACCCTTCTACCACTTGAAAGAGTTTCTATTTATTTACTCTATCAAAACCCTTCATGATTGTGAACACCTCTATCAAATCTCCCCTTAACCTTCTCTGCTCTAAGGAGAACAACCCCAGGTTCTCTTGTCTCTCCACGTAACTGAAGTCTTTCATCCCTGGTACCATTTCAGTAAATCTCCTCTGCACCCTTTCTAAGGCCTTTGTAAACAATTTTACAACACCAAGTTATAGTCCAGCAATTTTATTTTAAATTCACAAGCTTTCGGAGGCTTCCTCCTTCGTCAGGTGAACGATGTGAAAATGAAATCCTCGAAAAAAAGGATTTCGAGGATTTCATTTTCACATCGTTCACCTGACGAAGGAGGAAGCCTCCGAAAGCTTGTGAATTTAAAATAAAATTGCTGGACTATAACTTGGTGTTGTAAAATTGTTTACAATTGTCAACCCCAGTCCATCACCGGCATCTCCACATCATTTCTAAGGCCTTGACATCCTTCCTAAAGTGTGGTGTCCAGAATTGGCCACAATACTCCAGCTGAGGCCTAACCAGTGTGTTATAAAGGTTTAGCATAATTTCCTTGCTTTTGTACCCAACGCTTCTATTTATAAAGCCAAGGATCCTGTATGCTTTTTTAACAACCTTTGCAACTTGTCCTGCCACTTTCAAAGACTTATGTGCGTACACTCCCAGGTCTCTTTTCCTGCACCCCTTTAAGATTATATTGCCTCTCCACATTCTTCCTACCGAAATTAATTACTTCACACTTCTCTGCGTTAAATTTCATCTGCCATGTGTCTGCCCATTTCACCAGTCTGTCTATATCCTCCTGGAGTCTGTTGCCATCCTCCTCACTGTTTGCTACATTTCCAAGCTACGCGTCACTGTAAACTTTGAAATTCTACCCCGTATACCCAAATCCAGGTCAATAATACATATCAAAAAGAGCAGTGACACTGACCCCTGGGGAACACCACTGTATACTTTCCTCCAGTCTGAAAAAGAACCGCTCTCCACTACTCACTTGTTTTCTGTCTCTTAGCCAATTACATATCCACATTGCCACTGCCCCTTTAGTCCCATGGGCTTCAATTTTGCAGACAAGTCTATTGTGTGGTACTTTATCAAATGCCTTTTGAATGTCCATATACTCAACATCAACCTCACAATAGCATCAAGACTGCTTTGCTGATTGCTGAACACCTCCGCTCAGTCCACAAGCGTGACCCTGACCTGCCGATCGCTTGCCATTTTAATTCTCCATTCCGCTCCCAGTTTGACCTCTCTGTCCTTGGCCTCTAACACTGTTCCAATGATGCTCAATGGAAGCTCGAGGAACAGCACCTCATCTTTCAATTAGGCACTTTACAACCTTCTGGATTCAATATTGATTTCAATAACTTCAGACCTTAACCACTGCTCCCATTTTTTTGGACAGCAAGTGCTGGTAATGGTTCTGATGTTGCCATTTACAGCTGCTCCAGACCCATCTTTTGTTTCTTTACTTGTCCCATTACCACCCTTCTTGCCTTGCACCATCATCCCTTTTGTCATTTAATCACTCCTGCCCTCCACCCTATCACAGGCCTTCCCTTTTGTTCTCTCCTCCCCCCACCCCACTTTCCCTGGCTCTGTATTTGCTTAAAAACTGTTTAAACTTCAATTTCTTCCAGTTCTGATGAAGGGTCATTGACCTGAAATGTTAACTCTTTCTTTCTCCACAGGTGCTGCCTGATTTGCTGAGTATTTCCAGCATTTTCTGTTTTTATTTCAGATTTTCAGCATCTGTAGCATTTTGCTTTTCATAAGCCTCCTTTTTCTGTTTCATTTCAATCTCTATATCTTTAGTCATCCAGGGAGCTCTAGCTTTGGATGCCCTTCCTCTCTCTCTCATAGGAATGTGTCTAGTCTGTGCCCAAACAATCTCCTCTTTTAAGGCCTCTCATCGCTCATTTACTGTTTTATCTGCCATTCTTTGATTCCAATCCACCTGGGCCAGATCCCTTTTCATCTCACTGAAATTAACCCTCCTCCAGTTGAGTATTTTCACATTTGATTTTTCCTTGTCCTTTTCCATAACTATTCTAAACCTAATGATATTGTAATCACTGTTTTCTAAATGCTCCCCGGTTATAAGTCATAAATAATGCCTCTAATTTTAATGTTAAATTACATGCTGGACATTTCCCCATTGTCTACTGGCAAATCTCCCTGAACATGTTCTTTGTTATCAATTTTTCATATTGACATCACCATACTTTGTGAACATAGTGAATTCCTGCACCTCCAAATGTTGATATTCTATACCTCCATTTACATGTGGCGTTTTTGTTTCAGGACACCATGGTTCTTATTTTTTTTAATCTCACAAAAACAGTTTCATTCTGTGTTTAGGCACAATGTGGTCAGAACAACCTCAGTTATAACAAATAATATCAGCATTTTTGTTTCTTTAATTGGGGTGAGTGATGTGACACAGCCCGACATCCTGTAAAAAATCCCGCAAATTTCTACATGTATCAGGGCTGAAATTTCACAGGAGTTCCGCCGGTCACCTACTGTTACACGGTGGAACCTGCAGGAAAACTGTTTGTGCCGGGTCTCCGCATTTCCAGGAGTTTCCTCTTTGCGTAAATTTCTTTCCCTTACAAGACATAGACAGGGACAGAGGCAGAGGCAGGAGTTCCCTCTCCTGGACCCAGAAGGGGACCCAGCATAGCAGTAGCAGCTGCTACACCAAGTGAGTGGAGGAAACCAGCCTCCACAAGGACCCACGTTCAGGCAAGTGGCCTGGACACCAAAGAATTGAAATTATTACTGCAGATCAGTCCCCCTGCTCAGGGGCCAATAGAATCATGGTTGAGGTCAGGGTGGGGGCATTGGCCGCCTCAGTGCTGCCTGTCAAAGCCAATTTTTTAAAAAAGAATTATAAGGCTGCCTCCTCAACTTATGCAAGACCACACTCTCTGAGCACTTGCAAGATTCCAAAAAGAAAAACGATGCCCCAACCATCGTCAGGAGAAGACTGGACACCTGGGCCTAACTGCAGTGTGTGTGTCCAGCATTGAAAGGGCACAAATTGTGGGAAACACATCAGAGGTCCTTGGCACAGCTATTGAGGTCGTACTGTTTAAACCTATGTATGTTTCAATTATTGCTTGTAATTTAGAAGTAACGTCTTATGTTATTGCTTGTAATTGTCAGTAGTATTGTGTGTTAAGCATCGTTTGTAGTTGGTAGTAGCATTTATGTTTAAGTAGGTTAATAAAACTATTTCTATCGAGTACAGTGGCCTGAACTATTTTGTTTAATCGATACTGAGTCGACAAGTAAAATTTAAATAACTCTTACAATTTATTTCCCCGATTCGCATCCCATTGGCAGGTGGCCAACCACAGGCATATTGCTACTACCAGGCCCAGCGACCAAGAAATGGGTGGGAGGAGTAAGAAGGCGGGGACACAATGAAGCACATCCTCAAGCACGCCGCCCCCCCCTCCCCTCCGGCACACCACAAATCTGCCAACTAAGGGCAGATGAGGAAAGCTATCTAGTCCATCATAGTTCATCCATACAAAAACAACTGATGTTGCCAGATTCCCCTTGAGTGTTTATTCAACAACAACAACTTGCATTTTTATAGCGCCTTTAACATAGAAAAACGTCCGAAGGCACTGCAGAGACGTATAATCAGACAAAAATTTATGACGAGCCAAAGAACGAAATATTTGGAGGGGTCCCTAACAGCTTAGTTAAAGAGGTGGAATTTATGCTCATGTCCTATCCTGCACCAAGTCACACTCACCCATCACCCCTAACCTTGTAGACCAACATTGGCTTCTGGTTCCACAACTCCTCAAATTTTCATTTCTTGGCCTTGTCTTTAAATTCCTCCCTAGTCTCACGCCTCCCTTTTACTGTTACATTGAATTACATAGAGCCTACAGCACAGAAACAAGTCATTCGGCCCAACAGATCCTTTCCAGTGCTTAAACTCCACACAAGCCTTCTCCCATTCCTCTTCATCTAACTCTACCAGCATAACCTTCTATTCCTTTCTCTCTCATGTGTTTATCTAGCTTCTCCTTAAATGCATCTAAACTATTCACCTCAACTACTCCTTGTGGTAGTGAGTTCCACATTCTAACCACTCTCCCAGCCTGTTCATCCTTTCCTGATAAGGATATCCTTTCAGTTCTGGTATCATGCTTATGAATCATTTTTGTACCTTCTCCAGTGCCAATATATCCTTTTTATAATATGGAGACCAGAACTATGCACAATAGTCCAAGTGTGGTCTAACCAAGGTTCTATACAAGTTTAACATAACTTCTCTTTCAATTCTATCCATCTAGAAATGAACCCCAGTGCTTGGTTTGCTTTTTTTATGGCCTTAGTAACCTGTTTTGCTACTTTTAGTGATTAGTGTATATGTACTCTTCCCACCAAAATGTAACACCTCACACTTATCTATATTGAAATTCATTTGCCAATTACACACCCATTCTGCAAGTTTATTAATGCCTTCTTGTATGTTGTCGCATTCTTCCTCAGTATTAACTATACCCCCCAATTTCCAAGTTGTTTATATAAATTGTGAACAACAGTGGTCCGAGCACTGATCCTTGTGGAACACCACTTCCCATCTTTTGCCAGTCTGAGTAGTTACCCTTAACCCCTACTCTCTGTTTTCTGTTTTGTAGCCAACTTGCTATCCATTCTGCTACTTGTCCCCTGACTCCAAATGCTCTGACCTTAGTCATGAGTCTACAATATGGTACCTCATCGAAGGTCTTTTGAAAATCCAAATATATTACATCTACTGCATTACCTTTGTTTATTCTTTCTGTTACTTCTTCAAAGAATTCAATAAGGTTGGTCAAGCATGACCTTCCCTTTTGAAATCCCCAGCTGAAATTAGTTAATTCAGCACAGACCTTGACTTGGAATCTTCCTCGTTTGTACAGCTCAGTTCCACAATGGGCAGCATACTTACCAACTGAGCCATCGGGACGTCTCAAACCTGTAGTCAGTTAAAGACTGTTCCAATTAATTTCTGTGCTACAATTGATCATTTGAAGCTCGTTAACTCAATGCTCCTACACTTTCTTCTCAGACATCTGCAAACCTTTGATAGATTATTTTCTCTGCAATAGAGAAGTTCAGCAATTATATGTTCAGTTGTGTTGTGTGTTGTTTATTAAAAGGTCTGTAAACCAGCTGTACCTATGAAAGGCAACTTCCAACACAGAGCAAAGAACAGTAGTCAGAGTTGATCCAGAGTGAATATTGCCAGGAATACTGTTATAGGATCTGAAATCTGATGCTGAAGCCTATAGTACTAGTGCATCATTTTCACAGTATGCTAGTATATCTGTAAGTCCTTATACCACTCTATTCATTGGTTGCAAAGCACTTTGGGATGTCCTGAGGTCGTGAAAGGCGCTATATAAATGCAAGTCTTTATTTATGACTAACGAGAAACTGAAAAAGGCTGAAAGTTTCTAATATAAGAACATAAGAAATAGGAGCAGGAGTAGGTAATCTGTTCCACTGTATATTTGAATAAAACTTAATTGGTTTTGAAGTTAAATCAAGTAAGTCTTTTTTAAATTAATTAAGAGTACACTCAGTTTGTAACAAACCCAGAAATTATTCTCAAATGTAAGGTGTGACGCACTTCATTCCCTCCCCCATACGCACACACACACACACACACACACACATAGGTCAATAACCTATTACTGGTGTCTAAAGTCAGTTATGATTTATAGCAACATTGTCCTACATATACCTACCTTTACAGGAACAAGGGAATATGTGTAGCTGGTGTTAAAAGTCATTAGATAGCAATATCGTTAACGGGACTATATTGTCCGACAATAATATCTTAAAAGATAGAAGGATTCGGGCAGTTGTAAACACAGAGGAGGTATCCAATAAAGGAACGGATTATAGAGATTTCCATAATATTTGTAATAACTGTGTTTAAGAATATTACATATCAATATAATTTATTAGTTTTTGAAATACAATCTACAATCACATCTTTCAAACTGTTCAAAACAGATAAATAATTATTATGGCAGACTACACTGTAATCGTCATGTTAGGTACCAGTGAATCTGCAAATCTGGCAGCTTCTGTCATGAAATAATTTTTTTAATTATGCAGCTCATTTAACTATTCATAGCCTATGAGAGAAATATGCTATTGCTAAAGATGAGGCAACAGAGGAGTTTGTAGCAAACTGAGTGTAAGAACTATTCTAATCCAAATTTAATCAATATAAACACATCAAACCAGAACAAAGGTTTGGGTTCAAATGATCAGTTCTCTTTGAATTCAAGGTTAAAAATGAATTCTCACTTTTTAAAAAAGAGGTTATCAGAAGTTTGGTAATCCAATGTAATCCGGAAGCTACAGTGTATATTTGAAGTCAGTGGAGAATTGGCATCATACATGTGTTGCAGATCAATATGATTGCAATTCTGTATTGTTCATGAGTTCAATATCAGATACAATCAGCTCTGTCCTTTTTCAGATAAAGCTAAGATTAAACTGGAGTGCAGGTGGCTCATAGAATAAAAACTAATAATAAGGCTCAAAGGTCCCTCACAAGTAATTTTATTTTTAGTGGAAAGCACAAATCCTTTCTATTAATGAGACAATTCTCAGTTGTATTTTTCTTTGTTACTGGCATGGCTTGTCAGAATAGCATGAAGAATTACTTATATTCCGAAATGTTTCAACAAATCTTTATTGAAATATTTTAAGACAGCGCACTGCTGGTAATCTACAATTAAATTATTTTCATTTAATTCCTTTCCTTGTACTGTACTGAGCAGCAACATAAAGCCACTCAGCCATGCTCACATGGCCTCGGGGAATGTCACTTTGCTGTCTTTGGAGTCTTCCTCATCTGCGGTTACAAAGAATTAATTAATTGATGCTCTGACTAGCCTCATCTTGACAAAAACATATGATGTTCAAATGTTAAACATGGAAGCAGAGATGAAACTGTCAAAAAAAGGTTGAAAGTAGTTATTAATACAGTTTTTGATAAATATCTATGCAGGCTCACACTGTGTCTCATCTGGCTTCATCTCTGAAAGTAGTTAATCTGATTGATGAAGATCCCATTTCAGATTATCTCCCCTGCTGAGTTTAATAACTGCACTTTTGCAAAATTCCCCATCACAATGCACTGAACTTCAATCAGTCATGTGTTCCAGTCATGTGGGCACTAAGCTCCTGCAGATGCTCACAGCTCTGTCTGTTTCACTGTGATAGCAGCTGCAATTCACACCATAAGGGTGTGTGGGAAGTCATTTCCACCTCCTTGTGGTGTACTTTACATCAGCAGACTTCAACAAGAAAGCGGTCCGACAAATAACGGTCATGTTGAAATCTTTGACAGGGATGCACGGGCATGTCTTGTTCAACTTCCGAAAGAACATTAGCTCCTATATACAGCTTGGGAGTCAGGATTATTATAAAGCAGCAATTACTTCTATGTACTGCATTTTCAACAGCTTTTCAAGATCTTGCAAATAAATTCCAATTGCATAGCCGATCCTGTGCTGTGATTATAGTTCAATTCAATCACAGCCGTTCTTGTTCAATTAAAATAGGAACAGAATTAAGCCATTCAGCCCCTCGATCCCATTCCGCCATTCAATTAGATCGTGGCTGATCTGTACCTCAACCTCATTTATTGTGATCATTCTTGAACTCAGAAGAAAGCTTCTTTTTATCAGCACAATACAGTTTATAAAGTGAGATTTGATAATTTAGATGATGAGAGGATTGACATTAGTGCTGTTACTTGTAGAGTTATTCAGATTACAGGGCTATGTTGATACATGTTGCTGGTTCAGGTGCCACAGAAGGTGGATGGACTTCCTCCTCCAGACAGCAAGGAGTTAGGGAGGGAGAGGCGTGGAGCTGCAGGTGCTCCATTAGTGGAAGTCGAATGTCTTGCTGGTGTTAATTAAAACTCACTTGACTATTACTCCATATATCTGAATCAGATTAAGACTGTATTTACACTACAACAGTAGCTGGTTCACTCTGCACCGACACCAAGAAGTAGTTGTGTAAATCTAAGTCAGATCCTGACCTGATTACAGAGCAAAGTGGAGTGTGAATCCTTCCTCCAAGGAATGTCATTCTGCTTCAATCTGGAGTCAGATAGTGCTGTGACTACAGAATTATACTACACCATCGGATTTGCACGACTCCTCCGGATTTGCACTAATCCTATGGATTTGCACTACTCATTGAGACTTGCACTACTCCTACAGATTTACACTGCATCTTTAGTGTCGGTGTGAAATGAAACTACTTTGTTGTGTCGGTGTGAAATGAAACTACTTTGCAGGATTAGAGAGCCAAGAAAACCGTATCATTGATTGAAACAACATCTCGCAGAATAATTCATCTTATGGTGAATGGTGCATTATGGTCAACATTATCTGCATTTTAGGCTGTTGCTTATCCCAATAGCCACTGAACCTGGAAACTGCCACTGTGTTGAAGGAAGCACTTTCCAGTGAGTATAGCCTGTAAATTTTTATCAGTGATGTTGTTATATGAACACTCAACTTTCAAATTATTTTCACTATTTTGGCAGAGGCTGCAACCCATTTAAAATAAATAGGTCTTGCCTCCGTTAAAATAGCAATGAGAGGAATTTGATATGAGCATGTTAAGCATTTATCAAATTGCCAACAATAATTTTCACTTACAACAGTGTATTGTTATGACTGCAGTATAATTTGAACAAACCTGTAACTTAATGGCAATGATGAACCTGACGACATGAATATATCTGAGGCTCCATTAAGCCTGCATAATTTCAGCATGTATTGTAGTTACACTTTATGCCAAAGTAATTATTCACTTGTTATGTACCTCAGTATATATATGCTTCTTTATTTATCAGTGGCTAAATATTGGACTGTCTTCTTACCTATGCTGAGATATTTATAAAACTACTAGTCAATCTCCCATGGCGTTGCTCATGGGTAATCAAACTAATTTGAATTTTACATGGTCCAACATGATTAGAGGGTGGGATACTGATGGAACTTATGTGGGTAAGCAGGGTAATGGGAAGGGGAAGAAAGAGGGGGGAAGGGGGAAGAGGAAGAGGCAGGGAAAGAGTTGGGACAAAGGAGGGGAGGCAGCAAGAGGGAAAAGAGGGGAGGTGGAGAAGAAGGGTAAGGGAATATGAGATGATGGAGAGAAGGTAAGGGAAATAGGAGCAAGGAGGGAAGGGAGAAAACAGTGGGAGGGAAGGGAGAAGACAGTGGGAGAGCATGAGACGGGGTAGAGGAAGGGAACGGTTAGGGGAGAGAGGGAGGGGAAGAGGAAGAGAGTGCTGAGGAAGGGGAATTCAGATCAGTAAGTGTAAGGGGATTGAGGCATGGAATGGCCAGCCACTGGGGGAAGAGAAATGTAGCCAGTGGGGGTGAGGGCACAATGGAATGCGAAATACAGTTAGGGGGTGAGGGAAATCTAGTGTAAAAAAGGGGAAATGAAGCAGAGTAGAGATATCCTGTGAGGAACAACTGCAGCTAGAGGGGATTTGGGGGGGAAAAGGACTTGGCAACCTACGGGTTGGTTGGCACAATATGTTAGGTCCAGCCCCATGTAATTATGTGGTCATGTAATAGTATGTTTACAGTACCACCTACAAGTGCAATAGCTTTAAAATGACTGGGATAGACTTTAACTATCGGGCTAGTAGACTGGTGGAGCATGTGGGCTGGCTGTCCGACACTGGAAATGGCTGGCTCAGCTCGGCCTCAATAGCATCAGGCTGGTGGGCTGTGGGCAAAAATCAAGTGCCCGGGGCAACCTGCCACCTTCGTACCGCCGCAATTTCAGGAGGGTTCAAACTCCAGGAGGGGATCCCAGAGTGGCACCAGCGCAGGTTGGATTGTGGAGCCTGCATCCCACAATAATACAATAGAACTGTCCAGTAGGATCCACTTTGGCTGAACCACCAGCTGAAACTGAGCAGAACATACAGAGCCCACGCTCCACCCAATAACGTCCTAAAATGGCTTTTAGAGTCCTTTGTACAGGTGTCACAGGACCTTGATTTTCATTTTAATAGGGCCTACCGCCTGACTTGGTCAAGTGTGAAATTGTATAAAGACTAAACTGCCCGCTGAATAACTATGCATTGTTCATTGTAAAGAGTGATTTACGTGCTGCCCTATGTGTGTTAACAAACTACTTTGGTTCTTCTATCTGTGCCTCATTCAAATCTAGTGAAAGGGTTATGTTGAACATAAATGCTAAATGTTAACATAGTCTCACACAAATTCCTATTAAATACAACCTAAGTGCGAGTTGTGCTTGCACTGCCTGCTTTGTGAAAATTAGGCCCCAAGTTTCCGTTGCTTTCTGAACCTTTTATTTGTCAGAGTCCCAGAGATAGCATTCTGTAAAGCCCAGTGTTTCTTACTGTAGATTCATGCACTGCGTTCCCTGCATTAGTTGTTGCCAATTGGTACAATCGGGCTTACCAATCTACAATAGGTCTGGCAATAAGTCTCAGCATTTATATGTCATACAATTTTTGGTCAATTACTTTCTAAACTGTGCACTGTAAAATGGTGACATCATAGTTGCCAGGTTGTTGCTAAATGAATGTCAGTGGTGCAGCAAAGAATTATAAATCGGTATTAGCCAAACACTGATGGGAAATGAAGCAGGGAAATAGTTCTCAGATGAACAGACCCATTTATTATCTTGATATCCAAAAGCACAGAAGAAGCTATTGTAATGTCAGTTTCAGCCATATGTTTCTTTAATATTTAATAACTTCATGATACAAGCATTATATTATAGAGTATGAGAACTTTTATAAGCTGTTTGGTCACCTAGACAGAAAAGACAACTGCCCAGCCAAAACGCACCAGACACAACGGAAATAGTATGGGGTCCTAGAGATTAAAGTTGATAAACATCATCAAGACAATTGCAGATTCAAATGGATTCCTATTATTGTCCTGCAGATTTACAGAGGTTTTGATGGTTTTGCCCATTGAGAGGGGACTTATGAAGTGCTTTATAACATCTTTCAGAAATGTCTTTACATACAATGAATTATTTTGAAGTGCAGTGAGTGTTGTTACGTAGGCAAACAATGCAGCGATTTCGTGTACTGCAACATCCCACAAATAGCAGGGAGATTAACAATCAGTTAACCTTTTTTTTGATGGCTTGGTTAAGGGAGGAATGTGGGACACTACGAGATCCCCATGCTTTTCTTTGAATAGATCATCTGACACCTGCACTTCATTTTACTGTAGTACTTTCCTCTCTTCCCAGAAAAGAATTTTGGGATCCCTGACTTTCCCCACCCTCAAACCTGCACTCAGATTGACTTTGGACTAGGGATGGCTTTCCCCATGGGCAGACCACACTATGCCATCACAATACAGCAGCAGTGTATCTAGGAGAATCAGGCAACATGGCTGAGGACAGTAGCCCACCAGGTACAACCCTCCCCAACATGTGTACAGGCCACACCAGTCCTATGAGAACCTCTCCAAGGAGCTGTGCATCTCTCTACGGATGTCACTGGGCATCTCTGCCACCTTCATCAGAGGGATTTGCAGACTTCCTCCACTGCTACATCTGTTTTATCCATGGCAATAAATGTGACATTGTCCCTCGAACTTTATGGCTTTGCGCTCTTCCAGGATGCCACAGGGCATCTGTGAAACATAAGCCAGGGAGCTGTCAGGGCGGTTATCCTGCAGGTGACGTTCTCTTTCATAGAACAGCCAAATTTTTCCAAGTGGGCTTTGCCCCCAGGTAGCAGAGGCACAGAGCCTGGGATTTCAAAAAGGATAGCTGGATTCCCCAAGGTGCACGGTGCCACAATGGCACGCAAATAGCACTGAAGATGCCAACGAAGCAGCTACTGATGTAAGTGAATAGGATGAGGTTGCATTGTCAGAATGAAAAGCTTGTCTTTGATGCAAACCAGGCCGTGTCTTCACTCACCACTGTAAGGGACATCAGAGGGCAGGTTCTACAGGACATCTTCATCGACTGATTGCCTGCAGCGGCAGAACCTCAACCTTACCTTCTTTTACTCACCCTACCAGATGACACCACAACAGACCTCATTGGTTCAACAGGACTTTGCTATGAAGCACCACCTGAGTGAAGAAGAACATCAGATGAATGCTCCCTTGCCTGATAGACTGTCAAGATGATAAGTACAAAGCACAGTTTATTCCAAAACAAAATACTTTTATTTTCAGCAACAAAATTGTCTCCAAACTATAAGACTTCCTACTCTTTCTTAGCACCTTGCTTCCCCCTCGTACTTAACCGTGCCTTCCTACCTCTTATCCTAGTGCTATGTCTAAGTGCTCCCTGAGGGCCTGTAGCATGAGGGGTGGTTGGCTGCTTATGCTGTAAAAAAGGGTCATGAGGTTGAGGTGGCCCTCAACTCATGGCAGCAGGCTCTTGAGAGGGAGCTGCTGCATCTTTGGAGGGTGCTCCTAGGCAGCCTGACCTCATCCACCATCAATTGAGCTTCAATCAATGATTCGCTCCAGTCTGTATCCAGTCACTTCCAGAGCTGCAGTCTGTGCTTCGATGGCGGTGGAGGCCCCGACTGGTCCCTGGCTGTCTCTCATCTAGGGACCTACAGCAGATGTCAGTGCAGCTGCTGCTTGATACTTGATACATTGTTGCCTGCAAGGAAGAGAAATCCTTCCGAGGTATTGTCACAAAGGAGAGATGTATCGACTCGACAGCTACACTTGTCAATTGCCCTATATCTTGGGAGATTGACCTTTGAGTCTGCACGTAGGTTCGATGTTCCTTGAACATCCTTCTTTTGAGACGAGTGACCATGAGTTCTGGATCCCACAACTCTGAAGTCATCGCCAACCTTCTCCTTTGCCTCCTTGGGGAAGATGGCACATCCTCGCCCACCTCCCACTCCTCTGGTCCTCCCATGCTTAGGTGACTCATCCAGTTACAATTCCTCTCTTTCACTATCAGAATCCCCTTGGGTGAAAGCCCCAGAGTTGGTGCCTGCAAGAGAGGAAGACAGTGGCATAGGTGATAATGAGAGGGCGGGGTGTGAGCCAGAAGTGAACCAGTCGGGATGGCATGATTCCCTCATTGCCATGGCTTCTAGTCCCTAGTTCTCCTCATAAGTCACTAGGTCGAAGGATGGTTCCAGGTCTCCTCCCTCCTCTTCTTCCTCCTCCTCTTCCTGCAGCCCCCATGGCTGTGATGGTTCTGCAGCAAAGGATGGTAGATGTGGAAAAGGAATAAATCTGACCCCCTCAGGATGATGGAGACATGGGGGTGGAAGGGTGCGCGTGCACATGCGCAGTTAGGGCAGGAAGAGAGACCTTGTAGATGCTAAGTTACTCACCTGGCCTCCGGCACAGCCATTACTGTGTGTGTCCCCAAGAAGGCAATGGCCTCCTCCTCCTGGGAGGTAGGGGGCGCAGTGTTTGGATGCTCCCTTCAGTGGGCTGCCTCAGTCTTCTTGAGCTATGTGCCACTTTCTTCTGCAATGACATAAGTAAATAAGGGTAAGGATGGCACTGGAGGAGTGTGCGGTGAGTGTGATGGGAGAGGTGAAGTGAGAAATGGGTGTTGTGTGAAGATGTAAAAGTGGAGAAGATTTCTTGGGGTTGTGCAAGGCAGCTTTTGTGTGTTTGGGGAGGCGTGTAGCCATAATGCAGGCTAAGGAGTTAGTAGGTGCCCTTAACCAGAGTGCAGAATGCAGGGTATGAAGTGTTAGCGTTGCTTTAAGAGGGTGAAGAGTGCGGTGGTGCCTAGGGTGGGCAAGGAAGAAAGGGAGAGCCTGATGTGTGTGTACCTTGTTAACCCTATTCAAGTTGTTAAATGTTTGCAGCACTGCTCTGCAGTCCTGGGAGTGAGGGAGTTGGCAGTCAGTACCAGTGCCACCTCCCTCCAGGCAGCACAGCTTACTGCTCTGCCAGGCTTGCATGAGCATAGTCCAAAGAGCTTGTGTCTCCTCTCTTCCAACTCTTGTAACATGATGTCAAGGGCCACCTCAGTGAAGTTCACTGTTTTTCTCCCACGTTTTCTGTATTGTAGCTCAGTGGACGCAGGTGCCATCTGCATTGCCATGCTGCTGCCAACATAGAATAAAGATGTGGGTTAGAGATGCAGTGAAGAGATTTGAGCAGAACTGAGAGAAAACATTTGCTGCAACCTTTCAGTCTCCCAGGCTTGTGCTGAACACAGGAGTCTGCATAATGCTTTTAAACAGTTACACCGTTATCGCACTCAAGTTTCCTGGGGGTTCAGCTTGTTTTGCACATGAATTATGTCCAAACTTACACTTTTTCATTGAAAATGAACCAACCCAGGAAGCGTCTGTGCAACTCCCCCTGCTGGTAACTTTTTGGCTCAACTACGGTATAACTGTCATTGAGGACATTCAGGGTCAGACACAAGGGGCATGATTATAACTCGGAAAAACAGGTGGGTTGGGGGAAAAGGGAGCAGTAAAAATTTTAAACATCTAAAACCCACCACTAACTTGCCTCCAACCCACCCATTTCCGGTTTTAACGGAGGTGGGACGAGGAGCGAGGGGCGGGTGACCAACCCGGTCTTAGGAGGTGGGTCGGTCAGTGAAAGCTTTCAATGAGGCTACAGGCCTCCATTTTAACAGATTTTTTGATTTTAACCCCTGGGGGCCAGGATTCCCAGGCCTTCTACTTCTCGCCACGTGAGAGGAGACGAGAAGACCAGAAACAGCAGGTATATGCCTTTATAGCACAGCTTGTGGGCCCGGAGGAGCAGAAGTGCTTCCCCCAGGCCCAGCAAGCCCACCTGCAGCGACCCACACCCTACAATTTCCGCCGCCCCCCACAATCTCCGACCCCCCCACAATCTCCGACCCCCCACAATCTCCGAACCCCCCACGATCTATGACCCCGCCCCCGATCTATGACCCCCCCCACAATCTATGACACTCCCACGATTTCCAACCCCCCCTCCCATGATCTATGGTCTAGTGGTGCAGTGTATCTACGGTCTAGTGGTGCAGTGTATCTACGGTCTAGTGGTGCAGTGTATCTACGGTCTAGTGGTGCAGTGTATCTACGGTCTAGTGGTGCAGTGTATCTACGGTCTAGTGGTGCAGTGTATCTACGGTCTAGTGGTGCAGTGTATCTACGGTCTAGTGGTGCAGTGTATCTACGGTCTAGTGGTGCAGTGTATCTACGGTCTAGTGGTGCAGTGTATCTACGGTCTAGTGGTGCAGAGTATCTACGGTCTAGTGATGCAGTGTATCTACGGTCTAGTGGTTCAGTATATCTATAGTCTAGTGATGCAGTGTATCTATGGTCTAGTGGTTCAGTATATCTATAGTCTAGTGGTGCAGTGTATCTATGGTCTAGTGGTGCAGTGTATTGATGTTATGGACCATCTGTTCATATTTGTAGCTAGACTTCTCCTAGAAAGTAGGGTTGTCAGTTTGAGCATTACTGAGCAGAGGTGAGATAATGAGCCAAGCAGAGAGTGAAACAATAGAATTTTGCTATAAATGCATCCTTCTAAATAAAAATATAAACAATAACAGTTATTGCGGAGACAGACCTTGCATTCTTTAAGGAACTGTTGGACAGGAACCAACAAAATCCAACACAATATTGTGAGAAAACTTTTTTTAGATTTGTGATTGTCCTTTAGAATCATACAGGATCTGTTGTAGAATATTGCAAAGATCCCTTAGGACCTTTATAGGGATGATATTCCTGACTTTTGTCCTGCAAAATATGCATTTCCATTTATTCAGGTCTCCGCTCCCTTAACATTGCCTAGGGACTTCCGGTGCTTCCCCAGGCTGAGATGGAGCTGTAATGTTAATGAGGTGGGAGGGGAGATTCCCAGCCACCCACTCTTTCTCCTGTCATTACAGCCATAGGTCACCCAGATATTCAAAAGTCCACATTGGGCTTGTGCCGGAAACCTCCTCAGACTAAAGGGTCTGAAGGGAAAACTGATAGCAGGCTAAAGAGGATCCCAGAGGTGAGTTTTACATCTTCTGGTTTTTGTGAGTCTGTATAGCAGCAAATAGAAGGCCCCAAAGCCAGTGGTCATGAGTACGGCTGTAGGCCTTCTAGACTGCAGCCGCACTCAGATTTCCTCCCACTTTTGTTGGCACTAAACCCTGCCGGGAATAGGCCTGCTTTGGGTGACAGGAAATTCTGACACACCAGAACCCGAACAGGCGCAGTACATTTCAGGGCAGAGGGGGGCCAGGAAAATTAACCCCACACAGCTCTGAAAGTGACTATTACCTGATCATTCAAAAAAGAATTGCAATGAAATGATATTCTTTTCTGTGTAGTCAGTCGTGCTGACTAAATTATGCCAACATAAATCAATATGTAGCCAGGATTAAATTTTATTGTTTCATCAGGAGCACTTGCTTTCAAAAATATGTCGCACATTTTAAATGCTAATCAAATCATAGCAATGTTCAAGGCTGCACAATTGAGATTTCTTTGTTCATTAATGTATTCTATTTGGTGATTCAATACAAGGTAATTTTAAAATAGTCAGTGAGTGATAGAATTATAATTGTTTTGATTAAAATGTACACAATTTTTCATTAAAACTTTTTATTGATGTTTGTTGGAAAAAGTACATTTCTCTTTTGCTATTTGGTTAAACTGAAGCACAATATCATTGCAACTGTGACAATGTCGTAATAACCATTCCAACTTGCATGAAATAATGCATGGTACCTGCTGATAAGCAGTTATTTGTAGAAATGTCAAGTGGAATGTTTCCAGTAACTCTTGAAAACTAATATAGATTTAATTCTGAAAGCCTACAGTCAGTAATTTTAATAATACTTGACAAAAGAACCTTTTAAACGGATATTTTGAACTCTAGCTCTTATCTCAGTTTATCTCTATTTGAAGCTGTCTTTTCGAGTTTCATTAGACAACTTCAGGACATTGCACTTCACTGATTTTGAGATACAGTTACCACATCATTGTCTAGACAATAAGCTGCATCATGTTTTTTTAAGTCTTTACTGAATAAAATTCTGTAAGTCACTAACCAGATTTTGAAAAATAAATGATGCAGTTTGGGATATCTCACCAATAAATTAGCTATTTTATAAAAAGAGATTGATTCCCTTGCAGATTACCAGCTATCAATGATATATCTACCCACTTGCATTGCATTCAAATGGTGCTTTATATATGTAGCAGAGGCTAATCTTTAAGGAGATTTCTAAAAATGAATTTAAATGTTGGGAGTTGTAGTGGATTATAAGAAATGTGTTTTTGGTAATTGGAGTTGTGCAGCTATTGCATGAGGGTTATGACCTTAAGTTGTTAAAAGGCTACTTATATCCCTGTTGCTTGTTATTTTACTTTCACTTTTCCCACCTTTTTTGACTCCAAGTAATCCCTTTAAGTTGATATGTTAAGATGAGTGATGTTCACTGCTGACACTTGCAGTACATATAGGAGAGCAAATTCAGCAAGGTTGTGCTCCCACAGAAGTGCCTCACTCAACAGGAGTATTAGTCAGAGAATTGGGGCAACCCCATCTCTGATTCACATTCCCATCTAGTTCCGGTAGCACAGCCTCACTGAATTTGCTCTGCAGTTACGTGAGACGGTATGCAATTTCCTCTGCATTTAAATAGCACCTTAGCACTTCTCTCAGAAATGTCTCAAAGCTATTTTTACAAATAATTGCTTTTGACTGGTTTTGTAAGCTTAGCAGATAGTGTTGCCACAGCACGATCCCACAAACAGCAATGAAATGAATGACCAGTTAATCTGTTTTTAGTGATGATGTGGAGATGCCGGTGATGGACTGGGGTTGACAATTGTAAACAATTTTACAACACCAAGTTATAGTCCAGCAATTTTATTTTTAATCTGTTTTTAGTGCCATTGATTGAGGGAGGAATGTTGACCAGGACACAGGGAAACTCCTACTCTTCTTTGAATATTGCCATGGGATCTTTAACCTCCAGAACAACCAGGCAAAGCCTCGGTTTAAGGTCTCATCTGAGAGACAGCACCTCCAACAGTGCATCATTCCCTCAGTAGTTCACTGGAGTGTCAGCCTAGATTATGTCTCAGATTCTGGAGTAGAATGTGAATCCACAACCTTCTGACTCAGACACAGGAATGCTACCAACTGAGCCAAACTGACCAATGTCAAGCTGAGACATCTGCTCTTTTAGGTATCTCAGTTAGAATTCTAATTGAAAAATGAGACAACCCATGAGTGGTTGCAAAATCTTGGCAGGGCATGTCCAAATTTCCAATATGTATCAGCAGGTAGGGCTCCCTGTCAAATGCACAAAGCCAGAAAATTACTCCTTATACCTTGGATGATGTTAATGTAAAAACTTATAACTTGAAAATTGCTACATAGATCAATTTTGCCGTGCTGATTTTGACCTTCGTTGTTCACCTTCAGTGAGTCATCTGCAGTCCTCTTCTTCCTGGTTTGTCTTTGTCTACATCTTCAAAGTTCAACGAACACCTTGCACATACCTGTGAGGGGCCTATAAATGTGGGTCCCACAAAGAAAGTTTGGGGTACTGCCACCCCGGACTCCCTCCGTTCCCACCCACGAAAACCTCCTGAGCTCTCTCCCCCATGCAAATTAAATGACTGCTAGCCTGGCGGCCTCTGTGACAATGTCGTAATAACCATTCCAACTTGCATGAAATAATGCATGGTACCTGCTGATAAGCAGTTATTTGTAGAAATGTCAAGTGGAATGTTTCCAGTAACTCTTGAAAACTAATATAGATTTAATTCTGAAAGCCTACAGTCAGTAATTTTAATAATACTTGACAAAAGAACCTTTTAAACGGATATTTTGAACTCTAGCTCTTATCTCAGTTTATCTCTATTTGAAGCTGTCTTTTCGAGTTTCATTAGACAACTTCAGGACATTGCACTTCACTGATTTTGAGATACAGTTACCACATCATTGTCTAGACAATAAGCTGCATCATGTTTTTTTAAGTCTTTACTGAATAAAATTCTGTAAGTCACTAACCAGATTTTGAAAAATAAATGATGCAGTTTGGGATATCTCACCAATAAATTAGCTATTTTATAAAATGGAAATGCATATTTTGCAGGACAAAAGTCAGGAATATCATCCCTATAAAGGTCCTAGCTACAAATATGAACAGATGGTCCATAACATCAATACACTGCACCACTAGACCATAGATAGCTGAAAGCCAGGAAGTTGACTCTTGATGCTAGTTTCAGGTGGGCAGTTGGCCAGTAGGATGTAAATGAGACCAGGCCACCACCACCTTCTCAAGAGCAATTAGGGATGGGCAATAAATGCTGGCCTCGCCAGCGACGCCCACATCCCTTGAACGAATTTTTTAAAATGGGCCCGGCCTCTCATTGTTGCTCCCGGGCGGGATTTAAAATTCCCCCTATAAATGCCATGTTTGTAAGGGGCACCGTCATTACTTTCTCAATAGAAAAGAGGTATCAGCCAAACAGGGTACACAGCTGTCACTGAGTGGCAGAGTTCCTTCAAGTGTAGGGTATTATAGATGGCATCCCTGTGAGAGTCAGGACTCTTCATATTAACCCCATGGCCTTTATGAACAGAAAAGGTTTGCACTCAATTAATGAACAGGTGATAGCTGGCCACAGAAACATCATTATGCACATCAATGCCTACTATACATAAATCAGCCATGATGCCTTCATTGTAGGTCAGTTCACAATGCCCACATTATTTGAAGGACGAGGAAGAATAGATACATGGTTCCTAGGACCAGGGCTAACCTCTGCATCTATAGGTGCTGTCCCCACTGAGAAACCCCTTGACAGGAGAAAAACATCCTGGCGTGATGCTTCAGCATGTTTGCTGTTCCTTGGCTCCCACCTCCACCTTCAAGAAAAGTGTGCCTTTCAGCTTTATAACAATGAAAGAACATGTGCATAAGGAAACATAGGAAGATAGGAACAGGAGTAGGCCATTTAGCCCCTCGAGCCTGTTGTGCCATTCAATGAGATCATGGCTGATCTGTCACCTAGTTACATATACCCACCTTAGAATTATAGAAAGTTACAGCACGGAAGGAGGCCATTCGGCCCATCGTGTCCATGCCAGCCAAAGAAAAACTACCCAGCTTAATCCCACTTTCCAGCACTTGGTCCATAGCCCTGTAGGTTATGGCAGTTCAAGTGCACATCCGAGTACTTTTTTAATGATTTGAGGGTTTCTGCCTCTACCACCCTTTCAGGCAGTGAGTTCCAGACCCCACCACCCTCTGGGTAAAAAATTTCTCCTCAGCTCCCCTCTAATCCTTCTACCAATTACTTTAAACCTATGCCCTCTGGTCACTGACCCCTCTGCTAAGGGAAATAGGTCCTCCCTATTCACTCTATCTAGTCCTGTCATAATTTTATAGACCTCAATTAAATCTCCCCTCAGTCTCCTTTGTTCCAAAGAAAACAAACCCAATCTATCCAATCTTTTCTCATAGATAAAATTATCCAGCCCTGGCAACATCCTCGTAAATCACATCTTTCCTGTAATGTGATGACCAGAACTGTACGCAGTTATGCCTTAACCCCATATCCCATAATACCTTTGGTCAACAAAAATCTATCAATCTCAAATTTAAAATTAACAATTGAGCTAGCATCAACTGCCGTTTGCGGAAGAGAGTTCCAAACTTCTACCACCCTTTACATGTAGAAATGTTTCCTAACTTCACTCCTGAACATCCTGGCTCTAATCTTTAGTCCTAGACTCCCCAACCAGCAGAAATAGCTTCTCTCTAACTGCAGAGGAGATTCACCAGGATGTTACCAGGGCTGGAGCGCTTCAGCTATGAAGAGAGACTGGGAAGATTGGGTTTGTTTTCCTTGGAGCAGAGGAGGCTGAGGGGGGACATGATTGAGGTGTACAAAATTATGAGGGGCACAGATAGGATGGATACTAAGGAGCTTTTTCCCTTCGTTGAGGGTTCTATAACAAGGGGACATAGATTCAAGGTAAAAGGCGGGAGGTTTAGAGGGGATTTGAGAAAGAACTTTTTCACCCAGAGGGTGGTTGGAGTCTGGAACTCACTGCCTGAAAGGGTTGTGGAGGCAGGAACCCTCACAACATTCAAGAAGCATTTGGATGAGCACTTGAAATGCCATAGCATACAAGGCTACGGACCAGATGCTGGAATATGGGATTAGAGTAGACAGGGCTGATGGCCGGCGCGGACACGATGGGCCGAAGGGCCTCTATCCGTGCTGTATAACTCTATGACTCTATGACTCTATGACTACCCTATGAGTTCCCCTTAATATCTTGACAACGTCCATCAAATCACCTTGTCATCTTCTAAATTCCAGGGAATGCAACCTTACTTTGTATATTCTCTCCTTGTAGTTTAACCCTTGGAGGCCAGGTATCATTCTAGTAAATCTACACTCCACTCCTTCCAAGGCCAGTGCGTTCTTCCTAAGGTGCGGTGCCCAGAACTGAACACAGTACTGCAGGTGTGGTCTAACCAGGGCTTTGTATGGCTGTAGCATAACTTCTACCCCCTTGTATTCTCTGAGGTGATTTCATTCAAACGTATAAGATTCTGAGAGAGCTTGACAGGGTAGATGCTGAGAGGATGTTTCCCCTGGCTGGAGAATCTAGAACTAGGGGGCATAATCTCAGGATAAGGGGTCGGCTATTTAGGACTGAGATGAGGAGGAACTTCTTCACTCAGAGGATTGTGAATCTTTGGAATTCTCTACCCCAGAGGGCTGTGGATGCTCAGTGGTTGAGTATATTCAAGGCTGAGGTTGATAGATTTTTGGAATCGAAGGAAATCAAGGAATATGGGGATCGGGCAGGAAAATGGAGTTGAGGTCGAAGATCAGCCATGATCTTACTCAATGGCGGAACAGGCTTGAGGGGCCATATGGCCTACTCCTGCTCCTATTACATATGTTCTTATGTATTCTAGTCCTCTAGATATATAGGGCAGCAAAGGGCCATGATTGTGTTCAAATGGCACCTCGCAAAATTGAGGAGTCCAGTTGTTTTTGCCTTCATCCTGATTTCAGCTACTTGTCCTTCCTCTGCCTTCTCCCCCAAATCCAGGACAGCCATTGCCGGGTTCAATGGAATGCTTGTGCTGAGTGCTAAATTGCAGAAAAACAGCAGCAAGCGGCAGAAAAAGTAACTGCATGAGCTATAATGCACGTAGGTCAGCTTATCAAGACAGAAACAGCAGCCAAAGTACATGTCTCACTAATACGGCAACCTAGCCATATGAGTGGTGGAAGGACCTCACTGCAGTAAAGCACGGGGAAGCTCATCATGGGGCAAGTGATCATGTATTTACATAATTTCTGAGCTACAAATGAGGCCCGAGCACACGAGAAGCATGGCCTCCGTAACAGAGTAACAGCTTTGGTCCTGGAGAACCAGGAGTTCAGTGCCGAGGGCGCTGAGTCCTATCCTCCTGGTTTTGTGGGCCTCACATGCTGCTGGCGAGGCACCACTCCCCAAGCATGATATTGGGGAGTCAGCCCTATAATTTGATACTACTTTATATAGATGTCTTTCTCCCTCAACCTTCTCCAGAAAAAATAACATCTGAAAAATAAATTACAGCCTGGCCGAGATATTCTAAGGCACGCTTTGTCCCTTAACTTTAGGTAAGAACTTTTTAGCTTCGAACATTTCTCCAGGTAGTCTGACTAAAGCTATACAAACACTCTTATCCAAATAGTTTCAACACTTGACATTGGAAATAAGCAATTAGCTTGGTTATTGTCAATATAAATTCAGCTCTAGAATATCTACCTTCAATAGTTAGAGCTGCACTGGAAAGAGTTATTGTCTTATGAACTCTTGCTTATCAGAATCTTTTCAGGTGCAGCAGTTTGCAAGATTTTTGAAACCTTGTCAGCAAAATATGTAAAGAGAAATTAACCCTACAGTGGATGGTTAGACATTCTTCTACATGCAACAGAAATATATTTAACCTGACTCAAAGTCGCATGCCCTTGTGAAATTAGTTAGAAATCATGCTTATCATAAATAATAATTTATGTGTCACTGTATAAGTTCAGGAATTCCCTCCCTAAAACTCTCCGCCTCTCTACCTCTCTCTCCTCCTTTAAGACGCTCCTTAAAACCTACCTCTTTGACCCAGCTTTTGGTCATCTGTCCTAATACCTCCTTATGTGGCTCGGTGTGAAATTTAGTTTGATAATGTTCCTGTGAAGCACCTTGGGAGGTTTTACTACGTTAAAGGCGCTATATAAATGCAAGTTGTTGTTGTTATTATTTGCTACTACAACAGCAAATTCTGGTTAGTTTTGTACTATGACTTACATCACTTGCAATCAGGTTTTACTTGCCTGTAAGTATACATATGCTACAGACTGGCAGCATTGATGGCGATAAACTCCTTGCAGTTTTTGCATTTGCAGAAAACCTTATTGACTATGAAGCAGTGATTTTTCAAAACTGGTGGTTCCCCCTAAGATACACTCTAATCCCAGGTTGGGGTTAGGTTCCCCCTAAAATACACTCTAATCCCAGGTTGGGGTTAGGTTTCCCCTAAAATACACTCTAATCCCAGGTTGGGGTTAGGTTTCCCCTAAGGCACACTCTAATCCCAGGTTGGGGTTAGGTTTCCCCTAAAATACACTCTAATCCCAGGTTGGGGTTAGGTTTCCCCTAAGGCACACTCTAATCCCAGGTTGGGGTTAGGTTTCCCCTAAGGCACACTCTAATCCCAGGTTTGGGTTAGGTTTCCCCTAAGGCACACTCTAATCCCAGGTTGGGGTTAGGTTTCCCCTAAGGCACACTCTAATCCCAGGTTGGGGTTAGGTTTCCCCTAAGGCACACTCTAATCCCAGGTTGGGGTTAGGTTTCCCCTAAGGCACACTCTAATCCCAGGTTGGGGTTAGGTTCCCCCTAAGATACACTCTAATCCCAGGTTGGGGTTAGGTTCCCCCTAAGGCACACTCTAATCCCAGGTTGGGGTTAGGTTTCCCCTAAGATACATTCTAATCCCAGGTTGGGGTTAGGTTTCCTCTAAGGCACACTCTAATCCCAGGTTGGGGTTAGGTTTCCCCTAAAATACACTCTAATCCCAGGTTGGGGTTAGGTTTCCCCTAAGGCACACTCTAATCCCAGGTTGGGGTTAGGTTTCCCCTAAGGCACACTCTAATCCCAGGTTGGGGTTAGGTTTCCCCTAAGGCACACTCTAATCCCAGGTTGGGTTAGGTATACTGTTTCATTCATTTTTATGTTGTACCATAGTTTACAGTTGAGGAGAGACCGTTAATAAGCAGAACCAATATCTAGTCAAGCACATCATTTCTCTCTGTACTTGACCTATGTTCTCCCTCCTACTTTTCTACCACACATCTAATTTACTCTGTGAATTTTAGTACCTCCGATGCTTTAAGAAGATATTGTTGGATTTAACCTCTCCTTCCAGTAGATATGAAAAGCAAAAATTCCAGTTCTCTACTTTCCTTGAGATCTTTTTAATATCTTGCTTTATGCTCACTTCTTTTTCCTAGACACTGAAAAGCTATTTCCCCATGTTAGCAATTAGAACTGTGCAGTGTAGTGAAATAAGCACAGTCCGTCTCAATTCAACTGCAAGTAATGTCAGTTCCCAACACAAAACTGACCAATGTTTGCCACTATAGTTGACACCATCCTATATTCTATTAATTAATGTTCCTTTTCCTGGCATTGTTATTCCTCACCTTAATGAGTACATCGTTCAAGAATGCTGATCTGATGCAAAATGGTTAATATTAATTACTCCAAAAGAATCAGAATAACCCTATAAGTCCATTAAAAATATATGTAATTGCTTACTTTGGTATCTTTTCAGGCAGAAAGTGCTTGAGATCAAATTAGTTTTATGGCGACAAATATCGAGTACATAAAAGAGAGGTCACTCAACATATCCTTTTAAATTTCAGCAGCACCAAGGCATGTAATAGCAAATGCTTAGGCAGCATTTTTCTTTCTTTGTGTGTGAACAATAGAGGGTTGAAAAAAGCAAGCGCCTGCGTTATTATTGAACTACTTGGCATTCCTCATTCTCGCAAGCTTTAGTAACCATTAAGGCATTGATCAGCAGGGAATCAGCCCAAATGTTGCAAAGTGACATGATGCAACATTTATTGCAAACAGGAAGGCTTTGTGCTGCTCTAATAGTCCTGCTTCTCGCAGATTTACATTTAAAAAAAGGTGACACTTCAACCTGCAACAAAATGTAATTAATGTCACACTTATTTCTGTGCTGTAGCGGTTCATAATCTTCATTCCTTTTTTTCTATCACAAGTAACAATAGAATTTACAGTCGGAGATTAGGTGGGGTGATTCTCAACCACAATCCATTCTTGGAATAGCCTGAAACACAAAATCCACCACAGTGAGAACTGGAGAGATGTTGTTCTGCAATCTACTGCAGAATGAGGACAAGAACAGGCCTTCTGATTTTCAGATTTTGTTTTCTTTCTGAATTCGGGGCAAAAAATTGATAAATTCAGCTTTGAGTAAATACATGACTTTTTGGAATCAAAAGTAAAATAGAATGGGGCTGATGTTGGACACCCCCGAAAACGGGTATTGGGATCGGGGTGTACGATTAACCCCTTGGTTGCGATGCAGGCAGCACGCAACATTCGTGCTGCCTGATGATTTAAATGATTGCTGCGTGCAGCCAGCACTACCTGCAGCACGCATCAGCAGGGAGCCTCGATATCAGGAATAGCTAGCACTACTTAAAGGCAGCCTGCACCTCTTAAAGGGGAGGTGCACTGTTTTTTTTAAATTTGTTAATGGGGTGTGAGCGTCGCTGGCAAGGCCAGCATTTATTGCCCATCCCTAATTGCCCTTGAGAAGGTGGTGGTGAGTCGCCTTCTTGAACCGCTGCAGTCCGTGTGGTGATGGTTCTCCCACAGTGCTGTTAGGAAGGGAGTTCCAGGATTTTGACCCAGCGACGATAAAGGAACAGCGATATATTTCCAAGTCGGGATGGTGTGTGACTTGGAGGGGAACGTGCAGGTGGTGTTGTTCCCATGTGCCTGCTGCCCTTGTCCTTCTAGGTGGTAGAGGTCGCGGGTTTGGGAGGTGCTGTCGAAGAAGCCTTGGCGAGTTGCTGCAGTGCATCCTGTGGATGGTACACACTGCAGCCACGGTGCCGATGGTGAAGGGAGTGAATGTTTAGGGTGGTGGGCTGCTTTGTTCTGGATGGTGTCAAGCTTCTTGAGTGGTGTTGGAGCTGCACTCATCCAGGCAAGTGGAGAGTATTCCATCACACTCCTGACTTTTGCCTTGCAGATGGTGGAAAAGCTTTGGGGAGTCAGGAGGTGAGTCACTTGCCACAGAATACCCAGCCTCTGACCTGCTCTTGTAGCCACAGTATATATGTGGCTGGTCCAGTTAAGTTTCTGGTCAATGGTGACCCCCAGGATGTTGATGGTGGGGGATTCAGTGATGGTAATGCCATTGAATGTCATGGGGAGGTGGTTCGACTCTCTCTTGTTAGAGATGGTCATTGCCTGGCACTTGTCTGGCGCGAATGTTACTTTCCACTTATCAGCCCAAGCCTGGATGATGTCCAGGTCTTGCTGCATGCAGGCACGGACTGCTTCATTATCTGAGGGGTTGCGAATGGAACTGAACACTGTGCAATCATCAGCAAACATCCCCATTTCTGAACTTATGATGAAGGGAAGGTCATTGATGAAGTAGCTGAAGATGGTTGGGCCCAGGACACTGCCCTGAGGAACTCCTACAGCAATGCCCTGGGGCTGAGATGATTGGCCTCCAACAACCACTACCATCTTCCTTTGTGCTAGGTATGACTCCAGCCACTGGACAGTTTTCCCCCTGATTCCCTTTGACTTCAATTTTATTAGGGCTTCTTGGTGCCACACTAGGTCAAATGCTACCTTGATGTCAAGGGCAGTCACTCTCACCTCACCTCTGGAATTTAGCTCTTTTGTCCATGTTTGGACTAAGGCTGTAATGAGATCCGGAGCCGAGTGGTCCTGACAGAACCGAAACTGTGCATCGGTGAGCAGGTTATTGGTGAGTAAGTACCGCTTGATAGCACTGTCGACGACACCTTCCATCACTTTGCTGATAATTGAGAGTAGACTGATGGGGCAGTAATTGGCCGGATTGGATTTGTCCTGCTTTTTATGGACTGCAGGAAGTGCTAGAAGTCCATTGTTAAGTAAACCTGTGCTGGAATATAGTGAAGAATGTCTGCATCTGCGAGACAGGGTGAACCAATGTTCTTGGATGATGCACTAGAGGCCTTGGTGGAAGAGGTGGACATCTTCAGCCAGAAGTGCCGAGTGGATGATCCATCTCAGCCTCCTCCCGATATCCCCGCCATCACGGAAGCCAGTCTTCGGCCAATTCGATTCACTCCACGTGATATCAAGAAACGACTGAGTGCACTGGATACAGCAAAGGCTATGGGCCCCGACAACATACCATCTGTAGTGCTGAAGACATGTGCTCCAGAACTAGCTGCGCCTCTAGCCAAGCTGTTCCAGTACAGCTACAACACTGGCATCTCCCCGACAATGTGGAAAATTGCCCAGGTATGTCCTGTCCACAAAAACAGGACAAATCCAATCCGGCCAATTACCGCCCCATCAGTCTACTCTCAATCATCAGCAAAGTGATGGAAGGTGTCGTCGACAGTGCTATCAAGCGGCACTTACTCACGAACAACCTGCTCACCGATGCTCAGTTTGGGTTCCGCCAGGACCACTCGGCTCCAGACCTCATTACAGCCTTGGTCCAAACATGGACAAAAGAGCTGAATTCCAGAGGTGAGGTGAGAGTGACTGCCCTTGACATCAAGGCAGCATTTGACCGAGTGTGGCACCAAGGAGCCCGAGTAAAATTAAAGTCAATGGGAATCAGGGGGAAAACTCTCCAGTGGGTGGAGTCATACCTAGCACAAAGGAAGATGGTAGTGGTTGTTGGAGGCCAATCATCTCAGCCCCAGGACATTGCTGCAGGAGTTCCTCAGGGCAGTGTCCTAGGCCCAACCATCTTCAGCTGCTTCATCAATGACCTTCCCTCCATCATAAGGTCAGAAATGGGGATGTTCGCTGATGACTGCACAGTTTTCAGTTCCATTCGCAACCCCTCAAATAATGAAGCAGTCCGAGCCTGCATGCAGCAAGACCTGGACAACATCCAGGCTTGGGCTCATAAGTGGCAAGTAACATTCGTGCCAGATAAGTGCCAGGCAATGACCATCTCCAACAAGAGAGAGTCTAACCACCTCCCCTTGACATTCAACGGCATTACCATCGCTGAATCCCCCACCATCAACATCCTGGGGGTCACCATTGACCAGAAACTTAACTGGACCAGCCATATAAATACTGTGGCTATGAGAGCAGGTCAGAGGCTGGGTATTCTGCGGCAAGTGACTCACCTCCTGACTCCCCAAAGCTTTTCCACCATCTGCAAGGCAAAAGTCAGGAGTGTGATGGAATACTCTCCACTTGCTTGGATGAGTGCAGCTCCAACAACACTCAAGAAGCTCGACACCATCCAAGATAAAGCAGCCCGCTTGATTGGCACCCCATCCACCACCCTAAACATTCACTTCCTTCACCACCGGCGCACTGTGGCTGCAGTGTGTACCATCCACAGGATGCACTGCAGCAACTCGCCAAGGCTTCTTCGACAGCACCTCCCAAACCCACGACCTCTACCACCTAGAAGGACAAGAGCAGCAGGCACATGGGAACAACACCACCTGCACGTTCCCCTCCAAGTCACACACCATCCCGATTTGGAAATATATCGCCGTTCCTTCATTGTCGCTGGGTCAAAATCCTGGAACTCCCTTCCTAACAGCACTGTGGGAGAACCGTCACCACACGGACTGCAGTGGTTCAAGAAGGCAGCTCACCACCACCTTCTCGAGGGCAATTAGGGATGGGCAATAAATGCTGGCCTCGCCAGTGATGCCCACATCCCGTGAACGAATAAAAAAAGAGGAGTATCCTGTATCCACAGGGCTGCAGGAGGCTCTCCAGACATATGCTCGAGAGGCAGTGGGAGGAAGTAGTGGACAAAGTCAATGCCAGGGGCATAGCGCCAAGAACATTGATGCAGTGCAGGAAGAAGTTCAATGATTTGAAAAGAGTGGTCAAGGTGTGTGACTTCAACTGTTCAGTGGCGTGTCCTACCAACTGCACCACTAGCCTCATCCGCTGCTCAATGCATTACATCCCCCATCACCCATCTACCAACAAACTCTTTCAATCGGTATGCAACTCTTCATGTAAGAACATAAAAACATAAGAAATAGGAGCAGGAGTAGGCCATACAGCCCCTCGAGCCTGGTCAGCCATTCAATAAGATCATGGCTGATCTTCGACCTCAACTCCACATCATATGCTTCCTCTCACCCTCACACTTTACCATTGTTGCAAGCCACACACCCACAATTCACAGTTCACACACACAGATCACCAGGATTACTGAGCTCTGCCCCGGGAGAGTGGCAGTGGCAGCATGGACGACGAACCTGCTGTCCTTTCTCAGGATGACAGCATTCCTGCTCCCACCCCTGCCATTCCACCAGTGCCCTTGCTGTTGCCTGTCAGCCAGCCAGGCCAGGCTGCTGCAGCCCAGGGTGAGATGGTGTAGTCTGAAGCCAGGACCTCCCGGCCCGGAGCTGCTCGAGATCATCCTCCAAGGCCATCTGCGTTCTCCTCAATTGAAGGTCAGTTGCCTTCCACCACCCATGCTTCAACCACTGGAGATGCACCTCGTAGGAGCATTAGGAAAGGAAAAGGCACACGAACAACAGGCACTAAGGGATGCACACTGATTCACGTCATAATCTCCCTACTCTACATGCTGCCGGCACTCATTAGGTGCGCGTGCGCAAACCCCTTTACCAAGATGGCGTCCTGTGGACTTCATGTGTGCACGCGCATCTCAAACGTCATTTTCAAGGCTTAGTTGTCCACGTAGCATCCACCAAACAGGGGTTACGTGGCCCAACTTCACCCCCAAAGTTCGTAATCAGAAAACAGGGCTTAATCATATATAATCAGCAAAACAACTTTAGAAGGAACAAATACAATATTTTAAGTAAATAATAAACACAACAGCTTTCATAAATTAGAACGTTAAAAGGAATTGGCATGCACCATTAGCTGCATCCTCCGTGCCTCTTCCCACCAAGAAACTTCATTCAACCATCTGTACACAATGCAGATGATTAAATAAAATCATCCAACAATGCACCATGTTGACATATACATGTCAGTGAGCTATGCACATGTTCAAGTATAATACACAATACTATAATACTTTTGGGCCCGATGACTTAATTCCCTACCACAAGCTGTGTAAGTAGACAGGTATCATATGTTCCCAATTCTGTGCCCGATTGTCAATTATTTTATATAAAACACGTCAGGGTAGATCTTCCTCTATTGGGTATCCACTTATGGTCACCAACCCTCCAGGATTGTCCTGGACTCTCCAGGAATTAAAGATTAATCTGCTGAGCACTGCTGCAAACAACCCGGGAGAAAAATCATGGCGGCATTAAAAAAATTAGGGTTTTTTAAAATCTTCTTTGAACACTTTTGTGTATTAGTTACGAAAATATTGGCGATGGGTAAAAAGGCTGTTTGACTGACGGTCAAGAACCATTCAGTGGGGCAACGAAGAGTCTGCTCGCTTTCCGCTGCGAGGATGAATGTGTCAGGTGACTTTGGGGGGGCGGGGTGTTTGGAAGCAGGAGGTCATGTGATGAATCCTCCATGAGTACATCCAACCAGCAATGGAAACTGGGCACTCTTGGTGACCCCACAAACTCTGACAGGATCAGTAATGGAGGGCAACAATGGTGTAATCCCAGAGTAACTGTTCAGATTGCAGCCTGCAAATTTTCAGGGCCAGAAAATTTAGGCAAGAGAGTCCTCAATAGTTTTTGCAAGTCATTTCTCTTTGTATTTTCAAATGTGTAACAATCTATACACATGTCCAATGCTGTGAGAACACTGTGGAGGTGATATTATATATCCAGTATCATCATGTACATAGTGTTGTTGGATGTTGCAAAAAGTTTTTGTTTAGACAACAATGATTCTTTTAGTAGGATTCTCTTTACTACTGTAGGTAAAACTGTGTTTGCTGCACCTCATTAATTACACAGTATGATCCTAGCCCTGTAATTAATCACATTTTGGCTTGGTGCATCTTAATTGTCAGTATTTTTTCTCAGCACAAAAAAAATCAATGAGTTTTTGTGTTCAGCAAGGTGAGGGATATCAGCATTTGGAAATACGCATTTTTCCATTTTGGCCACCAGCGTCAAAATGAGTAATTCCCATGACAAGTATAACAGTTAGATAAAGCTCTCTCTACTATGTCCCAAAGACATGCCTTAACTCCAACCTCAAAAGGGCAACCTATCGTACCACATTAGCCATCATTGCGACCTTCCTAGGTCAATTTGTAAAGTTGCAAATTTACTGCCAGATTAGGTACAGTTATCATTTTGGGGCCCATTCCTACTAGGAATTTGGTTGGGACTGATCAAACTCATTTCATGTAAGACAGCCAGGTCGAAGCCAAATCATATCACATCCTCAGTTGAAAAGTTTCGAAGACCTCATGCCACTGGTCGCATGCAGCAGGCGGCTTACAGAAAATCACGGTTACGCAGCTTGGAAAATCACGGGCAGTGTATCTGCGATTTTCTGATCAGCCACGTTGGATGCCCACCAGTTGCACCAGATCTTGGAAAGATTTTCAAAACCAATATACTGTGGATGCTGAAAATCTGAAATAAAAATAGAAAATACTGGAAATATTCAGCAAGTCAGGCAGCATCTGTAGAGAAAGAAACAGAGTTAACGTTTCAGGTCAATGACCCTTTTGTCAGAACTGGAAGAAGTCGAAGATTAAACAGTTTTTAAGCAAATACAGAGCCAGGGGAAAGGGGGAGGGGAGGAAAGAACAAAAGGGAAGGTCTGTGATAGGGTGGAGGGCAGGAGTGATTAAATGACAAAAGGGATGATGGTGCAAGACAAGGAGGGTGGTAATGGGACAAGTAAAGAAACAAAAGATGGGTCTAGAGGAGCTGTAAATGGCAACAGCAGAACCATTATCAGTACTTGCTGTCCGAAAAAATGGGAGCAGAGGTTACGATCTGAAGTTATTGAAATCAGTGTTGAGTCCAAAAGGTTGTAAAGTGCCTAATTGAAAGATGAGGATGTTCCAGTCTGACACAGGTCCCCTCCCTCACCTCTTTTTCCATTACATTGATGACTGTGTTGGTGCCGCTTCCCGCTCTCACCCCAAACTGGAAAATTTCATCGACTTTGCTTCCAATTTCCACCCTTCCCTCACCTTCACATGGTACATCTCTGACTCTTCCCTTTGCTTCCCTGGCTTCTATCCATTTCTGGGGATAGGCTGTCAACCAATATCTATTATAAGCCCACCGACCCCCACAGCTACCTTCATTGCACTTCCTCCCTACTCACTTCCTGTAAGGACTTTATTCCCTTCCCCCAGTTTCTCCACCTCCATCGCATCTGTTCTCACGATACCACCTTCCACACCAATGCTTCCAATATGTCTTCCTTTTTCCTCAACCGAGGATTTCCCTCCACTGTAGTTGACAGGGACCTCGACCGTGTCTTATGAGAAAAGATTGAACAGTTTGGGTCTATACTCATTGGAGTTTAGAAGAATGAGAGGAGATCTTATTGAAACATACAAGATTCAATCGGGTAGATGCTGAGAGGATGTTACCCCTCATGGGGGAATCTAAAACTAGGGGGCATAGTCTCAGAATAAGGGGTCGCCCATTTAAGACAGAAATGAGGAGAAATTTCTTCTCCCAGAGGGTCGTGAATCTTTGGAATTCTTTACCCCAAAAGCTGTGGAGGCTGAGTAATTGAATACATTCAAGGCTGAGTTAGACAAATTTTTGATCAGCAAGGGAGTCAAAGGATATGGGGAAAAGGCGGGAAAGTGGAGTTGAGGTAAAAATCAGATCAGCCATGATCTCATTAAATGGCGGAGCAGGCTCTAGGGGCCAAATGGCCTACTCCTGCTCCTACCTCTTACGGACTTATGGTCTTACGGGATCAGGCAGCCTCAGAAGGAAGGATACCATTCATCCATGTGCTATCCCCACTGAAAGAACAAGTCATGGACATTTTGGGCAGGGTTGCATCTGGAGTCGGGCGCCTGGCAAGGTTGGAGGACAATCCCGCAGAGTTATCCATCATTTTTTCTCCCATTCCCTTCTCACTTAAATCTCACCCTTAGACATGATGCATGGCAAATTGTTGCTGCTTTCAGAAGCCACTTCTCTGCTTACCCATGTCTCTAAATGCTAACCTTTGTCCATTTCTTTCAATTCAGGTCCAGAAGCTCCACACATCTCTCAGGGAGCAAAGAAAGTTGAGGGCAGCATTGCAGAAAATGAAGCATCACTTGACTTTACACTTGTCGACACCAGCTCAGAGGATGGCACCATGCGTAGTTCAGAGAGTAGTCTACAGGGGTCTGCAGTGGGATGCACCCAGCACTAATGCGCAGGAACAAGGACAAGGGGATAGAGTGGCACAGGACAAAGCTGCAGAGGGCATAGATGAAGACATTGAGAGCCCAACATCCATGAGAAGACTAATGCCAATGCACTGGCCTACCTGCCAGCAATTTGGCGCTCAGTTTTGGAGAATGTGGAGGAGTCCAGCTCCAGCTTGGGTGTTGTTTTTGTGCACGGATTCAACATCACGCAGTAATTGGGGCGGTGGGGGGAGTTGGACAAGAGACATCAGGGGACGGGGGAGTTGGACGTCGGACATCGGGGCGGGGTGGGGGGGGGGGTGGGAAGAGAGTTGGACGTCGGACATCGGGGCGGGTGAGGGGGGGGCGGGGGGGGGGGAAGAGTTGGACGTCGGACATCGGGGCGGGGGGGTAGTTGGACACGGGGAAGGGGAGTTGGACACCGGTGGTGGGGGCGGGGAGGGGGAGCTGGACGCGGGGAGGGGGAGCTGGACGCGGGGAGGGGGAGCTGGACGCGGGGAGGGGGAGCTGGACCCGGGGAGGGGGAGCTGGACCCGGGGAGGGGGAGCTGGACCCGGGGAGGGGGAGCTGGACCCGGGGAGGGGGAGCTGGACCCGGGGAGGGGGAGCTGGACCCGGGGAGGGGGAGCTGGACCCGGGGAGGGGGAGCTGGACCCGGGGAGGGGGAGCTGGACCCGGGGAGGGGGAGCTGGACCCGGGGAGGGGGAGCTGGACCCGGGGAGGGGGAGCTGGACCCGGGGAGGGGGAGCTGGACCCGGGGAGGGGGAGCTGGACCCGGGGAGGGGGAGCTGGACCCGGGGAGGGGGAGCTGGACCCGGGGAAGGGGAGCTGGACCCGGGGAAGGGGAGCTGGACCCGGGGAAGGGGAGCTGGACGCGGGGAAGGGGAGCTGGACGCGGGGAAGGGGAGCTGGACGCGGGGAAGGGGAGCTGGACGCGGGGAAGGGGAGCTGGACGCGGGGAAGGGGAGCTGGACGCGGGGAAGGGGAGTTGGACATCGGTGATGGGGGGGGGCGTTGGACACGGGGAAGGGGAGTTGGACATCGGTGATGGGGGGTGGGGGGGGGGGAGTTGGACACGGGGAAGGGGAGTTTGACATCGGTGGTGGGGGGGGGGGGGGGGGGGGGGAGTTGGACGCGGGGAAGGGGAGTTGGTCTTCGGTGATGGGGGGGGGCGTTGGACAGGGGGAAGGGGAGTTGGACATCGGTGATTGGGGGGGTGGAGGGGAGGGGGGGGGGGGGGGGGGGGAGTTGGACACGGGGAAGGGGAGTTGGACATCGGTGGTGGTGGGGGGGGGGGGAAGCGGGGAGTTGGACGCGGGGAAGGGGAGTTGGATGCGGGGAAGGGGAGTTGGACATCGGTGGTGGGGGGGGGGGGGGGGGGAGTTGGACGCGGGGAAGGGGAGTTGGATGCGGGGAAGGGGAGTTGGACATCGGTGGGGGGGGGGTGGAGTTCGACATTGGTGGAGGTGGGAGTTGGACATCGGTTGGGGGGGTTCGGGGGGGGGAGTTGGACATCGGTTGGTGGGGGTTCGGGGGGGGGAGTTGGACATCGGGGGGGGGGGAAGTGAGTTGGACATCGGGGGGGTGGAAGTGAGTTGGACATCGGGAGGTGGAAGTGAGTTGGACATCGGGGGGGGGAAGTGAGTTGGACATCGGGGGGGGGGGAAGTGAGTTGGACATCGGGGGGGGGGAAGTGAGTTGGACATCGGGGGGGGGGAATCGAGTTGGACATCGGGGTGGGGGGTAAGCGAGTTGGACATCGGAGGGGGGGGGAAGCGAGTTGGACATCGGAGGGGGGGGGGAAGCGAGTTGGACATCGGAGGGGGGGGAAGCGAGTTGGACATCGGAGGGGGGGGAAGCGAGTTGGACATCGGAGGGGGGGGAAGCGAGTTGGACATCGGAGGGGGGGGAAGCGAGTTGGACATCGGAGGGGGGGGAAGCGAGTTGGACATCGGAGGGGGGGGAAGCGAGTTGGACATCGGAGGGGGGGGAAGCGAGTTGGACATCGGAGGGGGGGGAAGCGAGTTGGACATCGGAGGGGGGGGAAGCGAGTTGGACATCGGAGGGGGGGGAAGCGAGTTGGACATCGGAGGGGGGGGAAGCGAGTTGGACATCGGAGGGGGGGGAAGCGAGTTGGACATCGGAGGGGGGGGAAGCGAGTTGGACATCGGAGGGGGGGGAAGCGAGTTGGACATCGGAGGGGGGGGAAGCGAGTTGGACATCGGAGGGGGGGGAAGCGAGTTGGACATCGGAGGGGGGGGAAGCGAGTTGGACATCGGAGGGGGGGGAAGCGAGTTGGACATCGGAGGGGGGGGAAGCGAGTTGGACATCGGAGGGGGGGGAAGCGAGTTGGACATCGGAGTGGGGGGAAGCGAGTTGGACATCGGAGGGGGGGGAAGCGAGTTGGACATCGGAGGGGGGGGAAGCGAGTTGGACATCGGAGGGGGGGGAAGCGAGTTGGACATCGGAGGGGGGGGAAGCGAGTTGGACATCGGAGGGGGGGGAAGCGAGTTGGACATCGGAGGTGGGGGAAGCGAGTTGGACATCGGAGGGGGGGGAAGCGAGTTGGACATCGGAGGGGGGGGAAGCGAGTTGGACATCGGAGGGGGGGGAAGCGAGTTGGACATCGGAGGGGGGGGAAGCGAGTTGGACATCGGAGGGGGGGGAAGCGAGTTGGACATCGGAGGGGGGGGAAGCGAGTTGGACATCGGAGTGGGGGGAAGCGAGTTGGACATCGGAGGGGGGGGAAGCGAGTTGGACATCGGAGGGGGGGGGAAGCGAGTTGGACATCGGAGGGGGGGGGAAGCGAGTTGGACATCGGAGGGGGGGGAAGCGAGTTGGACATCGGAGGGGGGGGAAGCGAGTTGGACATCGGAGGGGGGGGAAGCGAGTTGGACATCGGAGGGGGGGGAAGCGAGTTGGACATCGGAGGGGGGGGAAGCGAGTTGGACATCGGAGGGGGGGGAAGCGAGTTGGACATCGGAGGGGGGGGAAGCGAGTTGGACATCGGAGGGGGGGGAAGCGAGTTGGACATCGGAGGGGGGGGAAGCGAGTTGGACATCGGAGGGGGGGGAAGCGAGTTGGACATCGGAGGGGGGGGAAGCGAGTTGGACATCGGAGGGGGGGGAAGCGAGTTGGACATCGGAGGGGGGGGAAGCGAGTTGGACATCGGAGGGGGGGGAAGCGAGTTGGACATCGGAGGGGGGGGAAGCGAGTTGGACATCGGAGTGGGGGGAAGCGAGTTGGACATCGGAGGGGGGGGAAGCGAGTTGGACATCGGAGGGGGGGGAAGCGAGTTGGACATCGGAGGGGGGGGAAGCGAGTTGGACATCGGAGGGGGGGGAAGCGAGTTGGACATCGGAGGGGGGGGAAGCGAGTTGGACATCGGAGGTGGGGGAAGCGAGTTGGACATCGGAGGGGGGGGAAGCGAGTTGGACATCGGAGGGGGGGGAAGCGAGTTGGACATCGGAGGGGGGGGAAGCGAGTTGGACATCGGAGGGGGGGGAAGCGAGTTGGACATCGGAGGGGGGGGAAGCGAGTTGGACATCGGAGGGGGGGGAAGCGAGTTGGACATCGGAGGGGGGGGGAAGCGAGTTGGACATCGGAGGGGGGGGGAAGCGAGTTGGACATCGGAGGGGGGGGGAAGCGAGTTGGACATCGGAGGGGGGGGGGAAGCGAGTTGGACATCGGAGGGGGGGGAAGTGAGTTGGACATCAGAGGGGGGGGGGAAGTGAGTTGGACATCGGAGGGGGGGGAAGTGAGTTGGACATCGGAGGGGGGGGAAGTGAGTTGGACATCGGAGGGGGGGGAAGTGAGTTGGACATTGGGGGGAGCGGGAGTTGGACATCGGAGGGGGGGGGAAGTTAGTTGGACATCAGAGGGGGGGGGAAGTGAGTTGGACATCGGAGGGGGGGGAAGTGAGTTGGACATCGGAGGGGGGGGAAGTGAGTTGGACATCAGAGGGGGGGGGAAGTGAGTTGGACATCAGAGGGGGGGGAAGTGAGTTGGACATCGGAGGGGGGGGGAAGTGAGTTGGACATCGGAGGGGGGGGAAGTGAGTTGGACATCAGAGGGGGGGGGAAGTGAGTTGGACATCGGAGGGGGGGGAAGTGAGTTGGACATCGGAGGGGGGGGAAGTGAGTTGGACATTGGGGGGAGCGGGAGTTGGACATCGGAGGGGGGGGGAAGTTCGTTGGACATCGGAGGGGGGGGAAGTGAGTTGGACATCGGAGGGGGGGGAAGTGAGTTGGACATTGGAGGGGGGAAGTGAGTTGGACATTGGAGGGGGGAAGTGAGTTGGACATTGGGGGGAGCGGGAGTTGGACATCACCAGACATGCGCAATGAGCGCTTGTACCAATATGGCGTCAGGCTCATTTCTGGCGGCATGGGACATCGTGCTGCAAAATTCGATCCAATAAAGGGGCGAAACGATTACCACTTTCTACTCCCTTGAATTACACAAAAATATGAAGGAGGAGCAAAAAAGATTTATGAGATTGTACATAATTAATTGCTAGAATCACATCTATTCCCTATGAACTGTGGTGCTCTTTATTCAGTTTGCAACATGAAGGCCAATGAATAATATATTAGATCCTTTTGTATTTATTGTTGAGTATTGTAAGTGCTGTAAAACAGGGATCCTTTTACTGTATGGCATCCAGTTGGAGCACAAAATAGCCCATTGATAAAAGATGCTGCAAGTCAGCAGACGTGTCAAGCACTCTTTGTCACCTCAACAATTTTCTTGACTCTCAGCCTCAGAAGAACACTGCTCACTGCTCACTACACCAGAATACCATTTACATCCTTCTATATTCCTTCTCAGATCTCAGAACTGTGACTTCCAAAGGAAATGTCTCTGTCAGAGTAGGATCACACTGTGTTGTCAGAATTAAAATGACGTTTCATGGCTGGAAGTGTTGAAAGAGCTTTAACTCCCGTCGCTGACACCAGTGTTTGAAGACAGTTACACCACTCTGTTCACCATTGTGGCTTTTCTTAATACTCCATAGCAGAATCCTTATCCTTACAGATTAACTGATTCCGTTGGCCCAATTCTATTTATTTTTCAAGAAATTATCATTCTCTTCAGGAAGTCATTAGGGGCGGTTTTAACCCTAGCCGCCCGGTGGGAACTGGTCGGGCAGGCAGTTAAAATCGGCCAGCAAACCTACCCATCAACGTCCCGCGCCATTCCTGCTTTTCTGAGCAGGTGGCAAGGACGCACAGCTGAAGCCGACAGGGTTCTCCTTTAAACATGAACAACAGGGTCCAATGACGTCATCAGACCCCGACTGCAGTTTGAACCGGTGACCTGAGCGGGGAATCTGTTGTAACTTTCCCATCAGGTGAAGATAGTGGGAAGAGAATCCGGGGTCAGAAAAGGCCCAAACAGGTCACTTTTTAAACGTTCCTTTACTTTCCTTGTGGGGCCTGAAGGAGCAGGACCGCCTGTTTTGAGCTGGTAACTGACCAGAGGGTATGCACATGAGGCCCGGGTGTTAAAATCAGACATATTCTTCATTGAATGGAAACAGTGCAATCCTTTCAGTCACAAGCTTAATGAAAAACAATAAATCTGTCACACATCATATACTCTGGTATTGCATTCCAAACCATGATTGTGATTTAATTAATATCTAAAGGTTTGACCATTTTATAAGGTCCAATAGTGCCAGTGCTACCTGGCTGCTAAAATTGTGCTACACTGCAAACAGATCATTTAAATTGTTTTGCAACAGAAGCACACTACCATTTGAATATAAAAATGTTGGCATAATGTAAGTTCCAGTAGAGCGATTTCTGCACCAAAGCCAGAATTATCTACAACTGCACTGGAGAGGAAAATTGCAAGCAGGACAAATAAATCTGGGGACAATTTCTTCCTTCCATATTCTCATTTTGTATATCTTTTTGTTGAAAATGCTTTCTTTGTATTGCAAGCTTGTGTTCCATCACTAGCAATAAAGAAATGTTTAGAATTGTTGTTCATCTTTGCATGGGCTTCCTGCTCATCAGGTTTGATAGCTTTGCATTTTTTTACATGTAGTTGAAGATATGTGATTGCAAATGAGCCCATACAATCCTTAATTACTTGCTTATGGCATCAAAAACCGTAACAGGGCCCTCATGAGAAGCACTTGACACGTTAACATAAATTCATTAACAGTTTCATTATTGTCTTTTCTTATCTTCAACCAGTTAAAATTAACTCATTCAAACCAGGTATTTGCCACTGCATTAATGACCCGTGATGGTAATACAGGTAACCAACTGGTCTTTTAATATATTGCAAGTCTGCAATGTGTTCATTGATTTTCATGGGGATAATTTGAACATTTGGTCACAGTGAAAGGTTTACAATATGGGTATTACTCTACAAGTTTACAAAAGATCTATAACATATCTGATGGCATATGGGAGTTGCATACAACCTTCCAGATATGTTTGCTTACCATAGGCAAGGGTTATAGATGTCCTACTCCATATTTAATTCTGGTGGTGAAGCCATCTCAAGGTATTGAGTGCTGAGCCTAGAGTGTGGCAGCATTTTGGCAAACTCCACCAGAATGGCTGCAAACTTAGCTGGGACCAGACAATGCTGGTTCCTGGCATTTAGCCATAATTTCCAGGAAAGTCTTGTGAGGTGGAGTCTCTGCCCATCTCTGCATGGTCATCGATGTAAGAGATGGCAAGGTCAGGGCAGTGATTCTCTAAGTCGAGAGTTCCTCCAACCCAGCCCTCATTGGGCATCAGTGCAGATACGCCTTGCTTCACCTGGCATACCTGGCCAATATCAGTGGAAGTGGGGCCCACTTAGGTGTCCAAACCTATGTCAGGGCCTGCACCTCTGAAGATCAGAGGAACAACATTTCTTTTTCATTTTTAAAGCGGCTCTGAACAGTACTGGATGACCTGGAAATAGATGCAGGAAGAAATCTATGCAATAGTACAGTGTACCAATAAATGGTCCAAGATTGCATGCCATATGTGTTGCCTGTTAACTTATGCCACAGTAAATGCTCAGCCATGCCAAGCTCTCAGACAACCTTACAGCTCTTTCAAAGTATCTCATGCATTGCCATACTCCCACAGGGCACATATTCAAGGCTACAACTTGCAATTGAAATTCATGGCACACTGACATCTGCCAAAGGTTTCACATATCAAATCAGTGTAACACAATCTAGCTGCATGATGTATAGTCACTTACTGACACCCAGGATGGGCACATATCTGCCACTCTACATAAGTTCCTTTAACTTACAACATCTCAAGAATAGCTCTCAACTTCCTTAACAAGATGCCACATAATATAAGAAAAAAGAAACAAATTAGAGAAGGTCTCAAGAATCACAAGCACTTGACCTTCTTGGGGGATGCTATCTTGGGCAGCCCTATATGTAAGAGTATGGAGGGAGTAGCGAAAGCTAATTCTGCAGGTCTCCTCGAGCTCTGAGCTAGTACCATCCTGCTGTTGCATCTCGTTCTCCATTCATTACCACATGGGCATAAACACACAAACATCATATGTAGTATATTGCAAGGTAAGCTCTGTTTGAAGGTGGCTTTTGCAGTGAACATCTAACATTTGTTCCTTCTCTGTCACTATAGACCTGGAAGAGTACTTCAGTGGCTCAGAATAAGACAGCATCCTGAGTCCCTCATCAATATTTGCAAACACCAGCGCAGCTAAACACAACAATAACGTATTTATAAAGAACCGTTAATACTAGAACACATCCGAAGGTGCATAACAAATCGGTCAGGAGAGCAGATGTTGAGCCAGAAGGGAGAGATTAAGAGGGGTGACCGGAAACTGGGCCAAAGAGATGAATCTTGAAGGAGGTTTTTTAAGCAGGACGGAGAGGTGAAGAGGTGGATAGGTTTAGGTAGAGAGGAGTGAGGTGGCTGAATGCTCTACCGCCAAGGGTGAGGCTAAGGGAGGAGGATGCGCAGACGCTAGAGTCAGAGAAACAGAGCATTTGGGAGGGGTTATAGGGCTGGAGGAAATTTCAGAGATAGGATGGAAAGAGGCCATGAAGGAACCGATAGACAAGGACAAAAGATTTTAAATGTCATATGTTGGAGTGCCGGGAGCCAGCGTAGATCATAGGATTTGTGGGCTGATTAGGTAGCGTTATGTTTATGTGTTTATGTTACTCGATAAGTAATCCAGAGACCTGTATTAATAAACCAGAGAATGTGAGTTCAACTCCCACCATAGCAGTTTGACAATTTGAATACAGTTTAAAAATAATTCTGGTAATTGTCGTAAAGCCCACTTGGTTCACGAATGTCCTTTAGGGAAGGAAACTTGCCGTCCTTGCTTGGTCTGGTCTATATGTGACTCCAGTACCACATCTACGTGGTTGACTCTTAATTGCCCTCTGAAGTGGCCCAGCAAGCCATTCAGTTGTATCAAATGGGCAACTAGAGATAGGAAGTAAATGCTGGTCTTGCCAGCAATGCCCACATCCCAAGAATGAATAATAAAAAAAAGCAGAACATAGCCAGGGGCAGGATACATGTGAGATTTGAACAAGTTGGGGCTTATGGAGTGTAAGGTTTCTGAACATTGGGTCAGACCCTATTTCACTCTTTTGAACTGTTGGACGTTTCAACGTAAAGGGTTAACTAGTCCCTTTAAGGATTTGGATATTCACTTGGACAGTACATTTACAGTACAGTTGAAAGCAAGGGTTAACTCGTCCCTTGACATTACATTTGAACATTGATGTGCACGGAAGATCTACTGGACAATTCAACGTAAAGGGTTAACTAGTCCCTTTAAGGATTTGGATATTCACTTGGACAGCACATCTACAGTACATGTGAAAACAAGGGTTAACTTGCCCCGTGACATTACCTTTGGACATTTGGACAGTATAAATTCACAACTGCAAAGTCAGCAAAGTACAGTCAGTTTAAACTGGACATGAGAACATAGGTTTAAAACTGCAAAAGCCGCAGAGTACAGAAACATCAACAAGCTGCAGTTTTCAATAACAACTGATAAGCACGAAAGACTGAAGCTTCGAGAAGGTTCTAACGACGCAGTTCTTTGGTGCTCAACAACAACCTGGTTCTCAAAACAAAAGAAGCAGATACAGTGGATTCACACGTTCCTTGTGTGGTACAACCAACCATCCACATTAATGCTACGATGGGTGAATGGCCAAACTGGGCCTTCTCATAACTTGGAGCACATCCTGTCAGCTAAAAAAACATATAAAAAGAGGACATTGTGGAAGCTTCAACTGTCAACATTACAGGAGCAACAGTTGCACAACTTCTGCAATGAACTCCTCCAACAATACTTAGCTTCTAAATTTTGACAAAAAAATATTACTTCTGAACTGCAATGAACAGTCTGTACCTCTGAACTTTGACAAAAAAACCTTTGCTTCTGAACTTTGACAAAAAGACTTTGGGGGAAAAATTGGATAAGGGTCCGTTTTGGGCAGTGTTAGCACGCTAACACCCAGCGTCCAACGGACCCTGGGCAGGCAAGACGCAAGTTTGGATCCAAGGGAGCACTTACCTGCAACCTGCGTTCCTTTCCAGGCCTTGCATGTGGAATCAATACAATTAGCACTTTCAATCACCAGAGGGAGCTCAATCTCTTAAAGGGAGGATGTTTCTTAGAAATCTCTTAAAGGTAGCTGGTACCTGTTATTTGCTGAAAATAACAGTCTACTATCTGCACAGAGTCTGAACAGAGATCAGACATCGCACACATAAAACACAGATGCAGATCCCATCCCTATGTTTACACACTGATGAGTTATGGTAAAACATTGAATAAAGGTTGCACACTACTAAATCCCACATCCTCCAATCTGCACACCAGACCTCACCAATCTGCCAATCTGAGTTGGTACCAGGCCTGCGAGAGTGCATGCACCAAGGTTCTTTGCTGATGCACTAGAGACCTTGGGTGCAAGAGATGGACAGAAGGAGGGACATCCTATATCCGGAGTGGGGTGGGGGGGGCGCAAGAGGCCCTCCAGACATATACTCAAAAGACAGTGGGAGGCAGCGGGGGACGAAGTCAATGCCAGGCGCACAGCATCATGAACATGGATGCAGTGCAGGAAGAAGTTCAATGCTTTGACGTGAGTGGGCAAGGTGAGTGAGGTCAACTGTCAAGTGGCGTCTCCTACCAACTGCACCACGCACTACACCCCCCCATTACCCACATACCAATAAACTCTTTCCATCAGTACTCAACTCTTCCAATCAGATGCTTCCACTCATTACCACTGTTTCAAGCCACCCACCCACAACTCATAGGCCACACACACTGGCAGCTATTCAACCATGGCAGGCACATCACCCAGGCACACGTCCCGCTTTCTTGCAGGAGAAGTTGGCACATATCAAGAGGCAGCAAGTGGCTGTGGCATTTAGCCCCTCAAGCCTGTTCCACCATTCAATGAGATCATGGTGGACCTGTGACCTAACTCCATATACCCGTTTTAGTCCCATATCCCTTAATACGCTTGGTTCACAGAAATCTATCAATCTCAGATTTAACATTCACAAGTGAGCTAGCATCAACTGCCGTCTGTAGAAGAGCATTCCAAACGTCTCCCACCCTTTTGGAAGCATTTCCTAACTTCACTCTTGCACGTCCTGGCTCTAAATGTTAGGCTATGTCCCCACGTCCAAGTATTGAAGTCTAGGAGACCTCCAAAAACAGTTACAAATATCTCGGCAGCCAGAGGCAATAATCCAGCCACTAATCTGTGAATCCTGCATGGTCCCTTTAAACAGTGCCGGTGGGGGGTCCTCCAGGCACTCCAAGGCACGTTCAGATGGTCGGAGATAAGACTGTGCGTTGAGTTGAGCATTAAATCCCAAAATGGTGTCTATCACTTTAAATCAGCGTTGCACACTGATTGATGCCATTTTCTCCCTACTTTACATGATTCCAGCGTTCGTTATCTGCGCCTGCATAAACTCCTATACCAAGACGGCGTCTGGCGCACATCACGCAGGAAACATGCGTGCGCATCCAAGATGCCATCTTGGATGTCAGTGAGGCCATGTAGCGCCGAAACAACGGGTGCTATACGGCCCAATTTAGCGCCCTTAGTTTCTAAACTTTGACGAAAAGACACAGAACTTCGATACTTTTCTACTGAACTGGAACGAAGAGGAAAATTTTGATGAGACAAAGAACCCCAACACATCATGCCTCCACGACGCACCTGTTACCATAGCGATCGACACCATTTGTCTAGACCTAGATGGCTGCCTTGATGATTTATAAAGGTTGTATGTGCTATTTGCTCACTTTGCTTCATGCTTGCTTATGTATTCCTTTTTAAATCATTAAATAAAGTATGATGCGAACCACCAATTGTGTTATCGGGTAGAGTAATCCACGTAGTGATTGAGTTGCTTCATGCTTGCTACGGGCCCTTTTTGACTCATTAAACAAATAATCACTTTGATTAATGAAACTATCGCGTCAGAATAGCTTTCTTTGTCTGAACTACTGTCCAGGTCCACAAATCTCTGGAAAGACCCAGAATTTCCTTCGGGAGGGTGGAGAATGGGAGGCCAGCAAGGACAGCGTTAAGGTAGCTAAGTCTGTAGACGAGAAGGCATGGATAAGGTCTCAACGGTATTGAGGAGTTTTTGTCCAAAATAAATGGATGGGAAATCATGCATGTCCCACTGACCTCCATAAGAACATAAAAACTAAAAAAATAGGAGCAGGAGTAGGCCATATGGCCCCTCGAGCCTGCTCTGCCATTCAATCAGATCATGGCTGATCTTCGACCTCAACTCCACTTTCCGCAACCATGCCCATTTCTGGCGTATTGAGTGGATCTATAAGCTCATTTAGGCCTGTGCCTGTGGCAATATGTTGAAATCTTCCCATTCATTCAGCTCAGTAATTCCAGGTCTGACTTAGAGTCAAATTCCCACATTTCGATTTGACTGGACAGCAGTGAATGGCACAAGATTTCCTCATTAATAATCTTAAAAGCCCCCAACAAGTACAAAATTGCTTCTCTCCTCCCTTTTTCTTAACATCCATTATTCATTTTTAGAATAGTACAAATCAAAAGAGAACTTCTAAACATAATCAATTAGCAATAATCAATTAGGCTCCCAAGAGAGGCAGTGGAAGCAGATCGTATTGATTCGTTCAAATGGACATTGGATAGATTACTTTCAGAAAATAATATTTTGGGATACAGTATGTGAGCAATTTGAGACATGGCATATGGTAAGTGTAGCATGGATGAGAGGAACTGCTGACCTTAGACCTTTTTACCACTTTTATGAATATCTGCTTTTCCATACAATTAGTAACTGGAGCAATTTCAGTCCTTTGTCCACCCTGAGTAACTGAATTATAATCAATGAAAAGGCACCAGCTACCATCTTAGCATTGTCACAATGAATCAGGACCTAGGTCTATGGTTATTCTCAAGATATTTCATTACATTGTGTTTGTATTTCGGACTGTGCTGTGTGCATTTCATTGTATTCCAGTAGTGATTGCACTATATAATTTGGCTGCATAGATATTGTGACTTATGTCCCTAAGAGCTATTTATCATGTTATGAAGTATTAATGAAAAATATTTTTATCATTCTCAATGTGGCATTGATAACCTTGCTATCTTCTGTTTATTTTATGTGTAGAAACAATAAGCAGATTTTGTTTTGCATTCTCTGCTCATACTGTTGTCTACCATCTGCTTCAGAAATTGCTTTTCAGCGCCAGCTTACATGAAGCCTCTAGTTTATATTCAGTCTGATAGTCTGATGACAGATAACAGTTCAGTTTAAACAGAATCACGTTCCTTAATTTGGATTCAAGTGAAAATTTAAGAAGGTACCACTCAGCCTCACGACAAAGCAAGATCCCCCTCAAATTATTCACATAATAATTGGAAACAAACCTAGTTTTTTGTATCGTTTCTGTTTCACTCTTTTATTTATAGTTGCTAAGACATCTTTGTTACTCCAAGGGCGCATTCACACTGAAGTGGCTTCACTTAGGGTCCAGCCAGCAAAACCCTGTTTGCATTGATTGGCTCCTGTAAACTTTAACTGACCTGTTCAGGATAGAATTCAGTGAATGGCTGGATACAAGCAATTGTAAACAATTTTACAACACCAAGTTATAGTCCAGCAATTTTATTTTAAATTCACAAGCTTTCGGAGATTTTCTCCTTCCTCAGGCAAATGTTTTGCCTGAGGAAGGAGAAAATCTCCTGAAAACATTTGCCTGAGGAAGGAGAAAATCTCCGAAAGCTTGTGAATTTAAAATAAAATTGCTGGACTATAACTTGGTGTTGTAAAATTGTTTACAATTGTCAACCCCAGTCCATCACCGGCATCTCCACATCATGGATACAAGCATGCAGAGAGCTGATTCCCAAAGACTAGAAATGTAATTGTATAGAGAGTAGGGAAGGAAGAATCTCTGCTTTCTAAATACCTATAGGCTGATTCCACATGTTTGCTGCATGCATGAAGATACTCATACAAGCGGATTGGGGAGCTGACCCTGCTGGATTCGACACTCTGCCCTTACTGTGGGAGATGGTGAGGCCAGTGGCATATTGCCAGCACCAGGTTAGTGACTCAACACCTATACTCTCGTCCTGACATCCCTGTTAAGCACCATACACGCACAACCTCGCACTCCTTTCTCCATTTGTGCATGCTTGTATCCAACCATTCACTGAGCACTATCCTGGTCACAAGAATGGGTAAAGGTAGGGCTTCCATTTCCCATGTTTTCCAATGGTTTTATCCAAAATGCAATGTTATTGTTGTGCATCTATTTAAAATGAGTGCACTTGCAACCTGACTTCTTGGTCTTGAGAACTAGCGCCGGGAATTTCCTCGGGGCTTCTACCTCTACGACAGATAAAATCACAGACTGGAGCCCAGAGTCTCTATAGCATCAGTTATGATATTCCTGAGAAAACCCACACATGTACTTAGGACCCCTGTTAAAGTGGGGGTGGGGGGTGAGTGGGGGTTCCCCTGCAATCACCCTGAAAGTACTAAACGATCCAAGGGCACTGCAGTTCTATGAAGGGTCAACATCACTGCATGGATACTATTAGTGGATTCCTTCATACATCAAGTCTGCAGCACCAACTGGTCCATGCTGGCTTTTATGTTCCACACGAGCCTCCTCCCTCTCTATCAGGATGCTTTTCTATTCCTTTCTCTCTCATGTGCTTATGGAGCTTGCCTTTAAATGCATCTTTGCTATTTGCCCTAACTACTCCTTGTGGTAGCGCATTCCGTATTCTTATCACTCTTTGGGTAAAGAAGTTTCTCCTCAATTCCCTATTGGATTTATTAGTGACTATCTTATATTTATGACCTCTAGTTTTGGACTCCCCCACAAGTGGAAACATTTTCTTTATCTCTACCCTATCAAACCTTTCATTATCTTAAAGACCTCTCAGGTCACCCCTCAGCCTTCTCTTTTCCAGAGAAAAGAGCCCCAGCCTGTTCCACCTTTCCTGATAAAGATATCCTCTCAGTTCTGGTATCATCCTTGTAAATCTCTTTTGCACCTTCTCCAATTCCTCTATATCCTTTTTATAATATGGAGACCAGAATTGTTCACAGTACTCCAAGTGTGGTCTAACTAAGGCTCTATAGAAGTTTAACAGAACCTCTGCTTTTCAATTCTACCCCTTTAGAAATGAGCCCCAGTGCTTGGTTTGCTAGCCAACACTTTGCAGGTACTCCACACATTCTCAAAGAACTCCATGAATTGACTGCACTCAGAAAGCAGCATTCTTTTGTACGCAAGTCCTGAATGGCACCAATCTCAAAGTTGAGAATGCCTGGTTCTGGCCCTCCGACCAACTCCTTCCTGCCCCTTTGCTGCCAGCTGCACTCGCGCCTCCTAGAAGTTGCTCAACTCTCCCTTCCATTGTGGAATTCCTCTTCCTGTAATCACAAAGAGAATGTTGAAATGCTGATTGTTCCATTAGTCTTGTCGTTGCTATGTAATTGGCCACTATGCATCCGAACACATAAGTTACAAAGATGTGCAACGTCCAAGTGGGGGTGTTGATGGCCACATTTTAGCTCCACTTTTCCTGATAATGTAGCACCACTATAGAAAGGTTTGCTTGGAATTTGGAAGGTGTGACATGCATTCATTTTTTTTATTCATTCATGGGATGTGGGCGTTGCTGGCAAGGTCAGCATTTATTTCCCATACCTAATTGCCCTTGAGAAGGTGGTGGTGAGCTGCCTTCTTGAACTGCTGCATTCCGTGTGGTGAAGGTTCTCCTACAGTGCTGTTAGGAAGGGAGTTCCAGGATTTTAACCAGAGACAATGAAGGAACGGTGATATATTTCCAAGTCGGGAAGGTGTATGACTTGGAGGGGAACGTGCAGGTGGTGTTGGTGTTGTTCCCATGCGCCTGCTGCCCTTGTCCTTCTAAGTGGTAGAGGTCACGGGTTTGGGAGGTGCTGTCGAAGAAGCCTTGGCGGGTTGCTGCATTGCACCTTGTAGATGGTACACACTGCAGCTATGGTGCGCTGATGGTGGAGGGAGTGAATGTTTAAGGTGGTGGATAGGGTGCCAATCAAGCGGGCTGCTTTGTCCTGGATGGTGTCGAGCTTCTTGAGTGTTGTTGGAGCTACACTCATCCAGGCAAGTGGAGAGTATTCCATCACATGTGCCTTGAAGATGGTGGAAAGGCTTTGGGAAGTCAGGAGGTTAGTCACTCGCCGCAAAATACACAACCTCTGACCTGCTCATGTAACCACAATATTTATGTGGCTGGTCCAGTTAAGTTTCTGGTGACCCCCAGGATGTTGATGGTGGGGTTTCAGCGATGGTAATGCCGTTGAATGTCAAGGGGTGGTGGTTAGACTCTCTCTTGTTGGAGATGGTCATTGCCTGGCACTTGTCTGGCGTGAATGTTACTTGCCACTTATCAGCCCAAGCCTGGATGTTGTCCAGGTCTTGCTGCATGCAGGCACGGACTGCTTCATTATTTGAGGGGTTACAAAGGGAACTGAAGACTGTGCAATCATCAGCGAACATCCCCATTTCTGACCTTATGATGGAGGGAAGGTCCTTGATGAAGCAGCTGAAGGTGGTTGGGCCCAGGGCACTGCCCTGAGGAACTCCTGGACTGCCTTGTGATTGTTGGAGAAAGGCTAAAGTCTTCCCCACTGATCAGCATCCATCCATCATGCAGCTGGTTGAGGTGCATGCGTCTTGCAGCTATGCCGTATCACAGAACATTCAGCGGACACTTAACTTGGGAAACATGTTAAATGTTTCCATGTTTTAAACTTCTTGTGTATCCCAGCCAAGGGTCTCCTCAAGAGGAGGAGGGGACCGAGTGCAACATATCAAAATTTGCAGATGATACAAAGATGGGAGGGAAAGTAGAGAGTGAGGAGGACATAAAAAACCTGCAAGGGGATATAGACAGGCTGGGTGAGTGGGCGGAGATTTGGCAGATGCAATATAATATTGGAAAATGTGAGGTTATGCACTTTGGCAGGAAAAATCAGAGAGCAAGTTATTTTCTTAATGGCGAGAGACTGGAAAGTACTGCAGTACAAAGGGATCTGGGGGTCCTAGTGCAAGAAAATCAAAAAGTTGGTATGCAGGTGCAGCAGGTGATCAAGAAAGCCAACGGAATGTTGGCTTTTATTGCTAGGGGGATAGAATATAAAAACAAGGAGGTATTGCTGCAGTTATATAAGGTATTGGTGAGACCGCACCTGGAATACTGCATACAGTTTTGGTCTCCATACTTAAGAAAAGACATACTTGCTCTCGAGGCAGTACAAAGAAGGTTCACTCGGTTAATCCCGGGGATGAGGAGGCGGACATATGAGAAGAGGTTGAGTAGATTGGGACTCTACTCATTGGAGTTCAGAAGAATGAGAGGCGATCTTATTGAAACATATAAGATTGTGAAGGGTCTTGATCGGGTGGATGCAGTAAGGATGTTCCCAAAGATGGGTGAAACTAGAACTAGGGGGCATAATCTTAGAATAAGGGGCTGCTCTTTCAAAACTGAGATGAGGAGAAACTTCTTCACTCAGAGGGTGGTAGGTCTGTGGAATTTGCTGCCCCAGGAAGCTGTGGAAGCTACACCATTAGATAAATTTAAAACAGAAATAGACAGTTTCCTAGAAGTAAAGGGAATTAGGGGTTATGGGGAGCGGGCAGGAAATTGGACATGAAGCTGAGTTCGGATCGGTCAATGCCCTGTGGGTGGCGGAGAGGGCCCAGGGGCTATGTGGCCGGGTCCTGCTCCGACTTCTTGTGTTCTTTAGATTTGTGGTTGGGATCAGATCAGCCATGATCTTATTGAATGGCGGAGCAGGCTCGAGGGGCCGATTGGCCTACTCCTGCTCCAATTTCTTATGTTCTTATGTTCTTATATAGAAACTGCATTCACCTGTCAAGATGCCTGGATGACTGTTTTCTGAGAAGGGTGCTCCTCCAAATGAAAAATGGCAACCCTCCTTTGCTTCACTTCTCACATTACCTCAAGGGTTCTGTCTATAAAGGGAACATTACTCTTTCCTCTCTGTCCTCTTGCAGTCTCCTCAGCCTTCTCTAAAATGCCAGAAAAAACAATTTCCATACACAGCAAAGCACAGAATGTGGGGGTGCTTTTAGGGCAGACTGTTACTACAGAATAATTAAAATGAGGTGATCTTATTTTAATTAACAGTAACACATCAGCCAAAATCTAACAGATCAGCCATGACCAAATTGAATGGTGGAACAGGCTTGAGGGGCTGAATGGCCTACTCCTGCTCCTATGTTCCTCAGAAAATACAACATGGCGTCCCGCTCCCTCATAAAGGAATATCTTTTATAATTAGGGTTTTTTAAATATACATTAAGGGTTTTTAAATGTATTAGAAGTTTAGTTTAAGTTACTGCATTTATTCAGTCATCTATCCAGCATTTAGTGTTTTTCTAACAGAGACTCAATATTTTTCCACAACTAGCAAATGGACCGGCCCCATTCCACGTGGCATGTGGAAGGCATCCCATGTATATTAGGATATGCTAATATTTGAGATTAGCCGGCATAATGGATAAACAATAACTAGCAGACGGGTCGGCCCCATTCCACATAATGTGTGGAAGGCATCCCATGTCTTCTAAAATATGCTAAAATTGGAGATTAGCCGGAACAATGGAGGGACAGAAACTGATGGATAGACCAGCCACAAGATCACATTTAACCATCTGGGATGGGTTCAAGACATCTCATGTTTCTTTGAAATGCCTGGCAGGGAACATCAGGTTCGCAGTGATTAGCAGTTAGACAAACTGGATGGCCACTATCTGTTGAAGGGAGATGAAATTGGGAAGGTGCTAACGACAACAGTTTTGATGGCTCAGGGGTCAGGTTTCTAAAAGGGCTGTATATGAACCCAGAACAAACCAAAACACAGTTGTAGAGAACAACATGTGGAGAAGGAAGACAGCTCAGCAAGAAGGAATCAGGCAGGATTCGAAGCAGTGACAAAGTTACGGTCTCTACCCAGAGGACAATGGGGTAATATAATTCCTTGTTCTTTGATAATTACCGCTTAAATACTTGCACATAATAATCCTTGCTTTTGTTCAAATTCAAGATCATTACTATAACCAATTGTTGTCAGGTCAAAATAGTCTTACAATGGCGAGCCAGACAGGAGCTGGCAAATAGTTAATGATCTATTAAGCAAAAGGAAGGTCTTAGGATCGATCTAGCAGTGCCCTTAGTTGGTTTAGGAAGGGAACCTTAGGGCGTGTAGGGGGTTGTACTTCCTAGTAACTAACTATGGCATAGATAACCAAGGTCGGAATGGCCTTACAGAAGAAATTAGAGAAGATCTGTATGACAGATTTAGTCCCCTTCTTAACTGCAGGAGACAGCGGAACATTTGAGTCCACCGTGCAATGGATTCAGGAGAAGATAGATGGTAAGAAAATAAAAATAGACAAAGGCAGACAACTTCTAGTCTATGCAGCCCATTTCTGTGCATGCAGAAGTGAGCAACTCTTAGCAAAGACAAAGAACAGGAAGAATGGGAACAACAGCATATGGAATTGATGGTAAAGAAAGACCAAGAGTATAAGGAAGATAAAGAAAAAAGGGGAAAACAGTGTGAGGAACTGAAGAATAGGAATAGGGATCTGACCTGTATGCTGGCACAACTACAGGCAGGAGCTGCTATGGCAGCTGCCTGGGGGTTAGGAGCTCAGCAGATGAAGTATAAGATTGGTGAGTTGCTGGAAGAGAACGATGTTTTGAGGCAACAACTAGAAGATGCGTGAGGAGCTCTTAGGGAAATGGTGAGTAGACCTGCTCACAAGGCAGTAAAAATGATTGTGGATGGATGGAAAGAGAGGAGTCCGTGAATGGACCTCCGCATACATTCGCAAAGCAGTATCCAATTCCCAAGGAAAGCATCCGTATGTGGGGGCTATAATTCAGTCATTATTACTGCAGGTTTTTGTTATAGTTGGCATGTTTACTATAAATTCTCCTATTTGGCCCATTAAGAAACCAAACAGTAGTTGGCAATTAACTATTGATTATCGCAAGTTAAATTCAGTTACTCCTGCTTGCTCACCGGTGGTAAGGGAAACACCAACACTGTTATCCCAAATTCCACCCAGAGCCAAATAGTTTTCAACCCTAGACATAAGAAAAGATGATCAGTATAAATTTGCTTTTACTTTTGAAGATCAGAGTTATACGTGGACTTGTCTGCCCCAGGGATTTCATAATGCTCCAACTATCTTGCGCAAGCAAATGGCAAAGGCCATCAAAGATTTCTGCCTATTACAATATGTAGATGATGATGATTTGCTGCTATCTACAGAAACAAAGGAGCAACATCTCCAGTTGTTGGACGAGCTGTTCAAAATGTTAAAAGGGGCGGGATTAAAACTTAACCCTCAAAAGGCTCAGCTGCTACAGGGACAAGTGACATTTCTGGGCGTGTCCATCTCCGCTGCTGGACAGACTCCAGATCAGCATGAAGTAAAAAACATTCAGCGATTACCTTTGCCAGTGTCTAAGACAGCACTCCGTTCATTCTTGGGCTTGGTGGAATACCATAGAGCTTTTATACCATGTTTTGCAGATCTTGCTAAACCATTGTATGAGTTACTTAAAGGAAAGGAAGACGAAGTGCATTCTGGATGGACCTCGCAGCACGTCAGCTAAAGGAGGCGGTGGTACAAGCAACTTGCCTGATCACCCAAGATCCAAGTGAGCCTTTTCATTTGGAGGTAGGAATGACTGATCAGAGTATGGCAGCAGTCCTGTGTCAAGACATTCAAGGCAAGCTCTTACCTATTGCTTGTGTTTCGCGAGTATTGATGGGAGTGGAAAAGACCTACAACTCATGCGAAAGACATTTGTTGGCCACCTTTTGGGCTTTGAAATACTTTATGTATATCACTGGATTGTAAACTTTGGTGCTGCACTCCCTGCACACTCCATTTAACCTATTGATGAAGCCAGCAGACACATTGGTCTCATCTACTCGTTTGAGCCATTGGACATTGTTGTTGATGGAACGACATCTCAACATTACGCTGAAACAGACAACTCTTCTACCACAGTTGTTACAATATCGGGGAGAACCACCTGAGTGTCCGCTATTAGACTTCGTTAATAATCCAGTTCAGCAGACGCCACTGGAGTATGTTACAGATATCTACATCGATGGTTCCTCTTTTCACCAGAAGTGGGTACCATTTACAGGTTTTGCAGTACTCCCTGAACAAATTATCCAGCACAAGTGCGTGCCACATTCAGCACAATATGCTGAAATCACAGTGTTCTTGACAACTGTAATTGAAACCTGCGACCAGCCTGTTAATATTTGGTCTGACAATGCCTATGCTATCAATACTATGTTGTCACTTCCTTTGTATTGTAAGAATAACTACCACACCTCTGGTGAGAAATTATTGGTACATGGTGATTTATTTAGAATGTTGAGAGATGCATTAAGAAATAGAAGACAGCCATGCTTTATGGGTAAGGTAAAGGCCCAGATCAAAGGAACCGATCCACACTCAGTCAGTAATTCCCAAGCCGACAAGACTGCCAAAGAGGCCGCCCACACAGAGTATCCTATTGGTCCATTCTCCAATGGGCGTGTCTGTGCCATAGCTAGTCATCCCGTCAAGTTCAACTTACACACCCTACAAATATCCTGGCCATCGTATGACCAAACCATGGTGTGGCACCAAGAAAATAAACCCCTACCATAACCCACACCATGGGCTTACGAAACCATGCTTGTTGATAATGGATATTCCTTACTTATGTATCAAACCAAGTCTGAATCATTCCCAATTGTGTGTGTTCTCAATACTATGACTGAAGAATTCTTTGACATGTTCCATGGTCATGCCGTGGGTGGTCATTGTTCTGCAGAGACCACGGTGCATAAAATCCAAAAAGTTGCATGGTGGCCTGAATGCAAAGACGACTTCAGTCGCCGTGTAGCGAGATATTTAGTATGCCTACAAAATTATCCAGACTGATACACCAATCATTCCTTTCTTCGAAGTGCATCTCCCCCCGAGGGACCTTGGACATATTTACAGATTGTTTTCATAGGCCCTTTACACCAAGCACCGTCAGGTTATTTGCATTGTTTGGCCATTATTGATAAATTCACAAAGTGGATGGAAGCATTCCCATGTAGGATTAACACCGCTATTACTGCAACTAGAATATTGTTGAGTGAGGTGAATGCAGGTGGAAAGTACTGATACAAATAGACAGTGATCAAGGGTCACATTCCACAGGAAAAATCTTTACTGAACTCGAAAAGCTCATGAAAATAGAACACAAACTACACATCTCACATCACACACAATGGTGTGGTAGAAAGAGGACAATAAAAACTATGTGAAAGAAGTTTTGTGCAAAGCACCCTACTCAATGGGCAGACATGCTGTCAATTTGTCTTATGGCAATTCGATCAACCCCTCATGCCAGCACAGGCATCGCACCATACCAGGCTATGACAGGAAGACTGATGCATATGCCAGGACACCCTTTAGTGCCCACAGCAACTCCTTTGTTGTTGGGAACAATCAGAAGTAAATGGTTAAATCAGATGGTAGAATATGTAAATGAAACTAACTGATATGTGGCATGTAACATTGTGAAATCTAAAAATCAGATTAAAAAATATTTCGCCAAAAAAGTAAAATCCTCTGGGTATGAGGTAGGAGGTTTTTTTTATTATTCGTTCATGGGATGTGGGTGTCGCTGGCGAGGCCAGCATTTATTGCCAATCCCTAATTGCCCTTGAGAAGGTGGTGATGAGCCGCCATCTTGGACCGCAGCATGTCCGTGTGGTGAAGGTTCTCCCACAGGGAGAAGGTAGGTAGGGAGTTCTAGGATTTTGACCCAGGTGTAATTATGGTTCTGAATTATGGGGAACGAGAACACGTATTTGAGCCTAAATCGAAAGGACCTTTCCCATAGTAGACAGAGCTAGACTGGCTGTGTACTTAATACAGTATACAACAAAAAGAAACAAAAAGGTTACTAAATGGTACCACATTAACCAGATCACCCCCCCCATCACCCAAATACCAACAAACTCACTCTTTCCATCAGTACTCAACTCTTCCAACCAGATGCTTCCACTCACCCTTACATATTACCACTGTTTCAAGCTGCCCACCCACAACTTACAGGCTGCACACACTGGCAGCTATTCAACCACGACAGGCACATCAACCAGGTACATGTCCCACTTTCTTGCAGATGGCGCATATCAGGAGGCAGCAAGTGGCAGTGGAATTTAGCCCCTCGAGGCTGTTCTGCTATTCAATGAGATCATGGTGGACCTGTGACCTAACTCCATATATCTGCCTTAGCCCCATATCCCTTAATACCCTTCTTTCACAGAAATCTATCAATCTCAGCTTTAGAATTCACAAGTGAGCTAGCATCAACTGCCTCCTGCAGAAGAGCATTCCATACATCTTCACTCCTGCACGCCCTGGCTCTATATGTTAGGCTATGTTCCCGCGTCCTAGTATTGAAGTCCAGGAGACCTCCAAAAACAGTTACAAATGTCTCGGAAGCAATAATCCAGCCACTAACATGTGAATCCTGCATGATCCCTTTAAGTAGCGCCGGTGGGGGGTCCTCCATGCACTCTAAGACACGTTCAGATGGTCGGGGTTAAGGCTGTGCATTGAGTTGAGCATTAAGTCCCAAAAGGGTGTCTATCACTTTAAATCAGCGTTGCACACTGTTTGAAGCCATTTTCTCCCTACTTTACATGATTCCAGCGTTCGTTATCTGCGCCTGTGCTAACTCCTGTACCAAGATGGCATCTGACACATTTAGTCAGTCATCTATCCAATATTTAGTATTTTTCTAACAGAGACTCAATATTTTTCCACAACTAACTGACAGACTGGCCCCATTCCATGTGGAAGGCATCCCATGTCTTCTAAAATATGTTAATATTGGAGATTAGCCGGAACAATGGAGGGACAGAAACTGATGGATAGACCAGCCACAAGATCACATTTAACCATCTGGGATGGGTTCAAGACATCTCATGTTTCTTTGAAATGCCTGGCAGGGAACATCAGGTTCGCAGTGATTAGCAGTTAGACAAACTGGATGGCCACTATCTGTTGAAGGGAGATGAAATTGGGGAGGTGCTCACCACAACAGTTTTGATGGCTCAGGGGTCAGGTTTCTGAAAGGGCTTTATATGAACCCAGAACAAACCAACACACAGTTGTAGAGAATAGCATGTGGGGAAGGAAGACAGCTCAGCAAGAAGGAATCAGGCAGGATTCGAGGGAGTGAAAAAGTTACGGTCTCTATCCAGAGCACAACAGGATAATATAATTCCATGTTCTTTGATAATTACCGCTTAAATACTTGCATATATTAATCCTTGCTTTTGTTCAAATAAAAGATTATTACTCTAACTAATTGGTTACAGGTCAAAATAGTTTTGTGCCCCCCGCCCCACCCCCCTCCATGTGCTCACACATTCCTGGGTGCACCATTACTGCGCTAACAAGTGGAAAATCTCCCTTTATAATGTTTTGTGCATTGTATCTTGCAGAGGTGGAGGCATTTTACAACAATTTGGAATTGAATTGGACTTAACATTTGAATGAAGTTTAAATGATATAGAGAATTCAATGAATGTAGCCAGGGAGCCATAAAGACCAGAAATATCTTAGGCTCTATCCCTAATCTGCGCTGAGTTGGTTTTTCTCAGCTGGAGCAATGATAGGGACACTATAATTTTCTTTAGTGTCCCTGGTTAGATTGGGCAAAATCAGACAGGTTCCCACCACTGATTGCTATCCAGCGATTCCTGTTGGAAATGCAGACGTGTCATAGAATCATAGAAGTTACAACATGGAAACAGGCCCTTCGGCCCAACATGTCCATGTCGCCCAGTTTATACCACTAAGCTAGTCCCAATTTCCTGCACTTGGCCCATATCCCTCTATACCCATCTTACCCATGTAACTGTCCAAATGCTTTTTAAAAGACAAAATTGTACCCGCCTCTACTACTGCCTCTGGCAGCTCGTTCCAGACACTCACCACCCTTTGAGTGAAATAATTGCCCCTCTGGACCCTTTTGTATCTCTCCCCTCTCACCTTAAATCTATGCCCCCTCGTTATAGACTCCCCTACCTTTGGGAAAAGATTTTGACTATCTACCTTATCTATGCCCCTCATTATTTTATAGACTTCTATAAGATCACCCCTTAACCTCCTAATCTCCAGGGAAAAAAGTCCCAGTCTGTCTAACCTCTCCCTATAAGTCAATCCATCAAGTCCCGGTAGCATCCTAGTAAATCTTTTCTGCACTCTTTCTAGTTTAATAATATCCTTTCTATAATAGGGTGACCAGAACTGTACACAGTACTCCAAGTGTGGCCTCACCAATGCCCTGTACAACTTCAACAAGACATCCCAACTCCTGCATTCAATGTTCTGACCAATGAAATCAAGCATGCCAAATGCCTTCTTCACCACCCTATCCACCTGTGACTCCACTTTCAAGGAGCTATGAACCTGTACTCCTAGATTTCTTTGTTCTATAACTCTCCCCAACGCCCTACCATTAACGGAGTAGGTCCTGGCCCGATTCGATCTACCAAAATGCATCACCTCACATTTATCTAAATTAAACTCCATCTGCCATTCATCGGCCCACTGGCCCAATTTATCAAGATCCCGTTGCAATCCTAGATAACCTTCTTCACTGTCCACAATGCCACCAATCTTGGTGTCATCTGCAAACTTACTAACCATGCCTCCTAAATTCTCATCCAAATCATTAATATAAATAACAAATAACAGCGGACCCAGCACCGATCCCTGAGGCACACCGCTGGACACAGGCATCCAGTTTGAAAAACAACCCTTCTGTCGTCAAGCCAATTTTGTATCCATTTGGCTACCTCACCTTGGATCCCATGAGATTTAACCTTATGTAACAACCTACCATGCGGTACCTTGTCAAATGCTTTGCTGAAGTCCATGTGGACCACGTCTACTGCACAGCCCTCATCTATCTTCTTGGTTACCCCTTCAAAAAACTCAATCAAATTTGTGAGACATGATTTTCCCCTCACAAAACCATGCTGACTGTTCCTAATCAGTCCCTGCCTCTCCAAATGCCCGTAGATCCTGTCTCTCAGAATACCCTCTAACAACTTACCCACTACAGATGTCAGGCTCACCGGTCTGTAGTTCCCAGGCTTTTACCTGCCGCCCTTTTTAAACAAAGGCACAACATTTGCTACCCTCCAATCTTCAGGCACCTCACCTGTAGCGGTGGATGATTCAAATATCTCTGCTAGGGGACCCGCAATTTCCTCCCTAACCTCCCATAACGTCCTGGGATACATTTCATCAGGTCCCGGAGATTTATCTACCTTGATGCGCGTTAAGACTTCCAGCACCTCCCTCTCTGTAATATGTACACTCAAGACATCACTATTTATTTCCCCAAGTTCCCTAACATCCATGCCTTTCTCAACCGTAAATACCGAGGTGAGGACAGAATGTGGCTTGGCTGTGATACTCTTCACAGTCAAACACACATGCTGACATTCTCATCTAGGCTCACATGGGAAGAATAGCTGCTTGAGCAAGTTAGTAGATGGAGCCCAGCACCCATGGAATCATATTCAGCAAGGAGGGGAGGAAGGCAGGAAGAAAATTGGCAGAAAAATAAAAGAAAGATTGGTCCAGAAAACAACAACAACTTGCATTTATATAGCGCCTTTATCATAGTAAAACATCAAAAGGCATTACACTGGAAGTGCCCTGTGCCTGTGAGGGGTGGTCTGCACCCTATTTTTCTGGTCTGGGCAATTTGAATGGCCCACATGCATTCCTGGTTCAAGTCTATTCACTAACAAGTCCTTGTGCTGGGATTGGCGGGGCAGAAACTAGAGCGTACCTGCAGGCCTGAAAGGCTTGTAGCTACTCCTAGTCCCTGACATCAAGGCCAGCATCAGTCAGAACATCTTAACGGCCGAAGTGCATCCGGGAGGATGAAAATGTTCCAATCCTGATGACTCCAAGTATCTTCAGGCTGTCCCTGCCACCATGCTGACCTTCTGATCTGTGAATGGTTCTAATGAATGCTCAATTGTAAGCTTTTTGTGACGCCTCTCTATTTGGGTGCACCTTGAATGCAGAGAGAGGAAAATGAGATAAGAGGCCATGAACACCTCCTCCTGCTTCATTATAATGCTTATAGTGGTGAAGTGATTCTACAAGAAGTACTGACAGGAGGCCAGCAATCCATATTCAGTTTCTCCTCCATTCTATTATTCATTCATTCCTTCTTAAAGAGAAACTTTAATGTGATTGACCATCCAACAGGGATTTAACTCCAATATTCCAAACAAAACGAGCGATCATTTGCATAGTAACCTCATTAATAAAATCAAATAAAATAGTTTCAAATAGATTAATAGCTATTCTTCCATTTGTAATTGGTATGGTGGTACTTATGTTAGGAAATGTGACATGGAGCATTTCCATGTAAGAACCGAGAACTCTTCTTCAACTGAAGATTTCAGTGTCATCACAATAAAAGTATATTCCTTTAAACTTAATGGAGCACATAATGAACAAGATACTTAATAAAGTGACAACCCAGCTGGCAAAGAACCTGATTGAGACAGGAAATGACAGTCAACAACATTTGCTTGAAGTGGGTAAGCAAAGGAATGAAAAAACAGACCTTGATTCCCCAAACTTTTGCTGAGCCACTAAAAAGCATTTTTTAGCAATTTGCTTACAAATGAGCATTCACATATTTTTGCAGAGAAATTCAGCACTTTGCAGATATCACAAATTATAGAAAACTACATTTTAGCAGAACACCAAAGGCTTTGTGATTTAAGATCCTATTATGGGCTCCAGTTAACTATGACAAGACATCAAGTGATCTCAGGCTGCTTTGAAATATAGTTTAGTTATCTGAAGTCTTTCCTAGTATAATTTCTTAAAATAGTTAAGTATTTGAACGCTGATACTTCATTTGTATGACTCCATAAAGATACTGGCGGACAGTCATTTTCTATGATATAATTAGAGAATGCTCTATAGATTGAGATCATTTAATTCCATTTATTTAGCCCAGCAAAAGGAATACAATTTATATAAGCTTCATTAAAAAATATGCAGTGCTTTTGGTTTGTAGATTCCATACCTCATTGCCACCAATTTCTAACAGGTTACTGTCCATCTTCCAATCCAAAAGCTTTGTTTAGATTCAATCTTATATTGAAAATCCTCTGACTTTTCCACCCTTCACTGGATTATAAACTTGAAAATTGACATTCCATCTCTGTTAACCTTTGGCAGTGCTTGGGGAAATTTTCTGTCCTTCACGAAGAGCTCATCTAATTACTAATCTATAATCCTTTTAATATGCTACGCTTGCCTGATTGATCCGTTGCCAGTCGACACAAGATTGCTAGTAGCTGTATTAACCTTTTCAGGACTGTGGTCGCACTTTTCAAATGATTTCTAGAGATTCCTTTGACAAGACATTTCTTTAATTCTCCCCACCACGTATCTTCTGAACGCAATGTCTGTTTGTTGGTTCCATAGGAGCCAGTTGTCCTTCAGTACCCAGCCCAAGTGGCTATTATTCAAGATGTGAGCCTTGGCAATGAATGTTGGCAACCTATTGGACTGTGGGGAGCATCACAGCCAAGCCTGATTATATCATCACCTGACATAACCACAGAAGTACTTCTGGCAGAGCATTGCTCATTAGCCACTGGGATCCCTAGCTGATTTTCCCTTTCAAAACCCAGATAACAAGACATTTATTAAGGCCAAATCCAATTAATAACCAGTTTTGCACCATCCTTGAAGAACGGGGTGTTATTTTTAAATTCACAAACAAGAAGTGAAAAGGGAATGTCTCATTTTTCTGCATCACAAAAGTACCTAGTTAGATTTTTATTATACCAATCCTCATTAAATGCTATCTCTGTCATACAGCTATTAGAGCTTGCACCCCAACTTTTATGTTATATTTTAAGCTTCTGGACATTTATGAAAGTGCACTCATAGGAAGATAGGAACATAGGAATTGCTAGACGAAAAAAGACTAAGATCCATCTAGTTCGCCTTCTACCATCCTGGTAGTTGCACGATTCAATGATATTGGAGTTGTTTATTAATCATAGCAATCAATCTCTATCAATTAGTCTACAACAGACCCAGAAATTAGGAAAACCCCAGTGGTGGGGAGCTTTGGGAACCATAGGTCCAAAGTCATCTTTTTCTTCCCAATTATGCCACACTTACCACTCATATCAACCAAAATTGATAGGACCAAGTTAAAATAAGACTGGAATGTATTTTGGTAACTTGACATAAATGAATTGAATTGGTTGGGTCACTGTGCAGTTGCACAGGACAGAGATAAAGGTATCAATAAAAACAAATGATGAAGGAACACCTGCAAAATTAACTTTTAGCCGCTGAATAGAAATGTAGAAGATTCTCTGTTAGAGAAAGAATTCTCATGAAGTTCATCCCTAAAGCCCAAACAAGATAGATAAATCTATCAAAATAGATAGATAATCTGCAGTCAACACTTGAGAACCCCAATTTTCTTTCTTTTATAATTACATTTTAACTTGAAATTCAGAATTAATCTCAAATCATGAAAATAATTTAAAAATAACACAAGTCAATATAAAATTGTTAAAAGTTTCAATTTCAACTCAGTTTAGAATTTAGAAACTATCTATGAAATCTTGACAAGACTAACCAATTAATCTAACCAGGACAAGCTGTGAACAAGCTCAGTGAATTGAAGGAAGGTAACCATCTCCACATCACCAGGTGAGCAGGTAGCTATTGAATTTATAATCTGACCAAGAATGTCTACAGACTAAGTATGTTCAATAAGATGACCATGTATATTTTTCAGGAGTAATCTAGCTATTTGTTCACTTTCCTTTTCTTGAGAAAGATGGTAAAGGGCCAAGATCCAGGGTATTGGACACAACAATAGTTGAAAAGAGTAAAAGAGAAGACAATGTAAATCACTAAATAGAGATTAGGTAATACCAAGCTTGTGTTTTAAAATGCTAAAGATTACAGGAGGAAGGAAAATCCACAGCAGTTAAGGAGTTCCACAGTTTAGAGGTCCTGGGAAAGAATTAGTTAAAAATAGTCAACTGTGCAATGAGCCTTGAGGACTGATTCTGCAATGGGTCACTCCTGGCTTGGAGCAGAGCTTGCAAACAGCACAGGTTACATTGAATTACACAGAATGTTCAGCACAGAAATAGGCCATTCGGCCCAACTGGTCCACGCCGGTGTTTATGCTCTACACGAGCCTCCTCCCATCTACACAAGCCTCCTCCGACCTCACATGAGCCTCCTCCCACCCCACACGAGCCTCCTCCCACCACAGCCTGCGATGTTCTGTCTATTGATTTTAATGGATGGAAAATCACAGACTACACGGCTCAGAATTCTTTAACCTGTGCTCTCTGCAGCGTTGCTTCTTGTCAGAAGCACTCATTCCTGGAATCTGTTCTTTGATTTCAATACAACAACAACAACTTGCATTTATATAGCGCCTTTAAAATAGTAAAACATCCCAAGGTACTTCACAGGAGCATTATCAAATAAGCTTTGACACCGAGTCACATAATGAGATATTAGGACAGGCTTGGTCAAAGAGGTAGGTTTTAAGGAATGTCTTAAAGGAGGAGAGAGAGGTAGAGAGTCGGAGACATTTAGGGAGGAATTCCAGAGCTTAGGGCCCAGACAGCTGAAGACATGGCCCTCAATGGTGGAGCGATTAAAATCGGGGATGTGCAAGGAGCAAGAATTGGAGAAGCACAGAGATCTCGGAGGGCTGGAGATGTAGGATGGCATATTTGCAGCTTAAGAAGAACAAGAAAAGGGAGTCCAGAAAAACACTGCCCATAGTAGTTCAATAAAATATAGAGTGATACAAGAAAGGTTTGGTAGATAGAGAGAGATATTGGAGGCTAAAGCTGAGAAATGAATCACTGGTCACTATCCAGGAACGTGAGAAATGTATTCATTCAGATACCAGAGAAGGGAACTGAGAATTTTCTGTTGGAACAAAGACAATAGGTTAATTGTATCAATTGTAAAAACCAAGGACTAGTATTGAAAATAAATAAGCGGTGTTTATAAAGACAAACACAATTTTAGTGATGATAATAGTTCAAGAATATTAATGAGACATTTGTGGATAATTTTAGGGAATCAAAGATGAGTCCAGTATGATTAATGAATCTCCTGTAAAGAAATAAGGCTTCATCCAGCTGCAGGCACACGTTTGCAATGAGTCAATCACCAGAGATCCAGTGTATCCCACATGTCTACTCTGTCTAAGTAACAATGTAGTTCTACTAGTAATGTGGACTCCTATACTTCCAATCAACTGGCGCAACAACTCTACTTTGGCCCCTTCAAAGTGGGAGAAATGGGTGAAATAGTTGAGTGTTCGGTGACAGGTGTTGATATCGCCAATACAGCATGAAAGAGAGCTTTGATTTTGTATTATGGGGGGAGTACAGTTACAAGGTAGATTTGGTATGCTGTCTGATACTGGAAATGATGCAGAGCACGAGAAGGCTAAGAAAACCCAACTGATCTTGTCAATCCCAAGCAAAATGCAACACATGAATCAATCATATTTTGATAGACTGCATTACACAAGAGTGAATCTGTAAATGCCTTTTGAACACAGCAAAATGTAATTTCCCAATGCAGATCATGGAATCAACACATAGATTATAGGAGGATCTTCACCTAATATTTCATGCAGCTGAGCCCTGGAGAAAATGCGCATCATAAATGAACTTTTAGAAGTAGCCAGAACACTTGATCTAGCCAAATGTCATGCAGTAGATGTGGAAACTAAGCAACAATTCTCTATCAACCAGATAAATGTCAAACACAATGACATCATGACAAGACAAAACCACTGTCAACCCAGGTCAACTATTACTGTGGTCAAAATTACCCCAACACAGGATATTGTTCAGCAAGAGGCAAAGAATATTGTGCTTCACAGGAAACAAAATCACTTCTCATATTTCATGCAGCCATAGACCTATGCAAAACATGGTGGTCTGGGTGTACATCCACAGCCTCAAGGAATGGGTGAGATGTCTGCAGTCTTGTAGGCATGGATACTTACGTTCCCATTTTATTCCCAATTTGGCTACAATTACTGAGTCACTGTGATAACTAATATCCTCAAGTGGGAAGACAAACATGGCTATGCCCTATTTCAGATCAAGTAATCACCATCTAGTTATAGAGTGATGGCTTATTTTGATATTAATAGGCCAACGGAGATCTACATTGATGGCAGTGCAGTGGGTTTATGAACTATTTTTATGCAAAACAATGATCTTGGTGCAACTAGATCTACTCTGGTAATTCACTCGGTTCCACAGATCAAAATGACAGCCAGATTGAACACGAACCAAAAGCAATCCATGAATAAATCTATAGTGGACAATATAACGTGTTTACAGATCAAAGCCTTTGACCTCCATGTTCACCAAGTCACAGTCTTGAAAACGGGTGCAGCGAGTTCCAATTTCACCCCCACTGATTGTATCTCTTGAAGCAGTGTTTATTGACAAGCATAACAGTGAGCGAGAAGTGTTTGAAGAACCTCTCCAGATACTGTAGCTGTATTCCAATCTTAGACTGAATTGGGCTTTATAAAGGCAACAGTGTTAAGGAGGGGAAAAAGTGTTTGGCATGAAAGAAGCTTTAACAATGGATGAGATGTCAGAGTTTTTTTTTGGACGGCAGAAGTATACCAAGAATGTCCACAGGTGAAGAAGGACAAAGGGTGACTATGCTAAATCTATCGCCCATAGGAAAATATGTCGAGCTTAGTTTATTTCCAGTTTTGTAAAGTTACTTTTAAATTCCAAAATGATTACAGTGTAAGACAATGGAGTGTTTTAAAACAGAAAGATAAGAATTTTAAATTTGAGACATTTGGAAACCAGCAATCAATGCAGGTCAGCAAGGACGGGGTGATGGGTAAGCAGTTCATGGTACAGGATAAGTTAGAAACAGTAAGTTTTTGGATAATATGAAATGTATGGAGGTGGTTGATGGAATAGTATTGGCCAGAATAGTATTGGAATAGTCAAATTTGAAGGAGACAAGAGGCAAGCATGAAGGTTTTAGTGGTAGATAGGTTTAGATAGGAATGGAGGCAGGCAATGTTGCTGAGGTAGAAGTAGGGGGTCTTTGTGATGGAGAAGATATGAGGTTGGGACAGTGCTCAAATAGGACACTGAAGTTGCTAACAGTCTTGTTTAGACAGTGGCCAGGGAGGGGATGGTGTCAGTGGTAAGAGGACGGAGATGATGGCTTTGGTCTTCTTAACATTTCTCTGGAGGAAATTGCGGCACATCCAAGATTGGATGTCGGACAAACAGTGTGACACCACAGAGGCTGTGGAGGGGTCGGGAGAGGTGGTGGAAAGGTAAAGCTGGGTGTCATCAGCGTACAAGTGTAAACGAACCCTATATCTGTGCAGAGGCGGTATTAGGGCCATGCAACCTGTGCAATTGCAGAGGGTTCCAGGGCAGTCAGCGGGCCAGAAAGCGGGTGCGGGGGAGTCCGGACGTTTGAGGCCTACACTTCTCTTGTGGGACAGGAGGACCATTCCTGCTCCTCCTGGCACCACAAAGTGAATTTTAAACTTACCTTAAAAGGCCTCTTTATTGCTCCGATCAGGGGTTGCTGTTGGGGGGCGACAGAGGGAGCCCCGGTTCCTCCTGGAGTCCTATTGATGGAATAGAACCCCAATTTGCATGAATGTATAAGGCTCCCCACCGATCAGGTAGACAAAAATCCAAGCCAAGCTGGAGCAGAGTAGGTATTTCACTCATTCCATTTTACCTGTTTCCCCACCCAGTTTGCGATGGGACGGGGGGAGTTAAAATTTCCCCCCAAGGATTTTTAAGGAGAAGCAAGAGGGATAGAACAGGGTGAGGGACTCAAAGGAGGAGCAGGTGTCACAGGAGTTGGGGGAGAGACAAAGGTGTCACTTGGTGGGTAAAGGCCACACCATCACCAAAGAAGTTTGAGTGAAGAAGAGTTGAAAGGTATAGCCGAGCAGAGAGGTTTCAGTAAACAATAGGTATCACCAACCATAACCGAACATGCAGTCAAAGCCAGGATATCAATACGAAGTAACCAAGAGAGGAGAAATAACCAGATCGGAGTAAGGGGAGAAAGGAGTAGAGAAGGGACTGAGAGTAAAAAAAAGGGCAACAAAGATTTAGTGCATTAACTTGTGCTATGTATCATATTCAAACATCTTAATAGCATTTGGACAAAGAACACTACAATATAAGAGCAGGGAGGTTATGCTGGAACTGTACAAAACACTAGTTAGGCCACAGCTTGAGTACTGCATACAGTTCTGGTCACCACATTACAGAAAAGATGTGATTGTACTAGAGAAGATACAGAGGAGATTTCCGAGGATGTTGTCAAAACTGGAGAATTTTAGCTATGAGGAAAGATTGTATAGGATGGGGTTGTTTTCTTTGGAACAGAGGAGGCTGAGGGGAGATTTAATTGAGGTGTATAAAATTATGAGGGGTCTAGATAGAGTGGATAGGAAGGACCTATTTCCCTTAACAGAGAGGTCAAAAACCAGGGCGCATAGATTTAAAGTAATTGGTAGAAGGATTAGAGGGGAGTTGAGAAGAAATTTTTTCACCCAGAGGTTGGTAGGGGTCTGGAACTCACTGCCCGAAAGGGTGGTAGAGGCAGAAACCCTCATCACATTTAAAAAGTACTTGGATATGCACTTGAAGTGCAGCAATCTACAAGGCTACGGACCAAGAACTGGAAAGTGAGATTAGGCTGGATGGCTCTTTTTCGGCTTGCACAGACACAATGGGCCAAATGGCCTCCTTCTGTGCCGTAAATTTCTATGATTCTATGAACACTAGACTGAAATAAACTCGGAATTGTACAGCAGCACTGTACTGACAGAGCAGCTCCATGATATTAGAAAAGAGACTTGGATGATTTTCAACAACAGATGCTTGAGACAGATTCTAGGAATTCACTGGATAGAACATGTGATCAACAAAGGCGTGGGAATAAGAACTAAGCAACATCTGGTTAGCAGTTTTATCTCCATGGAAAGGCTCACATGCCTCGATAAGAATTAGCAGAACTTGGTGACCCATAGAGGAAAGGTTTGGAAATAGATTGTGTTTGAATTCAGTTCATAGAAGGAGTCCAACCATTGTGACAATAGAAACTTGCACTTATGTGGCATCTTACAATGTAAAACCTCAAGGGCAGCAAGTTAGACATTGAGCAGGAGTTAGGGGAAGAATTCAGGGAGATGACTGAAGGCACAGTCAATAGGTAGATTTGTCAATCAATAGGTCCTTGTAATTGATTTTGTTTATTTAGGACGACTCAAAGCCAAATTAGATGTCACACATAAAAATCCTTAAAAAACAACTAAGTCTCAATCATTATTCTTACATGATTGGGTACTGCTCTCATCTGGGTAGCTGTAAGGTAGCCTCATTTGTTTTCTCTTTTGGTCTTCGGATGAACACCGACTGTGGAAGTATCCTTTCTTATTCCCAGGAGGGTCAGCACCAGCAGTTTGTAACATACTTTTGGTACCAACAAAAAAGATGTAATATAACAACAACGTAAGATAGAAAGATCATACTTGTATTCAAATGAATCGTTTGTCTTTATTACTAAAATATTCCCTTTTTAGACAACACTTTGTAAAACATATATTTTGTAACAATTTATTCTTTCTAGCAAAACATTGTGTGCTATTTTTATTTTATTTTGTCACAGGCCAGTTTTATGTTTCCAACATGGAACTTATCGTAACCCTGAGGAAGAAGAATACATCACAGTTGCGTTCATTTTGCATTTGTTCTTATTTGACCAATTTTAGCCCCAATTTGTGAGTCAGGAAAATATGGTTCATGCACAAGTCTTGGTTTTGCCAAAACCCCGGGAACAAGCCCCACTGAATTTTCGAAAGGGAGAATGTCCCCTTATTTTAGGCACAGGAAAAGCTTGTCCAGAGAGCTGGGCTGGGAAGTGCCAAATACAACAAAGCAACAGCTCTTAAAGGACTGCAGTTTGCCATAAGGGAGAGGAAGTCATGGTAGTGACAGAAAAGTGGACTAATTGTTTGCAGTGGTACAGCTGAGACATGTGGGCAACATTGCTCCCTTTGATGATGAGGAGTTGGATGTCCTGCTGCAGGAGGTGCAAGAAAGGGGCTGAGGGTCACTCTCTACTAAAAGTACGGGTACCAACTGAAGGGTGGTCAATAACTGAGTTAATGCAGTCACCCAGGCTCTTCATACCTGGTTGAAATTTTTTTTAATATTCGTTCATGGGGTGTGGGCGTCGCTGGCAAGGCCAGCATTTATTTCCCATCCCTAATTGCCCTTGAGAAGGTGGTGGTGAGCCGCCTTCTTGAACCGCTGCAGTCCGTGTGGTGAAGGTTCTCCCACAGTGCTGTTAGGTAGGGAGTTCCAGGATTTTGACCCAGCGACGATGAAGGAACAGCGATATATTTCTAAGTCAGGATGGTGTGTAACTTGGAGGGGAACGTGCAGGTGGTGTTGTTCCCATGTGCCTGCTGCCCTTGTCCTTCTAGGTGGTAGAGGTCGCGGGTTTGGGAGCTGCTGTCGAAGAAGCCTTGGAGAGTTGCTGCAGTGCATCCTGTGGATGGTACTCACTGCAGTCACAGTGCACCGGTGGTGAAGGGAGTGAATGTTTAGGGCGGTGCCAACAAACGGGCTACTTTGTCCTGGATGGTGTCGAGCTTCTTGAGTGTTGTTGAAGCTGCACTCATCCAGGCAAGTGAAGAGTATTCTATCACATTCCTGACTTGTGCCTTGTAGATGGTGGAAAGGCTTTGGGGAGTCAGGAGGTGAGTCACTCGCCGCAGAATACCCAGCCTCTGACCTGCTCTTGTAGCCACAATATTTATGTGGCTGGTCCAGTTAAATTTCTGGTCAATGGTGACCCCAGGATGTTGATGGTGGGGGATTCGGTGATGGTAATGCCGCTGAATGTCAAGGGGAGGTGGTTAGACTCTCTCTTATTGGAGATGGTCATTGCCTGGCACTTGTCTGGCGCAAATGTTACTTGACACTTGTGAGCACAAGCCTGGATGTTGTCCAGGTCTTGCTGCATGCGGGCTCGGACTGCTTCATTATCTGGGGGGTTGCGAATGGAACGGAACACTGTGCAATCATCAGCGAACATCCCCATTTCTGACCTCATGATGAAGAGAAGGTCATTGATGAAGCAGCTGAAGATGGTTGGGCCTAAGACACTGCCCTGAGGAACTCCTGCAGCAATGTTAAAGAAGTGCACTGGTTTCAGAAGGAAGGTGCAATGTGCTCCTCACTTTGGCTGTTTGGGAATTTCTCAGTGGGGTCAGCAGCCATGGATTCAGAGGATGGCCTTGTTTTCCTAAGAACCATCCACCTAATGCAGAATTCCATTATGGAATGCTGCACAATGAAGAAATTATGGCTGTTTCCTGTATAATGGTCACTGATGTCCATAGTGATGATTCTGTGGTATTGTACCATCTGAATATGAATGGAGTGCAAACTCTTGCTTTTCATGAAAATCATAGGCTGGGTTTGAAGAGCACTGGTGCGTACATGACATGGGTGACATCTACAATGCCTTACACTCGAGGGAACTCTGCCATCAAGTGCATCCTGTTCAGCTGATGCTTCCTTTCCACAGGAAAAGTGACAAAGAACCTTCCGGTCGCTTGCCACTTTAATTCTCCACCCCACTCTCACTCTGACCGCTCTGTCCTCGGCCTCCTACACTGTTCCAATGAAGCTCAACACAAGCTCGAGGAACAACACCTCTTCTTTCAGTTAGGCACTGTACAACCTTCCGGACTCAAAGCTGAGTTCAACAACTTCAGAGCATAACCCCCACTCCCATTTTCTCGGACAGCAGGTGCTAGTAATAGTTCTGCTGTTATCATTTGCACCTCTTCTGGACCCATCTTTTGTTTCTTTACTTGTCCCATTACCACCCCTTTTGCCTTACAACATCATCCCTTTTGTCATTTAATCACTCCTGCCGTCCACCCTATCACAGACATTTCCCTTTGTCCTCCCTCCTTCCTGCTTGCTAAGTGTCAAGTAGTAGGATATCAGGAGATCAGGAAGTAGAATCAGTATGGGTGGAGATAAGAAATAACAAGGTGCAGAAAACATTGGTGGGAGTAATTTATAGGCGCCCTAACAAAAGTTATACTGTTGGACAGAGTATTAATCAAGAAACAAGAGGGGCCTGAAACAAAGGTAATGCAATTAATGTGGCGGACTTTAATCTTCATATAGACTGGGCAAATCAAATTGGAGGACGGGTTCATGGAATGCATTCGAGATAGTTTCCTAGAACAATACATCATGGAACGAACCAGGGAACAGGCTATTTTAGATCTTGTCTTGTGTAATGAGACAGGGTTAATTAGTAATCTCATAGTAAAGGATCCTCTGGAGAAGAGTGATCATAATATGATAGAATTTCACATGGAGTTCGAGAGTGATGTACTTAAGTCTGAAACTAGAGACTTAAACTTAAACAAAGCCAATTACATAGGTATGAGGGGCAAGTTGGCTAAAGTTGATTGGGAAATTAGATTAAAAGATATGACAGTATATAAACAATGGTGAACATTTAAAGAAATATTTCATAATTCTCAATGAATATACATTTCATTAAGGAATAAAACTGAAAAGTGATCCATCCGTGGCTAACCAAAGAAGTTAAGGATAGTATTAGATTAAAAGAAGAGGCTTTTAATGTTGCCAAGATGAGTAATAAGCTAAAGATTGGGATGGTTTTAGAAACCTGCACAGGATGACCAAAAAATTGATAAAGAGGGAGAAAATAGAATATGAGAGTAAACTAGCAAGAAATATGAAAACAGATTGTTAGAGCTTCTACAAGTATGAACTAAGGAAGAGAGTAGTGAAAGTAAACATGGGTCCCTTAGAGGCTGAGACAGGAGACATTATAATGGTGAATAAGGAAATGGCAGAGAAGTTAAACAAATATTTTGTAACTGTCTTCACTGTAGAGGACACAAAAAACAAACCAGAAATAGAAGGGAACCAAGGGTCTAACACGAGTGAGGAACTTAAAGTAATTAATATTAGTAAAGATAAAGTACTAGAGAAATTATTGGGACTAAAAGCCGACAAATCCCCTGGACCTGATGGCCTACATCCAAGGGTTTTAAAAGAAATGGCTGCAGAGATAGTGGATGCATTGATTGTGATCTTCCAAAATTCCCTAGATTCTAGAACGGTCCCAGTGGATTGGAAGGTAGCAAATGCAACATCACTATTCAAGAAAGGAGGCAGAGAGAAAACAGGGAACTACAGGCCAGTTAGCCTGACAGCAGTAGTCAGGAAAATGCTGGAATCCATTATTAAGGACGCAGTAATAGGGCACTTAGAAAATCATAATATGGTTAGGCAGAGTCACCGTGGATTTAAGAAAGGGAAATCATGTTTGACAAATATACAGGAGTCTTTTGAGGATGTAACTAGCAAGGTAGATAAAGGGGAACCTGGGTGTAGTATATTTGGATTGTCAAAAGGCATTCGATAAGGTGCCACCTAAAAGTTGTTACACAAGATACGGACTCACAGGGTTAGGGGTTATATATTAGCATGGATAGAGGATTGATCAACAGACAGAAAACAGAGATTAGGAATAAGCAAATCATTTTCAGGTTGGCAGGTTGTAACTACTGGGGTGCCACAAGGATCAGTGCTTGGGCCTCAGCTATTTACAATCTATATTAATGACTTAGATGAAGGAACTGAGTGTAATGTATCCAGGTTTGCTGACAATGCAAAGCTAGGTGGGAATGTAAGCTTTGAGGAGGACGCAAAGAGTTTGCAAAGGGATATAGACATGTTAAGTGAGTGGGCAAGAAGGTGGCAGATGGAGTATAATATGGGGAAATATGAGATTATTCACTTTGGTAGGAAGAATAAAAAACAGAATATTTTTTAAATGTCGAGAGATTGTTAAATGTTGGTGTTCAGAGAGATTTGGGTGTCCTTGTACACGAAACACAAAAAGTTAACATGCAGGTACAGGAAGCAATTAGGAAAGCAAATGGAGTGTTGGCCTTTATTGCAAGGGGGTTGGAGTATAAGAGCAAGGATGTCTTGATGCAATTGTACAGGGCTTTGGAGTATTGTGTACAGATTTGGTCTCCTTGCCTAATGAAGGGCATACTTGCCTTAGAGGCAGTGCAACAAAGGTTCACCAGATTGCTCCCTGGGATTAGAGGGTTGTCTTATGAGGAGAGATTGAGTAGAATAGGCCTATACTCTCTGAACTTCAGAAGAATGAGAGACGATCTCATTGAAAAACATAAGATTCTGAGAGGGCTTGACATGGTAGATGCTGAGAGGCTGTTTCCCCTGGCTGGAGATCTAGAATTAGGGGGCATAGTCTCAGGATAAGGGGTCGGCCATTCAGGACTGAGATGAGGTGGCATTTCTTCACTCACAGGGTTGTGAACCTTTGGAATTCTTTACCCCAGAGGGGTGTGGAAGCTCAGTCGTTGAGTATATTCAAGAGGTCGATAGATTTTTGGACTCTAAGGGAATGAAGGGATATGGGGAATCATAGAATCATAGAATCATGGAAAGTTACAGCACAGAAGGAGGCCATTCATCCCATTGTGTCCGTGCTGGCCGAGAAAGATCTATCCAGCTTAATCCCACTTTCCAGCACTTGGTCCGTAGCCATGTAGGTAATGGCACTTCAAGTGCTCATCCAAGTATTTTTTAAATGAGTTGAGGGTTTCTGCCTCTACCACCCTATCAGGCAGTGTGTTCCAGACCCCCACCACCCTCTGGGTGAAAAGATTTCTCCTCAGCTCCCCTCTAATCCTTCTACCAATTACATTAAATCTATGCCCCCTGGTCACTGACCCCTCTGCTAAGGGAAATAGGTCCTCCCTATCCACTCTATCTGGTCCTGCCATAATTTTATACGCCTCAATTAAATCTCCCCTCAGCCTCCTTTGTTCCAAAGAAAGCAACACCAGTCTATCCAATCTTTTCTCATAGCTAAAATTCTACAGCCCTGGCAACATCCTCGTAAATTTCCTCTGTACCCTCTCTAGTGTAATCCCATTTTTCCTGTAATGTGGCGACCAGAGCTGTATGCAATACTCGAGCAGTGGCATAACCAATGTTTTATACAGTTCTAGCATAACCTCCCTGGTCTTATATTCTACGCCTCGGCTAATAAAAGATAGTATCCCGTATGCCTTTTTAACTACCTTATCTACCTGTCCTGCTACCTTCAAGGATCTGTGGACATGCACTCCAAGGTCCCTTTGCTCCTCAACACCTCTCACTATCCTCCCATTTATTGTGTATTCCCTTGCATGTTTGCCTTCCCCAAATGCATTACCTCACACTTCTCTGGATTGAATTCCATTTGCCACTTTTTCTACCCACCTGACCAGTCCATTGATACCTTCCTGCAGTCTACAGCTTTCCTCCTCACTATCAACCACACGGCCAATTTTTGTATCATCTGCAAACTTCTTGATCAAGCCGCCCATATTCAAGTTCAAATCATTAATATATACCACAAAAAGCAAGGGACTTAGTACTGAGCCTTGCGGGACCCCACTGGAAACAGTCTTCCAGTCGCAAAAACACCCATCAACCATTACCCTTTGCTTCCTGCCACTGAGACAATTTGGATCAAGCGGGAAAGTGGGGTTGAGGTTGAAGATCAGCCATGATCTTATTGAATGGTGCAGCAGGCTTGAGGGGCCGTATGGCCTACTCCTGCTCCTATTTCTTACGTTCTTATATAACAAATCCTACTCAGAATTCAGTTGTGTACTGAAATGGTGCCCAGTAATACAAATAACTTTACTTGCAGGTAGAGTATATACAACATATGGCTTTCTTTATAGATAGGGACATGGTATTGATAATTAAATAAATGGATTGTAATGAAACTGTCACCATACTAATAATGCCATGAATCATTCTTAGTGATCTGTTTCAGGAAAACTGACTAGTAATGACTGTCATTTTGTTGCTGTTTTCTGCTTTTGAATTACTGAAAGAACTGACTGATTCAACTAAGCAGAAATACTGGCAATAAAAAATACTAACTGCTGTGATTCTGAAGGCAACAAAAAAAAGTGTAGACTATAACTGCAGCATTTCTTTTCAGAAGAACAGATTATATAAGCACAGGTCTGACCACATTAGCAAATGAAAGATTTGTGAATTTCCACCTATTCCCTGGCATATGTTGCACTTGGCTGAGATTTGAAAACCTGGTCAAACCTCGACTGGCTGCTCACAGTGGAAGGAGACCTTATGGTAATGCAGTTGACATGGGAAACTGGCAAACAATTTGACTGAAACTGCTTGGAAAAAAAACAAATGACTGCCCTGTGCTTTTTCCAGAACAGAAAGAGCCATATTTTGCATCCTTGGTTGAAAAATAGATTAAATGCCCATTTTCCAAGATTATTTTCAACCTGTTTGCAAAATCACAAGAATGTATGGTTTTGAAATGCATAACACCAGAAAACACAATTTCATTAGCAGTAACAAAGAAATATTTTGCCAATATTGATCCATCTGCAATAATAACCCTTTAACACTTGTGAACCAACTAACGGGCCATTCAGCCAGTATAAATATGAAAAATATAACCTATTCTGATGAAAGATCATCGACCTGAAACATTAACTCAGTTCCTTTCTCCACAGGTGCTGCCTGACTTGCTGAGTATTTCCAACATTTTCTGTTTTTATTTCAGATTTCCAACATCCACAGTATTTTGCTTTTGATATGTTATAAATATGAAAATGTTTGTTAATACCGCTGTGGACTGTTCAAATGTTTCTCTGCTGCCCGTATCCTAACTCACACCAAGTCCCATTCACCCATCACTCCTGTGCTCGCTGACCTACATCGGTTCCCGGTCCAGCAACGCCTCGATTCTCATCCTTGTTTTCAAATCCTTCCATGGTTTTGCCCCTCCCTATCTCTGTAGCCTTCTCCAGCCCTACAGTCCTGTGAGAATCCTGCATTCCTCCAATTCTGGTCTCTTGTGCATCCCCGATTTCCTTCGCCCCAGCATTGACGGCCTTGCTTTTATCTGTCTAGGCCCTGAGCTCTGGAATTCCCTTCCTAAACCTCTCTGCCTCTCCACCTCCCTCTACTCCTTAAGACAACTCCTTAAAACTTACCTGTTTGACACCTGTCCTAATATCTCCTTATTTTGTTTGCTAATGCTCCTGTAAAGTGCCTTGGGACATTTTACTATATTAATGGAGCTATATAAATGCAAGTTGTTGTTGCTGTTTTCAAAAATGGCTCAGTGACTACAAAGAAAGGGCAGATTTGTGTGATGGAGAAATGTGATGACATTTTGCCTTGAAATGATGGCCCATGAATATGATACAGAGGCAACGCGCATGGCATATGCGACATGAAATGCAAGCTTCATATCAACAGCTCTGAAGACCAAACAGGAGGTCTGGAAGAAATTGCATGGCTTAAGGAAGAGCACAATGGCAAGGCAATAATATTCCTGCTCAATAGCAAGAAAAGATATAGAATGACAGAAAGGAAAGTTGTAGTTTTTAAAATATCTTGGGAAGCCCAGGAATTTGAAAAATAAATTGACGACCTCTGTTGCCCATGTTGCTGCTGCAGCTACTTCTCACTGAGTGCATGGCAAAGTGAGTGACTCCTGGAATGTTCCCTGTGGGTGCCTGGAAGGACCATGCAGCATAAAGGTAGAGGGCAATGGTAACCGTGGGGTGCTAGTAGGACCTCACTGTGGGTTTTTTCATCCAGCTGGCACAACTCCCTTACTGAGCCTACTCATGCACTGCTCCTCCATCGTGCCCAGGTGGCTGACTCCATCGTGGTAGGCTTGCTGAAAGTTGTGTGCCTCCTTTGCCCTCTATGCTCCTCTTTCTGCTGCACCTTGAGATATCCAGCAATGGCCACTGCACCAGTGCTTTAGAGTAGAAATGGTCTCTGTACTATTTACTTCTGTCACTGCTTTGATGATACTTCAAAATCTTCCAGTTTGTTAAGTTCATTCACACTAAATGTGACCTGGAGTAAAATAGCTGATAACTTGTGAGGTCAGGTCATTAATCCAGGGGAGATTGATCGCAGTTAAAAAGATCTGAACAAATTAAGTGGGCGGGTTAAGGAATGGCAGTAAGAATTCAATGTGAATAATTATAAGGTAATACATTTTGTTACAAACAACATGAAACTTGCATACACAATGAATACATGTCCATAAGTAAAGAAGGAAAAAAATTTAGGTGTGGTTAATGATTGTTCACTTGAAAATATACAGTTAATGCAAAGCTGTAATCAACAAGACTAATCAAGTACTAGAATGTGTCTTAAGGATACCTGATTAAAAGTCAAAACAGGTTATTCTAACCCTGTACAACTATAAGGCTGCATTAAAAATAGTGTGTGCAATTCAAGATAGCCAACCCTCCAAAGAACATTAATGCATCATAAAGGGTTCGGGGAAGATCGACATCAATGGGTCTGGGACTTCAAGTCTTAAGCTCTTTTAAGGAAACAGTTCTAAATGGACACAATAAAACTGAGAATATGATGCAGCTTTTTTGTAAATGCTGAGAGGCAGCAAGCAGATTATTTAACTTAGACTATGATCACAAAACGAAACAATATGAGTGCAAAATTAATAAACTTCTAATCAGACTAGGGATTAAATTAAACTCTGTTTCTGATAAAGTAGTAGCTGTTGAATAGATTCCCATCAAAATTAGTTAATGATATGTCAATTAACACCTTTAAAAAGAGGTGGATGAATATCTGGTTAAGAATAGGATTGAAGGTTACAAGGTTTACTTGGACGTACATGATTAAATGCTTTAATAGAACATGATGGGTTCCTTTGCTTCTGGGACCATGGAAATGTCATCTGTGAAATGAAACTGGTCAGGATTGTAATTTTAAATTGATATCCTGGAGTTTTACTAAATTAATTTAGAAGTCAGGGAGAAATCTCACAGAACTTTATCTTCTTGTAAGCTTTATTTACAGTCATTCACCTCCCTCAGGACATAAATCAGTTGGGTAGAGGCCATGATAGTGCAAATTATGCATAGTCAGTTGGATGCACTGGATTTGATAATCAAATTGATTAATACCAGTCCCAAGTTCATGCTCATGATTAGGCGACCTGTTCTATTGCAAATGGTGAAATACTGCTAACAATGCAAAGGAAAAGCAGCACTTCCTGAATTAACTTCATAGGGGCGATTTTCCTAACTGTCCCTGGAAAATGCCTATTCCCTGGGTGCGAAGGTCATGATAAAAGGGATAGAGCCCCATTGTGCCCCAGACACTGTCCACTTTACATTGGCCCACATTTTCTGGGGCTTCCCTCAAGCTGTGAACCGAGCCCTGCACCTCCAATTGGCACAGACCCAGCTTTCAGCCTCAATTTCCTATGATTGTGGTGTAGGGGCATCCCAAGAACAACCCCCCACACCTCCGCCCTCCAGATTGAAGGGCCCAAGGTGATCCCATAACAAGACAAAGAGAACCAAAAAGAGCCATTGGATCTTTGGGCCTTGCAGCCTTCTGCAACAGCATCCAGAAGGCTTAGAGGTTGGTAGCCAGGACCGCAGCTGCAGGCTACCCCCTGTTTCCAGGCACAAGGCCCAACCGGGGTCAAGCCTGTGCTGGAGGTGCGACCAGGTCATGTTGATGGCGCGGCCTACCAAATTTGGGCACAGCTTGGCCTGGACAGGTGTAGCATGCTTCCAGTGTGCGGCACTTGTCTCGTGCCTGAGTGGGGGGTGGCCATGAAAATTAGCCCCCTTTTGTGAACACTTAACTAGAATACATTGAAAGTGACATACATCAGGGTTCAGAAAGTGATAGGGCTTCAGACATTTGTGCGTTAAATAAATACTGAGGCCCTCAGTCCAAATTCCAAGCTCTTTAATGCCAAGAAATCTCCTAACTTCGAAGTATCAAAATATCAAAGTATGGTACAGGAGGAGGCCATTGAGCCCATCGTGTCTGTGCTGGCTCTTTGAAAGAGCTATCCAATTAGTCCAACATCCCTGCTCTTTCCCCATAGCACTGTAAAATTTTTCCATTTAAGTATTTCCCAATTACCTTTTGAAAGTTATTATTGAATCTGCTTCCACCTTTCAGGCAGTGCATTCTAGATCATTACAACTCTCTGCGTAAAAAATGTTTCCTCATGTTGCCTCTGGTTCTTTTGCCAATCACCTTAAATCTGTGTCCTCTGGTTACCAACCCTTCTGCCACTGGAAACAGTTTCTCCTTATTTACTCTATCAAAACCATTCATGATCTTGAAAAATGTCTATCAAATCTCCCCTTAACCTTCTCTGTTCTAAGGAGAACAACCCCAGCTTCTTCAGTCTCTCCACATAGCTGAAGTCCCTCATTCCCTGGCACCATTCCAGTAAATCTCGTCTGCACCCTCTCTAAGGCCTTCACATCATTCCTAAACTGTGGTGTCCAGAATTGAACACAATACTCCAGCTGAGGCCTAAACAGTGTTTTATAAAGGTTTAGCATAACTTCCTTGCTTTTGCACTATATGGGGTAAATTTTAACCCAGAGCCAGGAAGAGGGCAGTGGTCGGGGAGGACTTCCTGACGGGAAACCCGGAAGTACGTGTTTCCCGGACATCTTTACGATTTTGATGTAAGGGCATCTTTTATTTTTTTGTCGGTTTCCTGCCCGACAGGCCATCCTGATTGATAGGTTGGCCGTCACTCAAACGGAAGAAGAGCCAGGAAGCGAATCCCAGCAGGTAAGTCTTAGATTGGGTGAGGGGGTGGCGGTGGATAATGGGGGGGGGGGGGGGGGGAAGTTGAGGTTGGGGATCATCAGGGGTCGGGAGTCATCGGGGGTTCCATCATCTGGGGGTCGGGGATCATCGGGGGTTGGTCATTGGGGTCATCGGGGGGTTGGTCATCGGGGGGTCGGAGATCATGGGGTTGGAGATCGTGGAGGTTTTGCTGCAGGTAGGCTTGTTGGACCTGGGGGAAACACTTCTGCTCCTCCAGGCCCACAAGCAGTGCGATAAAGGCACTTACCTGCTGATCCGGGCCTTCTCGCCTCCTCTCACATGGCGTGAAGCAGAAGGCCCAGGAATCCCGGCCCACAGGAATTAAAAATAAAAAAGCTGTAAAAATGGAGGCCCACAGCCTCCTTGAAAGCTTTCACTGACCAATCCACCTCCTAAGAACAGTTTGGTCGCCCGCCCCTCATCCCGCTTCCGTTAAAACCGGAAGTGGGCGGGTTGAAGGCGAGTTGGTGTCGGGTTTTAGTTTTTTACAATTTTGATCTTCCCACCCGCCCCCAACCCACCCGTTCGTGGGGTTAAAATTTAGGCCTATGCCTCTATTAATAAAGCCGAGGATCCTTGCTTTTAATGCTTTTTTAACAACCTTCTCAACTTGTCCTGCCATCTTCAAAGATTTGTGTATGTGCACCCCAGATCTCTCTGTTCCTGTACCCCCATTAAATTGTACCATTTAGTTTATATTGCCTCTCCTCATTCTTCCTATCAAAATGTATCACTTCACACTTCTCGGTGTTAAATTGCATCTGCCATGTATCTGCCCATTTCACCAGTCTGTCTATGTCCTCTTGAAGTCTGTTACTATCCTCCACATTGTTATATTGCTAGAACTAACAGATCTCCTGTGCCATTGCTCATAAACAAGAATAATTTTAAAAATCACCTCTCTCTTCCTGTAACTGTCTCACTGCTGGTCTTCCATCCTCTAATTATTTCACCTCCCCATCTTTCTTTCAGTTCGTGTTCCACTCTTTCTGTCTTTCTCTCTCTTTCTCTATAGCTCACACGTACTTTCTCTCATTATTGTCTCCATATCAATCTGTTAATCTCTGGCTCTTTGTCTCATTCTTGCTCTCTCATTTTCTGTAAGATTCTCCTTCCCTCTACCTCCACTTTCACTTTCTGTATGACTCCCATTCTCTGTAAAGCTCTCACACACTTTCCTTCTCTTTCTCTCTGTAGTCTGGAAAATGCCGTGGTGATAGTGATTGGCGGATTATAAATTATCAAGGGAAAGTGCGTCATGTTTAAAAGCTCATGCATCACAGGTGTGACACATTTTTAACAACCATATACATTGAGCATACAGCAGAGGCAACATCCCACTTGTCTGTAATGGGAGGGGATTTCCTGTAGGGTAGAACTTCAACGTACTAAAATCTATGTAAAATGAAAATTGCATTCAGTGATCCTCTAGACTTGGCTGAGGAAGACCAGCAAGAGCAGGAGAGGATTACCAGAGAGATTAGGTGACATGCAAGACATACAATCCAATCCCACCTCTATGCGGCCCATCAGGTCAACTATACCAGGTACATCTATATTGGAATTTACCTGAGGAAGGAGGAAGCCTCCGAAAGCTTGTGAATTTAAAATAAAATTGCTGGACTATAACTTGGTGTTGTAAAATTGTTTACAATTATATTGGAATGAATGAAGATGAGTGCTTTAGAGGGCTAATATTTAACAGGGGAGCAGTGAACAAGCTATTCCTTTTCTTACAGAAAGACCTACAGAGAATATGTAATGTAGGTGCAACACTGCTAGTGGTCATCAATGTCACCATAGCCCTTAATTTTTATGCATTTAGCTCCTCTAGGCTAGGGCATGGTATCTTTATAGTGTCAGCCCATTTGCTGTTCATCGATGCATCAAGGAGGTCACAGATGTATTACTTGGTAGGGTCAATACCTTCACCACTGACCAACAACAGAGGAGGAGAGGACTGCACAATTCTACGCATCAGCTGGTTTTCCTGGAGTCCAGGCGATCATTCATTGCACATCTATTCTTATTCAGGCCACTGCCCATAATACTGTGGCTTACATGAACCCAAAATGTTTCCAGTCTGTCAATATGCAGACATGTTTTCCCTAGGGGGTCATTTTAATCTAACCCGCCCGCGGGAAACTAACATGATCAGATTGGCTGCCCATTTTACACGCTGCCAACTTTACTTTCCATTGACCTCAGAGTCCAGAGTCTAAAAGCTGGTATGCAAGGCGCAGTCTAAACTCTCCCCTATTGCCACAAGAGCTACAGTCTGTGCTTTTGTGGTGGAGGAGCCCCCTACTGGTCCCTGGCTACTTCTTAGTTGGTGCTGCCACAGATACAAGTGAAGCTGCCACATGCTCCACTGATATCAGCAACAAAGAAAAAGCTTGCCTGATGTTGCCACAAATTTGGGCTGTAGACTCCAGAGTCAACAGCTGTCAGTTGCTGTGCATCCTCAGAGATAAACCTCAGAATCCAGCATGTAGACGTGATGTTCCTTGAACATCTTTCCTTTTGGGTGAGTACCCATGAATTCTAGGTCCCACAGATATAAAACTATGGGTACCCTTCTCATCAGCCTGGCACACCCTCATCCACTTCCACTCCTTTGATTCAACATAAAGCACTTATCTTTTCATTTAATCACTTTTCACCACTCTTGCACTTAAGTCCTTTTTGTTAATGCTGAATAAGGGGTTACCATGACAAATTAAAAATAAAAACAGGAATTTGTTCAGCAGGGTGTCTCTGGGCCCTGTTTTTTTACTTGCTAAAGTCTCTAATGTGCTGCATCTTCATCCTTGGGCTTCTCATTTTCTTATATATGCATATAGAAGGTATATTACAGATTCCATTTATATCATATTTAGTATTATCCTTAAGTCTGCCCTACAGTATAATATAATCAGTGCAACTATCATATACTGCTTTCAATTCTAAAATTTCCTCTAGGATTACATCACAGACTATGTTAGTGGATCCCTATAAATCACAACAATTTTATGTATAGCAGAACATGCAAGAGAGATTAATGACTAAGTATTAGTTTGACAGTGTGTAGGAAGTATTAAATCCTACTTCATTGAGTCTTATAGTGCAGATGTTTAGCACACAGAAATTGCAGAAAATAATAGTTTGGCATAATTAGTGTTTCAATTAATGTTTTAGTCATTGTGCGCTCTGCCATTATGGCTATGTTTAACTTAATGCATAAAGTGGGAACATGCAATAATATCACTAAAAACAGGATTACCAACACAATCTCACACTACTATAAGCAGTAACTAAGTGCCAACATTACCACAGACAGGAGATTCCAGTCATTGTTATTAAGCTATATGATATTTATTTTTAAATTTTAATTGTGTGGAATACATGATTGTTTTCTTCATTTGTGAGAATAAATCAGTGATTTAAGATCATAATTATAAAACCAATGGAGTCGTTCTTGACTTTGTGCGATAGTGTAAAAAGGGTGATAGCAAATTGGCAGCCCGTTTTACATCTCTTCCGATTTTTATTTCTATTGACTTCAATGAAAATAAAACTTGGGAGAGATGTAAAATGGGCTGCCAATTAGATATCGCACAAAGTCAAAATCTATCCCAATGATTCTAAATCTGTTCACTGGCCACTTTAAGCATTTTCATTGTCTGATTTCCTTCATGCAGAATAATAATAAATATTGTAACTGAACTTAGACACAAAAAGTGGTGTGAATGAAAAGCTGACTTTTGTTACTGATAACTATCTGTTGTTGTATTGTGAGAGTCAATTGCAACTTTATATATTACAAACAACTGTTTTAATATCAAAACCTCAATGAAGGGTCAAGACCCATTGGGCCGAATATCACCAAAGTTGAAAAAAGTAAAAGAGAAGACAAAATATATGAAGAAGTAATTACTAGATGATACCAAGCTTGTGTTTTAAAACCTGTAGGTTGTATAAGGAGAAGACAGGACATTTCAATGCAGGGAATTACTTCATTTTAACCGTGGAAATAATTTTGAAGATTAGGAACAATTACATTTCAGAAGGTAAATAAAATATAACTTTTAATCATTAACTTATCAAAGTAATAAAACTAGAGAGTTAGCCACCCTCTTTGGATTACACTCTGATGAAAACTGTTGCCTTAGTCATTGAAGATTCAAAATCATTTGAAACAGATCAGATCTTGGTTTAACTCTTGGCTTTCACTGTCGATACCACTTTGTCAATAAGTAGTTAATTTTAACCTGGTGAGGTTTAACGGAAGCCTACATTGACTTTAGAATACAAGGCTGTGATTTCCTTCCACACTGCTACAACAGAGACATGAAAGAATCAGTGCGTATGGAACTTCATGGGCAAATCTTCTCAGAAAACACCTGTTCATTCTTTAGACTGAACAAAATAATAAATAGTAATTCTACTGGTGTATAAAATTATGAAGGACCTAGATAGAGTGGATAGGAAGGACCTATTTCCCTTAGCAGAGAGGTCAATAACTAGGGGGCATAAATTTAAAGTAATTGGTAGAAGGATTAGAGGGGAGCTGAGGAGAAATGTTTTCACCCAGAGGTGGTGGGGGTCTGGAACTCACTGCCTGAAAGGGTGGTAGAGGCAGAAACCCTCATCACATTTAAAAAGTACCTGGATATGCACCTGAAGTGCCTTAACCTCCAAGGCTACAGACCAAGAGCTGGAAAGTGGGATTAGGCTGGATGGCTCTTTTTCGGCCGGCACAGACACGATGGGCCGAATTGCCTCCTTCTGTGCCATAAATGTCTATGATTCTATGGTGTTAGACCAGTTCTTGTCATCCAAGGAGACATATCTTTTCTGGCATAGTAAGTAGAAATCTAGTTAGTTATACTACTCTATAGCAGATTAAATTGGAGGTCTAAAATACTTGTGATTTAAAGGTTGGCACCTGTGGCCAATTTTAGGCCACATTAATGTACCAACTTAAATAAAGGAACAATGGAGACATTCAGGAGCACAAGGCACCTACTTCATCACTTGACACAGCTAACTTCTACTTCGTAAGATACTAATTAAAATGCATTTACTGAATGCTGTTGACTATGATACTGATCATCACTGCATATGCTTTTTGTTCTATGTCTGTAAAGTTTAAAAGATAAATCTAAAGCCATAACTCTACTTCATATTTGAATATCTAGCTCTGGTCAGTGACCCCTGACCACTGTGACAGCTATAATTGGCTCTTCCTCATGCCAATATTCTCAACAAAACTTCACTTTAAACATCCAAAGAGAATGAATGTGTTTAAATAACATGATTCTCCACAAGTAGAGTTTCAGATTTCTGAATGAACCCCCACTTTCTACCTAATACACTAAGAATTATCATTCAAAAGCCCTTATTTCAACCACTACCATTTCAGCGTTTCACTATCATTTAAAATCATTAATAGCTAACAAGCTTTTAATTGCAATAGCAGAATGTGAAAAATGGTGCTGGTAGCAATTAATTGGCAGAGGCGGTTTCACACTACAAGCACTGATCATAGCTGGGCAAACTGCTTTTCTTCTTTGTTATTCTTTCCTGAATTCAGATTAAACATTGGGTGCAATCAGCTGGAAACAATTAAATGTTTTTTTCAGATTAAAAACTAAAACCAAAACCCAGAAATTGCACAGAGATATTATTGTATAAACCCTTAACTTGTTCATATCAAATTCCTTTGTCCACTATTTTAATGGAGGCATTAACCAATTAATGGGTTAACATCTTTGTTAAAATAGCGGACTGAGGGATTTAATGCAAGCAGACTAACCATTCGTTAAGTAATATTGCACAGAATAATCTTTAGACCAAGACTTCTGTATTCAGAAAGCTTAGAGTTTAACCAGCAACTTTGAAAGAAAAAATATATTTCTATAGTGTGGAACCAAAGCTCTATGCAGTTCTTCACCTGCAGTCATACTAAGGTTTTATATAAATTCACCATTATATATCAGCTTTTATATTCTATACTTCTTGCCATAAAATCCAGTATTCCATTAGCTTACAATGTAGACTTATCCACTTGAAGCATTGTTTTTAATGTCTTGTGAAACTAAACCTCCAAATCTATCTGCTCTTTGACATCAGCTAGACTTCCCCCATTAAAACATTTATTATTACTTCTATTTTATTTACCAAAATGTACCACCTCATATTTACTGACATTGAATTCCATCTGCCACTTTTTTACCCATTCCACTACCTTATCAACATCTCCTTGCAGATTCATTTGGTCTTCAGAATTACTTGGTACACCTCCTATTTTAGTAACATCTGCAAAAGTGGACACTGCTCCTTCTAGACCTATATCCAAATCATTGATGTGAACAGAAGCAATCCCAGAAAGAAGCTTGTAGGGCTTTGCTATCCATTTGCAAACGTTCTTGAGAAACTACCCTTAACTCCCACTCTCTGTTTCCTCCCTTCTAACCAGTTAGAATCCAGTTTCTAACCCCTCCTCTAATTCATACCCCTTAATCTTCTCCAATAGTCTCCTATGTGATACCTTGTCAAAGGCTTTCTGAAAGTCCATATCAACAATATCGAGTGTATTTCCCCCATCCACCATATCTGTCACCTCCTCAGGAAATTCAATCAAGTTTGTCAAGTGCAATCTTCCTTTCTGAAATCTATATTGGCTGCTTCTACTTATTTTCTCTTCATCTGGATATTTAGTGAATGCATCTTTAACTAAAGATGCCAAATTTTTCCCTAGCACAGATGTTAAGCTAACATCTTGGCCTGTAATTACCTGGGTTAGCTCGGTCTCCATTTTTGAAAATGGGTATTATGTTGGCCACAGACCCACCTTAAATAGAAACCTGAAGTAGCTCCCGATTTTAAGTGGGGGACAGGAACGGAGCGTGTGATGACGGAAGCGGGCAACAAATCCGTATCACGGGAGGCTTGGAGGCGTGGCCGATTTTAACGGACAGCTGACGTATTTGCCGGTGTCCCGCCCACCCGCATGATGCAATTTCCAGTGGGAGTCCTGGCCACTATTTAAAGTGCCAGTGCACCTCTTCAAGGGAGGCTGCATTCAGATATTGCTCAAATCTGAGGAATTGTAAATCACCAGTGGAAAGTCTCTATGTGCCTGTGGTTATGTGTCTGCAGTTGCGCCTTCTCTGCTCCCATATGGGTGGAAGCTAGCTTGTCCAACTTGGGCTAGTTCACATGGTATGGTGGAGGGATCAGTTGTATTCCTTGATAGTGTAGCAGTAAAGGAAAGAGAGCTTCACACAGTCAAGACTCACTGCCTTTGAACGGGGGACTTGATGACATGTTCTCACGCACTGTTCTGATATGAAAGACAGGCTTCCGGCTTGCATTCCAATATCCTACATCTGGGGCGTGATTTTAACATGGTGGCGGGATATCAGCAGGGGGGTCAATAATCGGGTGGGAAACCCGGAGAAAAAAATTGTGCGGTTTCCCGAGCGATCGCCACTCAGTTGAAGCCACTTCCGGATTTCCCATCCTCAAGCTGAGTAGCGGGCGGACTGTGCACCCTCATGAAGCCCACTATTTAAAAGGCCACTTCAACAATGCATTTTGAAGGAGAAAGGAGGCTACAATGACTATGTAACGTTCCAGAGCCAAGCCAGCACCTAACTTCTCCAACACCACCCTGGAGACATTACTGGGCACAGTGAGAAGCAGGAGGGAGGAGCTTTATCCACCAGACAGGTGTAAGAAACATGGCTCTGTCACAAAGATGGCGTGGCTGGAGGTGGCAGACCAGGTCAGCAGCAGGAGCACAGTGTCCTGGTCGTGGCTGCAATGCTGAAAGAGATTTAATGACCTAACCAGGTCAGGAAAAGTGAGTACAGTCACTGATTGACCTGCATTTTGTGGTGAACCTCACCCCCCCTCACATTGCCCTGCGAAGCCTACTCCATCTCATCACTCCTCACACCCATTTAAGGCTCAGTGTCAAGTTACCTTCACTTTCTGTGCACTTCTTCACCCCCCAATTTGTGCACCCACCTCTTCCACTCACCCAATCCTGATCCAATGTGATCAATCTGCCTGATCGTCACCCTCTGATTTGCTTCATTGTCACCCTAACCCAAAGGAATGCACCCATCGGGTGACCATTTCACCCTCCACCCTCACTCACTCACACGTCTGTATTTTCTCCCTTTATAGGAGAAGACAGCACAAAATGCAAGGGAGAGGGGCCTTCAAAACCGTGGCCCTCACAAAGGTGGAGGAGGAGGTGTTGTAGATAAACTGGACGGTGGAGTGCCTGGCTGTAGGGGATGTTGAGACTGGCACCCCACAAACGTCTGATGACAGAACTTTAACATCCCTCACACACAACATGGATTGATGTTATCGATGATTGATCTGTTACACCTCAGTATGCTCATCGCAACATTACTTCTGCGATGATTATTAATGTTGCTGAATGTTCTCTTCCAGGGGTGTCACGGACTGAAGATGTGGTCGAGGGCGATTCCTCTCCATGCCATGCACACTCTCCACAATAACGGAGAGGATGGAGGAGTCCAACTCCATCGCTAGTGGACTGGCGGCCCAGCTAAGTGTGGGAATGTCGTGATGGAGAGAATGGTAGCCTCCATTGAGCTTCAAGCACGGCTCCCAAATCAGTCCATTCAGGCCCTGGCAAGGCCCGTGCGGATTCAGGGCGAACTACATTCTGCTGCCTTAGACAGGCAGACAGATACATTAACACTGGCCTTACAAGGCATCACACATGTCCTCCAAACTGTTCCCCAGCAGGGTGGTAGGAGTGATGTGGCCCTGGCCCAGGAGAGGGATAATGGCGAAAGGGGACATGGCAGTATGGACGCCATTCAAAAAGCTCCCACGTCTCACCCATTGCCCCTCCCCCCTCAATTGGTACCTGCAATGCTGCCTCCTCTCCAGGTGGCCGAGTGTGCCCCTGCAGAAGTGCAGGTGGAGCAGTCTTTGGAGGGGCCCTCACGGGCTCCAAAACCCAGAGGTCGTAGGCCGAAAGCAGAATGCAGTCCGGGTACGAATCTGAACAACCTGCCACTACCTCTGCTGCAGCCGCAGAGGATGCATCATGTAGAAGCTGTAGGAAGAGGAAGTCAAAGGTTTTGTAATCACCAAAGGTATGCACAAGGGTAGCTGACAGACTGTCATATTTATCATTTATATTTGGTTTATTATAAATTCACATTAAATGTTATGATCATCACCACTACTGTCACGTCTTGCCCGTTCTTGAGTCCCTTTTGTGAAAGCACCCTTACATGTGGTTGCTCATGAACAGTGAGACTTGATGCCACCTATTGGGTGAATTTGCAATGGGTTTATGTGTCGTGGTATGACTGGTTTGTGCAATGTTGGGGGGGGGCGCAGTATGTGGTTGTGGTGGTCCTTACTGGTGGTCTGAGTACTTATAGAATCATAGAATCATAGAAAGTTACGGCACAGAAGGAGGCCATTCGGCCCATCATGTCCGTGCCAGCCGAAAAAGAACTATCCAGCTAAATCCCACTTTCCAGCTCTTGGTCCGTAGTCCTGTAGGTTATGGCACTTCAAGTACACATCCAAATACTTTTTAAATGAGTTGAGGGTTTCTGCCTCTACCACCCTTTCAGGAAGTGAGTTCCAGACCCCCACCACCCTCTGGGTGAAAAAATTTCTCATCAGCTCCACTCTAATCCTTCTACCAATTACTTTAAATCTATGCCCTCTGGTCACTGACCCCTCTTTTAAGGGAAATAGGTCCTCCCTATCCACTCTATCTAGTCCCATCATAATTTTATATACTTCAATTAAATCTCCCCTCAGCCTCCTTTGTTCCAGAGAAAACAACCCCAGCCTATCCAATCTTTTCTCATAGCTAAAATTCTACAACCCTGGCAACATCCTCGTAAATCTCCTCTGTACCTTCTCTAGTGCAATCACATCCTTCCTGTAATGTGGTGACCAGAACTGTACGCAGTACTCAAGCTGTGGCCTAACCAATGTTTTATGCAGTTCTAGCATAACCTCCCTGCTCTTAAATTCTATGCCTCCGCTAATATAGGAAAGTATTCCAAATGCCTTTCTAACCACCTTATCTACCTGTCCTGCTACCTTCAGGGATCTGTTGTCCAAATGGCTGCCGGCTACAACTTGCCTCCGCTTCTATGGCATGTTTCAGATGCCACAGGAGACACGTTGAAGCAGAGTTAAAATCGTTTGTCTGCCTCAATCCCCACAAATTTAATTGATTTAAGTACTTCAACAAAGGATTGGGAGATACAGATAGCACCGGAGTAAGAAATAGTACAGTATTAGGTGGGATCGGACTAAGAGAGAATACGAGAAGGTCTTAGATAGTTTTATAATGTATGTGTGTAAACGCACGAAGCGTGGTAAACAATGTTGGTGAGCTGTAGGCACAAATACCCACATATAATGTTGTGGCGATAACGGAGACCCGACTCAAAAAAGGGCAGGATTGGGGACTAAATACTCCTGGATACAAAGCTTTCAAGAAATATAGGGAAGGAAAGAAAGGAGGTGGGTGGCAATACTGATTAAGGAGAATATTGCAGTACTGCAGAGAGAGGATGTACTGGAGGGGTCAAGGACAGAATCTATTTGGTTAGAGTTAAGAAACAATAGAGGTGCCATTACAATACTGGGTGTATTCTATAGGCCACCATCTAGTGGGAAGGATATAGAGGAACAAATTTGCAGGGAAATTACAGAGAGGTGCAAGAGCCAAAGAGTAGTGATAATGGAGGACTTCAATAACCTAATATAGATTGGAATATTAATAGTGTAAAGGGCAGAGAGGGGGAAGAATTTCTGAAGTGTGTTCAGGAGAACTTTCTTGACCAGTGCGTTTCCAGCCCAACAAGGAAGGAGGCATTGATGGATCTGGTTCTGGGGACAAGCAGAGCAAGTGTCAGTAGGGAAACATTTAGGGAACAGTGATCATAGTATCATAAGGTTTAGATTAGCTATTGAAAAGGACAAGGAGCAACCTAGATTAAAAATACTTATTTGGAGGAGGGCCAATTTCAATGAGTTGAGAATGGATCTGACCCGGATAAATTGGAATCAAAGATTGACAGGCAAAACTGTAATTGAACAATGGGCGGCCTTAAAGAGGAGATGATTTGGATACAGTCTAGGTACATTCCCACGAGGGGGAAAGGTAGGGCAACCAAAGCCAGAGCTCCCTAGATGATGAAAGAGATAGAATTGTAAACAATTTTACAACACCAAGTTATAGTCCAACGATTTTATTTTTAATCCCACAAGCTTTCGGGGGCTTTCCCCTTCCTCAGGCAGTGTGGTGCCTGAGGAAGGGGAAAGCCCCCGAAAGCTTGTGGGATTAAAAATAAAATCGTTGGACTATAACTTGGTGTTGTAAAATTGTTTACAATTGTCAACCCCAGTCCATCACCGGCATCTCCACATCATGGCTACCGAAAGAGATAGAGAGTAAGATAAAGCAGCAAAACCGTATGACAGATGTCAGGTTGATAATACAAGTAAGAACCAGGGTGATTATAGATAGTTCAGAGGGGAAGTGAAGAAGGAAATAAGAGGGGCAAAGAGACAGTATGAGAATAGACTGTCATTTAACATAAAAGAGAATCCAAAAGTCTTCTATAGGCATATAAATAGTAAATGGGTAGTAAGAAGAGGGTGGGGCTAATTACGGACCAAAAAGGAGACCTACGCATGGAGGCTGAGGTATTAAATGAGTACTTTGCATCTGTCTTTACCAAGGAAGAAGATGCTTCCAAAGTCACAGTAAAAGAGGAGGTAGTTGAGATACTGGATGGAAAAAAAAGATGAAGAGGAGGTACTAGAAAGGCTAGCTGTACTTAAGGTCGGTAAATCACCAGGTCCGGATGGGATGCATCATAGGTTGCTGAGGGAAATAAGAGTGGAAATTGCGAAGTTACTGGCCATAATCTTCCAATCATCCTTAGATAGGGGGTTGGTGCCAGAGGACTGGAGAATTGCAAATGTTACACCCTTGTTCAAAGAAGGGTGTAAGGATAAACCCAGCAACTACAGCCCAGTCAGTTTAACCTCGATTGTGGGAAACTTTTAGAAACAATATTCCGGGACAAAATTAACAGTCACTTGGACGAGGGTGGATTGATTAGGGAAAGCCAGCACGGATTTGTTAAAGGCAAATCCTGTTTAACTTGATTGAGTTTTTTGATGAGGTAACAGAGAGGTTTGATGAGGGCAATGCGGTTGATGTGGTGTATATGGACTTTCAAAAGTCGTTTGATAAAGTGCCGCATAATAGGCTTGTCAGCAAAGTTGATGCCCGTCGAATAAAAGGGGCAGTGGCAGCATGGATACAAAATTGACTAAGTGACAGGAAACAGAGAGTCGTGGTGAACGGTTGTTTTTCGGACTGGAGGAAGGTATACAGTGGTGTTCCCTAGGGGTCGATACTAGGACCACTGCTTTTCTTGATATAAATTAATAACTTGGACTTGGGTGTACAGGGCACAATTTCCAAATTTGCAGATGACACAAAACTTGGAAGTGTAGTGAACAGTGAGGAGGATAGTAATAGACTTCAAGAGGATACAGACAGGCTGGTGGCATGGGCAGACATGTGGAAGATGAAATTTAACACAGAGAAGTGCGAAGTGATGCATTTTGACAGGAAGAATGAGGAGAGGCAATATAAACTAGAGGGCACAATTCTAAAGGTGGTGCAGGATCAGAGGGATCTGGGGGTATGTATGCACTAATCGTTGAAAGTGTCTGGGCAGGTTGAGAAAGCATTTAAAAAAGCATAGGAGATTCTGGGCTTTATAAATAGAGGCATGGAGTACAAACGCAAGGAAGTTATGATGAACCTCTGTAAAACACTGGTTCGGCCACAACTGGAGTATTGTGTCCAATTCTGGGCGCAGCACTTTAGGAACGATGTGAAGGCCTTAGAGAGGGTGCAGTAAAGATTTACTAGAACGGTTCCAGGGATGACGGATTTCAGTTACATGTATATACTGGAGAAGCTGGGGTTGTATTCCTCAGAGCAGAGAAGGTTGAGAGGAGATTTGATCGAGGTGTTCAAAATCATGAGGGGTCTAGACAGAGTAGATAGAGAGAAACTGTTCCCATTGGCAGAAGGTTCGAGAACCAGAGGACACAGATTTAAGGTAATTGGCAAAAGAACCAAAGGTGATATAAGGGAGAAAAATTTTACTCAGCGAGTGGTTATGATCTGGAATGCACTACCTGAAGGGGTGGTGGAGGCAGATTCAATCGTGGCTTTCAAAAGGGAATTGGATAAGTTTTTTTTATTTGTTCATGGGATGTGGGCATTGCTGGCAAGGCCAGCATTTATTGCCCATCCCTAATTGCCCTTGAGAAGGTGGTGCTGAGCTGCCTTCTTGAACCGCTGCAGTCTGTGTGGTGAAGGTTCTCCCACAGTGCTGTTAGGTAGGGAGTTCCAGGATTTTGACCCAGCGACGATGAAGGAGCGGCGATATATTTCCAAGTCAGGATGGTGTGTGACTTGGAGGGGAATGTTCCCATGTGCCTGCTGCTCTTGTCCTTCTAGGTGGACAAATGTAAGGAATCTTACAACACCAGGTTATAGTCCAACAAATTTATTTTAAAATCACAAGCTTTCGGAGATTATCTCCTTCTAGGTGGTAGAGGTCGCAGGTTTGGGAGGTGCTGTCAAAGAAGCCTTGGCGAGTTGCTGCAGTGCATCCTGTGGAAGGTGCACACTGCAGCCACGGTACTCCGGTGGTGAAGGGAGTGAATGTTTAAGGTGGTGGATGGGGTGCCAAAGAAGGGGGCTGCTTTGTCCTGGATGGTGTCGAGCTTCTTGAGTGTTGTTGGAGCTGCACTCATCCAGGCAAGTGGAGAGTATTCCATCACACTCCTGACTTGTGCCTTGTAGATGGTGGAAAGGCTTTGGGGAATCAGGAGGTGAGTCACTCGCCGCAGAATACCCAGCCTCTGACCTGCTCTTGTAGCCACAGTATTTATGTGGCTGGTCCAGTTAAGTTTCTGGTCAATGGTGAGCCCCAGGATGCTGATGGTGTGGGATTCGGCGATGATAATGCCATTGAATGTCAAGGGGAGGATGGGAGGTGGTGAGACTCTCTCTTGTTGGAGATGGTCATTGCCTGGCACTTGTCTGGTGTGAATGTTACTTGCCACTTATGAGCCCAAGCCTGGATGTTGTCCAGGTCTTGCTGCATGCGGGCATGGACTGCTTCATTATCTGATGGGTTGCGAATGGAACTGAACACTGTGCAATCATCAACGAACATCTCCATTTCTGAACTTATGATGGAAGGAAGGTCATTGATGGAGCAGCTGAAGGTGGTTGGGCCTAGGACACTGCCCTGAGGAACTCCTGCAGCAATGTCCTGGGGCTGAGATGATTGGCCTCCAACAACCACTTCCATCTTCCTTTGTGCGAGGTATGACTCCAGCCACTGGAGAGTTTTCCCCCTGATTCCCATTGACTTCAATTCTGCTAGAGTTTGAAGGAGTGGAACTAGCTGGATTGCTCTTGCATAGAGCTGGTGCAGACTCGATGGGCCGAATGGCCTCCTTCCGTGCTGTAACCTTTCTATGATTCTATGATTCCATGAAAGATATTTGCAGGGCTACGGGGAAAGGGCAGGGGAATGCGACTAGCTGGATGGCTCTTGCAGAGAGTCGGCACAGGCTCGACGGGCCAAATGGCCTCCTGCTTTGCTGTAACCATTCTATGATTCTATGTTAATTCCCCCTTTAAATGTCATCCTGCTAGTTTTAATTGCCGATGGGACTTCCGGTTTTCCGAAGCCTGCGCGGACCCATACGCATCTGGGTGAAACTCATTTCTCGGCACGTTGGAGCCGGGACTCGATCCCGCTCCAAACTTTAAACATTTTTACTGCCTCCCCCGCCCCACAACCCACCCATTCTTCAGGGTTAAAATCATGCCCCTGATGTCCCCTATTCAGGCCACTGCTAGTGAGCATCTGTTCATGGCTTCCAGTGATCAGTCTTCATGTATAGAATCAAATGTATTGCCTCAGAGTTGACTACACTCTAGTTTCAAGACTTTCCTGCCTGTGCAATGTTATTTTGATGAAAGACCCTGCATTAGACATAGCACCAATCAGAGTAATCTGGGCTATCCCCCCATGTTGTTTGGTCCTTGGGTCATAACATTTCCATTGTAGATGCCATGTTGGCACCATTCCCTCTCTGGTGAACATGATTGGTTGAGCACAACAGCCATGCCAGAAATGGAGCTACTCACCTGAATTGGAAGTATTCAACCAAGAGATGATCTCCCCATCTTGCCCAGCCACTCATCCAACAAGGTGTGCATGGTGGCCAGGATATTATGCAGATTGTTCTGGTGTTCAACTTCTGCACCCAGTAGGTGGGACCACTGACCTTTTCCGACTTTTTAGGAAGAAGCCGTTAAATTCCAAAAAAACACAACACTGACTACAAAGTCACAGTGCACAATGCAGTGAAAGACCACTGTGGCAGCTGTACTCTCATCGTGGCCCCTTTACATTTAGCACAATGAACAGTGCCGATCCAATCCCGCCAGGGTTCCCCTCGCGATGTTCCTGACCTCCATGTATCTCGTGCTGCACTAGTTAAAATAACATTGGGGTCCTAATTGCATCATATGAACCCTATTTACATATATTCATGAGCCTCCCGCCTCCCCATAGCGGCCCCGAAACTCACTGCCATTAATATCCTGGCAGCGAGGATCATGGTACGTTGGGGGCGGGATCGCTGTTTCCGCCATTTTAACCCCTCGCCCGACCCTTTCCTGCCTGTTGGCGAAGGTGGGGATGGTGATTAAAATCGAGGCCATCATTTCTAGGGTGTTCCTTTCCCTATTTCCCTTAGTATCCGTGGATGTTTCCCTTCAGAGCATGACTTTATCTTCGTATAGGTTAACTAACTTCACTAATACTTTCCTTTTATTTAGCAACATAGGAACATATAAACATGGTTGGGCATTCAGCCTCTCGGGCCTATACCGCCATTCAATTGGACCATGGCTGATCTGTACCTCAATCCCATTTGCAACCTTTGCTCCATTTCCCTTGAAACCCTTACCTAGCAAAAATCTATCAATCTCTGTCTTGAAAGCTTCAATTTACCCAGTTCCCACATCCTTTTGAGGGAGCCAGTTCCAGATTTCCACTACCCTTTGTGTGAAGAAGTGCTTCCTAATTTCATACCTGAATAGCCTGACTCTAATTTTAAAATTACGCCCCCTTGTTCTGGATTCCCCACAGGAAATAGTTTCTCTTTATCTACCCTATTGAATCATTTTATCATTTTAAACATCTCGATTAGATCACCCCTCAATCTTCTATATTCAAGGGGATACAAGCCAAGTTTATGCAACCTGTCCTCAACCCTTGCAGCCATGGTATCATTCTGGTGAATCTCCGCTGCACCCTCTCCAGGGCCAATATATCCTTCCTGAGATGCGGTGCCCAAAACTGAATGCAGTGCTTCAGATGGGATCTGACCAAGGCTCTATACAACTGAAGCATAACTTACTCCCCTTTGTATTCCAGCCCCCTTATGGTAAAGGCCAATATTCCATTAGCCTTTTTGATTGTATTTGTACCTGTCCACTAGCTTTTAGTGATTTGTGTACATGGGCACCCAAATCTCATTGCTCCTCCACAGTTCCAAGTTTCTCACCAATTAGAAAATACTCCCAATTTGTCTTTCTTGGATCCAAAGTGGATAACCTCAGACTTCCTCACATTGAACTCCATTTGCCAAAGTTTTTTCCATTCACTTAATCTATCTATGTCCCTTTGTAACTTCCTGCTCCAATCTGCATGACTTACTGTGCCTCCAAACTTAGTGTCATCAGCAAATTTTGATATACAACTCTCTATCCCTTCATCCAAGTCATTGATAAAAATGGTGAATAGCTGAGGCTCCAGTACAAATCCCACTGTTGCTCTACAGTCCTGTGTGCCAAAATCTCTTTCCACCTGACCTCAGCTCGCTCATTCCTTTTCTTTCTAATATCTGCCCTACTCCAATCGGATGCCCTTATTTTTGTTGCCCTCCATGATTTTGAGGCCAAACAGGCATCCCGATGCCCCAGAGGAACCCACAAAAATAATTCAACACTTATCCATGGTGGGCCTCTTTAGCTTTTTTTTTCCTATTTTCACCTTAATATTCATCATATTATGGTCACCAATCCCAAGGTGCTCACCCACATTTAACTCATCTACTTGATCTATTTTGTTACTCACAATCTAGCAATGTCTCTCCCCATGTGGCCATGCTTCTTGAGGAAGGAGTCCTGCATACTTTATAGGAATTCCATTACCCTTTCTCTGTTTACTCCCTCCGTGTCCCAATCAATGATTAGGTCATTAAAATCTCCTAGAACAATATTTTTTTCTTTCCTACTCATTTCCCTGATCTTTCCTCTTCCATTTCCTTCCCACAATTAGGAAGTCTGTAGTACAATTCTACTAATGCAACAATCCCGTATTTATCTTTGATCTCTAAGCACAAAAATGCCCTCCATGATTTTGAGGCCAAACAGGCATCCCGATGCCCCAGAGGAGCCCACAAAAATAATTCAACACTTATCCATGGTGGGCCTCTTTAGCTCCATCGCCCATGGAACTGAGTGGAGCCTGCACTGATGACACTCTAACCAGTTCCAACCTAAAAATGGCAACTGGGGCCCCATTTATGTCATCGGACCACAATTTCCATATTAAAAGGGGCTGATCACCTGAAACAGACAGGTGTTTGGGGCACCATTTCAAAATGGAGCCAGTCCATTAACGCCAGGTGAAGGCAGTGAAAATCAGCCCAATTGACCCTGTCTGTACTTCCTTTTTGTGCACATCAGTCCTCTTTACAACATGTACTCCCTCCTTCATTAATATTACCACTCCTCCTTTCTTAATTATTCTTTCGCTGCTAAAAATATTATAACCCAATATGTTTATTTTTCACTCCTGTCCAATTTGCAGCCAAGTTTCTGTTAGTGCTATTAATTTTATATCTTCCTGTGGCATCATTTCTTCTAATTCCTCCAGTTTATTTTCCATACTCTGAGCATTGCAATACATGCATTTTATCTATTTTTTGTATATATTTAAAGCTATTCCTTTCCCCTTGATTTGTTTTGGCCAAGATAACACCTTGTAGCTTTATTTCAGTCTTTCCCCTGCTTATAACTGGTACCGAGATTATTTGAGTTTTGAATTTACCACAGCATCAAACCATGATTCAGTAATGGCTGCACAGTCATTATGTGAAACGTAACTGTATGGTTTAATGTGTTACATTAATAAACTGACAGATCTTTATGTGCACTGGCAAACATATCAGTCAAGAAGCAATTTATCAACCAATATGTTGATAGCAACATTGAAATTTATGAATTCACCAGACTGAGAGCTGTGCTAAAGAGATAAGACAAATGTGGAGATAAAAAAGTTTGCAGCTACTATGTGACTTGCCACGGATGTGTTTCGCTGTGGTTTTGTCTGCATGCTTAGTTTCAACTGATAAGATTTTCAGTCAATCATGAAAGTTATTCTGTGGCAGGATTCGAACTCTAAGGATTTTGGAACATAACTATTTCCCACTCAAAGCATCTAAACTGGTTAGTCAAGTCCCATTGAATCTAACGGAAATCTTGAAGTGGGGGGGTGTTGTTGGGGGAAAGGGGAATGGAAACAGATAAAGAGGTGTACATTAGGGCATGGAACTCATCGGCATATGATGTTAAAGGGAATGTAGCAGCATGGATAGGAAGTTGGCAAAACAACGAGCATTAATGTCACACTTTTAACGTGGAAAACATCCCAAGGAATGTCACAGGGGTGTAATCAGACAAAAGTGGATGCCGAGCAAAGAAGGGGTGAGGAGTGGGTTTTAAATAATGTCTTACAGGTGGAGAGGTGGAGGAGTTTAACTTGGGAGTTCCCGAGCATGGGGTCTAGACAGTTGAAGGTGTGGCCGCTAATAGTGGGATGAAGGGAGATGGTATGTATAAAAGGCTAGAGCCAGAGGAACAGAGAGATTGGGGGTGGGGGGAGGGTACATGTGGAAGCTGTTCCCATATCTCTGGATGATGTCACCAATGGCAGCATGTAGGTAAGAGAGAGGAGGCTAAGGGTGAATCCTTGGGAGACTCCAGAGGCATGGAGGTGGGAGAAGAAGCTATTGCTGGAGATGCTCTGGCTACGACTGGCTAGGTGGGAAGATGGAGAGTAGTGGTTAATGGACATTTTCTGGACTGGAAGGTTTCTCCAGGGTTCCATCAAATGTACAGCAGGAGATTGGGAGAAACCCTGCAGAAATTCCAGGCGATTATATCACCGCATAATTTCAAGGCCAAAGTTTCTTTTTTTTTAAATATAAATATTTATCTTTTGATCAAAGGGCAGCGTTTTAATTAATTGTGAAAGTACATTGGTATAATTTAGTCTTGGGGATCTTGCTAATTTGTGTAAATGAAGTCAAATTTTAGTGCATTGTTTTAAAGTAGTAATCCTACCTTTAATATCAATTTGCTAAAAGTTCAAACCACTTCTCCTTTTGTTAGTTTCACTTAAAACTTTTTCCCATAAACAATTATAGTCAGTTAGATTTTATTTTCAGTCTCCAAAGAAGCCATTTGTCAATGCAAAGCGATCTATATTACCAACTCAATAATTATAACAGATTAGTAATAAATGTTTGCTTCCAATGTTTTTTTAGTGTCACCTTCTCTTCGGAAGGTTGTGGTACAGTTCCTCAGGCACCAACACCCCTCTGGTAAGTGTGGGCAGGCTGTTTGACTGTGGAGGTCATCACAGCTGAGCTCAGTCCCATCATCACCCAACTCCCAGACACTTGCAGTTTTCAGCAAGAGTTAACTGGTTAATGATCAGGAGCAGGAACCCAGGCTGACCTTTACCCTTCCAGGGACTGAGAGTTATTTTTCCTGTTTATTCAAAGCTTTATTTGAATATTTAAAAATCTGAACATAAATGCAAATTAAAAATTACAAGTTTTTAATAAATGTTTGCATGTAGCAATTTCCTGCATCTTCTCCATTCTTCCTATTTTCACCACCTAGCTTCCTCAGCGAGAGTTATCATATAACACCAGAGGCATTCTGCTACAGCTGTTGTTGGCACGAGTGTAATCTCAAGGACTCGTAAATCCTCTATATGGTGTATGATTATAAACCCATAGGATTAACTCAGTTACATCTCTGAATGCAGTGCAAATATATGAATAAAAAAGATAATTATAAAAAACTGAATATTGAGATGATCAATTATTTGATTGCTATTAAAAAGAGAACACATGGGGCCAATAAGGTAATAGGAGGTGCCCGCAAGTGCCACCATCCTTCATGCACGACAGTCTCATGTTATTGAGAAGGCCCGAGACTTACTCCACACCCTATTCATAGTGCTATCACCATTGCAGGCCAGAAGCTCTTTGCACACTTAGAGCATGTGCATGCTCACAATGGCCCTGGGAAGAATTTCTGCAGGTTCTCCTGATCTCCAATAGAACTTCAGCGGAAGATTGTTAGAAGCCCTGGAGAAGCAGCATAAATGGTCGTTTTTAGCCACTTACACCATTTCTCCGGAGGTTGCGCCGATCTCCCACCAAGAAGCTCCACAGAAGTTCCAGGCAAATGCAAATGCCGGAGAAGCCCCATAATGTATCTGGAGCAGCTGAGCACAGTTCTAGATGATCAGTGTCCATTTCAAATCGGTGCTTTAGGGAGGCGTGGTAAAAGAGATCATTATTTATTACTGGGTGTCTTTCTCCTCCAGATAGGGCAGTCCTCCATTTCAGGACCTCCTTTTCTATGCCCTTCAGTGACCAATCTTGGATGTTAGACTGTTTTATCATTTTAAGGGTTGCCAGCAGCCTTTTAATAACTGCTGATGCCCAATAACCTGCCAATGCAACTCTGGTATTCTCCCAACACATCATGTGTGAGGACACCACCTAAATATGTAAATTATCTGGCCTTGCATTATGAACGAAGTGGACTGATACCCTTGCATGGACGGCCAGTACACAATGCTGTATTAGTAGCCCCATCGAGTCACTCCACTTCTGTTTTTTAATTTTTTTCCCATCGCCAAATTTAACTGATAGTTTATGTATTATTGGCACACTAATACTTAAGCAGAAGCTAACCTATACTTGATGAAATAGAAATTCATCAATAAAAATAATTAATTTTTTTAAATTACCAGAATTTTCTTTGTTTATCAATATCAATTGAATTTTTATGAAATTGAGCCAATGGTTCGTACCATAGTTAGTGATTCTATGTCACTCTCTAAGGTAGATCACCTGCCCGTTTTACATCTCTTACGATTTTTATTTCCATTGAAGTTAATGAAAATAAAAATGGGGAGAGATGTAAAACGGGCTGCTGACTCTTTATCACCTGTTTTACACTATCACACAAAGTTCAAATCTACCCCTCTAACTTTTCTCCTGTCTCAACTGGTCAACTGGTATACAGTTTCAATTGCAATGTAAGGTGGCATTGTAAAGTGCTACAAGCTGTGCTTTTACACTCTGTTTCTGTGAACAGTTACTTGAAAAATATATCTGGGTTCAGATTAGTCAGTTTTGGTAGTGGTTGAATATATGTGTCAATGTAGTAGCAGCTAACAATGTGGCATGTACCACTACTCAAAATAATCACCCATCATTTCCCAGTGGAAGTAGTTGCATCAGCAGTGATGCCAAACGCTTGTTCTATGTGGAAATGTGTGTTTGTTTTGGAGTCTGACTCACTCTACAAAATCCATCAAGATAAGATCCTGGGGCAGAAGCACCACATATACACATTCATCAACTAAAGGACAAAAGTCCTAGGGAAAGTTGCAGTGCTTATTAATGTGACATAATTGGAGTGTATCCACATTTTCAAACTGAAATCTTTTAGTATTTTATTCCTATTTACATATCATATCTTTCAGAAATAAAATACTTTAATACAGACGATGAGTAATATGGTATATGTATACCTCTTAAATTGTTCTTTCACCAGTTACATTAATCTTAATAATTGTTTTGTGTACATGAGTTTGTTGTAAGCTATAACGGCTACACAAATAAAAGGTTATTTTTCATTTCATTTGTTCTTTAAACAAGCAAGAGAGACAGTTACAAGTTAATGGTCATAGGTAGCTCAAATAACACTGGATAAACTATATACAGTACAAACCATTCATACAAATGAAGACTAAGATATAGAATTCATTACAATAACATAATTACAATAACCGTTTTCTCAGATGTCAATCACAACACCCTCAGCCAGAGGGGAAGTAAGGAGTGTCACTGTGGTAATTGTAATCTGGACACACTTTCTGCACTAGTTTATAATCTGTACTGTAAAATGAAATATAAATACATATGACTTTAAAGGGTTTGGAGCAGAGCCATGACACATGGCTTTGAGTCTGCTCCTGGTAACAAGTTTTTGATGGATCATAGTTGCAAAGCGTAGTCTTCTTCGCCTTGTCCACTTTCTCGTACTCAATGCGGCAGTTAAATGTCTTTGAATCTTTGGCATCAATCACCGTCTGTTGAGCCAAGTCAAATTCCACAATTTTTGTAGGGGGCACCAGGCTGACGGAAACATTCCCCTGGCCAGTGGAATTATGACGGAAGTAGACACTAAAGGTACCGTTCCCGTGGTCCACTATTTTGCCTGTGATGAGTAGGTTTAGCTTGACGGTTTTGATGTTGGAATGAAAGTCTCCCCAGCCAAACATTTTCTTAAACTTTCCCGTTTTGACTATAGGTCGTCTCTTAGGTCGAGGGCGGGGCTCCTTCTGATCTGAGGCATTTCGTAACCAATCCCATATATCCTGGTCGGAGTAAGGTACTGGAGTTTCATAGTGCAGGTCCACAGCAGTAGCATTCTCTTTGCCAGATAATGTCTGTGAAAGCAGGCGGCTGATAGACAGATCTTTGCTGCTTTCTGTCCATATGTGCTTTTGCGTATTCTTAGGGCTGCCAGTTTTTAGAAGTTCTGATTTTTGAGGATTATTTCCATGAACACAAGTTACCTATAATTATGAAAATAAGAGGGAATGATGAGTTTTTGTTCAACAAATGTAAGGAATATCATTACACAGACCCATTTGCTGTGTCGATAACATAATTGTACTCACAATAGTAATTACAAAAAGACTAGCACCTGATCACAACTTTCAGAAATGTCTTCAAATGTTTCAAATACAATGCATTACTTTGAAGTGCAGTGACTGTTATGTAGACAAATGTAGCAACTTCTATGATTCTATAGCATTTGGACAGTTACATGGTAAGATGGGTATAGAGGGATATGGGCCAAGTGCAGGCAATTAGGACTAGCTTAGTGGTATAAACTGGGCGACATAAACATGTTGGGCCGAAGGGCCTGTTTCCATGTTGTAAACTTCTATGATTCTTCATGTAGCAAGGTTCCACAAAGCAATAAAATGAAAAGGCTATGTTGGTTGAGGGAGGAATTCTGGCTAGGACATGGGGAGAACTCTCTGTTCTTTGAATAACGGTTGAGGATTTTTAACACCCACCTGAATCACTAGAATCACTGTGGGCCATTGACTTAACACCTCATCCAAAGGACAGCAGTTCTAACATGCAGCACTCCCTCAGTACTGCACTGATATTTTGTGTTCAAGCCCTGGAAAAGGATTTGAACCCACAACCTTCTGGCTTATGAGTAGGAGTGCTACCAATTGTGCTGAGCAAACACCATTGTTTATGCAGTTATGTAGATAAATTTACCAAATGAACATAAAGTTGCAGATTGGGGCCTGACTTGTTTTCGTACTAATAAATACAATACAACTCATTGGATTCACCAAACTACCAGCTCGTACTGTCCGTAGGTCACAAATAGCAAAATTCCAACCCACAGGGGCACAATGCCAAAACTCAATGCATTACACACTCTCTTCAGCGTAAAACATCTGCTGGGCAAAGTACACAGAGGAGAACGGGCAGAGAGCATCTCATGGCCATAATGGAGTCTGCCTGATTTTCCATTAATATAGATGGATAGAAAATCGGTACGGTTTGTTGTAGGCATGGTATTCATTCCTGCCCCCCATTCCCCATCCGGCCCCATTCCCCGCCCGCCCCCAATTCTCCTCCCATCCCATTTTTCCCTCAATGTGCTCAGCCCAGGAGATGTTTTATGCCTCAATACTGAAGAGAAAAACCCGCTTCACATTTCAAACTAGTTTGGACTGTGGCAACTCGCCAAGGCTTCTTCGACAGCACCTCCCAAACCCGCGACCTCTACCACCTAGAAGGACAAGAGCAGCAGGTACATGGGAACAACACCACCTGCACGTTCCCCTCCAAGTCACACACCATCCTGACTTGGAAATATATTGCCGTTCCTTCATCGTCGCCTGGTCAAAATCCTGGAACTCCCTTCCTAACAGCACTGTGGGAGAACCATCACCACACGGACTGCAGCGGTTCAAGAAGGCGGCTCACCACCACCTTGTCAAGGGCAATTAGGGATGGGCAATAAATGCTGGCCTCACCAATGACGCCCGCATCCCATGAACGAATAAAAAAAAAACGGTGTGGCTACAAAGTGAACTTCAGTCTATAATACTCTAAATAATTAAAATAACTCCCCAAGTGACAAGCTTCTGCTAAAAGGAACCAAATAGCAATATATGTGAGCAAAAATATAAAACTTAGAGGCTCTCCCCGCCCAACCATGTCATCTAACTGTATGTTAAACAAATCTAATGTTTTTGGCCATCTGAATGGCTTTTTCTGAATGTTAATCAGCCTTTGTGTGTTAGTAAACGTTTCATAAAGGAGTGATCAACTATCAAAATAAAGCTCTGTATCCTATAGTGAGGTGATAACCTTAAAATCATTCAATATGATGGCGGTGAGAGTAAATACTTTTTGCTTAATAGATGAGCTAAGATAATCTTCCCTCATCTATGTATATTTTATAACCTTGCAAAATTCACAATTATTGTTATTTACTCCAAAAACTAGGGGATAAAAATTGCTTCTCGTGCGTTTTCATGCTCAGCAGCATGCAACTGATCATGTAGATGCAAAAAAGGCCCCAAATTCGTCCTCCTCATTAATTAAAATAAAATAGGCAGGCTGCCAGTGCAACTCATTCTGTTCATTGGCAGCTTGCCTAATCGGGGGCGTCAATATCGCACGTTGCTGATATTTTTAAAAGCAACACGCACCTCTTAAAGGAGAGGTGCACTTTGGCTGCAGACAACTGAAGATTATGGACAATGACAGCCACAGCAGAAGCTGCAAGTGACCCCCAGTTTTCTAAGAAAATAAGAACATAAGAAATAGGGACAAGAGTAGGCCACATGGCCCCTCGAGCCTGCTCCACCATTCAATCAGATCATAGCTGATCTTCGACCTCAACTCCACTTTCCTGTCCTAAAATCTATCGATCTCAGCCTTGAATATATTCCACAAGCTTTGTTATAGTCCAACGATTAAAAATAAAATCGTTGGACTATAACTTGGTGTTGTAAAATTGTTTACAATTGTTAACCCCAGTCCATCACCGGCATCTCCACATCTTGAATATATTCAACCACTCAGCATCCACAGCCCTCTGGAGTAGAGAATGCCAAAAGATTCACAACCCTCTGCGTGAAGAAATTCCTCCTCATCTCAGTCTTAAGTGACTGACCCCTTATCCTGCAACTATGCCCCCTAGTTCTAGATTCTCCAGCCATGGGAAACAGCCTCTCAGCATTTACACTGTCAAGCCCCCTCATAAACTAATATTTTTCAATGAGATCACCTCTCATTCTTCTAAACTCCAGAGAGTATAGGCCCATTCTACTCAACCTCTCCTTATAGGACAACCCTCTCATCCTAGGAATTAATCTAGTGAACCTTCGTTGCACTGCCTCTAAGTCAAGTATATGCTTCCTTAGATAAGGAGACCACAACTGTACGCAGTACTCCAGGTGAGGTCCCACCAAAGCCCTGAACAATTGTAGTAAGATTTCCTTACTCTTGTACTCCAACTCCCATGCAATAAAGGCCATTTGCTTCCTTAATTGCTTGCTGTACCTGCATGCTAACTTTTAGTGTTTCTTGTACGAGGACACCCAAATCTCTCCGAACACCAACATTTAATAGTTCCTCACCATTTAAAAAATATTCTGATTTTCTATTCTTCCTACCAAAGTGAATAACCTCACATTTCCCCACATTATACTCCATCTGCCACCTTCTGATGCTGCTTTGGAGGTTTTAATGGAGGAGGTTGGCAGGGGGAGAGACATGCTGTTTCCACCAGGCGGCAGTTAGATTTCCAGGCAAGCTGCCCAGCATGAGTGGGCAAAGGTGGCAGTGTGTGTATTGCCAGAGGTATTGCCCCCAGGACAAGCAGGAAGAAGTTCAATGGCCTCACAAGGCTAACTAAGGTAAGCCTCCTAACTCATTACTCTCTGCTTAGCCCTGCACTACCTGTAGCCGCAGCACTCGCAACCCTTCCCTCCCCCGATTACCAGTACTCTCCTCCAACCACTGCAGTATACTTCCCTCCACCTCCTCCTGCTCCTATTGCAGCACTCTGCACCTGCTACTCTCCTCACTGTTACTTCCTTCACCTCCTCACAACTCTGAAATCTTACACACACCAGCAACATTATTCTACCCTGATATGCATGCCCTCAAACCTTCTCATTACTCTAGCACTAGCACACCTCCTTCTTTCTTACAGGACAAACTCGCACACAATAACAGGGAGCAGACAGCCCCAGGAGGAGGGGCCGTGCTTCATCCATGTGCTGTCCCCAATTAAAGAGTAGATGATGGTTATTGTGGGCAGGGGGCACATCAGGAACATAGCATCTGGCAAGGCTGAAGAACAAGTCCTGCATGGTTTTAAACCATCTTCCCTTCCTTCCCTTCTCACTTAAATCTCACATGATGCATGACAAAATGCTGCTGCTTTCAGAAGCGACTTATCTGTCTCTTCTTACTCATGCCACTGAATGATAACTCTTGTCCCTTTTTTCTATTTCAAGTCCAGAAGCTCCACTTTTCAGGGAGCAGAAGAACTTGAAGAGATAAGCCAACTTTTTCTTGTTTTACATTCAAGCAAACATGATTGAAATCCAGTGTTTGAACGGTTCATATGCCAGTCGGTTGAATGGACAGTTAATATTTCAACTATGCATCAAATGTTTTCAAATATGGTAGCAAGTCAACGTAATAATAAAATATCAATTATATAAAGATTGTTGCACTATGGATGTCTGACACTAGATGGCAAAAGAACATTTTATAAATACTTTACCATAAAATACTCACAGAACATGCTACAGCCATTTTAATGCATGATATATTTACTACATTAATTTTTGTCCACTTTGATTTGTTGAATCCAATACCAGACTCCTGAAAATGGGACATGGAAATCTAAATGGACAATTAGTTGCAGATTCGAAAATCTAACAATTTCATCAGCAACAACGAACTCCTGAGAGTGCAAAGAGATACACTTTCAAAACTACAGGAAGTTGTGGAGAAGAAGAAAGTAGCTGCCGCAGAGCCAGCCTTCAAAAACTACAGCTGCCAAAGAGACACGGTCTTACAAAACTGCCAGGGTGGCAGGGAAGGAGGAAGAAGCTTTGAATGCAGCAGAAGAAAGGATTTACCTGAGTATTTAAAACAATATTATCTAATAAGGTGTGCAGCATTTAAATAGGTAGATGTGGGCTCTTAAAGGAGGAAAATACTCTGGTGGGAGGAGGGAGAAGAACTATTTTCAAATTGAAGTATTCCCTCCATAAAATTTTTACATTGATTTCAGTCTATGGTTATTCAAAATAAATTTTCTGATCTTCATCTTGTTGATGGTTGAACATTAAATCGTAACCAGCTCCTTTCTACGAGACTGGGTATAAAGAAAATGAGGGACACAGCTACTTTAACTCAATGACCCAGAAATTATGCCATGAGATACCAACACTTAACACATTTGTTTAAAATTCCTCTCTCCACAATTTTGCTGAGGCATTAACCACCATTAATATTTCCAGTAAAATAGCAGGAATAGGAATCCCAGGTGTATAAAGGTGACATGAGGAAAAACTTTTTTACACAGCGAGTGGTTGTGATCTGGAATGCACTGCCCGAGGGGGTGGTGGAGGTAGGTTCGATCATGGCCTTCAAAAGGGAACTGGATAAGTACTTGAAAGGAAAAGATTTGCAGGGCCAAGGGGATAGGGCGGGGGAGTGGGGCTAACTGATTCGCTCTTGCATAGAGCCGGCGCGGACTCGATGGGCCGAATGGCCTCCTTCCGTGCTGTAACCTTTCTATGATTCTATATTGGTATCCCATGGTATCATTTCAAGCCATAGTATTTAGGAATGCCAGAAGCCATATTTTGTAGCCAAAATCAGAACTGCATGTCTTAAGATGAATGTCACCCTTTTACGATAATTGCCGATTGAAACTGACATTAAGATGTCTGAATTGTCATATCATAGAGACTTTAACCTGCTATGGTATAGTAGAATAATGAAAGCAGTTTGTGGAAAGTGGATTTTACACAATGCAAAATCCAACTGTTTCACTGCTTTGCTACAAAACCTGTCCCTCTCTCAGGTAACTGTAGCTCATTATTTAATTTAGTACGACACAGAGAGACTTTCGAACTCAACACAATGCTGAGCTCTTCTTCCATCGCCATCGTCTCTGCGCCCACTTCTTTAACCTGGAGTCTTCCCTCCCTGCACAGCAGACCCTTTCTCCAGCCTTCAGAATTCTCGTTCCACCTGGACCCCTCCCTTTGGCCTCTTACCCTCTCTTCATGTTTTAATTGGAAACTGCCAGCGTGACATTGGCCATCTCAACGTCTCTACTCTCCTTACTCACTCTAACCTACCTCCCTCTGAATTTGCAGCACTCTGTTCTCTCAGGTCCAACGCTGACATTGTCAGTAAACCTGCTGATAAGGGCGCCGCTGTTGTTGTTTGACAAACAGACCTCTACCTTGTGGAGGCTGAACACCTCCTCCTACTACCCCCTGGACCATGACCCCACCACCGAACATCAAGCCATGGTTTCCCAATCCATCACTGACCTCATCTGCACTGGAGCTCTTCCCCCCACGACCTTCAACCTCATGGACCCCCAACCCCGCATAGCCCACTTCTACCTCCTTCCCAAGATCCACAAACAGGACTGTCCTGGTAGATCCATCATTTCAGCCTCTTCCTGCCCCAAGGAAATTATTTATTCCTATCATGACTATATTTTTTCTCCCCTTGTCCAGTCTCTTCCAACCTACATCTGCAACTCTTCCGTGCCCTACGCCACTTTAACAGTTTCGAGATCCCCGGCCCTAACCGTCTCCTTTTCACCATGGACGTCCAGCCCTCTACACCCCCATCCCCCTCCTTAAATGGAGGCCTAACCAGTCCCCATCCACCACCACCCTCCTCCACCTGGCTGAACTTGTTCTTAAGTTGAACAACTTCTCCTTTGACTCCACTCACTTCCTCCAAATAAAAGGTGTCGCTGTGGGAACCCGTATGGGTCCCAGCTATGCCTGCCTTTTTGTGGGATACGTGGAACATTCTTTGTTCCAGTCCTACTTAGGTCCCCTTCCTCATCTCTTATTCTGGTACATTGATGACTGTATCAGTGCCATTTCCTGCTCTCGCCCTGAACTAGAAAACTTCATCAACTTTGCTTCCAATTTCCACCCTTCCCTCACCTTCATGTGGTCCATCTCCAACTATTCCCTTCCCTTCTTCGACTTCTCTATCTCCATTTCTGGGGATAGGCTGTTAACCAATATCTATTACAAGGCCACTAACTCCCACAGCTACCTTGATTACACTTCCTCTCATCCCGCTTCCTGTAAGGACGCTATTCCCTTCTCCCAGTTTCTCCGTCTCCATTGCATCTGTTCTCACGACGCCATCTTCCACACCAGTGTTTCCGATATGTCTTCCTTTTTCCTCAATCGAGGATTCCCCTCCGCTGTAATTGACAGAGCCCTTGACCGTGTCTGTCCCATTTCCCGCACTTCTGCCCTCACCCCTTCCCCTCCCTCCCAGAACCATGAGAGGGACCCCTTGCCCTCACCTTCCACCCCACCAGCCACCACCATTTCGGCCACCTCCAGCGCGACGCCACCACCAAATACATCTTCCCCACCCCTCCTCTTTCAGCATTCCAAACAGACTGTACCCTCCGCGACACCCTGGTCCACTCTTCCATCACCCCAACAATTGCTCTCCTCTCCACGGCACCTTCCCGTGCGAGCGCAGGAGATGCAACACCTGCCCTTACACCTCCTGCTTTCCCACCGTCCAGGGCCCCAAACACTCTTTCCAGGTGAAACAGCGATTTAATTGTACTTCTTTCAATTTACTATACTGTATTCACTGCTCACAATGCGGTCTCCTCTACACTGGGGAGACCAAACACTGATTGGGTGATCGCTTTGTTGAACACCTCCACTCAGTACGCAAGTGTGACCCTGGCCTTCCGGTCACTTGCTATTTTGATTCCCCGTCCCACTCCCACTCTGACCTCTCTGTCCTCGGCCTCTTACACTGTTCCAATGAAGCTCGAGGAACAGCACCTCATCTTTCGTTTAGGCACTTTACAACCTTCTGGACTCAACATTGATTTCAGTAACTTCAGATCATAACCACTGCTCCCATTTTGACAAACAGCAGGTGCTGGTAATGGTTCTGCTGTTGCCATTTACAGCTCCTCTAGACCCATCTTTTGTTTCTTTACTTATCCCATTACCACCCTCCTTGTCTTGCACCATCATCTCTTTTGTCATTTAATCACTCCTGCCCTCCATCCTATCACAGACCTTCCCTTTTGTTCTTTCCTTCCCTTCCACTAACCCCCCCTCCCCCCTCCTCTTTCCCTGGCTCTGTATTTGCTTAAAAACTGTTAACTCTTCAACTTCTTCCAGTTCTAACGAAAGGTCATCGACCTGAAACGTTAACTCTGTTTCTTTCTCCACAGATGCTGCCTCATTTGCTGAGTATTTCCAGCATTTCCTGTTTTTATTTCAGATTTCCAGTTTCCGCAGTATTTTGCTTTTGACAGAGACATCTACCTTCTTGAGATTTTCTGCAGTTCTCTAGAACTGCAAGATGCTAGGCAAGCAATTTTTGCAACTGGGAGAAAATCATGAGAAAGTACTTTTAACGTTGAGATAAGTGTGTCCTTGTGCCATTATAATATTCTTAGCTATAAATAAAATCTAAAAAGATAAATTAAAAAATTAAATGAATATCAAATTAACACAAATACTAAAAGACTGCTGTGATTGAAGCTACTTATAAAACATGCAATGAAAACAATCTCAAGAAAACATAATGCTACAAGTGGAGTTTATCAGCAACAAAAGCAGCATCTCAGGCAAACAGAAAAAGAACTATTTGCAAACTACTAAAATTTACCGTCTTTATAGCAATCTTTTTGATACTTGTTCCAATGCACTGTACTGTGTCTACTGTTGTAACTTCAGCTACTCATGCTTAAACTTGTGCAGAGTCAATTAGAATAAAGTGCAATTACTGATCGAATTTGTAAATTTAGATTACCAACAAAAAATTGTTTCTAAATCTGATTCTTTTTCTTCTTGTTGACAATATTATGCAAAAAATAAACGTGTCCAGAACAATTCAGCTTGAACTTACATTTACATGAATGTTTAACATCTCAGAGCTTGTGCATCACAATTTGCTCTTCTGATCAAAACTGTCTTACCATTATAATATTTATTTTTCTAGGACTGCCTACTCTCAGCACCTCATGGGTCATTTTCTTCCCCGACTGGTTTAAATCACAGTCTGTACAATATAATTCTAAGTATCATTATGGAGTTGGGAGAGAATGGACTAAATGACACAAAGGTTATTTCCTAACCAACATTATTTTCTGAAAATGTTATATTTAACACTGCAAAATCTCTTCATAGACATGAAAGGATTATTACATCATTTTACTGCAGAATAATAAAAGAGGCCTAAATATGCAGTAATATCTCACTATAATACTCTCCCAAGACTTGTTATAATGTTCATTGTTCATGACTTCCTCCTTATTGGAACATATTAAGGTGTATGACTCAGTTCTTCTTATGCTGCCTTTATTACTGAACCTTTGGTATCTGCATTGCACAGGTGCCAGCAGAGCCGTATAAAGCTGCCAATGCAGGCTGCTATTGGTGCTAACAAGATCATCTCCAAGTAGGTGGTCTTGCTTCATTTCTCTCTGTTACAACTGCAAAACAACTGCTGTAGTAGAAAGTTCACTTTTTAATCTTAATATTTTCAAAGATCTAGTGCCATAGCTGGCCTCCTTTCAAATTCTACTGATTGCAAAGAGTTGATGGTTTCATCAGTTCTTCTCAATCAGCAGAAACTGGCCAGAGTCGAATGCCTGTAACCAGTACATAGAATTACATAGAATTAGAATCATAGAAAGGATACAGCATGGAAAGAGGTCATTTGGCCCATCGAATTCACGCCAGCTCTATACAAGAGCAATCCAGCTAGTCCCACTCCCCCGCCCTATCGCCATAGCCCTGAAAATGTTTTCCTTTCAAGTACTTATCCAGTTCCCTTTTGAAAGCCATGACTGAATCTGCCTCCACCACCCCCTCAGGCAGTGCATTCCAGATCCTATCCACTCACTGTGTAAAAAAAGTTTTTTCTCATATCACCTTTGGGTCTTTTGCCAATCACCTTAAACCTACGTCCTCTGGTTCTTGACCCTTCCACCAATGGGAACAGTTTCTCTCTATCTATTCTGTCTCGACCCCTCATGATTTTGAACACCTCTATCAAATCTCCTCTCAACCTTCTCTGTTCCAAGGAGAACAACCCCAGCTTCTCCAGTCTATCCATGTAACTAAAGTCCCTCATCCCTGGAATCATTCTAGTAAATCTCTCTGCACCCTCTCTAAGGCCTTCACATCTTTCCTAAAGTGCGGTGCTCAGAACTGGACACAATACTCCAGTTGTGGTCCAACCAGTGTTTTATAAAAGTTCATCATGACTTCCATACTTTTGTGCTCTATGCCTCTATTTATAAAGCCCAGGATCCCATATGCTTTTTTAACCGCTTTCTCAACCTGCCCTGCCACTTTCAATGATTTGTGCACATAAACCCCCAGATCTCTCTGTTCCTGTACCACTTTTAGAGTTGTGCCCTCTAGTTTATAATGCCTCTCCTCGTTCTTCCTATCGAAATCTATCACTTCGCATTTTTCTGCGTTAAATTTTATCTGCCACGTGTCCGCCCATGCCACCAGCCTGTCTATGTCCTCTTGAAGTCTATCACTATCCTCCTCAATGTTTACTACACTTCCAAGTTTTGTGTCATCTGCAAATTTTGAAATTGTAGCCAGTACACCCAAGTCCAAGTCATTAATATATATCAAGAAAAGCAGTGGTCCCAGCACTGATCTCTGGGGAACACCACTGTACACCTCCCTCCAGTCTGAAAAACAACCGTTCACCACTGTTTCCTGTCCCTTAGCCAATTCTGTATCCATGTTGCTGTTGCCCCCTTTATTCCATGGGCCGCAATCTTGATGATAAGCCTACCATATGGCACTTTATCAAATGACTTTTGAAAGTCCGTATACATCACATCAACTGCATTGCCTTCATCTACCCTCCCTGTTACCTCATCAAAAAGCTCTATCAAGTTAGTTAAACACAATTTGCCTCTAACAAATCCATGCTGGCTTTCCCTAATCAATCCACACCTGTCCAAGTGACTGTTAATTCTGTCCCAGATTATCGTTTCTAAAAGTTTCCCCACAACAGAGGTTAAATTGACTGACCTATAGTTGCTGGGTTTATCCTTACACCTTTTTTGAACAAGGGTGTAATATTTACAATTCTCCAGTCCTCTGGCACCACACCATATCTACGGATGTTTGGAAGATTATGGCCAGTACCTCCGCAATTTCCTCCCTTACTTCCCTCAGCAACCTAGGATGCATTCCATCTGGACCGGGTGACATAGAAAGCACAGCACAGAAACAGGCCATTCAGCCCAACAGGTCTGTGTTGGTGTTTACGCTCCACATGAGCCTCCTCCCACCCTTCTTCATCTAACCCCATCAACATATCCTTCTATGCCTTTTCCCTTAAGCTTCCCCTTAAATGTATCTACGCTAGTCACCTCAACTACTCCTTGTGGTAGTGAGTTCCTCATTCTAACCACTCTCTGGGTAAAGAAGTTTCTCCTGAATTCCCTATTAGTGACTATCTTTTATTTATGGCACCTCGTTCTGGCCTCCCCCGCACGTGGAAACATCTTTTCTACATCTACCCTATCAAACCCTTTCATAATCTTAAAGACCTCTATCAGGTCACCCATCAGTCTTCTCTTTTCTAGAGAAAAGAGCCCCAGCCTATTCGATCTTTCCTGATAGGTATAACCTCTATCATCCTAGTAAATCTTTTTTGAAACTTTACCAGTGTCTCTATATTCTTTTTATAATATGGAGACCAGAGCTGTTCACAGTATTCCAAGTGTGGTCGAACCAAGGTTCTACACAAGTTTAACATAACTTCTCTGCTTTTCAATTCTATCCTTCTAGAAATGAACCCCAATGCTTTGTTTGCTTTTTTTATGGCCTTATTAACCTGTGTTGCTGCTTTTAGTGATTTGTGCATCTGTACCCCTAGATCCCTCTGCTCCTCTGCCCCTATTAGACTCTTATTTTCTAAGGAGTATGTGGTCTCCTTATTCTTCTGACCAAAATGTACCACCTCACACTTATCTATATTGAAATTCATTTGCCAATTACTTGCCCATCCTGCAAGTTTATTAATGTCTTCCTGTATTTTGTCACTGTCCGCCTCAGTATTAACTATACCTCCCAATTTGGTATCATCCATAAATTTTGAAATTGTACTTCCGATTCCAGAGTACAAATTGTTTATGTAAATGGTGAACAACGGTGGTCCCAGCACCAATCCTTGTGGAACACCACTTCCCGCCTTTTGCCAGTATGAGTAACTGCCTACTCTCTGTTTTCTGTTTTGTAACCAGCTTGTTATCCATTCAGCTACATGTCCCCTGACTCCACATGCTCTGACCTTAGTCATGGGTCTACTATGCGGTTCCTGATCAAAGGCCTTTTGAAAATTCAAATATATTACATCTACTTGTCTACCCTTGTCCACCCTTTCTGTTACTTCTTCAAATAATTCAATAAGGTTAGTCAAGCATGACCTTCCCTTTTAAAATACATACTGACTATTCTTTATTGTATTTTTGGTTTCTAGATGTTTTTCTATTACATCTTTGAGTAAAGATTCCATTATCTTTCCTACCACCGACGTGAAGCTAATTGGTCTAAGTTCCCTGGACTTCTGCTATCTCCCTTTTTAAATACAGGAATCACATTAGCTGTCCGCCAGTCCTCTGACCCATTTCTAATGATTTTTTATATATATGTAGTAGTGCCTCTGCTATCTCTTCCCTAACTTCTTTTAATATGCGCGGATACAATCCATCCAGACCGAGGGTTTTATCCTCTCTAAGTTTGATTAGTTTATCAATTATCTCCTCCCTTTCTACCTTAAATATCTTTATATCTTTTTTGATCTCTTCTTCTAATGTCATGCCCAACATATTAGTCTCCCTGGTAAATACTGAGGCAAAGTAATTATTTAATATTTCTGCCATTTCACTGTCGTTACCTGTGATTTTATCGTGTGTATCCCTTAGTGGCCCTATCCCTATCTGATTTTTCTTCTGTTATTTATGTGTCTGTAGAATATTTTACTATTTCTTTTTATATTCCTTGATAATTTAATTTCATAATTCCTCTTTGCCTTCTTAATTTTTTTGACTTCTTTCCTAAACTTTTCGTAATCCCTTTTGTCATCCTCTCCTTTGTTGTCAATGTACTTAGTGTATGCCTTTTTCTTTAGTTTCAATTGCGGCCTTATTTCTTTATTCATCCATGGTGCGTCATTACCAGCCAGTTTGTTCTTGTTTTTTAGTGGGAAATATTTCTCCTGGACTCTGTTGATCACCGTTTTAAATGTTTCCCACTGCTGTTCTATTTCTTTGTTTGTCAGTAAATTTTTCCAGTTTATTTTCCCTAGTTCCATTCTCATCCCCTTAAAATCAGCTTTTTTTCAAATTTATTACTTTGGTCTTTGTCTTATTTATGTCCTTCTCAGTCTTTATCTGAAATCTTATTATGTTGTGATCGCTATTGCCTAGATGCTCCTCCATGCTTACTTCTCTTATCTGTTCTGGTTCATTTCCAATTACTATCTCCAGCAGTGCTTCCTCTCTTCTTGGGCTTTTTAAATACTGGGTAAGAAAGGAATCCTGCACACATTGTAAAAACTTCATTCCCTGTACCCCTTTACCTATATCTTCTTGCCAGTTTATTTGGGAGTACTTAAAAATCTCCCATGATTATTATTCTATGTCCTTTTCTCATTTCACATATTTGCTTACATATTTCTTCCTCCACCTCCTTTTCACTATTGGGTGGTCTGTAGTATACCCCTATTAGTGTGATCGATCCCTTCTTATTTCAATCCACATGGATTCTGCTTCTATTCTTCTGTTAGTTATGTCCCGTTTTTTCTACTGCCATTTTATTATCTCTAATTAGTACAGCTATTCCCCCCCCCAACCCCGACTTCTTCCTTCCCTATCCTTGTTGATTATGTTATAACCTGCAATATTTAGTTGCTGGTCCTGTTCCTTATGTAAACATGTTTCAGTTATTCCTATTACATCTGGTTCCTCACTATGGATTGTTGCCTCTAGTTCCCCCGTTTTATTTTGGACACTATATACATTGCTGTACAGGCAGTTTAATTCGACTTTAACAGTCGTTCCTTTTACTTTATTTTTAACAGTCCTTTATACTTCTGTTTTATAACTGTATTTGTTCTTTGACCATTTATGTTATCTTTATTCCTTACTCTGATCTGACCTTTACACTCATCTCCAATTTCTTTTATCTTAGGCTTTTGTTATTGATACCAGATCGCTCCCCCCACCATGCTAGTTTAAAGCCTTATCCAGCACCCTATTTATCCTTTCCACTAGGACACTGGTCCCATTCCAGTTCAGGTGGAGCCCATCCCAACGGTACAGTTCCTTCCTGACCCAGTACTGGTGCCAGTGTCCCATGAAATGGAACCCCTCTTTCCCACATCACTCCTTCAGCCACGCATTCACCTTTCTGATCTGCCTATCCCTATGCCAATTAGTAAGTGGCTCAGCAGTGATCCTGAGATTACCAGCCATGAAGTCCTGCTTTTTAATTTAGTTCCTTGCTGCTGATAATCCATTAGCAGGACCTCCTCCTTGTTCTTCCTCATGTCACTGGTGTTGACATGGACAATGGCAACTGAATCCTCCCCCTCCCTTTCCAAGTTCCTCTCCAGTTGCTCCAAGATGTCCTTTACCCTTGCACCAAGTAGGCAACACACCCTCCTGGACTCTCGGTCGTGACTGCAGAGGACACTATCTATCCCGCTGATTATAGAATCTCCTATGACTACAACCTTTCTATTCTATTCGGTACTAGGTCCTTTGCTTTTTGTGGTATACATTAATGATTTGGACTTAAACGTAAGAGGCATGATTAAGAAATTTGCGGATGGCACAAAGATAGGCCGTGTGGTTGATATTGAGGAGGAAAGCTGTAGACTGCAGGAAGATATTAATGGACTGATCAGGTGGGCAGAAAAGTGGCAAATGGAGTTCAATCCGGAGAAGTGTGAGGTAATGCATTTGGGGAGGGCAAACAAGGCAAGGGAATACACAATAAATGGGAGGATACTGAGAGGTGTAGAGGAAGTGAGGGACCTGGGAGTGCATGTCCACAGATCCTGAAGGTAGCAGGACAGGTAGATAAGGTGGTTGAGAAGGCTTTCCTTTATTAGCTGAGGCATAGAATATAAAAGCAGGGATGTTATGCTGGATCTGTATAAAGCACTAGTTAGGCCACAGCTTGAGTACTGCGTACAGTTCTGGTCACCACATTACAGGAAGGATGTAATTGCACTAGAGAGGGTGCAGAGGAGATTTACGAGGATGTTGCCAGGACTGGAGAATTTTAGCTATGATGACAGATTGGATAGGCTGGGGTTGTTTTCCTTGGAACAGAGGAGGCTGAGAGGTGATTTGATTGAGGTGTACAAAATTATGAGGAGCCCAGATAGAATGGATAGGAAGGACCTATTTCCCATAGCAGAGGGGTCAATAACCAGGGAGAATAGATTTAAAGTGATTGGTAGAAGGATTAGAGCAGAAATGAGGAAAACATTTTTCACCCAGAAGATGGGTCTGGAACTCACTGCCTGAGAGGGTGGTAGAGGCAGAAACCCTCAACGCATTTTAAAAATACCTGGATGTGCACCTGAAGAGTCGTGACCTGCAGGGCTATGGACCAAATGCGGGAAAGTGGGATTAGGCTGGGTGGCTCATTTCTTAGCTAGCGCGGACACGATGGGTGGAATGGCCTCCTTCTGTGCTGTAAATTTTCCATGATTCTTTTTTTTTATTCGTTCACGGGATGTGGGCGTCGCTGGCAAGGCCAGCATTTATTGCCCATCCCTAATTGCCCTCGAGAAGGTGGTGGTGAGCCGCCTTCTTGAACCGCTGCATTCCGTGTGGTGACGGTTCTCCCACAGTGCTGTTAGGAAGGGAGTTCCAGGATTTTGACCCAGCGACAATGAAGGAACGGCGATGTATTTCCAAGTCGGGATGGTGTGTGACTTGGAGGGGAACGTGCAGGTGGTGTTGTTCCCATGCGCCTGCTGCTCTTGTCCTTCTAGGTGGTAGAGGTCGCGGGTTTGGGAGGTGCTATCGAAGAAGCCTTGGCGAGTTGCTGCAGTGCATCCTGTGGATGGTGCACACTGCAGCCACAGTGCGCCGGTGGTGAAGGGAGTGAATGTTTAGGGTGGTGGATGGGGTGCCAATCAAGCGGGCTGCTTTATCTTGGATGGTGTCGAGCTTCTTGAGTGTTGTTGGAGCTGCCCTCATCCAGGCAAGTGGAGAGTATTCCATCACACTCCTGACTTGTGCCTTGTAGATGATGGAAAGTCTTTGGGGAGTCAGGAGGTGAGTCACTCGCCGCAGAATACCCAGCCTCTGACCTGCTCTCGTAGCCACAGTATTTATATGGCTGGTCCAGTTAAGTTTCTGGTCAATGGTGACCCCCAGGATGTTGATGGTGGGGGATTCGGCGATGGTAATGCCGTTGAATGTCAAGGGGAGGTGGTTAGACTCTCTCTTGTTGGAGATGGTCATTGCCTGGCACTTATCTGGCGCGAATGTTACTTGCCACTTATGAGCCCAAGCATGGATGTTGTCCAGGTCTTGCTGCATGCAGGCTCGGACTGCTTCATTATCTGAGGGGTTGCGAATGGAACTGAACACTGTGCAGTCATCAGCGAACATCCCCATTTCTGACCTTATGATGGAGGGAAGGTCATTGATGAAGCAGCTGAAGATGGTTGGGCCTAGGACACTGCCCTGAGGAACTCCTGCAGCAATGCCCTGGGGCTGAGATGATTGGCCTCCAACAACCACTACCATCTTCCTTTGTGCTAGGTATGACTCCAGCCACTGGAGAGTTTTCCCCCTGATTCCCATTGACTTCAATTTTACTAGGGCTCCTTGGTGCCACACTCGGTCAAATGCTGCCTTGATGTCAAGGGCAGTCACTCTCACCTCACCTCTGGAATTCAGCTCTTTTGTCCATGTTTGGACCAAGGCTGTAATGAGGTCTGGAGCCGAGTGGTCCTGGCGGAACCCAAACTGAGCATCGGTGAGCAGGTTATTGGTGAGTAAGTGCCGCTTGATAGCACTGTCGACGACACCTTCCATCACTTTGCTGATGATTGAGAGTAGACTGATGGGGCGGTAATTGGCCGGATTGGATTTGTCCTGCTTTTTGTGGACAGGACATACCTGGGCAATTTTCCACATTGTCGGGTAGATGCCAGTGTTGTAGCTGTACTGGAACAGCTTGGCTAGAGGCGCAACTAGTTCTGGAGCACAAGTCCTCAGCACTACAGCTGGGATGTTGTCGGGGCCCATAGCCTTTGCTGTATCCAGTGCACTCAGCCGTTTCTTGATATCACGTGGAGTGAATCGAATTGGCCGAAGGCTGGCTTCCGTGATGGTGGGGATATTGGGAGGAGGCTGAGATGGATCATCCACTCGGCACTTCTGGCTGAAGATGGTTGCAAACGCTTCAGCCTTGTCTTTTGCACTCACGTGCTGGACTCCGCCATCATTGAGAATGGGGATGTTTGCAGAGCCTCCTCCTCCCGTTAGTTGTTTAATTGTCCACCACCATTCACGACTGGATGTGGCAGGACTGCAGAGCTTTGATCTGATCCGTTGGTTGTGGAATCGCTTAGCTCTGTCTATAGCATGTTGCTTCCGCTATGATCCTTCCCCCCCAACCCCCCCCCCCCAAGGCTGCCTCATGTTCCACGGTGCCATGGTTAGCATTCTGGGCATCCTCCCTGTAGCCTACACGCATATGTAGAGTTCTGTCTTCCCACACTTCACAGCAATGTGAGTGAGCAGTGCAACTCGGGCTGCCTGCTCTCATCACTGCTGAAATACAGTTGCCTCTGTAAGTGCGGGGGGGTGGGGGTGGTGATGGTGAACTATAAAGGCAACATAAAGCTCTTCACGGTAACAATTTTTGTATTGATACCAAAGACAGTATTAGAGATCGAGCTGTGTTGTATTTATCCACCAGATAAATGTAGTCAGTGTTGTTACTTGGATGTATTTTTACTTCAGACTGACTCACCTGATAATTTATGTGCAGGTCATCAATTGCCCTTGTTGGATGAGCAAATGATCACCTTGTGTATTTATTTCTGGTGTTCCATTTACAGGGATTTTGTTTATAAATAATTATGCAACATTTTAGCAGTCTATTTCCACATATTGACTAACCACTCAACAGATCTGACAAGTGAAGCCGGGCACATAATGTCCCCAAGAAAGTCTCTTACTTATCTAACTGCCTCTTTGGTAAAAGAGAAGGGCGTAAGGGAACCTTATATATTTAGTACAAAGTTGTGATCAATACTTCTAGTGTATGCAAGTCAGGCAGCATCTATGGAGAAAGAAAGAGAGTTAACGTTTCAGGTCGAAGACCTTTCGTCTGATGAAAGGTCATTGACCTGAAACGTTAACTCTGTTTCTTTCTCCACAGATGCTGCCTCACTTGCTGAGCTTCTCCGGCATTTTCTGTTTTTATTCAGATTTCCAGCATCTGCAGTATTTTGCTTTTGACTTTTAGTGTATCACTGCATTAGACGTTTGTTTGTTTAATCAACTGGAGTACCTTTACTCCACAGGCATTATTTTTGAGTTATGGATTATTCTGCAGTATTTGAACCCCATACACTCACAAATTTCAATTGTGCCATTTGAAAATAATTGGGCATCCACCTACTTTTAGTTGGGCAGGATGGGAAAGATTTTAAGCATTAAAAAGCTGTGATATTCCTAAATAGCCAGATAAGCTTTAAATAATTTTTAAATCAGTGAATGTGATCTTATTATCAGCATGGTCTATCTTCATTCTGGTGGTCAATGTGTTGTATAAAGCTCATTTTGAAGCTGTATCCATCACAAATGTAATTACAATGGAGGTTTGTTAAATGTAATACTGAACCCTGCATATAATTAGACTTACAAATGATAGGGATGATCATTTCATGACTATAAAAGGATCATAACACTAGAAAAACTTAAAGTAAGGGGTTTGAAATTGTCAGAATCACATATATGTGAGCTTCACTGTATTCCCTTGGAAAGATGAATATGGAAGCAGCTCATTTACAAAGATAAAATTACATTTGTTAGATTTTAGTTTTAGGATAACAAATTTTTCACACAAGGTCGAGATTTCTCTTCCACACTGTCATTTACAGTCTGGTAGATGCTGATCCTAAAACAATGATCCCCGCCTCCAAAGGAAAAGGAATCTCTACCTTAGATAGAGAGACAAAACAAATTCCTGGAACAAGATATATGGCAAACATTGTTTTGTGAAGTGAATTATTTTCATTCTCATTTTCAAAGATAACTAGTGGATTTCCAATAACATTGTCCACAATAAGTCAAAGAATATTGGCTGGAGGGGAACTTCTCAGTAATGAAGTTACTCTGCTGCTATCTTTCTGCAGGCTGGAATAACTATCAATACTATAGTAACTCGTTGTCCTGAATCTATGTGATTCTGCAATTCTGCACTACTAGCAGGGAGCTGTGATGCTGTTGCGGGGGATGACTTATCAGGGGAAGGCAGCAGCAGCCAGCTTCCTGGCACCACGGGTAGCTCTGCTGCACAGGCTGGGAGGAAAAAGAGTGGAAGAGCTATAGTGATAGGGGACTCAATTGTAAGGGGAATAGACAGGCGTTTCTGCGGCCGCAACCGAGACCCCAGGATGGTGTGTTGCCTCCCTGGTGCAAGGATCAAGGACGTCTCGGAGAGGCTACAGAACATTTTGGAGGGGGAGGGCGAACAGCCAGCTGTCGTGGTGCACATAGGCACCAACGATATAGGTAAAAAAGGGGATGAGGTCCTAAAAGCAGAATATAGGGAGTTAGGAGGTAAATTAAAAAATAGGACCTCAAAGGTAGTAATCTCAGGATTGCTGCCAGTGCCACGTGCTAGTCAGAGTAGAAATAGGAGGATATTTCAAATGAATACGTGGCTAGAGGAATGGTGCAAGGGGGAGGGATTCAAATTCCTGGGACACTGGAAACGGTTCTGGGGGAGGTGGGACCAGTACAAACCGGACGGTCTGCACCTGGGCAGGGCCGGGACCGCTGTCCTAGGAGGAGTGTTCGCTAGTGCTGTTGGGGAGGGTTTAAACTAAAGTGGCAGGGGGTTGGGAACCTGAGCAGGGAGAGAGAGGAAAGCGTAACAGGAAGGGACAGAAGGTATGGAGTAATGGGTAAAGTGTTAAAAAAGGAAAAAGCAAGAACTAAGCGTCACAAAACAGATTTGAAAGTTCTTTATCTGAATGCACGTAGCATTCGTAACAAAATGGACGAGTTAACGGCACAAATAACTACGTATGGGTATGATCATGTGGCCATTACAGAAACATGGCTGCAGGGTGACAACGACTGGGAATTAAATATGCCAGGGTATTTAACAATCAGGAAGGACAGGCAGGAAGGAAGGGGAGGTGGGGTGGCTATGTTAATAAAGGAAGGAATCACTGTAATACAGATAAATGATATTGGGACAAAGCATCAAGATAATGAAACAGTTTGGGTGGAGATAAGGAATAATAAGGGGAAAAAAACATTAGTGGGCGTAGTATATAGGCCTCCTAATAGTTGCAACTCTGCTGGAAGAAGTATTAATCAGGAAATAGTCGGGGCATGTAATAAGGGAACAGCTATAATTATGGGGGATTTTAATTATCATATTAACTGGACAAATCAAATTGGGCAGAGCAGCCTTGAGGACGAGTTCATTGAGTGCATCAGGGATGGATTTCTTGAGCAATATGTAACTGATCCTACTAGGGGGCAGGCAACCTTGGACCTGGTCCTGTGTAATGAGTCAGGATTAATTAATAATGTCCTAGTTAAGGATCCCCTTGGAACGAGCGACCACAACATGGTTGAATTCCATATCCAATTAGAGGGTGAGAAGGTTGATTCTCAAACAAGCGTACTGAGCTTGAATAAAGGAGACTATGATGGTATGAGAGCGGAATTGATTAAAGTGGACTGGGAAAATAGATTAAAGGGTAAGACGGTACATGAGCAGTGGTGTTCATTTAGGGAGTTATTTTACAACTTTCAAAATAAATATATTCCACTGAGGAAAAAAGGGTGTAAAAGAAATGACAGCCATCCGTGGCTAAGTAAAGAAATCAAGGATAGTATCCGACTAAAAACAAGGGCATATAAGGTAGCCAAACTTAGTGGGAGGATAGAAGATTGGGAATTCTTCAAAAGACAGCAAAAAGTAACTAAAGGATTGATTAAGAAAGGGAAGTTAGATTATGAAAAGAAATTAGCAAAAAATATAAAAACAGATAGCAAGAGTTTCTATAGTTATATAAAAAGAAAAAGGGTGGCTAAGGCAAACGTAGGTCCCTTAGAGGATGAGACCGGGAAATTAATGGTGGGAAACATGGAGATGGCAAAAATGCTGAACAAATATTTTGTTTCAGTCTTTACAGTAGAGGACACTAAGAATATCCCAACACTGGACAAACAGGGGACTCTACGGGGGGAGGAGCTAAATACGATTAAAATCACTCAGGAGATGGTACTCAGTAAAATAATGGGACTCAAAGCGGATAAATCCCCTGGACCTGATGGCTTCCATCCTAGGGTCTTGAGGGAAGTGGCAGTAGGGATTGTGGATGCTTTGGTGATAGTTTTCCAAAATTCCCTGGACTCAGGAGAGGTCCCGGCAGATTGGAAAACTGCTAATGTAACACCGTTATTTAAAAAGGGTAGTAGGCAGAAGGCTGGAAATTATAGGCCAGTTAGCTTAACATCTGTGGTGGGTAAAATTTTGGAGTCTATTATTAAGGAGACAGTAACGGAACATTTAGATAAGCATAATTTAATAGGACAAAGTCAGCATGGCTTTATGAAGGGGAAGTCATGTCTGACAAATTTGCTTGAGTTCTTCGAGGATATAACGTATAGGGTGGATAAAGGGGAACCAGTGGACATAGTGTATTTAGACTTCCAGAAGGCATTCGACAAGGTGCCACATAAAAGATTATTACTTAAGATAAAAAATCACGGGATTGGGGGTAATATTCTGGCATGGGTGGAGGATTGGTTATCGAACAGGAAGCAGAGAGTTGGGATAAATGGTTCATTTTCGGACTGGCAACCAGTAACCAGTGGTGTTCCACAGGGGTCGGTGCTGGGTCCCCAACTCTTTACAATCTATATTAACGATTTGGAGGAGGGGACCGAGTGCAACATATCAAAATTTGCAGATGATACAAAGATGGGAGGGAAAGTAGAGAGTGAGGAGGACATAAAAAACCTGCAAGGGGATATAGACAGGCTGGGTGAGTGGGCGGAGATTTGGCAGATGCAATATAATATTGGAAAATGTGAGGTTATGCACTTTGGCAGGAAAAATCAGAGAGCAAGTTATTTTCTTAATGGCGAGAGACTGGAAAGTACTGCAGTACAAAGGGATCTGGGGGTCCTAGTGCAAGAAAATCAAAAAGTTGGTATGCAGGTGCAGCAGGTGATCAAGAAAGCCAACGGAATGTTGGCTTTTATTGCTAGGGGGATAGAATATAAAAACAAGGAGGTATTGCTGCAGTTATATAAGGTATTGGTGAGACCGCACCTGGAATACTGCATACAGTTTTGGTCTCCATACTTAAGAAAAGACATATTTGCTCTCGAGGCAGTACAAAGAAGGTTCACTCGGTTAATCCCGGGGATGAGGGGGCGGACATATGAGGAGAGGTTGAGTAGATTGGGACTCTACTCATTGGAGTTCAGAAGAATGAGAGGCGATCTTATTGAAACATATAAGATTGTGAAGGGTCTTGATCGGGTGGATGCAGTAAGGATGTTCCCAAAGATGGGTGAAACTAGAACTAGGGGGCATAATCTTAGAATAAGGGGCTGCTCTTTCAAAACTGAGATGAGGAGAAACTTCTTCACTCAGAGGGTGGTAGGTCTGTGGAATTTGCTGCCCCAGGAAGCTGTGGAAGCTACATCATTAGATAAATTTAAAACAGAAATAGACAGTTTCCTAGAAGTAAAGGGAATTAGGGGTTATGGGGAGCGGGCAGGAAATTGGACATGAAGCTGAGTTCGGATCGGTCAATGCCCTGTGGGTGGCGGAGAGGGCCCAGGGGCTATGTGGCCGGGTCCTGCTCCGACTTCTTGTGTTCTTTAGATTTGTGGTTGCGATCAGATCAGCCATGATCTTATTGAATGGCGGAGCAGGCTCGAGGGGCCGATTGGCCTACTCCTGCTCCAATTTCTTATGTTCTTATGTTCTTATGAACTGGAAGAACTGCATGGAAGAGTGACAATGAGTAAACGGCTGTGAGAACTGGCAGAGGGGAGAGGGCGATGCCAGATGTTGTGGTGTTTATTGGCAGCCCAGTTACAATAGCTGATTGACAATCCAAGTTACTACTGGCACTTTCAAACGTATGTTTGTTTGCCCCTACAATCTGTGGGGCGCAGAATCCCTACTGGGGAGGCATTTATGCCTATTGGGAATGGCAACATGATCCTCCATTTTCATTCGCCATGGAACTTTGCCTGACTCTGAGTTGCCAGGGAATCCTTAGCTATGCTATGTTCATATTCTCCTTTTCATCCTCCAATGGCTTCCCATGCTATTGCTCACCTTCATTATGCTGTTCCAGCAGCTTTCCCACAAGATAATCCAACTCCAGATTGCCCTGTCCTGACTCAGGGGTGGAGAGGACTGTTCAATACCATCTGTCCTCTAGCAGGGGTGGAAGCCATTATACTTCTACTACTAATTGTCTCAAACCAAAATCTCATAAGCAGTGCATGAAGTTACAGGCAGAAGATTTCTTAACTTGAATTCCAGAAGACAGCCAACCTTTTATCTCCATGGGGGTTATTCCTGGACTTCCACTGTATTTAGGCTGCTAGGGGGAGGAGGAGGGGGAGGAGTTTGTCAATAAGCATGCAGGTGGACCGCCAGCACATAGGAGGAGGCTTGTTCACAGATTTCCTTACCCCCACCCCTCGGCAGAGTGTATAGGCAGAGGAGAACATTCCTGGACTAAGATGTCATCAAATGTTTCTGAAGACCCTGGAAAACCCACCTGGGAATGACTGGGGGTTCTATGATCTCAAGGTCTGAATCAGCAGAGAGGCAGATGCCAAGCTGTGCCATCTGCTGTAAGGACATCTGCAACCACCATGCAGGGACAGTAACGGCCAGCCATAACCTGAGACTTGGCTGCACCTTCTTGTGGGTATGCTGCAATGCTGGCCTATGGGATGATGCACAGAGGGCAACCCTCCTCACAAGCACCTTATGCAGCACCTCTCCAACATCAGCGGCCATCAAAGAGGAGGCTGGGCTTCACCATCTCTTGTCCCTTCGCCTTCATCTTACCCTGCCACTTCTTAATCCCCTGCCCCTTCAGTCTTGACAAAGGCTGTTGATGGGTTGAGATGCCATTTAAGGCTCTCCAGAAGCTTTCTGAATTTTTGTCCACCAGTGTGACACTCCCCTTTAATTGTCTCCATCGCTTTAAATTTCACTTACATGCAGTTTTCTTTGTCGTCTCACTAGTGTCATCTACAGATCCATCTGAGTTTGCAGCTGGAGTTGTGAACAAATGTGCTTAGACCAGATAATTAAATGCTATTTATACTTAAGATTCAGGTGGGTGTCCAATTCAAATTCACATTTAATACCTTCTATCCAGACAGAGACCACAATTTCACATCGCCCCTTTCCAGTTATGGAATATACAAAAAGAAATATGCCTTCTTCATCCGCCTCACCTTGTGGTACAATCTCTTCCTCAGCTTCATCACTGGAATTGACATAGAGTCATAGAGTCATAGAGTTATACGGCACGGATAGAGGCCCTTCGGCCCATCGTGTCCGCGCCGGCCATCAAGCCCTGTCTAATCTAATCCCATATTCCAGCATTTGGTCCGTAGCCTTGTATGCTATGGCATTTCAACTGCTCATCCAAATGCTTCTTGAATGTTGTGAGGGTTCCTGCCTCCACAACCCTTTCAGGCAGTGAGTTCCAGACTCCAACCACCCTCTGGGTGAAAAAGTTCTTTCTCAAATCCCCTCTAAACCTCCCGCCTTTTACCTTGAATCTATGCCCCCTTGTTGTAGAACCCTCAACGAAGGGAAAAAGCTCCTTAGTATCCATCCTATCTGTGCCCCTCATAATTTTGTACACCTCAATCATGTCCCCCCTCAGCCTCCTCTGCTCCAAGGAAAACAAACCCAATCTTCCCAGTCTCTCTTCATAGCTGAAGCGCTCCAGCCCTGGTAACATCCTGGTGAATCTCCTCTGCACCCTCTCCAAAGCAATCACATCCTTCCTGTAGTGTGGCGACCAGAACTGCACACAGTACTCCAGCTGTGGCCTAACCAGTGTTTTATACAGCTCCATCATAACCTCCTTGCTCTTATATTCTATGCCTCGGCTAATAAAGGCAAGTATCCCATATGCCTTCTTTACCACCTTATCTACCTGTTCCGCCGCCTTCAGGGATCTGTGAACTTGCACACCAAGATCCCTCTGACCCTCTGTCTTGCCTAGGGTCCTCCCATTCATTGTGTATTCCCTTGCCTTGTTAGTCCCTCCAAAGTGCATCACCTCGCACTTTTCCGGGTTAAATTCCATTTGCCACTGTTCCGCCCATCTGACCAACCCATCTATATCGTCCTGCAGACTGAGGCTATCCTCCTTGCTATTTACCACCCTACCAATTTTTGTATCATCAGCGAACTTACTGATCATACCTTTTACATTCATATCCAAGTCATTAATGTAGACCACAAACAGCAAGGGACCCAGCACCGATCCCTGTGGACACTGGATTTTTGTCTTCTTTTGTTGATTACTCACAGTGCTATGATATGTCTTGGTGTCTTCTTTTCTTCTCCCTGCCTCCAATCTAGCAACATCTACTGGCTTCCAGCAACACTTAGCTAAATGGCCTGATTCCATTCAATTATGACATTTAACCTTCTTAAAAAAACATGGGTCTGGGTGATGATTATTATTACACCTCCAACAGGGTTGAGCGCCTCAGTTCACTCTGGAGCTATTAGACCTTGTGGCGTGTAACTCGCTAGCATGGCTGGCATCAGTCTCCATCCCAAGTGCTATTTCGAGAGCGTTAGCAGATGTGAGTCTCTCTTCTACCAAGAGTTTCCCCTGTATCAATGTTTCCTTCAAACCACAAAGGAAGTGGTCTCTCATTGCATCATCAAAATCCATCAAAGTCACATGTTTTGGACAGTTTCCTCAGTTCTGCTGTAAACTGAGAAACATTCAACAAGTAACAAAGATGTCCAATATTCAATCTTTTTAACAATAGCTGTCCGTTATTGCCACTGTTATGTCCAGACAAACACTTACGTTAAATAGAAACTAACTCCTTTTTTAGATAGTTGCATAGAAACTAGCTCCTTTTTTATTTCCAGACCCTCTAGAATGTTCTCGTCAAAGAATAACAAAGTAATACAAGAGAAGACATTGGAATGTAATTGCTACAATATCCCTACTCCTATCAGGGGGCCATCTAATATTCAGTTAATAATATGTAAGTATTATACATAACAAATCTGAAAACAAAAATCAGCCCCGATCTTTTGAAGGATGATGAAGGATGAAATTCCACAAAAAACTCACAATGAGTATTGTATGAATGAGATAGTCTATGATTTTTGTGATATATTACATGAATATGTTCGTACACACTGATTGTTATTACATGCATTATTATGCGCTTGTGTACAATGTAGTACTCAATGGGTAAATGTGTTCATATACTAATGTACTATCTGCTCGCTTCACATATCAAGAGAAATCCAGTGAAGTAACAGGTGCACCAGAAGAGCAGCATACATCTGAGCATCAACTGTCACCATACTTACTGGAAGCAGATACAATAGGCGATGCTGATACTGAAAACTGTAAACAATTTTACAACACCAAGTTATAGTCCAGCAATTTTATTTTAAATTCACAAGCTTTCGGAGGCTACCTCCTTCCTCAGGTGAACGAGGTGAAAAAAAAAAAAAAATTTTTTTTCACATCGTTCACCTGAGGAAGGAGGTAGCCTCCGAAAGCTTGTGAATTTAAAATAAAATTGCTGGACTATAACTTGGTGTTGTAAAATTGTTTACAATTGTCAACCCCAGTCCATCACCGGCATCTCCACATCGATACTGAAAACGTGATAGTAGGAATCACCTCACAAAGTGCTGAGCTCACTGCGACTACAGCACCAGAGCTTCAGTTACCTCCTTAGGATGCAGTTATACTGACATCTATGCAAAGTGGTTTTGCATGTGCATGAACACGAAACTGGTAATATAATTCACACCACAGCTCTCAGGTGAATGTCTCACAATGTTTGGAGTTTGCAAAGAATGCACTATAATTTTGCTTCTGGGTGCCTGGAAGCTTGTGGCTTAAAAGTTGAGGGCATTGGCAACTTCACTGCCACTGGGAGTGTATTGCAGATGGTGAAATGTCCCTGTAGGTCTTCATAAACCAGGTGGCACACCTCAGTCACAGGTTCCCTGGTGAGCCTGAAATGCCTTAGGCACTGTTCCTTCATCATGCTCGGGTAGCTGATTCAATTATAACCGACCCACTGCCTGTTAGTAACACGGAACACAACCAACAGAGTACCCTTCGTCGTCCAGTACTTCCCCGGAGCGGAGAAACTACGCCATGTTCTCCGCAGCCTTCAACATGTCATCAATGACGACGAACACCTCGCTATGGCCATCCCCACACCTCCACTACTCGCCTTTAAACAGCTACCCAACCTCAAACAGACTATCGTTCGCAGCAAATTACCCAGCTTTCAGGAGAACAGCGTCCACGACACCACACAACCCTGCCACGGTAACCTCTGCAAGACATGCCAGATCATCGACACAGATACCACCATCACACGAGAGGACACCACCCACCAGGTGCATGGTTCATACTCCTGTGACTCGGCCAACGTTGTCTACCTCATACGCTGCAGGATAGGATGCCCCGGAGCATGGTACATTGGCGAGACCATGCAGACACTGCGACAACGGATGAACGGACACCGCGCAACAATCGCCAGACAGGAGGGTTCCCTCCCAGTCGGGGAACACTTCAGCAGTCAGGGACATTCAGCCACCGATCTTCGGGTAAGCGTTCTCCAAGGCGGCCTTCGAGACACACGACAACGCAAAATCGTCGAGCAGAAATTGATAGCCAAGTTCCGCACCCATGAGGACGGCCTCAACCGGGATCTTGGGTTCATGTCACGCTACACATTACCCCACCAGCGAACAAAAGCTATCTGTTTTTAATATAATGGGTCATTTGCTGGCTTTCTCTGCCTTCCGGATGTTTCTGCCTCTCTCTCTCTCTCTGTTTTTTTTTCCTGTTTGTTTTTTTGTTGAATGTGTATTCGGGGGTTCTGTAGGTGACACCTCTCTGTCTGAACACGGTGATTGCCTTGGTAACGGGCAGTTGCAGGGGCAGTCTGTAAACACCATGTATTGTTCTATGATGTATAAATGCGTAGGCTTCAAGGAGCTCCTGACATTTACCTGAGGAAGGAGGAAGCCTCCGAAAGCTTGTAGATTTCAAATAAAAATCGTTGAACTATAACTTGGTGTTGTAAAATTGTTTACAATTGTCAACCCCAGTCCATCACCGGCATCTCCACATCATGTTAGTACCTGATGTGACTAACAAGCCTCCCCTGCCCTCGAGGCTCCCGATACTCATCTCCTGCATCACAATATGGCTGGCAATTTATGTTAACTCATGCTCATAATCATAAAAATTATCCAAAAAAGAACAACATATGTAATAATTCTCCTTAAAGATAACAAAGAATTTTTAAAAGATTTCCTCACAAAACAAGAACTAATTTGGATTGTTTTTAAATTCGAACACTTCTCCTAGCATCACCTGCTGACAAAATATGGTACTACAAGAGAAAGCAGCATCATTGCACTTCATAATAAATCGCAGTTGTAATATTTCCATTTCTCTTTTTAAAATATGGTACAATAACCAGATCCTTCATTCATCCAAAGTGCCACTGTGCCTAGCCAGTCCCATAAGTGGATTATATGGCTATGCCTGTAGATTCAGCTCATAATCTGTACAGGAGACAAAAACTGTCTCCTATACGCAAGAAAGATAATAAAAGGGATCGAACTACATACAAACATATGAACATACAAATTAAGAGCAAGAGTAGGCCATTCGGCCCCTCGAGCCTGCTCTGCCATTTGATAAGATCATGGCTGATCTGATTGTGACCTCAACCCTACCTTCCCGTCTACCTACCAAAACCTTTGACTCAATTGTTAATCAAAAATCTATCTAACTCAGCCTTAAAAATATTCAATGACCCTGCCTCCACCACTCTTTAGAGAAGGGAGTTCCACAGGCTCACGACCTTTTGAGAGAAAAAATTTCTCCTCATCTCTGTCTTAAATAGGAGACCCCTTATTTTTAAACTGTGACCCTTAGTTCTAGTATCTCCCCTCCGCATCTACCCCTTCTAGTCCCCTCAGGATCTTATATGTTTCAATACGATCATTACTCATTCTTCTAAACTCCAATATACACAGGCCCAACTTGTCCAACCTTTCCTCATAAGATAAGCCCTTCATCCCAGGAATCAGTCGAGTGAACCTTCTCTGAACTGCCTTCAAAGCAATTATGTCCTTTCTTAAATAAGGAGACCAAAACTGCACACAGTATTCTAGATGTGGTCTCACCAATGCCCCGTACAACTATAACAAAACATCTCTACTTTTATATTCCATTCCCCTTGCAATAAATGACAACATTCCATTTGCCTCCCGAATCACTTGCTGTACCTGCATACATGTACTGGGACACCCAGATCCCTCTGTACCTCAGAGTTCTGCAATCTCTCTCCATTTAAATAATATACTGCTTTTCTATTCCTCCTGCCAAAGTGGACAAGTTCATATTTTCCCACATTATACTTCATCTGCCATATTTTTGCCCACTAACTTAACCTATCTATATCCCTTTGCAGACTCCTTGGGCCCGATTTTACCAGGGGTGCGGGTACTCGGCGGGTAGGCCAGCGGGCGCGTTAAAAACGCGCCCGGTGAAATTAGTGGGTTGCCCGCGCGATCGTTGCAGGCAACACACTAATTGGATCCACTTACCTGCTCCTCCGCGTTCCCCGATGCTGATCTGCGCGTTGGGCGGGCTGCGCATGCGCAGTAAGATCTGTCAGCTGGAGGCGCTCTATTTAAAGGGGCAGTCCTCCACTGACAGATGCTGCCACAAACAGCAAAAATTACATCATGGAGCAGCCCAGGGGGAAGGCTGCTCCCAGTTTAATGATGCCTCACCCCAGGTATCATTAGATGGGGTGAGGAGGAGGGGGAGGACAGAGATCTTCCCCCCGGCGGGCGGGAGGAAGCGGCCCACATCTGCCACCAAGAAGGCCTGGCTCGAGGTGGCAGAGGGGGTCACCTGCACCACCAACATATCGCTCACCTGCATACAGTGCAGGAGGCGCTCCAATGACCTCAGTAGGTCAGCAACAGTGAGAACACGTAGTCTTTCCCCTACACTACGCCTGCCACAACACTGCCCCCACCCCACATCTCCTTCGGCACTGCCAACACTACTCTGTCACATGACCCCTCATACCCACTCAAACCTCATCCTCAACTTACCTGCACCTACTCACCTCGCGAGTACTCACCCCGCCACTACCACTCAACCCAATCCTCATACAATCTCATGGCTCTATCCAATACTCGCCCTCTCGTGCATCTCTCTCACGGCCAGCCTCACTCAACCTGCCACCACCTGTGCTGCAGCCACAGGGCATGCATCACATATGTGCAGTAGGCAGCATAAGGCAAACGTGTCGTGAGCATGAAGGGGATGCACAAGGGTGTCTGAGGGTTTGCCATGGGTGTTACCTATATTGAATTTCAGAACAACTCACATCACACATTATATTGGCACCACCACTGCCATGTCTCCGCGAATCCTGTCTGTTTTGTGCAATAATGCCCGCTCCTGGGTATCCCTATGAGGACCCACCACTGATGCCACTCATTGTGCCACTGCAGAGTAGGTGCAGGTGTATTTGCAGGGCTCTTCCGCGCAGACGACTGAGAGACATCGGCGGTGTACCCGGCTGCACCCTGGAAGGATGCGGAGGAGAAGTTGTGGAGGGCTGTGGTGACTTTGGCAGCGACAGGTAAGCAGATGGTGCTGGGGCCAGCCAGGAGCAGCTCGGCATGAAAGAGGCTGCAGATGTCCACGACTACATGTCGAGTGAATCTGCGCCTCCGTGTGCACTGCTGCTCGGAGAGGTCCGGGGAGCTGCGCCTCGGTCTGTTGACCCTGTGGCGAGGGTAGTGCCCTCTGCGACGTGCCTCTCTCTGCGGTAGCCCTCCCTCCTGCTGTACAGGTGGATGTGTCACAGCACTCTGTTGTGGAGCTCCACGTGTCAGAGGTGGACGGCGTGGATGGCGAGGCTGGTGATGCTGTTCGCCCTCCGAGGGGGTCATGACTGCAGCTACGACGGCCCCCATCGGCAATATGGACATCTGAGGGGGTCCGCAAGGTAGACACATGTCTCCGGACCCCGGGGTGAGTGTGCAGGTTGGTGACTTTGACCGTCAGGAGGTGGGTGGTGGAGGCCCCCCCTGTCAAATGGACCTTTGCAGCTGCCACAGGCTGACGGCTGCAACACGTCCAGTTCAACTAGGACTGTTTCCCCCAGTGTGTGAAACAGTCCCATGTTTCTCCAAAATCACACACAGTCCCTTAATCAGGTCAGTTAATGACCTGAACAAGCAAAATAAATACACTCAAGTGGCATCCCGCTGGCTTTAATTGCCTGCGGGATTCCCACCAGCGGGGGCTGCGCTCGCACCCCCGCACGTCATCGGGGAACCCGGAAGTGGGCGGGATCGTGGCGCGATCCGGTCACGTGCCTGGATATCGGGATTTTCGGGGCCCCCCCGCTGGAAACCCACAGGAAACCCGACGGTAAAATCGAGCCCCTTATGTCCTCTTCACAACTTACTTTCCTACCTACCTTTGCGTCATCAGCAAATTTAGCAACCATACATTCGGTCCCTTCATCCAAGTCATTGATATGATTGTAAATAGTTGAGGCCGAGCACTGATCCCTGTGGCACTCCACTCGTTACATCTTGCCAACCTGAAAATTACCCATTTATGCCTATTCTCTGTTTCCTGTTAGCTAACCAATCCTTTATCCATGCTAATATATTACCCCCTACACCTCAAGCTCTTATTTTGTGTAGTATCCTTTGATGTGGCACCTTGTCAAAAGCCTTCTGGAAATCCAAGTACACCACATCCACAGGATCCCCTTTATCCATGTTGCTTGTTACTTCCTCAAAGAACTCAAATAAATTAGTCCAAAAACGATTTCTTTCACAAAGCTGTGTTCACTCTGCCTGATTTAATTAAGATTTTCTAAGTACCCTGCCATAACCTCCTTAATAGTAGATTTTCCCTATGACAGATGTTAAGCTAACTGGCCTGTAGTTTCCTGCTTTCTGTCTCCCTCTTTTCTTGAATAGAAGAGGTACATTTGCTATTTTCCAATCTGATGGGACCCTTCCAGAATCTAGGGAATTTTGGAAAATTAATACCAATGCATCTACTATCTCTGCAGACACTTCTTTTAAAACCCCAGGATGAAGTCCATCAGGGCTGATTGTAAATGTTTTAAGTTCCTCCCTCCCTTTCACCTCTTGATTCACAATTATTTCTGCCATGTTATTTGCATCCTCTACAGTGAAGACGGACGTAAATTATCTGTTCAATTCATCCGCCATTTCCTTATTCTCCATTATTAATTCCCCAGACTCACTCTCCAGAGGACCAATGCTCACTTTACTTATTCTTTTCCTTTTTAAATATACCTCTAGAAACTCTTACTATCTGTTTTTATATTTCTAGCTAGCTTTCTCTCGTACTCTAATTTCTCCCTCCTTATTATTCTTTTAGTCATTCTTTGCTGTTTTTTATATTCTGTCCAATCTCCTGATCTGCCACTAATCTTCGTGGAATTGTATGCTTTTTCTTTCAATTTGATACTATCTTTAACTTCCTTAGGTAGCCTCGGATGGTACGTCCTTCCCCTCGAGTCTGTCTTTCTCACTGGAATGTATCTTTGCTGAGTGTTATGAAATATCTCATTAAATGTCTGCCACTGCAGTGGCAGACATTTAATGAGATATTTCATAACACTTTAGCCAGCTTTGTCTTTATGCCCTCATAATTGCCCTCCTTTAAGTTTAAAACACTAGACTTAGACTTACTCTTCTCTCCCTCAAACTGAATGCGAAATTCAGTCGTATTGTGTTCACTGCTACCTAGAAGCTCCTTTACAATGAGGTCATTAATTAACCCTGTCTCATTACACATTATCAGATCTAGAATAGTCTCCTCTCTGGTTGGCTCTAGAGCATGATGCTCTAAGAAACTGTCCCGAAAGCAGTCTATGAACTCATCTTCCAGGCTACCTTTGCCAATCAGATTCTTCCAATCTATATGTAGATTAAAATCACCCATGATTATTGCTGTTCCTTTCTCACAAGCCCCCATTATTTCTTCCTGTATACCCTGTCCTACAGTGTGGTTACTAGGGGGCTTATACACTACTCCCACAAGTGACTTCTTGCCTTTACTATTTCTTATCTCTAACCAAACTGATTCTACATCTTGGTCTTTAGAACTAAGGTCATTTCTCTATTATACTCATGTCATCCTTAATTAACAGAGCTACCCTCCCCCCCACCTTTTCCTAGCTTCCTGTCCTTCCGAAATGTCAAGTACCCTTGAATATTCAGGTTCCAGCCTTTGTCATCTTGCAGCCATGTCTCTGTAATGGCTATCAGATCGTACACATTAATTCCTATTTGAGCTGTCAATTCATCCATTTTGTTACAAATGCTACATGCATTCAGATACAAAGCCTTTAGTGCTGTCTTTTTACTACTTTTGCAACCTCTAGCCTTATCTGCTGGCGCAATCTTAAGTTTGCACGCTCTGTCCCTTCCTGCCACTCTCTGATTATCATTTCCCTTATTGCTATCTTGCTCTCTTGCCTTGTCTTCCTTCTTTAATTTATCACATCTTTCCTTACTTGATCCCTCGCCCCCATTATTTAGTTTAAAGCCTTCTCTACCAGCCCTAGTTATACGATTCACCAGAACACTGGCCCCAGCATGGTGCAGGTGAAGCCCGTCCCAACGGTACAGCTCCCACTTTTCCCAGTACTGGTGTCAGTGCCCCATGAATCGAAACCCATTTCTCCCACACCAATCTTTGAGCCACGAATTTAACTCTCTAATCTTATTTACCCTGTGCCAATTTGCTCGTGGCTCAGGTAATAATCCAGAGATTATTACCTTTGAGGTTCTGCTTTTTAATTTGGCTCCTAGCTGCTCATACTCCCTAAGCAGAACCTCTTCCCTCGTCCTACCTACGTCGTCGGTACCTACGTGGGCCACAACAACTGGATCCTCCCCCTCCCACTGCAAGTTCCTCTCCAGCCCAGAGCAGATGTCCCAAACCCTGACACCAGGCAGGCAACACAGTCTTCTGGACTCTCATTCTCAGCTGCAGAGAACTGTGTCTATCCCCCTGATTATACTGTCCCCTACTACCACTACATTCCTACTATCTCCCCCGCTTGAATGGCTTCCTGTACCATGGTGCCACGATCAGTTTGCTCATCCACCCTGCAGCTCCCGCTTTCATCCATACAGGCTGCAAGCACCTCAAACCTGTTGGACAATTGCAAAGGCTGAGCTTCCGCCGCTTCTACCTTGTCGATCCCCTTACCTGCCTTGCTCGCAGTCACACCCTTCTATCCCTGACAACTGACTAAATTAGACAACCTTATCCTAAGGGGTGTGGCCACCTCCTGGAGCCGAGTGTCCAGGTATTTTTCCCCCTCCCTGATGTGTTGCAGCGTCTGCAGCTTGACCTCTAAGCCGAAGCTCCTGAAGCCGCAGACACTTACCGCAGATGTGTTTGCCCTGGATCACACTGGCGTCCAGGAGCTCCCATGTTCTGCAGTCGCTACACATCACCTGCCCTGGCATCCTTATCATGTGTCAATTAATTTATTGTTCTTCTGAATTAAATTTATAATTTATAAACCCTACTACTCCCAATAAGCTTTACTACTGCTAGTAAACCTTCTACTACTACTAAAACCTTCCAATTACTAAGTTACACTAGTTTTGAAAGTTAAACGAGTCACTTACTCACCAACCAATCACTTACGTGTTTCCCTGTGACTGGCCAACAAAAGGCAACACTGTGATTCTGGCACACACTTCATACCAATAGTTATTCTTTCCATTGACATAAACATTCCCCTTCCAAATGCAAGGCAAAATAACAGCAAAATACAATAAATAAATGTACAATATGTAAAACATTTTTTCAGACATAAACCTGAATAAAATGATGCAATACCTAGCATTGTACACTTCTCGGGCTTCATTTTAGCACCCACTATCGGGTGCATTCCTGGCGGGGGGGGCTCCGAAAATTGGGGAATCCCGGAGCGGGTCCGGAGCTCGGCTCCAACCCGCCCACTTCCGGGTTCCCCACAGACACGCCGACGTGCGCACGCAGCCCCCGCATGTGGGACTCCCGCAGGCAATTAAAGCCAGCGGGGTGCCACTTAAGACTATTTACATTGCTATTTCAGGTCATTAACAGACCTGATTAAGGGAATATGTCAGGAGGGGTGGGATTTTAGAGACAACTGGGACTGTTTCCCACACTGGGGTAAACACTCCCATTTGAAATGGACGTGATGCAGCTATCAGCCTGTGGCAGCTGCAAAGGTCCATTTGACAGGTGGGGGGAGGAGACCCTCACTCATTGCAGGAGGCCACTCTGTCACTTGGGACAAAGTTTGGCCTCCACCACCCTCCTCCTGACAAGAAAATTCACCAACTTGCACACTTACCCCAGGGTCCAGAGACATGTACCTACCTTGCAGACCCCCTCAGATGTACATCTTCCGGATGGGGGCCGCCGTAGCGGCAGTCATGACCTCCTCGGAGGGCGAACAGCATCACCAGCCTCGCCGGCCACGCCGTCCACCTCTGACACATGGAGCCCCACAACAGAGTGCTGTGACACATCCACCTGCACAGCAGGAGGGAGGGCAACCGCAGAGAGAGATGCGTCACAGAGGGCACTACCCTCGCTACAGGGTCCACAGACCGAGGCTCTGCTTCCTGGACCTCTCTGAGCAGCAGTGCACATGGAGGCTCAGAGTCACTTGATATGTAATCGTGGACATCTGCAGCCTCCTTCATGCCAAGCTGCTCCCGGTTGGCCTGAGCACCATCTTCTTACTTGTCGCTGTCAAAGTCACCACTGCCCTCAACAACTTCTCCTCCGCATCCTTCCAGGGTGCCACCGGGGACATCGCCGACGTCTCTCAGTCGTCTGCACAAAAGAGCCCTGCAACTACACCTAGACCCACCTCTGCAGTGACACAATGGGTGGCATCAGTTGTGGGTCTTCATTGTGATCCTCAGCAAAAGGGCATTATTGCACAAACCAGACAAGATTCGGAAAGACGTGGCAGTAGTGGTGCCAATATAATATGTGATGTGAGTTGCTCAGAAATTAAATAGAAGTAAAAACCATGACAAACCCTCAAACATCGTTGTGCATCCCCTTCATGCTCACGACACTTTGCCGTACGCTTCCTACTGCACATATGTGATGCATGCCCTGTGGCTGCAGCACAGGTAGTGGCAGGTTGAGTGAGGCTGACCATGAAACAGATGCATGAGAGGGTGAGTATGAGATAGAGCCATGAGATTGTATGAGGATTGGGTTGAGTGGTAGTGGCGGGATGAGTACTGGCGAGGTGAGTAAGTGCAGGTAAGATGAGGATGAGGTTTGAGTGGGTGTGAGGGGTGATGTGACAGAGTAGTGTTGGCAGTGCAGAAGGAGATGTGGGGTGGGGGCGGTGATGTGGCAGATGGAGTGTTCGGGAATGAGTAAGTGTACTCACTTTGGCTGACCTACTTAGGTCATTGCAGTGCCTCCTGCACTGTATGCAGGTGGGCGATATGTTGGTGGTGCAGGTGACCACCTCTGCCACCTCGAGCCAGGCCTTTTTTTTTTATTATTCGTTCACGGGATGTGGGCGTCGCTGGCAAGGCCGGCATTTATTGCCCATCCCTAATTGCCCTCGAGAAGGTGGTGGTGAGCCTTCTTGAACCGCTGCAGTCCGTGTGGTGACGGTTCTCCCACAGTGCTATTAGGAGGGGAGTTCCAGGATTTTGACCCAGCGACAATGAAGGAACGGCGATATATTTCCAAGTCGGGATGGTGTGTGACTTGGAGGGGAACGTGCAGGTGGTGTTGTTCCCATGCGCCTGCTGCCCTTGTCCTTCTAGGTGGTAGAGGTCGCGGGTTTGGGAGGTGCTGTCGAAGAAGCCTTGGCGAGTTGCTGCAGTGCATCCTGTGGATGGTGCACACTGCAGCCACAGTGCACCGGTGGTGAAGGGAGTGAATGTTTAGGGTGGTGGATGGGGTGCCAATCAAGCGGGCTGCTTTATCTTGGATGGTGTCGAGCTTCTTGAGTGTTGTTGGAGCTGCACTCATCCAGGCAAGTGGAGAGTATTCCATCACACTCCTGACTTGTGCCTTGTAGATGGTGGAAAGGCTTTGGGGAGTCAGGAGGTGAGTCACTCGCCGCAGAATACCCAGCCTCTGACCTGCTCTCGTAGCCACAGTATTTATATGGCTGGTCCAGTTAAGTTTCTGGTCAATGGTGACCCCCAGGATGTTGATGGTGGGGGATTCGGCGATGGTAATGCCATTGAATGTCAAGGGGAGGTGGTTAGACTCTCTCTTGTTGGAGATGGTCATTGCCTGGCACTTATCTGGCGCGAATGTTACTTGCCACTTATGAGCCCAAGCCTGGATGTTGTCCAGGTCTTGCTGCATGCAGGCTCGGACTGCTTCATTATCTGAGGGGTTGCGAATGGAACTGAACACTGTGCAGTCATCAGCGAACATCCCCATTTCTGACCTTATGATGGAGGGAAGGTCATTGATGAAGCAGCTGAAGATGGTTGGGCCTAGGACACTGCCCTGAGGAATTCCTGCAGCAATGCCCTGGGTCTGAGATGATTGGCCTCCAACAACCACTACCATCTTCCTTTGTGCTAGGTATGACTCCAGCCACTGGAGAGTTTTCCCCCTGATTCCCATTGACTTCAATTTTACTAGGGCTCCTTGGTGCCACACTCGGTCAAATGCTGCCTTGATGTCAAGGGCAGTCACTCTCACCTCACCTCTGGAATTCAGCTCTTTTGTCCATGTTTGGACCAAGGCTGTAATGAGGTCTGGAGCCGAGTGGTCCTGACGGAACCCAAACTGAGCATCGGTGAGCAGGTTATTGGTGAGTAAGTGCCGCTTGATAGCACTGTCGACGACACCTTCCATCACTTTGCTGATGATTGAGAGTAGACTGATGGGGCGGTAATTGGCCGGATTGGATTTGTCCTGCTTTTTGTGGACAGGACATACCTGGGCAATTTTCCACATTGTCGGGTGGATGCCAGTGTTGTAGCTGTACTGGAACAGCTTGGCTAGAGGCGCAGCTAGTTCTGGAGCACAAGTCTTCAGCACTACAGCTGGGATGTTGTCAGGGCCCATAGCCTTTGCTGGTGGCAGAGGCAGGCCGCTTCCTCCCGCCCACCAGGGGGGAAGATCTCTGTCCTCCTCACCCCATCTAATGATACCTAGAGTGAGGCATCATTAAACTGGGAGCAGCCTTCCCCCTGGGCTGCTCCATGCTGTAATTTTTGCTATTTGTTGCAGCATCAGTCAGTGGAGGACTGCCCCTTTAAATAGAGCTCCTCCAGCTGACAGAGCTTACTGCGCAGGCGCAGCCCGCCCGACGCGCAGATCAGCAGTGGGGAACCCGGAAGACCAGGTAAGTGGATCCAATTAGGCTGTGATCGCACGGGAGGCAGACTGATTTCGCTGATAGCCCCCCTGCCGCGAACCCGCAGCCCTGCTAACATCGAGCCCCTTATGTTCTTATGTACTGTTTAAGCCACTGAATCCAAATATATATATATAATACTAGATATAACTGAATTCCCTATTTGAATTCTATGCCAAGTAGTCTGGAAAAAAGAAGCTTTCCTAAAGAAAAAAAATCTGTAATTACAAGTGCCAAACAGTCAGTTGCACAGATCATACTTAGGATGCAAATATTTGGATAGATCAGCTGTCTTATTGAAATGTGTGCAGATGTGTTTTAGATATGTAGATGGCCCAATACATGGACATATTTGAATGAAATAAATACATTTTACTATAGTTACTAGATTTTAGCCAAATGAATTTATATGAATTCAAGGAATTTTGATTTTTTTTTAAAGTCGCATGCTTTTTAAGATGTAATCAGCACACATTCCATATGTTGGAACAAGAGGGATCCTTTTTGTCAGTAGGACATTCTACAATAAGTTGTGTTAGCTTAAAGAACATGATCCTTTTACTAACCCACTTGTGCATCTCATGAGTTATATCTACTTACTTCTAGCGCTCTTACCACTGTGGGGGTAGATTTCCGTTGCGCACAATGCATAAGGAAATGTTAAACCACTTATTTATAAACGGGTTTCTAATTTTTTTACATATAGTGCACAGAGGAAATTTTCTCCCAATTCTCAGAGCTGCCTGCTGATTTGAGTTAAATGATCCCTGAAAGTGCCTATAGATTATGGATAAAAATGGTGAATGATTTTGATTGGCTGAAAACAGAAATAAACTCACATTCTCTCTCAAAACCTTTATTGTTCTCTAATGTGTAGCAGATCTGTTCTTGAAAGCTGAAGGAGATCACGTAACAGGAACAGAATATCCAAAGTGTATGAGGAGGAATTGAGGGAATAATTTTTAGCCAATCTGGCATATTGAAACCCATCAAAATGGGAGGAGAAATCATGGGGAGGGAGAGATCACGGTGGGGGGAGGGTCTGAAGATCGCAGTGGGAGGTCGGCTGATAACGTGGTGAGAGAGATCCTGGGGGAGCCTGAAGATCACAGTGGGGGTAGTCGGCCGAACGTGGAGAGAGAAAGATCGCAGTGGAAGGTTTGCTTAAGGGGCAAAGGTGGTTGCACTCCTGCTCCTGCTGTCCCACAAGCAGTGTCTTAAAAAGCATTTACCTGCTGGATCTGGCACCTTCCTTGGGAAACCCAGCCTGCAGCCGTTAAATTCAACTGGCTGCAAAATCTGAGGAACGGAGCCTCATTCAAATATTATAATGACAGACCCGTGTCTCCAGTGCTATGATGCACTAGAAATAATGTAGTGTCAGTGAGTCCTGTTTTTATTTCAACTTTTAACTTTTTTAAAAATCAGGTACCAAGACCTGAATTGATTCCCAAATGAAGAGCAGTGAGATTATCTCCTGCAGCTTGGTTCCAGTGTCAGGTTTGGCCCTGATTAGGGTTGCCAACCCTCCAGGATTGTCCTGGAGTCTCCAGGAATTGAAGATTAATCTCCTAGAGGCTGCTGCGAGCAACTCAGGAGAAAAATCATTGGGGCATTAAACAAAATTGTGTTTTTTTTCTTTTCTTTGAACACTTCCATTTATTAGTTATAAAAATATTGCAAATAGGGTAAAAAGGCTGTTTCACTAACAATCAAGATTAATCCAACTGGGGTCGGATTAATCCAACAAAGGCCCTGATATTTATGGGGAGGTGGGGAGGGTGCAGTGCAGTGGTAGTGAGGGGGAAACCTGGCAAAGCCGGGAGCGTGGATATCCTGCAGAATTTAACAGCAGGGCCTCATTATAACTTTTCTCTTCCTTTTCCCACCCGGCAGCCGACCAAATTGACAGGCTAACCGGCTGACGGGCAGGAAAACCAGCGGCAGGAGGCTGCAGCCATGGACCCTTGGGGATGGTCCCCAGCAATCGGGAGGGAATCGCAGGTTGCAGATCACAGCCCAAGGCGGGGGGTAAGGGGGGGGTGGGTTCGATGATCACAGGGCAGGCTGCAGATCAGGGCTCAGGGGGGGGAAATCGACGATCGTGACAGGGGCTAGGGAGAGGCCGCAATTGGCGGAAGAGAGGCCAAAGGTTTCCTCGAGGGGTTGGGGGGTAGCACTCCTGCTCCTCCTGACCCACAAGGAATGCTCTAAAAAGGGCTGACGTTCTGGAGCAGGCTGTTCCTACCTCCATTTCACTGCTCGGGAAACCCGGCCGGCAGCAGTTAAATTTAAATCAGGCTCCCAATTTCACCGTGGGAGTATGATTTAATTATGTTAATGAAGTGTCCCACCTCTCCAAGGGAGCCATAAAAATGACAGCAGGCATGAATGAGGTGGGTTGGGGACGCGTTTTGCCATTTTAAGCATTTAAACCCCCCACCTTTACCTGCCCATTGTGGGGGTGGGGGGGGGGAGGGTGGTATTGAGTCTGTTCCCTTTCCAATCGGCAAAGGAAGGCAGTGGGTCTTGAGGGTCGACCAATGGCGGTTCAACGCAGGAGGTCATGTAATGAAATCTCCAGGAATACACCCCACCAGAGTTGGCAACCCTATCCATGATGCTGGATTCAGGTTGTATTTACACTGTAATGGCAGCATCAGTGTGAATCTAAAGCACTTTGCGCGGACACTGCAGTTGGAGTGCACCCTAACATTCTGGCTTTTTAACTCCAGCAGGTACAATATTACCGATTCCCATCTGTCTGCTTCTAATTATACCAATATACCAGAGGCTGATGGTGACCTTTTTGACAGGTGAGACCCATATTATGCATGTCTAACCAAGCCAACTTGTTACCATGACAACGGACCCTTCACGCATACGCCTATACCCTTTGCCACAGTCCAGGATACAAGCTGGTAACCTGCCTGCCTTTGTCAGGTATTTTTCATGACGAAAAAGCAAAAAAAAAGAACCAACTGCAACGGGAGCTACCTGACCATCAACAAGTGGAAGCCTCAACCTCTCCAAGTTCGAGACATAACTACAACTTCCGCACTGGAAGTCTTGGTGAGGCAGTGTCTTACTTGTCTTATCTAACCAGCCACCTCTGATCATTACAGAAGCAATCACAGCTGCGCTTGAGCTCTGTCTTGACCTCAGCCAACATCCATACATGTGCACTTCATTCGGGCCTTTGAATAGCAACCAAGAGCAGCATCCTTCATAATTTTTTGCCCTCCCTAGCCCACGGATACTGAGGCTCTTCCAGCAATAACTCAGACAAAATCAGCTAATTTAGATCAGTGATCATACCTGGTCTGTATGGCTCACCACAAGGTGTATCTACCCACCGAGCCATTGAGGCAGCTAGAACCACATTCTTATTTCAGAATGTACAGATATTTCTGACTGCTTGAATCTTTGTTAGCCATCCATTGCTATGTTGCATCTCTGATCTCACATACTGATGTGGAAAGCTACTGGACATGGTCCCAGCCAATTGTTGCAAATAGAAGGCAAGCACAAGAGCCATTTTATATAGCGTAATAAAGAGAGAATGACTGGTTCTCTCATACATGGGGTGGCTTGTTGGTTTTGGACTGTCCTCATCATTTACATACATCTACACCAACTGAGCAACTCATGCACATTCTTTATCCTGGTCATCTATTACTGTAATTTGTTGAGCTTTGCAATAACAATGACAGCAAACACTTCTATAGCACTTAGTAGGTGCAGGGAGATGTGCTGGAGCACTTTTCAAGGTAGTCGATAGGAAGAGGACACCAAGCAGGAAGGAGAAAGGGAAACTGACAGGGTGGGACAAAAGTAAGATCAAAAACAAGGATCCTTAGGAGATTTCTGAAAATAGGAGGTAGTATGGCAGAGATGCTGAAACAGAGTTCCAGAGAGTGGGGTATAAAGGTTGAAGGAGCAGCCACCAATGGTGAAGTGGATGGACGGAGGAATGAGACCTGGACAACTGGCAAAAAGCAGGCCATAACACTGGAAGAGATAGTGGAAGAAGAGAGGTGAGGTCATGGACAAAGACGAAGGTGTGGATCAGATTATTAGGCCCCAGTATTTACGGGGAGGCGGGGAGGGAGAGGGGTGAAACCGTATTTCTGCATTTCCCGGAGGTCCTGCCGAATTTTTTGAATCAATTTCCCAATCGCAGCCAGCTAGATTGAGAGGCTGGCTGGCTGTCGGGCAGGTAGGCCTGCGGCAGGTTGCAGCTGGGGAGCAGAGAGAAGGGAGGGAGGGATAACGGGTCAGACATCGGGGGGAGGGGCGGGATCGAAGATCGCGGGTCAGACGTGGGCGGGGGTCGGCCAGCGTTAAATTTGAAAGAGAGCTAAAATGTGAGGCACGCAGCCTCATTAAAATATTCAAATGACAGACCCGCCTCCGGAAAGCAGGTTAATCTCCCGCCACCACCCCCACCCCACCCCAACCCGTCTCCGTTAAAACCGAAAGTGGGTGTGTTGGAGGTGAGTTCGGGTCGGGTTTCCCATTTTTTATTTTTAAACCCCCACCCGCCTCCGCACCGCCCCATCCTGGGGGGGTTAAAATTATCCTCTTAAAGTCAGTTCTCTGGGGCGTGGGAAAACAGTGGCACTTGGTTAGGCCAGGAGTGATTGGTATGTAGTTCTTAGTCCAGGTGAGAATATGGGCCGTTGCATTTTGGATGATTTGTAAGGGCTGATTTTCAGCATTCTTGCTGCCAGTGGGGAGCCTCGTCCGTTGGCCATCCATAACAGGACATCCTGGAAGTGCTAACCACGATTTTCTGTCCAGTGAATGGAAAATTGAAGACAGCACATTAAACATCTCCCAACATATGCGGGCAGTGGGCAAGGCTCTCCAGTGACAGTGCGAACTGGAAAGATCGGCCACACAGTTTAAGGATATTGGAAGAAGGCAAGCCAGCAAAGAGGGCATTGGAAAAGTCCAACTACAGTGTGATAAAGGCATGGATGAGGGTTTTGTCAGAAAAGCGGGGGGAGGTAGGGCCATGTTTCGGAGGTAAAAGAAATCGATCTTGGTGACAGATCAGATATGAAGGAGGAAGCTATACTTGGAGTCCAGGAATACTGGGATTCCATATCTCACGGCATAGCCTGAGGTGACAACCAGGAAGGTAGATACAGCCATCCGAAGGTGCCTAAGTGAATCAACTCGACTAAGACTCACCCATCACAGTAATGTTAATCAATATAGCCTCCCAGAATTCAATGCATGTCTTATCATCACAATATTATGATGTACATTGGAGCTGCTGTTTGTGTTTACCAGTGCGAGTTCAACCCTTTAATCAGAAAATGCCACATCAGTAGTTACATATAATATATGCACGGTTAGTTTTATTGACTATACACTTGGCACTCTGTCTTCCCTGAAACTCAGAGGACCAAGTGCACAAGCATAGGCATGTAAATCAAATGACACAGCATGCACTCACACATACACAACGAGCTCTGGTTTTCAGAAGAAACATAGAAACATAAAAAATAATAGCAGGTGTAGGCCATTCAGCCCTTCGAGCCTGCTCCGCCATTCAATATGATCATGGCTGATCCTCTATCTCAGTACCATATTCCCACTCTCTCCCCATATCTTTTGATGCCTTTTGTGTCTAAAAATCTATCTAGCTCCCTCTTAAATATATTCAATGAACTCACATTATAGTGTGGACAATGCAAGTGAATCAACATAATCAATGCACTCCACTAATACCAAGAGACTAACAACACGAAGAGGTATTATAAATTAGGAGGCAGCAGCTCATGCAGCTGTTGTCCTTTATTCTTATGTACACTTTCATATTGCCAATCTCCCTTCCCTCTCTTGAAGCTCCTTACTGGGGTATGGTTCCATGTGTCCTTTTTGCTCTCCAGCACTTCAGTCAAGTGGCCATTCATTATGTGTGAGCCTTGACAGTGAGTATCACAGGCTATCTGACTATAGCCCAGCATAAGTCTGGAGACTTGTGCTCCAGAACTAGCCGCGCCTCTAGCCAAGCTGTTCCAGTATAGCTACAGCACTGGTGTCTACCCGACAATGTGGAAAATTGCCCAGATATGTCCTGTCCACAAAAGCAGGATGAATCCAATCCGACCAATTATCGTCCCATCAGTCTACTCTCAATCATCAGCAAAGTGATGGAAGGTGTCGTCTACAGTGCTATCAAGTGGCACTTACTCACCAATAACCTGCTCACCGACGCTCAGTTTGGGTTCTGCCAGGACCACTCGGCTCCAGACTTCATTACAGCCTTGGTCCAAACATGGACAAAAGAGCTGAATTCCAGGGGTGAGGTGAGAGTGACTGCCCTTGACATCAAGGCGGCATTTGACTGAGTGTGGCACCAAGGAGCCCTAGTAAAATTGAAGTCAATGGGAATCAGGGGGAAAACTCTCCAGTGGCTGGAGTCATACCGAGCACAAAGGAAGAAGGTAGTGGTTTTTGGAGGCCAATCATCCCTGCCCCAGGACATTGCTGCAGGAGTTCCTCAGGGCGGTGTCCTAGACCCAACCATCTTCAGCTGCTTCATCAATAATCTTCCCTCCATCATAAGGTCAGAAGTGGGGATGTTCGCTGATGGTTGCACTGTGTTCAGTTCCATTCACAACCCCTCAGATAATGAAGCAGTCTGTGCCCGCATGCAGCAAGGCCTGGACAACATCCAGGCTTGGGTTGATAAGTGGCAAGCAACATTTGTGCCAGACAAGTGCCAGCTAATGACCATTTCCAACAAGAGAGAGTCTAACCACCTCCTCTTGACATTCAATGGCATTACCATCGCCGAATCCCCCACCATAAACATACTGGGAGTCACCATTGACCAGAAACTTAACTGGACCAGCCACATAGAATCATAGAATCATAGAAGTTTACAACATGGAAACAGGCCCTTCGGCCCAACATGTCCATGTCGCCCAATTTATACCACTAAGCTGTGGTATAAACCATAAATACTGTGGCTACAAGAGCAGGTCAGAGGCTGGGTATTCTGCAGCGAGTGACTCACCTCCTGGCTCCCCAAAGCCTTTCCACAATCGACAAGGCACAAGTCAGGAGTGTGATGGAATACTCTCCACTTGCCTGGATGAGTGCAGCTCCAACAACACTCAAGAAGCTCGACATCATCCAGGACAAAGCAGCCCGCTTGATTGGCACCCCATCCACCACCTTAAACATTCAGTCCCTTCACCACCGGCGCACAGTGGCTGCAGTGTGTACCATCTATAGGATGCACTGCAGCAACTCGCCAAGGCTTCTTCGACGACAGCACCTCCCAAATCCGCGACCTCTACCACCTAGAAGGATAAGGACAGCAGGCTCATAGGAACAACACCACCTGCACATTCCCCTCCAAGTCACACACCATCACGACTTGGAAATATATCGCCATTCCTTTATCGTCACTGGGTCAAAATCCTGGAACTCCCTACCTAATAGCACTGTGGGAGAACCTTCACCACACGGACTGCAGAAGTTCAAGAAGGCAGCTCACCACCACCTTCTCAAGGGCAAATAGGGATGGGCAATAAATGCTGGCCTTGCCAGTGACGCCCACATCCCATGAACGAATAAAAAAGTAAATAAATATACAAATAAAATAATGCTGATCCTGACCCATTATGTGCACTTTCAGCGAGGGTCAATGGATAATGATCAGGAACCTTGGCTTATTGTAATTTTCCTAATCCAGAAACATTGAGGCCAATTGTAGCACTCCAATCATTACCCAGGCTGAGATCAGTTGACTCATCACTAACCAGGGATTGAATCTGAGACCGTCCTAGCCTGATTAGTTCAGTAACACATTATTTTAAGCAGCTAAGCCATTGGTTGGCGTTATTCAGTAGTCACTTCTGCTCATGATGTATGTTTACTGAAATCTATATAGAAATAAACTGTTATAATGAAAGTCAATCTTTGTTTTCAGGTTCTCTCATGGCAACGTGAGCACAAAATTTAAAAAATGAGCCATTTCTACAAAATGAATGCTTTGATTGGTACGCATTTTCTTGTTAAATAATTTATACATCCTTGGAGCATGCTCATTTATGAATTTCTGCATTTACAGAAACAACAAAAATAATAGGAGCCCATGGAATCGAGGGAAAAGTACAGACTTGGTTAGGAAGTTGGCTGAGCGAAAGGCGACAGAGAGTAGGGATAATGGGAAGGTACTCACATTGGCAGGATGTGACTAGTGGAGTCCCGCAGGGATCTATCTTGGGGCCTCAATTATTCACAAAATTTATTAACGACTTAGATGAAAGCATAGAAAGTCTCATATCTAAGTTTGCCGATGACACAAAGATTGGTGGCATTGTAAGCAGTGTAGATGAAAACATAAAATTACAAAGGGATATTGATAGATTAGGTAAATGGGCAAAACTGTGGCAAATGGAATTCAATGTAGACAAATGTGAGGTCATCCACTTTGGATCAAAAAAGGATAGAACAGGGTACTTTCTAAATGGTAAAAAGTTAAAAACAATGGATGTCCAAAGGGACTTAGGGGTTCAGGTACAGAGATCATTGAAGTGTCATGAACAGGTGCAGAAAATAATCAATAAGGCTAATGGAATGCTGGCCTTTATATCTAGAGGACTGGAGTACAAGGGGGCAGAAGTTATGCTGCAGCTATACAAAACCCTGGTTAGACCGCACCTGGAGAACTGTGAGCAGTTCTGGGCACCGCACCTTTGGAAGGACATAGTGGCCTTGGAGGGAGTACAGCGTAGGTTTACTAGAATGACAGCCGGACTTCAAGGGTTAAGTTACGAGGAGAGATTACACAAATTGGGGTTGTATTCTCTTGAGTTTAGAAGGTTAAGGGGTGATCTGATCGAAGTTTATAAGATATTAGGAGGAACAGATAGAGTGGATAGAGAGAAACTATTTCCGCTGGTTGGGGATTCTAGGAGTAGGGGACACAGTCTAAAAATTAGAGCCAGACCTTTCAGGAGCGAGATTAGAAAACATTTCTACACACAAAGGGTTGTAGAAGTTTGGAACTCTCTTCCGCAAACGGCAATTGATACTAGCTCAATTGCTAAATTTAAATCTGAGATAGATAGCTTTTTGGCAACCAAAGGTATTAAGGGATATGGGCCAAAGGCAGGTATATGGAGTTAGATCACAGATCAGCCATGATCTTATAAATGGCGGAGCAGGCACGAGGGGCTGAATGGCCTAATCCTGTTCCTATGTTCCTATAGACACATAGTCTGATCAGTTTAAAGCGTTTTTAGTGCTTTATGTAAATGAGAAAAATCACTTCATTCTTAAAAATCACTTTTCTTTGTACAGAACCCAGGTGACATTTTGAAAAACTTTTTTGAAGAATAAAGATATTTGAAATATACAACTAGCATCACTATGACACTGAAAGATTCATCAAGTTCCAGTGATAATGTGAGATTATTTATCTTAATGTTAAATAACCAACAGCTTCAACATAAGAGATAAATCTCAGATTCAATGGCAATTCATTACATTCATATATTATTGAATTTCTGTACTTTAGAAGAAAGATTAAAACAACATTAGGTGGCTGTCAATAAAAGCATTTGGAGTGAAGAAAACATTTTTGAAAGTTCCATCTTGCACAGATTAACAAACTGTTGTCTGAAAAACACAGTCTTTATTTTCGTATTACATTAGCATTGAGAGAGGCTGGTGCCATTATTACATCTGCATAATTTGACACATGGACATGTCAAGTTTATGTCCACCATTATCTGTGACCTAACTTCTTTGTGGCCTTGACATAATCACTTTAAGCATTACAAATCTGCTGTGCTGCCATTGCATAAGCAAGAAAAATGATATGAACAACGTATGTCGGTTTTCAGCTCTGAATAATGTTGATGCATGCTTTATTAAAATGGCAATTCAGAATTATTCAGCACCTTAATAAAATAAGTCAAAAGTTGCAAATGTTGGTAAATCAGTATCCATGCACATATCCGATAGTCTCCAGCATAGTTTCTGACCTGTGCTTCCTGCCACCAGTTAAATTGCTCAGAGTTCAAACGGAGAATCTATATGATTAAATATTTTGTGTCCGTAATACTTTAATACTGTAAAATTGTATAGAACCATCAGCAGTACCGTGCTAATCATGTGATCCATGGATCAATCAGATCCCAACATTGGTTGTTGAATTCCATCAATTCTTTTACATGGGAATTAGATAGTTGCTTGAAAAAGAGGAATGTTCAAGAGTATGAGAGAAAGCAGGAGACTAGCATTAGACCAGGTGGCTCATGTGGAGAAAATATCAATGCAGATTTAATGGGATCAATGAAGTGTCTCTTTGTTGTGAAATTCTGTGATTCTGTGATTGGTTTGTAGTCTCACATCATTAGTAATGACCAATCAGAACACACAAATCAGCCGTTTTTTAATCTCCACTTTAATTTTTAGGGTTTTTTAAAAGTTATTTTCAGCATTTTTCCCTTTTTGAAAAGTTACATCTTTCCTCCTATACTTGAGGTCCCAGCCTCTCTTACACTGGCTCTGATATTTACGGGGAGGCAAGCAGAGTGTGGGGGAGTGTGGTAGCGCATCCAAAACCCGGCAAGGCCGGGGATGCGGAGGTCCTGCCGAATTTAACAGCAGGATCTCATTATAATTTTCTTCTTCCATTTCCCGCCTGGCAGCCAGCCAGATTGACAGGCTGGCCGGCTGCAGGGTGGGAAAACCAGCGGCAAGAAGCAACAGCCAGGGACCATTGGGGATGGTCCCCGGCAATCGGGAGAGAGGGAGGGAAAGATCGGAACTTTGGATCAGGGCTTGTAGGAGGGGGTCGCCGATTGCGGCAGTGAGGAGAGGCCACAATCGGCAGAAAGGAGGCCGAAGGCTTCCTTGAGAGGTCGGGGGAGCACTCAGGCTCACAAGGAGTGCTATGAAATGCACTAACCTGCTGGAGCTGGCAGCTCTCATCTCCATTTCGCTGCTGGGTTTCCTGAGTCCTGGGAACCCCGGCCTACAACAGTTAAATTAAATCAGGCTCATAACTGCACTGTTGGAGCCTGATTTAAATATGATAATGAAGTGTCCCGCCTCTCCAAGACGTGACACATGTAAGCCACGCCATAAAAATGATGGCAGGCACGTATGCGGCGGACTGGGGACGCGTTCCTGGATTTTTAATTATTAAACCCCCACCCCGACCCTCTCCCACCCGTCGTGAAGGGGTTAATATTGAGGCATCTATGTCTGACCAAACAACTCTGCCCGACCATACTCTACCACACCTACCTGCCCTATTCAACCTGATGCTGCCCACTCAATCCCAACTGGCATGTGCTGTAGTAGCCGGCCATCCCATTGTCAATGACTGGCCAACAGCCTCTAGATGTTTTCTTGTATCCTCTGTTCCTGCTCTTCCTAGTGTTGGAAGCATGGCACTTGGCAGTGTGTGAGTTTCTGATTTGGGTTCTCCTTGACTTAACAATGGGTCCTGTATGGTTGGGTATGGGAAAGAGCACAAATGATGAGGGATAAAGAAAAGTAAGGGCCAATCTCTCTTAAATTGCCAAGGATCCATTATTTCAGCGTGGAATTATTTTTTAAACTTATAATTGATGGTGTGCATATATTGGTGAGAGTAAGTGTGAACATGTTTGTGAGTGTGAACTTTTGTGTTTATGTGGGTAGATATGTTTTATGAGAGTCTGAGGCAGAGATACAGAGGGTGAGAGAGAGCTTATGTGTGCCCAGGTTACCACTTCCTCTCAGCCTATTCCCCCCTCCCTCCTTCGCACTCCAGGAGAGACATCAAATCTGTAGCTATCACAGGGCTGAAGTATTAAGCGTATATCTGGGACTGGCTAAATTGATTGCAATAGTCTTTTCTGATCTTGTACATTCCTATGTCACTCCAGATATCTATGGAAGGTGAGAAGAAAAGGAAGCAAACAGACAGAGAGATAGAAAGAATAGAAGAGAAACAGTGAAAGCCATACAGAGAGACATACAGAAGAGGCAGGAGATGGTGGAAAGGAGAGACATGCAGAAAGAGTGAGAGGGGAAAAATAGTGTTAAAAACAACTATAGACAGAAATATAGAAACGGGGAGAAAATGTGAAAATCATGGAGAGAAAAATATACAAGTCAAAAAGAGTGACAGACAGAAAGAGAGACAAACATTTTGTTTTATTTTGGCTCCAAGGGTTACATCAGTTGATATTTATTTAGGTTCTTTTCACAGGCTGAAATATCAGGACTTTCGGAGCACCACTCCTCATACCTTGTTTCGACAGGAACTTACTTAGATGTGCCAGTTGGAACAGGTATTGTGTGGACTTTTAGAAGTAAAGGGAATTAGGGGTTACAGGGAGCAGGCAGGAAATTGGACATGAATTTAGATTTGAGGTTAGGATCAGATCAGCCATGATCTTATTGAATGGCGGAGCAGGCTCGAGGGGCCGATTGGCCTACTCCTGCTCCTATTTTTTATGTTCTTATGTTCTTATAACTCTACCTGGATCTCTGCACCAGGTAGTCTTTTCCTGAAAGCCTATTTGATCCAGACACCCCATATACATTCAGATCATCCCTCAAAAGATAATAACTGGCCAATTCAGAATGAGCCAACAAACTAATAATCCCTTCTTAATGCCCCACAAAGGACCCTTGATATGCCCCTGATCCAGGCAAATCTCAGGGGCTGATGCAAAATGCCACTCTGGTTCTTCACCCTAATATAACAAAATATTCTCCTGTAAGTACCATGTGACAAAGCTGTGCAATGACTTCATGGAATGCATGCATGTATTCTTTTTCCTGAATGAAAATAATAACAAAGGAGAACAGAATGAAGATTGCAACATTTGGATGAGCAGCAACCTTATATGGAAGACTGATTAGAGACCACTAATGTTGCATATGCTAAAAGAGAAGGCAATGGTAGCAGATAATAAACTGGATGATTTGGAGAATATATCCAGAAGAAGCAATCTCCATTTAATACGGGGGCTTCCATAATCTTCAAAACTAGAAACTGACAGGGACATTGCTTGCTGCAACCGAGGCAAATCCACAAGAGCGACCACTGGACTTAAACAGTGCTCCCAGTGAGCAGGCTCGCCTGCTGGAAGCACAGATTGAAAAATTGTGGGTGCACTCCCCGCAATTTTCCGTCCAATAAGAACTCCTGGTGGGCACACATTAATAAAATCAGCCCTCACCTTTTATCACCTTCAGATTGCTTGGGTGCCAAGACAAATTGCAGATTGTGTGGGAAGCCCTCAGGCAGCACTGTGGATATATGCTTTAAGCTATTATTCAGCCAAAAAGAAGAAAGCAGAGAAGTTGCCCCTGCTGTGAGCTCGGGCTCGAATTTAGCAGGCCTGCGGGTTCCCAGCGGGTGGTCCTCCGGGAGCGTCGAAAACGCGAACGGCGAAATTAGTGGGTTGCCCACGCGATCGCGGGATAATTGGACCCATTAAGCCCTGCTTCCGGGTTCTGCGCTCCCCAGCTGCGTGCCGGCCGGCTGCGCATGCGCAGTACCGTCGACGCGATGTAGGAGCTCCAGTTAAAGGGGCAGTCTCCCAAAGCCCCTCCTGCTGCAAGCAAGAGGTCTGAGAGAATGGCTCAACAAAGGGGAAAGGCTGCGCCCCGTTTTTCAGATCTGGCACTGCAGCTGATGCTGGAGGGCGTGAGGAGGAGGAGGGAAACACTCTTCCCAGAAGATGGGCGCAAGTTTCCTGCCGCCGCAACCAGGAAGGCATGGGCAGAGGTGGCGGCGGAGGTGAGCAGCAGGGGCAACACCCCAAGGACTTGGGAGCAGTGCCGCAAGCGCTTCAATGACCTGACTAGGTCTGGCAAGGTGAGTACACTAACGCACCCTCCCACATCCCGTCCCCACCATCACGCCAAGCAGATCACAACCCCCTCCTGCACATCCACCACTGCGCTCCATCAGCAATCCTCACAGCCACTCATTCACGATCCTCGCCGTGCACGCAAGTACCCACCATCCCTGACCCCACCCGAACACTACCACACACCCCAATCCCCATGCAATGGGATGGCCACGTGGCCCACGCTTCCCCCCATCCGTTCCGCGCCACGCTCAACCCAACCACACCGATGCTCGATGCGTCTCACGTTGCAAGACGCACCCACTCACACATCTGTGTTTTGCCTTCACAGGAGAAGAGAAGCAAGAACAATAGGGAAAGGGCACGCACCGGAGGTGGGCCGCCGCAAGTGGTGGAGCTGACCGACGCAGAGGTGGAGGCGCTCGACCTCGCCCGCACGCGACACTGCCTGTCGATGGCCGATGGCGAGTGTGTCGCTGCCGAAACGGCCGGTAAGGGAAAGCTGACACTCAACACCCATGATCGCGAGTTACCGTCTCATCACCTGCCATCAGGCGCACTGTCAAGTTGGTCCACATGCCTCAAAGTGCCCTCTGTTCTCTTGCAGGTCCGTCTTTGGGTCAAGCGAGCGTGGAGGGCGATTCCTCAGAGGACATGGCGGTCTCTGAGGGTGCATCGTCACATCAGAGCCAACCATCCACCAGCGCAGAGACACGCACCTCGGTGGGTCCCCCTCGCCAACTAGTTGGGGTAGCACTTGGTGAGTCACTGCGCACGAGTGAGCATGAGCAGACCCTGGTGGCAGGGGCAGCCGCGGAGGGTCCGCGACAGAGGGAGCACTCATCTCCAGGCTCTGCTCAGCCGGACCCAGATGCTGAACCCAGGGGGCCACCAGTGAAAAGGAGAGTCGTCGAGGGCCACCAGCTAATTGCTGAGGTACTGGCAGAGGTGCCGCGCGCATTGTCCACAATAGCGCAGGCGATGGAGGAGTCCACCTCCTGCATGTGGGCATTGGTGGCGCAGGCACAGGAGGGTACCGGCGACACACTGTCGCGGGTAGGTGCGGGACTGTCTGCGGTGGAGGACAGGCTGGCCTCCCTCGAGCGTCACGCACAGCTCCACTTCGAGTCCTTGCAGGCCCTGACAACGTCTGTACGGATTCAGGGTGAGCAACATTCCGACGCCACCAACAGGCTGAGGGATACACTAGGGGTAGCCTTGCAAGGCCTCACACATGCCATGCAAACTGCCATCCAGCAGGGTGGAAGGGGTGATGTGGGCCGAGGCCAAGAGAGGGATGATGGTGACCGGGGACATGGAAGCGGGGACGCCTCTCAAGGCGTCCCCACGTCCCACCCGTCGCCCACCTCTCAACCAGTACCCGCAATGGTGCCTCCTCTCCAGGTGGCCGAGTCTGCCCCTGCCCCGGTGCAGGAGGAGCAGTCTGTGGAGGTGCCCTCACGGGCACCGAAACCCAGGGGCCGTCCGCCAAAAGCATCTACCCGGTCAAGGCAAGAAGACGAGCAACCTGCCACTACCTCTGCTGGAGCCACAGGGGTAGCACCACGTAGGGGTTCCCGGAAAAGAATTGCAAAGGCCTTATAATCACAAAGGGAATACACCAGGGTGTTTATTATTTTGTACTTTGTTTCTTATATAATGTCACATTCCAGATATTAAATAGTCTCTTCTCACCACTCCTGCCACCTCTCGTCCATTCTTCCGCGGCTTGTGCAATAGTTGCGTTCCGTGGAGGCCATCATGATGGCGAACACCTGCTGCCACCCATTGGGCACACTGCTGTGGGTGCAGGATTACTGGCAGCACTCTTCAGTGGAGGGGGCTGGTATGGCCGCTCGCATGTGCAGGTGAGGAGATGCGAGCGCCTCGCAGTGTCTGACTCTAGGAGAACCGTTGACGTATGAGTGCGTCCCTGGCCCGGCGACCATCCCGGTGAGTCGCGGCTCGCGCATGGGTCGTCCAACATCCTCTGGCGCGTCCTCCTCCTCCGCCTCCTCCTCCTCCTCCTCCTCCTCCTCGCCCTCGCCTTCCTCAATGTGGGTGGCGGGTGTGGATGGGGCCTCCTCCAGCGGCACCCCTCTCTGTTGGGCCATGTTGTGCAGGGCACAGCAGACAACTATGATTCGTCCCACTCTGAATGGTGTGTATTGGAGCGCTCCCCCAGAACGATCAAGGCACCTGAAGCGCATCTTGAGAAGCCCTATGGTCTGCTCAATTGTAGACCTGGTAGCAGTGTGGCTGTCATTGTACCGACGCTCCGGCTCGGTGATGGGGTTCCTCAGAGGTGTCATGAGCCACGTGTGGAGCGGATACCCCTTGTCGCCGAGGAGCCAGCCGTTGCCGGCGTTGGGTGCCTGCAGGATGGGCGGGACGGCGGACTCCCTGAGGACGAAGGCATCGTGGCAGCTGCCGGGGTATCTGGCGCACACGTGTAGGAATCTCTGGCGGTGGTCACAGATGAGCTGGGCGTTCATGGAGTGATACCCCTTCCTGTTGATGAACAGCCCTGGCTCATGCGGAGGTGCCCGTATTGCGATGTGGGTGCAGTCGATTACACCCTGCACCCGTGGGAAGCCGGCCATGGCATGGAATCCAACCGCCCTCTCCATCTGGCTGCGCTCGTCCATGGCGAAGTTGATGTAGTGGGAGGCCCTGCGGAACAACCCATCGGTGACCTGCCTTATGCACTTGTGTGCAGAGGACTGACAGACCCCGGTGATGTCCCCGGTGGCACCCTGGAAGGAACCGGATGCGAAGAAGTTGAGGGCAGTGGTGACTTTGACGGCGACAGGTAAGAAGATGCTGCTTGGTCCATCAGGGAGCAGCTCGTCGTTAAGGAGGCTGCAGATGTCGGCGACTACCTGGCGATTGACTCTGAGCCTCCGTATGCACTGCTCCTCGGAGAGGTCCATGAAGCTGAGCCTCGCTCTGTACACCCTGTGCGGAGGGTAGTGCCTCCTGCGACGCATCTCTCTCTGCGGTTGCCCTCCCTCCTGCTGTGCAGGTGGGTGTGCCGCAGCACCGTGTTGGGGGGCCCCACCTCTCCGAGGCGGACGGCGTGGACTGCGAGGCTGCTGGGGCCGGTCATCCTGTTCGTCCTCCGACGATGTCAACGCACCACCCATCTGGCAGGTGTTGGTGTGAGGGGTTGTGCAGGGTAGGTGGGTGGGTCCTCGGACTGGGGCTGCGGTTTCGTGTCGGCCTGTCCTCTGGCTTGGCGGGGGTTGGTGGAGGGCAGGGGTTGCCCTATGTGACGCGGTGGCCTCCTGCGTGGGTGAGGGCTCTCCCCCGTGGAGCGCACCTTGGCACCTGCCACAGGCTGCTGGCTGCAACACGCCTGGTTTGAAAGGTACTGTTTCCCCCAGTGTGGGAGACTGACTGCGTTGAACCTAAAATCCCACACTTCCTCTTTTGACAGCTGCTTCAGCTCATTAACTGACCACAACGAGCAAGTTAAGTGCTCTCAAGTGGAACCCCGCTGGCTTTAATTGCCTGCGGGATTCCCACCAGCGGGGCTTGCGCGCGCAGGCCCGCACGTCAGCGCGGTACCCGGAAGTGGCCGGGATTTCGTCCGAATCCGGTCACGTGACCGGAGATCGGGATTTTCGGGGCCCCCCCGCTGGAAACCCGCAGGTAACCCGACCCTAAAATCGAGCCCCTCAAGTCCACCAGCTGCCAATGCAACATAAAGCTTCCCATTCAGAAAAAAACACTCAGAGAGCTCACAACCTTAACTACCCTATTAACAGAATTATCAGAATTCATATTGTTTTAGGCTAGGCAATGGTTCTTTGACCAGGGAGGTAAGCAGGAAAATTGCTGGCCAAACCACTGAAATAACCTGAATCAGCTGCAGCAATGCGAGCAATTCTAAACATAGCACGTTAACAGCAGATGGTCTCTATTAAAATTAACCAGCAATTCCATGAAATTTATAGACTTCTGTATTAAGCAGAGTCCTGGGCAGGAGCTTTCAAGTTTGAGAAAGATCAACTCCTGTGCAAACAGTTAAAGCATCCTATAGTACTCGCTGAGGTGGAAAAAGTAATGTGAAGCATTTTAGGGGGAAAATCAACTGATTCAGATGGACACTCTGTAGAGTTTGACAAAAACCTCCTGGCTAAGCTGGAACCAATATTATTAAAAGGTTTTGACCTGATTTACCAGGGTGCCAACCTTTCAAATGTACTTAGTTGCTCTCAATTCAGTGTTGGCTTAAGAAAAGGGAACAAACCCACACTTTGCAGTAAAAACAGGCTAATTTTGCTGTTTAACAGCAACTGTAAAATACTGGCAAAAGTACTTGCACATCAAAAAGAACTAGCCCAGCATATTATACACTGTGATCTAGTTGGAATGATTCCAGACTGCTACTCTTGTAACACCCTGAGGAAGCTTGCACACTTTTCTGTTGGATTCCTCACATAATACAAATGCAACCATGGGCAGTTGATTAATAAGCATTCAATAGAGTCAAGTGGAAGTGTTCTATACACTGGAGAAATAGTTTCGTCAGAAACAAAAACAGAAAATGCTGGCAATACATTTTAGATGTCTCTTCTCTTTTGAGATCCTGGTGGACCTCCTATGCACTTTCAGCATTAAATCTTTTCTTTTATGAACATACGAATTAAGAGCAGGAGTAGGCCATTCAGCCCCTCAAGCCTGCTCTGCCATTTGATAAGATCATGGCTGATCTGATTGTGACCTCAACCCTACTTTCCCGTCTACCTACTATAACCTATGACTCCCTTGTTAATCAGGAATCTATCTAACTCAGCCTTAAAAATATTCAATGACCCTGCCTCCACCGCTCTCTGGGGAAGGGACTTCCACAGACTCACGACCCTCTGGGAGAAGAAATTTCTCCTCATCTTCGTCTTAAATGGGAGACCCCCTTTTTTTAAACTGTGGCCTCTAATTCTAGTCTCTCCCACAAGGGCAAACATCCCCTCCGCATCTACCCCTTCTAGTCCCCTCAGGATCTTATATGTTTCAATAATATCACCTGTCATTCTTCTAAACTCCAATGTATACAAGCCCAATTTGTCCAAGCTTTCCTCATAAGATAAGCCCTTCATCCCAGGAATCAATTGAGTGAACCTTCTCTGAACTGCCTCCAAAGCAATTATGTCCTTTCTTAAATAATGAGACCAAAACTGCACACAGTATTCTAGATGTGGTCTCACCAATGCCCTGTACAACTATAGCAAAACATCTCTACTTTTATATTCCATTCCCCTTGCAATAAATGACAACATTCCATTTGCCTTCCTAATCACTTGCTGTACCTGCATACTAACTTTTTGTGATTTGTGTACTAGGACACCCAGATCCCTCTGTAACTTAGAGTTCTGCAATCTCTCTCCATTTAAATAATATACTGCTTTTCTATTCCTCCTGCCAAAGTGGACAAGTTCATATTTTCCCACATTGTATTCCATCTGCCAAATTTTTGCCCAATCATTTAACCTATCTATATCCCTTCGCAGACTCCTTATGTCCTCTTCACAACTTATTTTCCTACCCACCTTTGTGTCATCAGCAAATTTAGCAACCATACATTCAGTCCCTTCATCCAAGTCATTGATATAGATTATAAATAATTGAGAGTTGAGGCCCAAACACTGATCCCTGTGGCACTCCACTCGTTACATCTTGCCAACCTGAAAATGACCCATTTATGCCTACTCTCTGTTTCCTGTTAGCTAACCAATCCTTTATCCATGCTAATATGCTACCCCCTATACCATGAGCTCTTATTTTGTGTAGTCGCCTTTGATGTGGCACCTCTTCAAAAGCCTTCTGGAAATCCAAGTACAGCACATCCACAGGATCCCCTTTATCCACGTTGCTTGTTATTTCCTCAAAGAACTCGAATAAATTAGTCAAACACAATTTCCCTTTCACAAAGCCATGTTGACTCTGCCTGATTGCATTGAGATTTTCTAAGTGCCCTGCTATAACCTCCTTAATAATAGATTCTAGAATTTTCCCTATGACAGATGTTAAGCTAACTGGCCTGTAGTTTCCTGCTTTCTGGCCCCCTCTTTTCTTGAATAGAGAAGTTACATTCACTATTTTCCAATCTGATGGGACCCTTCCAGAATCTAGGGAATTTTGGAAAATTAATACCAATGCATCTACTATCTCTGCTGCTACTTCTTTTAAGACCCTAGGATGAAGTCCGTCAGGACCTACGGACTTGTCAGCTTTTTCTTCCTATTTCCATCAGAGGTAGATAAGAACTTTGTATACAGCTCCACTACTTGCCAGCCTTGGCTCAATGGTAGCACTCTTGCCTCTGAGTCTGAAGGACATGGTTTCATGCTCCATTCCAGAAATTTGAGCACATAATCTAGGCTGAGACTTAGGTGCAGGACTGAGGGCGTGCTACATAGTTGGAGGTACTGCCTTTCAGATGAGAAGTTAAAGTAAAGCTTCATCTGCCCATGGTACTAGTTGAAGAAGAGCAGGAGAGGTGTCCTGGCCAACATTTATTTCACAACCAATACCCACCAAAATAAGTATTATCTGATCATTTATCTCATTATTGTTTGTGTGACAATTGGCTGCTATGTTTCCCTATGTTACAACAGTGACAACCGTTCAAAAGTACTTCATTGGCTATGAAGCACTTTTGAACATCCTAAGGTCATGAAAGGTGCTATATAGATGCAAGTTCTTTCAATTATACCGAACGGTTGGGATGCATATGGCAGGGATCTTTGCTTTCTCCATTGCTGTTTGTAGCTGCATTGGAAGCTCCTAACAATTGCCGGAAGTACAGCCCCCTGCATTCAATACATATAGCTAAGGGGTAAAGAGCACAAGGTATGCTTACAAATAGATGACATATTATTTCTGTTACAGAATCCATGAACCTCCTTCTCCCATGTAATGACTTTAATTCAGGATTATTTCAAGGTACAAGGTTATCCGTGGAGAGTTGGGGACCATTCCATTAAACAGCAGGTGTCTGAACAGTGAGGTTGAGGAATATGATTGTACATCATCGCCTAATGGATAGTCTAATTGAGTATAATAATTTCCCAAGCCCAATTGCTTATTAGATATTAACATTTGTAAACAATTTTACAACACCAAGTTATAGTCCAGCAATTTTATTTTAAATTCACAAGCTTTCGGAGATTTTCTCCTTCCTCAGGCAAATGTTTCAAGAACTCCTTGAAGCCTACGCATTTATACATATAGAACAATACATGGTGTTTACAGACTGCCCCTGCAACTGCCCGTTGCCAAGGCAATCACCGTGTTCAGACAGAGAGGTGTCACCTACAGAACCCCCGAATACACAATGTGTATTCGGGGGTTCTGCAGGTGACACCTCTCTGTCTGAACACGGTGATTGCCTTGGCAACGGGCAGTTGCAGGGGCAGTCTGTAAACACCATGTATTGTTCTATATGTATAAATGCGTAGGCTTCAAGGAGTTCTTGAAACATTTGCCTGAGGAAGGAGAAAATCTACGAAAGCTTGTGAATTTAAAATAAAATTGCTGGACTATAACTTGGTGTTGTAAAATTGTTTACAATTGTCAACCCCAGTCCATCACCGGCATCTCCACATCATAGATATTAACATGACCAGGCACTTCAGCTCCTTCCAAATACTGTCAGGCATTAAGAAAGGCATTGAGAGATGAAAAGTTCTCTTACTCTTACTCCTGGGTAAAGTGAACACTCGCAACACTCCAGGAAAATCAAACAGATGTTTGTGAGTTTCGTATGAAAGATAAAACCATCTAGATTAAGTTTAATCAAGCTGCAGATGGACAAATCCATTAGGTGGGGGAACTATTGGGCTAGCAGATCCAAAATTGTATCACTAGGCAGCCATACTCCAATAATTAGAAGAGCAGTTTCCCTCTCATGAAGGATGGAGCTGGAAGAATGCAGTACACAACACCATATCCCTCAAGGACTTATTCTATGACCCTAGCTTAGCTTAAATTGAAAATAAAATAATACAGTGCTCATGCAAATATCTGCTTTTATGTATTGTAGAGTGATGATAGATCTATTACATTCTATGGTGGCTCCCTATGGGGAACTCTAATTTTATTATTGTTCCACATTTGAGCAGCGAGGTAGCTGTGTTAGCTTATGAAAGAGAATTTCTCCAATCATTTCAACAATTAAATCAGCAATTCAATTTTATAAATTCTCCCAACTCAAGACAGTCGGTTAGGAACCACTTCTGAGGTAGTAAACAGCCTGAATCCCTCAAAATTTGAGAACTTTATCCAGAAAGAAACTAATAAAGCTCACTTCCTAGCCAAAGCATAAAAGATATAGTACAAAATGGGAGACAATATAATTAGCAAAACAGAAAGGATCTGAAAGGAGGATTAGAGGTTCAACTCTCGCATTTCAATTAGTTTACAATTGTCAAAAGCCTCCATCAGTGTATGGATGAAATTAATTCAATTAATGATCTTTCACAGATTCTTTGATACATTTTGTAGAATAGTTAAGTTATGCCACTTACTGGAGAGTAGGCATTGGCATTGTGACTCAGAATAGGGCACCCGCCTTCACAGACTGTAGCATTGTCCTAAAATCTCTCTTTTGGGAAATGGTGATAAGTACTGTAGCCAAGACAGATGAAATAGCCATCAATAATGATCCCAAGAAATGACATCAAAATAGGATTAATTGAAGAGCTAGCATTGACATAGGTGTGATGGGCCAGATGGCTCCCTTTTGTGCTGCAATTTCTATGATTTTATGATTATATGTTTATTAATGTTCACACAGAATGGCTTTGTCAGCACTGTTAACAGCAAAGAAGCTCATTAACTTGGCATGGCCACTTGTATATTCCCACTGGGTGAATGCAGTCCTCAAGTATATGAAAAAAATAATGTGCGCTATCAACCCAGCCTCTGAGCAGCTTGAGTTGCCACGTGGCTGGACCAGTCTGTGCGGAGAAGACACGGCCACAAAATCTGTCAGGAAGAGAAGTCATGCCCATAGAATCAGGCTGCATTGTTCAAGCAGGCAAGCAGACTTCATTCATTGAAAGTTAGTATTCTGTATGTCATTTAAAATTTTTATTTACAATTTTTTAAATAAAAAGCCAAAGAAATAATTGAATTAAATTAAAGAGACAGAAGTGAAAAGTAAAAAAAAAATTTTCAATTTTTTAATTTAAAAAAAAAATTTTAATGACCAAAAACTATTAAAATAAGAAGCAATATGAGACTCCACATTTTAAAAAGTTAATTTTTAGTTGTTTGGCAGTCATTAAGGCTAACCGTGCTGTTAAAACTTAGTTTAGACCTGATATTTTTATGCATACCTGTGTGGTGGCGATATTAGTTACTTTCCAGCTGGGCAGATAAGCAAGTTGGCGCTTTTTTAATGATTTCTCTGATGTCCCTTTAATTCGAAGCTGTCACCCCACCAGTGAACCACTAGAAGCAAGTTCCGTCTTTCTGCGTTTCACTGTGCATGTGCAAATGCTGGAATTTACTCCTTCAATTCACCACTAAAAATGATGTGGAGATGCCGGTGATGGACTGGGGTTGACAATTGTAAACAATTTTACAACACCAAGTTATAGTCCAGCAATTTTATTTTAAATTCACAAGCTTTCGGAGGCTTCCTCCTTCGTCAGGTGAACGATGTGAAAATGAAATTTCATTTTCACATCGTTCACCTGACGAAGGAGGAAGCCTCCGAAAGCTTGTGAATTTAAAATAAAATTGCTGGACTATAACTTGGTGTTGTAAAATTGTTTACAACCACTAAAAATGGAGAGCGCTGTTGAGCTCCTTTGTTATTTCGAGAGCGACTTTTGACTCATTGTTTCCATCTCACAGATAGCTTTCAATTTTCTATTTCCAGCAATTGGCATTGGCATAGGTCAATTTTATTCATTCAATATAATCAATGATTTCTGTCTGTTTCTGAACTGTACCTAGAAGTAACAATCTTGCAAAATACTATTAGGAATGTAGGGACAGGAGTAGGCCGTTCAGTCCGTCAAGCCTGTTCCGCCATTCAATCAAATCATGGCTGATCTGTACCTCAACTCCAATTACCTTTGATCCATATCCCTTGATAACTTTACCTAACTAAAATCTATCAATCTTATTATCTGAATAAAATATTAGGAGATCAAGAGGACAAAATAATGTAATTTTAGCAATACTAAAATGTATATATTAAGATTACTTAAAAGAGGGAGTCTTGCCATCAGGACCTCTCTGATCGTATCTGAGGTTTTATCTGACTGTTTTTGTCAATGTAAAAAATTATACTTTTGTACAGATGAACTCCAACGACATTAGGGAAACTAGCCAGGAGAAATCGGACAGCATGAGGGTGCTGAATTAACATTAGTACAGCGAGTCATTAACCCAGGAAGCTTCAACAATCTTGTCATTTCAGCTGTATATATTAATTCTGTTCAGGTGCATTATTGGGCTCAACAGCTTCTCTAAATTAGATCTTCCTGAAATGAGCAAGGCTCACAACTTAAACAAATTTCTGTTTTCCAATTTTCTCCTCTCCTCTCCTCTTCCCTTCTGTAGGTGGTGACCCACACTGGACGCTGTTCCATGTGCTCTCCAGTACATCATTCAAGATACAATTCTTTACATGTGATTCAAGACAGTTGATGCCAGGAGGTTATTCTATCTTGGGTTGGAGGGGGATGGTGGCATTTCATCAGAGAGCCGTACTGTCACACCCAACATCCAGGCCTACCACTTTCTAATAGTGACCAGTAAATGGGAGCAGGCACTCTGGCTGATTTTTCTCTTCTCCCTGCCCAGCTGAGGCCAATTACAGTGTCTCCAACACTGCTTCAGCTAATTCAGCACAGACCAAGAATCAAATATGAGACCTTCCTGGTCTGTGTGCCTCAGTAGCACACACAGTGAATTTAGTTACTTGGTAAAACTAAGTATTTTTTAAACCTACCAGAAATAAGGAGAAAAACAATAAATTGGTAACATTAATCGATCATTTTTAACAGGATATGTGCATAAAGTTATTCGTTTTGTTGTTTATTTTTATACAATAATCCAATTCACATTTTTCTGCAGAGCTTTCCCATACATTCAGATTGTATTTGTGTTAGATAGTATTAGACTTGCACTGTAAACTGAACCTGCAGCAAATTTCGACTGTTCTCGGCAACTCTGCCAGTGGCAGTGTCTACACCTGAAAAAAATCGATCTGACTACTTGTCAAGATCAGGGAAGGAAAATATTAGAAAGAATCTAAATTGGACAGTGGTGCCTCCTGAAAAAAGTGCATTAAATGACATTACACACAGAACAGAAGAAAACACCAGTCCACACATCATACAGGAGCTGTAAACCATGCATACAAGCAACATGTGCAAAATATTATAAGTATGGAAGACAATATACACTTTTTTTCTAAGATGTTGGGCAAATAAATACCAGATCGTACAACACAGCTTATCCTGTTCTTAGGATTGATTTCTCTGCTAAATTGAGTACACAACATGGGGTTGTTTACTGCCGTCAGGAAGTATAAAGTAAAACTCCCACATTTTTCAATTTTTAAATGACCACGAATGAATCTGAAGACTCACCACTGTTACCCAGACACATTTCATGAAACAGAAATTAATAGTTACTTGGGCCAGAAGAATGGCCAATCCCAAATCACCTGCAATAATGTCAATTGCACTACAAAAGTGGCTGATGAGTCACTTAAGTGCTTGTAAGAACCAGCACAGGTTGTAATCACAGCTGTGCACTGCAGAAATTTGGAGCATTCCAGATGACAGAGCAGCACATACAGTATATAAAGCCCTTTTATAGGCTGAGCTATGGAGCAACTGTTGGATGCAGTCCTAGAAATGTAAGAGTTGCTTTCCAGCAGTGGTGTAGCTAAGAATGGAAATTTGGCTGGGCTCCAACTTATGTTGGAGGCACAATGACCAATAGGCCACAGCAAATCATTTATATTGGGGCAGAAATCACTCCCAAAATGTGCTCTACATTGTTAGTGGCGAAATGGAGGAGCAAGTTCCGGTGTTTGGACATGTGCAGTGAAAAGCGGAAATCCAGAACTTGCTTCTAATGGTTCGCCAGCATTATGACAGCTTCAAATTAAAGGGACATCACACACTGCCATCAGAGAAATCATTGAAAAAGTGTGAACTCGTTTATCTGCCCAGCTGGAAAGTAACTAATATCGCCACCAAACAGGCACACTTAAAAATACCAGGCCCAAACTAAGTTTTAACAGCACATTAAAATGACTGCAAAACAACCAAAAAGTAACTTTTAAAAATGTAGAGTCTCATTACTCCTTATTTTAATAGTTTTTGGTCATTAAAAAAACATTTTTAAAAATTAATTTTCTTTTTACTTTTCCCTTCTGTTTCTTTTATTTAATTCAATTATTTCTTACCCACTCTTTTTTTATAGCTGTCTTTAACTGTTTTTACGTTGATTTAAAATATTGTACCTTTCACTTCCTGGTTTAACTTTCCAAGTCTGCAGAGAGAGTTAATGCAGCTGTCAAAAATGCTGCGATCTGATTGGTCAAGGGGAGAGGTCACTCCTCTCACTTCTCCCATAGGTCCGAGCTTCGCCTGAACTAACACTGGGCTCTTCTCCACTTCCTATTAGAGGAAGTGGCCGACGAAAAGACCACGGTAAGTTAGTGGGTTAGTATAAATCTATGGAGTGGCGAGCACTGTTGGTTCGCTGCTCCAAGTGATTTCTACCCCTTTATATTGCATAAATAATTCAGCTCACCACTTCGTTCTAAATTCTATTCCCTCTCAATGATGCAATGTTGAAACATATTAGAGACAGATACACAGGTTGCTAAGTTTAAAGGTTCACGCCACGTCCACTTATGTTATCCATCTTTTGCCATTATTCTGATCACCTATTCTGATCTCCCTCATAGCGTAAGGCTGAACTTCGCTGCTCTACTCATGTCTGACTGCTAACTTAGGGGAATCTAAGCTACGCTCCTCTGTTGCTGCATTCACACGGGTTTAGATTTGGGTGGGCCTGGGTGCTACTTGGATGAGCTGTGCCCCCACCGCCCCCCCAAACCCAATTATGACTAATGCCCTGCTCTGCAGGCATCATTACCACTGTGACCTGTCATCAAAGGAACTAGAAAAAAATAATGGACAGAGTCGATGCAGTCTCCATTACATCACACCTATGGAAGGAGGTGAGGAAGAAGTTTGGTGTCAACATAGCAACCAAAGTAAAACAATAAGAAAACAGTAAAAAACCTTACAGGGATGAAGAGAAACCCATATATGTGATACATCTTATATTGTAAGCATTCTGCTGCCATGAACATCGAACCTAAATTAACTGTGTCAATCAAAATGAGATCTGTTTTCTTTAAAGTGGTATGGCATCTGCATATGTTGCCTACATTATGACAGTGATTACATTTCAAAAGTTCTTCATTGGCTGTGAAGCATTTTGGGATGTCCTGAGGATGTGAAAGGTGCTATAAAAATGCCAGTTCTTTCTTTCCCTATATGGGCAACCACTAATCCCAGCAGCATTGTTAATACAATACACAGCTGACTTTTTTTTATTCGTTTATGGGATGTGGGCGTCGCTGGCAAGGCCAGCATTTATTGCCCATCCCTAATTGCCCTTGAGAAGGTGGTGGTGAGCCGCCTTCTTGAACCGCTGCAGTCCGTGTGGTGACGGTTCTCCCACAGTGCTGTTAGGAAGGGAGTTCCAGGATTTTGAGCCAGTGACGATGAAGGAATGGCGATATATTTCCAAGTCAGGATGGTGTGTGACTTGAAAGTGAACGTGCGGGTGGTGTTGTTCCCATGTGCCTGCTGCCCTTGTCCTTCTAGGTGGTAGAAGTCGTGAGTTTGGGAGGTGCTGTTGAAGAAGCCTTGGCGAGTTGCTGCAGTGCATCCTGTGGATGGTGCACACTGCAGCCACTGTGCGCCGGTGGTGGAGGAAGTGAATGTTTAGGGTGATGGATGGGGTGCCAATCAAGCGGGCTGCTTTGTCCTGGATGGTGTCGAGCTTCTTGAGTCTTGTTGGAGCTGCACTCATCCAGGCAAGTGGAGAGTATTCCATCACACTCCTGACTTGTGCCTTGTAGATGGTGGAAAGGCTTTGGGGATTCTGACCAGAAGTAGCAGTTTTGTCTATAACAAATGCCTTAGAAGGTAAGAATCTAAATGGAGTAGAGGAGCAAAGAGATCTGTAAATCACTAAAAATAGCAACATCAATTGATAAGGCATAAAGAGTGCAAACAAAGTACTGGGGTTTATTTCCAGAGGAATAGAATGCACAAACGGAGGTAATATTAAATTTATATAGAACCTTGGTTAGACCACAGTTCAAGTACTGTGTGCAGTTCTGGTTTCCATAATACAAAAAGGATATAGAAGCACTGGAGAAAGTATAGAAAAGATTTACAAAGATGTTACCAGAATTGAGAGGATGCAACTATCAGGAAAGATTGAGCAGGCTGTTTTCTGTGGAAAAGAGAAGATTAAGAGGAGACTTGATAGATGTCTTTAAAACTATGTTTGATAGGGTAGATATGGAGAAACTGGTTTCATTTGAGGGTGAGTCCAGAACAAAGGGAGATAAATATAAGATAGCCACTAACAGATCAAATAAAGAATTTAGAAGGAATTTCTTTACACAAAGAGTGGTGAGAATGTGGAACTCACTGCCACATGGAGTAGTTGAAGCAAATAACTGCTGCATTTAAGGGTAGGTTTGAGGCATACATGAGGGAGAAGGGATTAGAAGGATACAGGGGTAAGATGGGAAGAGGTAATTAGAGTAGAAGGAGCCTCGTGTAGAGTGTAAACACCTGCATAGACCAATTGGGTTGAATGGTCTATTTCTGTGCTGTAGATTCTATGTAATTCTATGTAAAGTACAGAACATCAAAAAATGGGAAGCATATGTTAAAAACTATGTTCAAACAAAGGAATCTGGTACAAATGAGTAACTTAGTTACCTTTAAAAAGTGTATAAATAAACACGAGTTGCAGAGCATTGGTTTCATCACGTGCAAGGAGCACTTAAATTTAAATATACCAGGCCGCACAACCACAATGTATTAATATAGTATATTCTGTCTTTTATAGAAGAGGCTGGCATTCAATAGCAAATACAGGAGTGGTAATAGAGATAAATATTGACAAAAGACTCTTCTTCCAAGGGAAAATGGCATGGTCACTCTCTTTAGCCGTGAAACACTATTGGGCACTGATGTTGCCAAGACTGGAGACCTACCACCATACTGTGGTACATGCATGCTGTAAAATGTAATCTGTTTTGGTTGTATTATATGTGCAAGTAACTAATGATATAATGATCGTGTGTAAATGCTTAACAGAAGTGCGTACTGGCATGTTATTACAGAAGAGCATGAGGATATCCTGTGTGCTCTTTAACCAGTGAGAGGGAAACAAACATGGGGATGTTGCCAGGCCACACTCGAGCATCCATTATTGCTAACGCCTTCGCTACCCAGCCTCACACATCACCACACACTGTTGGCGAGGTACAGCGGCATTCATCAGGGGAAAGTTCTGACACAAGAGATAAACAGACAGGGAAGAGATGTTTAAGAGTTAAGTATGCTTGCAGTGGAAGCCAAGCATACCTCCTGGCACTTATGCAATACAAAGGGATGTAGACTGACTTCCAGGCATTTTTGAAAGGAGAAGGGTGCAATATGTGGAGAGTGCTGACTACTCACTTTGCTCCCTGCATTTCACAGTTATTGATGATACAGCTGGTTTGCAGAGTGCACCAACCAGATGGCTGCTGCAATCTAGGAAGGCTTGTTAGTGTTAGTTGCTGTGGCGTCTTCAGTTGTGATCTCAATATCACGAGCCACCAGCAGTTATGGCTTTCAGTGAGTGTTTGGCAAGTAACTGCTTTAAAATCAAGACGCTATGAGGTCTGTTCTGGACTCATAGAACAAATGCTACAGACAACCCTTTAAAGAGCTCAGCCCACTACATCGGACTCTGCTCACAGGGATCGCTGCAGACCACAAACACATGCCCAACTATTGTGCATCCCCAGCAATATCTCAGAGCATTTTTCAGCCTCCTGCCTCATCACAATCTTGAATAACGGAGCATGTAGAAGCAAGCCACAGAAGGAAGATGGCAGGTGAAGTGCATTGAGGCAAAGGGTAGGATGGCACTGTATATATTTACTATGGTGTGGAGATGCCAGTGATGGACTGGGGTTGACAAATGTAAGGAATCTTACAACACCAGGTTATTTTTGTTTCTAAAACAGTTGGACTATAACCTGGTGTTGTAAGATTCCTTATATTTATATTTACTATACATTCATGTTGTGGTATACAATCCCTTGTAACAACATATTTTCATCTTTTTGCCCAAAGAACATTCCATTTTGCACATACACATGTAGAGGGTAAGTTTATGAGTCCACACTGCCAGCAGAGAACTCCAACCACCAGCCACACATATTGAAAATTTGGACATGCGCTGCCCATGATTTTCCATCCTTAACGAGTGCTCAATTTCCAATATGTACTGCTGGGGGTGTGGTGGAAGCTCCCCCCCTGGCAAAATGGACTGGTCAAATTAACCCTGCAATGTCACACGTACTGAATAGATACTGAGACTGAGGCAGTTATTGTATATAACAGGTGTTCACAAAAACCATTCACGTGATTGAAATGCATTAAGTAAATCAACCATATTTACATTAATGTCTGAAGAACTGCAACAGCCTATTTCACATTTCTATGATAAAAACTTCCATTACATAACAGATCCCAACAATATGGTAAACATATATTAATTTTGCTTAATATTTATTGTGGAGAGTGAAGGGTTGAAGGTGATTGTGTAAGACAGCACCAAGGTTGTAACGAGTGCCCTAGAAATGGAGGTGCATCTGGAAGATGTGGTCAGGTGACAGGAATGTTCTTTTGGAGGAGACGGAAGCTTGTACATGCTGATAGTGGATGGGGAATTACACAGTTTAGGTGCCTGGGTAATAAAGATGTGGGATAATTTGAATGTGAATAATTTGCTGGATCATTATAGGGCATCCCAGCACATACATTGAAATTACAACACTGAAACGGGCCATTTGCCTAACCAATCCGTATCATGCAAGCAAATAGTCTAATCACCTTTACCTGCCCTGTTCCCATGTCCCTTGATCCCTTTTTCCTTCATCTATCTAATCGTGATTGTTGACATAGTTTCTACCTCAATCACGAACCCTGGAAAGTGAATTCCACAGCCTCACAACTCTCTGTGTAAAGAAGTTTCTTTTGCTCTCAATTCTAAATCTCTTAAATTTAATTTTGTCTCTGTGGCCTCTCCTACTTGACCCCTCAGCTAATGGAGACAGTCTGCTTCAATCTACCCTGTCCCATTCTTTCATAATTTTAAACAGTTATATCATATTGCCCCATAATCTGCATTGTACCTTCTCAAAAGCCTCAATAGCCTTCCAAAAGTATGAAGCCCAATACTGCACTGAGGTGTTATTAAGATTTTATGAAGGCTCATCATTACCTCTTGGCTTTTATATTCTATATTGCTAGAAATGGAGGGGCATCTGGAAGTTGTGGCCAAGTGATGGGCAGGTTCTTCTAGAGAATTCCATTAGCTTTTTTTACAGCCTTATCAACCTGAGGTTCTGCCTTTAATGTCCTGTGAACCTGTAGCCCTATTGCTGGGCTTGGGTGAAGAAGCAGTCTATTAACCATTCTTGCTGTTCTCTGTCAGTGGTTCTTCTTCGAGTACAGAATCGTCTTCCTCCTTGGAAACTTCTTCAATTTGTCCCTGGTTATCCAGCCCCTCCATATTCATGCCTGTGAATGGTAAATATTATGCTGCATACAGAAAATTCTGACTATTTTGAACACTTCATCAGGGACATACTGCAGACACCAAAAACACTGCTCCAGCATGCCAAAATCTTTTTCAATGTTTATTGCATCTGTGCTGTTGTGCAAGGGCTTGGCGAGACATCATGAGCTGAGTTTGTCCTTGCCCCTCAGCAGCTAACCATTTGCCCTTTGCTCCCCCTTAAATGGAGGCAGGATTATGGACTCACTCACAATGTGGGAATCATGGAAGCTTCTAGAAAACTGGACATTTACTTGCCTTTTGGCAACAGAGTCACTAACTGACATGCAGCTCTCCTGCACAATTTCCAAGGCTCTCATTTGGAGACCATTCTGCTACTCCTTCATTCAGGCATTCCCCTAGCTTGCCCCAGATTATTCTGCACTGCATTGACAGCAAATATGACATCCTTCCTACTGTTTAAGACCACCGTGACTCCCCATGATGCTTACTCTTGTGTCCCCTTTCACTCTTTCCTGCTTCACCTTCAGTGGCAGGAGGTTCTGAGACAGTTGCCTGATGACTGTAGCAGGAGCCTTGGGAGATTGAGGACATATTTCCTTTCCTTGTGGGCTATTTCCCCTTTAAGAAAGTAGAGAGAGTATGGAATGCAATCCAGGTTTCAGAAGGCATTTCTTAATGGGGGTGAGGTAACATTCACTGCCAAGGAATAGGAGCAGGAAGTTGCAAAGGGACATAGACAGACAAAGTGAGTGGGCAAAACTATGGCAGATGGAGTTCAATGTGGTGAAGCGTGAGGACATCCACTTTTGATCTGCTAAAGTTTGATCTTAGAACGACAAATCAGAATATTTTCTTAATGAGAGACTAGGAGTTGTGGAGGAGCAAAGGGATTTAGGTGTCCATGTACACAAATCACTAAAAGCCAGTGCACAGGTACAAAAGTAATCAAAAAGGCTAATGGAATGTTGGCCTATATCTGAGAGGGATTGGAATTCAAAAGTGAAGCAATGAAGCTTCAGTTGTACAGAACCTAGATCAGACCCCATCTGGAGTACTCCATTCGGTTTTGGGCATCGGACCTCAGGAAAGATATATTGGCCTTGGGAGGGGTACAGTGTAGATTCATTAGTATGATATCAGGGTTTGAAGGGTTAAATTATGAGGACAGGTTGCATAAAATTCACTTATATTCCCTTGAGTTTAGATGGTTGAGGAGTGATCTAATCGACTTGTTTAAAATGATTAAGGGATTTGATACTGTAGATACGGAGAAACTATTTCCTCTGGTGGGGGGATCCAGAACAAGAAGGCATAATCTTAAAATTAGAAATTGACCATTTAGGAGTCAAATCAGGAAGCACGTTTTCACACAAAGGGTAATGGAAATCTGGAACTTGCTCCCCCAAAAGGCTGTGGATGCTAGACTGAGATCAATAGATTTTTGTTCGTTGAGGGTATCAAGGGATATGGATCAAAAATGGGTAAATGGAGTTGAGGTACAGATCAGCCATGATCTAATTGAATGGCGGAACTGGCTCCGGAGGCTAAATGGCTCATTCCTGTTCCTATGTTCTTCCATAGGGCTGGATTATGCCCCTCAAGGGCTTCGTTCGCTTGGAGACTAAAAGCTGGGACCTTCTTTGCTGGATTACGGAGAGTAACACCTCACCTGAAGAGTTTGTTATCTGCAAGTGTGAACTACAGATTGGCTCACTGCACTTAATGTCATTAGTTGTTCAGAGCAGTGATCATCTTCACTGCCTCAGGGAGCATGGTGCACACTCTTGACGGTCCCTGGAGATCAGCTTGGATGAGATTGCACATGAGACTGCATCCTGAGGCACTCTCAGTCTGATTGTGTATTGGTCCTCTGTGAGTATCAGGTAACTTTTCCAGGGTCTATACCCACCGGGTAATTTTGTGTGGTGGGTGATGACTCCGTAATGGAGTCAGTGCTGTAGTTCAGCAGGTGAACTCAGTGCACCATTGTTGTTTTCCTAAATACCAGCAGAAAACAACACAGCTTTCTATTGCCAGGTCATTAACGAGGTCTTAACAACCTGGGAGGTGATTTCTTCCAGAAATTTTGCGAAATATTTCTGTCACTCTTTTCATATTATCTCCAATTTTCATATAACATTTAACATCCGTTTCTTCCATTATTGCCCTTAAATGGGGTTTACTAGATATACATGCTGAAGAATTTATACTAAGACGTGCATGAGCTATACAGTAGTGGACATGAGTGACTTTGTTACGTTTTGCAAAGGTGCTTAAAAAATAATTATTACATTAACCAATGTACATTTACCATAAGTAATGGATTACCATTGTAGAATTATATTCCTGGGAAATCTAGTAGGTTTATATTGAGCTCTTTCTGAACAGGCAAGTACATTTTCAGTGAGTGTGAGTCCACAGTACAAAGCTGCCCACAATTCAGCATTAACTAGCACTAAAGGAAATGTATGTCCTTTCATGTAAACCCAACAAACCATCAGTAAATTTGCATAAATAGGAATAAGCCCACCAAGTGCCTTCTTTTGTCTTTCACACAACTTAGTTTATGACTGATTACCAGTTTTGACTAACATAAACTTGTCCATTAAAATGCAGTTTTAAATTACAAATGTAATTCAGCAGAAGGAAGGGTTAGCCATTTAATACCTATTGTAGCCCTGAGGGATTTTTGATGTTGGTGTCATTGTCTTATGAAGTAACGATATGGTTACACCATGAAAAAATATTGTTTAATGGTGCGTCAAGACAATTTTACCTCAATGTACAGAGCTAACCAGTCTGTAATTTAGTGAATAAGATTAGATAAAGGTTGCGGTGTTCTTCTTTTGACATAATTTGTAAAATAGGCTGCCCATCCTAAACAACAATCCAGATGTAGATGTAAGTATATGGTTCATTGGCCACAGTATGGGATATTTGAGACTATGGGGTAGGAATTGGTTCACATTACGCCTGTTTTGGGTTGGGTCATTTCTTGGGCATCAAGGGTGGCTGCCTAAAACAGGCTCTAGGCCCCTTGCATATGTTAATGAGGGGCCTAAAGGCAGTAGTGCACCTCCCAGATCCACAGTACTTCTGCCGGCCTCCCTGTGTCCTCCCCACCCCCTCCTGGGACTTACCTGAGGGCTGCTGCTGGCGGCCCAAAATTGCATGCTTCCATCGGGCGAGCTGCCTGTGGAGGTGCGACAGGCACCGGCAGCTCGCCCTGAATAATTAGATGAGATCCAAGGTCCTCCCCGCATCCATTTGATGCTCTAAAAATGGACGAAAGGAATTTCTAGGCCTACAAATCTATTTTCCGATGCTTTCTTCCTATATTTTTAATCTTATTTATGTTTTAGTGCTGATTTTCAGAAGTTGTACTTCTATAAATTTTAATCTGAGGGTTTTTGACACTGTTCATTTGAGGGTAATATAACAAATTGAGCATTATGTTATGTTTACCCTAGAAATGAGAGCTATTAATATCTTTTCTGGTAGAATTGATTGGTTAATTACTTTAGCTACTGAAAATTCTAGTTTATTATAGCCTGATTTTTTTAATTCAATGTGGCCAAATAAGTGACTCATGTAGACATAATTTATGGGACTCATGTGATACTAATGTGATTATAATTGGGATAAAGTGGTGGACAGTCTCTATGGTAGTCTATACAATGCCTAATTTTATTACCCTATGCTTAGCAGAGTAACACAGTAAGTTGCAATATGTTTTCAGACGGAAGTTGCTATTATTCCTAATGGTTGCACAATAAAGTCTGTATTTATAAATCCTCAAGTACTGCCCTGGTTCTTCTTAAACCTCCTGAGGTGACACAGCAAAAGTCATAGTGTGATGAAGGACATATTTATTTAGCCTGGGCTCTCCAGACATTGGAAGTGAACGTCGTGCTCCAATCAGAAAACATAGTTACTGCATGAATGGATGAAACGGCCTGTTAATGCTGTTCACTGTGTCTCCTTAAGGCCTAAAATAATGAGGGGCAATACCGAGAACCTGGTTCATTAAAACATTAGACCTGTCTATAATAAAATAATTAGCATATCAAATCAATGAGCCTGCAATTTAAGTATTACTCAGAGCCTTCAATATCTTGTAAGTCTACATAGAGTAAACTAGAAGGAATGCAGTCATCTAAATTATATTATATTGTACTAGACATATCCCTAAAGCATCTGAAAATCTGTTGGTTAATCTAGATATTTATCAACCTTGAAGCAGTAGTTCAAATCACATTCCATGTTCTACATCAAAGAAATTATTTAGTGGTCAGAGTTTGTTACTAGAAATGTTAGCAAATGAGCATCATTTTATTGCTATGGGAGAGTGTCCAAATTTGTGTGCACACAGCAATAAAGCAGAATGGAACAATAATTAAAGTTTATAAACAAGAAAATAAAAATGCAGTTAATGGGTGAGTAAGGTTTTAGGCATGGTATAAAAAAGAGTACACTTCAAATCTTATAATAGGAGAGAATAGTTTGAATGAGTTAGTTGGCTCTGTACCATTTCACATCCAGTACAGGATCGAAAGACATAAGTGAGAGACTTCTTTTCAGGAAGCTGGAAGAGCATAAGTCACTACATGGGACCATTTTAACCTGATTTTAAGATAAGGGTCAATAAATCCAGATTCTTACCAATCATGATCTAGGGTGCACATTCTGAAGCATTTGCTACAGCAGATCAATATTATTTAATGGGAGCCAACATAAAATAATTTCTTAGGAAGTATGTACAAAAAGGAATTCCACCATGTAATGCACATTATTACTCTAATAAATAAATTGCTATGGTAAACATCAATCATCATTGATTTTGTCCAGGAGTTAAAAATAGAGTGGCTAAAATTGCTATCTTTATGAAGGGATCACTGAAGAGCAATCACACAAAAAAAAATTGAAACTGAGAATTGAGACAGTTGATTTCCCCAAGTAAACAAATAGTGGGTGTTACCTCTGAATGTCATGGAAGTATGTTTCCTAACGCAGTAACCTACCACCAGACCCAATGAGCAGATTAACTACCACCTTGGTAATCAACTGAGTTTTTGTTCTTACTCAGGTTTAGTACAAGTGGCACACATAGTATAATGGATAGTCAGTGTGAATTGCAGACATGTCTGGAATTGTATGTGAGCCAGCCAGACTGCCAATCTCATTGCTATAATTCCAAAATGAATAAGCGATTCATTACACATCTGCAAGTGTAGTTCATGAAAGATGGTCATTTTTGTATTAAAGTGTATTGATTATATGGATGAAGAAGTGAAGAACAATGGACTCGATTTTACCGGCGGGTTTCCTATGCGTTTCCAGCGGGGGGGCCCCGAAAATCCCGATATCCAGGCACGTGACCGGATCGCGCCACGATCCCGCCCACTTCCGGGTTCCCCGATGACGTGCGGGGGTGCGTGCGTTGCCCCCGCTGGTGGGAATCCCGCAGGCAATTAAAGCCAGCGGGATGCCACTTGAGTGTATTTATTTCGCTTGTTCAGGTCATTAACTGACCTGATTAAGGGACTGTGTGTGATTTTGGAGAAACATGGGACTGTTTCACACACTGGGGGAAACAGTCCTAGTTGAACTGGACGTGTTGCAGCCGTCAGCCTGTGGCAGCTGCAAAGGTCCATTTGACAGGTGGGGGGGGGGGGGGGGACCCTCACCCATTGCAGGAGGCCGCTCTGTCACTTGGGACAAAGTGTGGCCTCCACCACCCCCCTCCTGACGGTCAAAGTCACCAACCTGCACACTTACCCCGGGGTCCGGAGACATGTGCCTACCTTGCGGACCCCCTCAGATGTACATATTGCGGATGGGGGCCGTCGTAGCTGTAGTCATGACCCCCTCGGAGGGCGAACAGCATCACCAGCCTCGTCATCCACGCCGTCCACCTCTGAAACGTGGAGCTCCACAACAGAGTGCTGTGACACATCCACCTGTACAGCAGGAGGGAGGGCTACCGCAGAGAGAGGCACGTCGCAGAGGGCACTACCCTCGCCACTGGGTCCACAGACCGAGGCGCAGCTCCCCGGACTTCTCCGAGCAGCAGTGCACACGGAGGCGCAGATTCACTCGACATGTAGTCGTGGACATCGGCAGCCTCCTTCATGCCGAGCTGCTCCTGGCTGGCCCGAGCACCATCTTCTTACTTGTCACTGTCAAAGTCACCACAGCCCTCCACAACTTCTCCTCCGCATCCTTCCAGGGTGCAGCCGGGTACACCGCCGATGTCTCTCAGTCGTCTGCGCGGAAGAGCCCTGCAAATACATCTGCACCTACTCTGCAGTGACACAATGGGTGGCATCAGTGGTGGGTCCTCATATTGATACCCAGGAGCGGGCATTATTGCACAAAACAGACAGGATTCGCGGAGACATGGCAATGGTGGTGCCAATATAATGTGTGATGTGAGTTGTTCTGAAATTCAATATAGGTAACATCCATGACAAACCCTCAAACACCCTTGTGCATCCCCTTCATGCTCACGACACGTTTGCCTTACGCTGCCTACTGCACATATGTGATGCATGCCCTGTGGCTGCAGCACAGGTGGTGGCAGGTTGAGTGAGGCTGGCCGTGAGGGAGATGCACGAGAGGGTGCGTATGGGATAGAGCCATGAGATTGTATGAGGATTGGGTCGCGTGTTAGTGGCCGGGTGAGTACTGGCGAGGTGAGTAGGTGCAGGTAAGATGAGGATGGGGTTTGAGTGGGTATGAGGGGTGATGTGACAGTGTGGTGTTGGCGGTGCCGAAGGAGATGTGGGGTGGGGGCAGTGTTGTGGCAGACGGAGTGTAGGGGAAAGACTACGTGTTCTCACTGTGGCTGACCTACTGCGGTCATAGGAGCGCCTCCTGCACATACAGGTGGGCGATATGTTGGTGGTGCAGGTGACCTCCTCTGCCACCTCGAGCCAGGCCTTCTTGGTGGCAGAGGCAGGCTGCTTCCTCCCGCCCGCCGGGTGGAAGATCTCTGTCCTCCCCCTCCTCCTCACCCCATCTGGTGATACCTGGGGTGAGGCATCATTAAACTGGGAGCAGCCTTCCCCCTGGGCTGCTTCATGCTGTAATGTGTTCTATTGGTTGCAGCATCTGTCAGTGGAGGACTGCCCCTTTAACTCGAGAGCCTCCAGCTGACAGATCGTACTGCGCATGCGCAGCCCGCCCGACGCGCAGACCAGCAGCGTGGAGCCCGGAGGAGCAGGTAATTGGATCCAATTAGTGGATTGCCTGCTACGATCGCGCGGCCAACCCACTAATTTCACCGAGCGTGTTGACCACGCTCCCGAAACCCAAGCCGCCGGAAACCCGCAGGCCTGCTAAAATCGAGCCCAATGAGTCTGTGTTGTCAGAGGTGCAACTTAACATCAAAGGTGCAAAAATACCAGAACATGATCACCATTTTCTGATGCATCTTGTACATTGTAAAACTTTCAGAAAATACAATTTTATAAAGAAACTTGATTAAATACCTTTTATTGACTCAAGTGTCAAAGGGATTACAGTTGTTACTTTAGTTGAAGTCTGTCTGTGATTGGATCACTATTGGAAGAGTACTTTATATCTCCTCCATGAATGATTTGACTGAAAACAAACTGCATTTACAATGTGCCATGTCCTGGTGGTAAAATACCTTTCTCAGTTTGATGTCACTTGTGTCCCGATATTCTACCACACACCATGACACTAAGTACTTTCCTAGCACAAAGTAATGTATAACAGAGGTGAGTGATACAACTAGCAGCAGGAATCAAGGGTTCACAGGGATCAGAAGTGCATTGGTATATTTCTGACTGTCTACAGTCTTAGTGCACTAATGTATTTTTGACTGCAGCACCATTCTTAACCTACTGTGACACTCGTGGAGTCACATCACCACATATATAAAATAAGTGGATTTATTAACGCAATTTAAGCACATAACATTGAGCAAAAAGTCTCTCCTAGTGCCTTCCATCTCGTATAAACCTAACTGACAAGCTCCAACTGTTCTAAATAAACTGTCAAAACTCTTGAATTTATTTAACATCAAACAAAGGTAACTTTCCAGCAATAAGTGAGAAAAGACATACAATCAACAACATAAAAGTAATTCTGTGAAACAGTGCACTAAGAGGTTAGTTAATTAAACATGGTTGTTATCTGCACAAATTATTTATCTAGCTGCACTTGAACTAAAAACAATGAAGGAAGCAAAGATATATCCAATTTTGAAAATAAGTAGTGATGTCTAATACTACTGAGCACCCGATGAAATATGTTACTGATTGTAACAAACAAAGCTCAAAGCAATCCACGTAACCTCCACAAAGGAGCCAGATTTCCAATTACCTGCCAACTTCTACCAACCCAGCGATGATGGTATTAGCATAGAGTGTGTATATATATATATATATATATATATGAGTACTTGTATAGAATTTCTCTAACATTACAGCTAGTAAGAGATTCCATCAACTGTATCAACCCATAGGGTAAGCTTTGAAAGGTATATGTCAAACAGATCAATGTTGAAAAATAAAGTTACAATGACTTTAAAGATGACATAAGTTCCACTCCTCCTGTTAAAGTTAAATAGATGTGAACTGAAGTGGCAACGTACACTAGACCAATGTTCTGAAATATTGGGCCCGATTAGGAGGGCAGCAGGTTGGCAGCAGGGGTGCAATCGCAGCTTGATTGAAGCCACTTACCTTTGCTCCCGGGTTTCGCGCTGGAAAGCTGCGCAGCGGGCAGACTGCACATGCGCAGCATAGGCTGTCAGCTGGAGGAGCCCTATTTCAAGGGGCAGTCCACCACTGACTGATACTGCAGAAAATAGGCAAAATTACAGCATGGAGCAGCCCAGGGGGAAGGCTGCTCCCAGGTTTAATGATGCCTCACTCCAGCTCTTATTGGATGGGGAGAGGAGGAGGGGAAGGACAGAGATCTTCTCCCTGGCGGACGGGAGGAAACGGCCTGCTTCTGCCACCAAGAAGGCCTGGCTTGAGGTGGCAGTGGAGGTCACCTGCACCACCAACATATCGCGCGCCTGCATACAGTGCAGGAGGCGCTTCAATCACCTAAGTAGGTCAGCCAAAGTGAGTACACTTACTCATTCCCCTATACTCCATCTGCCACATCACAGCCCCCACCCCACATCTCCTTCTGCACTGCCAACACTACTCTGTCACATCACTCCTCACACCCACTCAAAGCTCATCCTCATCTTACCACTCAACCCAATCCTCATACAATCTCATGGCTCTATCTCATACTCACCCTCTCATGCATCTCTTTCATGGTCAGCCTCACTCAACCTGCCACTACCTGTGCTGCAGCCACAGGGCATGCATCACATATGTGCAGTAGGAAGCATAAGGCAAACGTATCGTGAGCATGAAGGGGATGCATAAGGGTGTTTGAGGGTTTGTCATGGTTTTTACTTATATTTAATTTCTGATCAACTCACATTACATATTATATTGTCACCACTACTGCCATGTCTTTGCGATCACTATGAAGACCCGCAACTGATGACACCCATTGTGTCACTGCAGAGTGGGTGTAGGTGTATTTGCAGGGCTCTTTTGTGCAGACGACTGAGACACGTCAGTGAATGTCCCCAGTGGCACCCTAGAAGGATGTGAAGGAGAAGTTGTGGAGGGCAGTGGTGACTTTGACCTGTCAAATGGACCTTTGCAGCTGCCACAGGCTGATGGCTGCAACACGTCCATTTCAACTGGGAGTGTTTCCCCCAGTACGGGAAACAGTCCCAGTTGATTGAAAATCCCACCCCTCCTAAAATATCAGGTCAATCAGGTCTGTAAACGACCTGAAGTACCTAGTTAATTACTTTAAGTGGCACCCCGCTGGCTTTAATTGCCGGCAGGAGTCCCACATGCGGGGGCTGCACGCGCATGTCAGTGCGTCACTGGAGAACCCGGAAGTGGGCGGGTTGGAGCTGGGCTCCGGACCAGCCCCTGGAATCCCCGATTTTCGGAGCCCCCCCCACTGCGAACGCACCCACTCAGGGGTGCGAAAATCGAGCCCATTATCCTTTTGCTGACTTTTAAAGGTCATAAGAGAAATAAATGCCCCACAACTCAGCAGCTAGTGTCCATTAAAGCTGAGATTCACACAAAATAACAACTGATTTTAGACTGTAAACATTTGTGAAATTGTTACATAGGTTTGGTGCATTTGGTTTCCAGACACATAGCACAAGCTTTGGTTGCATGTAAACAAATTCAGAGGATTTGTGGGAAAGCTGGTGCTCACTTCTAGGGACAGGTCTAGTTTGGAGCAGCTCTCTAAGCTTCTGAACCTAAATCTAGATTGAAATCCAGTAACCAGTCATTTTGTGGCCTATTATCTGCAACCATATAACAGGCATAACATTGTTCTCCAAAGTCTGCACAAAAGTAGGTACATTGTACACTGCACTAAAAATATCCAACACCAAAGTGGTTCTATGTTAATATCTATTCAATTAAGGCAAATAGTTTGTTTTTACCTATTAGCTTTAAATTATAATAGCTCTAAATTCTGAAACACAATAAAAGACAGTAGCTTCTAATTGATCACCCAATCCATTCTAACAAGTTAAACTGTTACCTTCAGTTAAAAGTGTATCATTCTCAAATACCCTGCACCAGAGTGGTAGAATGCTATACAATGAGTTCCCAGTCCCAGACAGAATGTACTTTACATAAATTAAGGTGTTTAGAACCTACAATAATCCTTAAATCAAATGCTTCTATTTAATGGGTTACACCTAATCTAAACTTTTAGCAATTACCAATTTACATTAATTGTTTCCCATAGGTGTAACTTGTGCTGAAAATAATAAATCATTTGTTCAATTACGTAAAATTTCACAGTTAATCACCCAATAATTTAATTCACTTATTTATTTAAAATCTACAAACTTCATCTATGTCGTGAGTTCACCTATGATTGAATTTTGCATAACTAGAAAACAAATGCACGGGTAGTTCCTTAAACAAAAAGAGTAGAATCATTTTAGCATGATGCATTATTTGTATATGACTTGTGTAAATTGCTAGACAGTCTAAAATGTATGTAGGACACCAGTTGTGACTTGGGACATGATTTTTACATGGACCTGGGAAGAGAGCGGGGGGGGGGGAGGGGGAAAGGTAATTGGACGTGAAACCCGGAAGTAAAGTTGAGGGGTCGCAATCTGCGATCGTAACCTAAATGAAGACAATTAATTTTACTTCCAGCTTTCGGGCCCAGCAGCCAGCCTGATTGTCAGGCTGCCAGGTGGGAAGGCTGGGGATCGGAGAGGAGGGAGGGAGAGAGAGATCGTGGGCCATGGAGGAAATCTGGGTGAGGGTGTCGGGAAGAGAGGACACTGTGGTACTGTTTACAAAACTTACCTTCAAGAGCCTCAGGCTATGTATGGTGACTTCCGAATGCGTTTACAACCAAACAGAAAAATCAAACCCAGGAATTATTTTAAAGAGTTACTTAAAGTGAAAACTTGGGATGCAATCCTAGAAGCCACCAAAGGGTATCCTTTGGCTGAAAACCGATTTTAAGCCCAGCTTTGCAGTTTGTAAAAAGCTTTGATTATGAATATAGGTGTTGTCACAGCAAATTCCGGATTTTATCCAAATGCACCTAGGTTAAACCCGGAAGTATAAACTATAGAGTACAATTCTAAAGGCGGTGTAGGAACAGAGAGATCTGGGGATATATGTGCACAGGTCATTGAAGGTCGCAGGGCAGGTTGAGAAAGAGGTTAAAAAAGCATACGGGATCCTGGGCTTTATAAAGAGGGGCATAGAGTACAAAAGTAAGGAAGTTATGATGAACCTTTATAAAACACTGGTTCGGCCACAACCGGAGTACTGTGTCCAATTCTGGGCACTGCAATTTAGCAAGGATGTGAAGGCATTAGAGGGGGTGCAGACAAGATTTACTAGAATGGTTCCAGGGATGAGAGACTTTGGTTACGTGGATAGACTGGAATGGCTGGGGTTGTTCTCCTCAGAGCAGAGAAGGTTGAGAGGAGATTTGATCAAAGTGTTCAAAATCATGAGGGGTCTAGACAGAGTAACTAGAGAGAAACTGTTCCCATTGGCAGAAGGATCGAGAACCAGAGGACACAGAACCAAAGGCGACATGAGGAAAAACTTTGTTACGACGCAAGTGGTTATGATCTGGAATGCAGTGCCTGAAAGGGCGGTGGAGGCAGATTCAATCATGGCTTTCAAAAGGGAATTGGATAAGTACTTGAAAGAAAAAAATTGCAGGGCTACGGTGAAAGGGCAGTGGGAGTGGGACTAGCTGGATTGCTCTTGCAGAAAGCTGGCATGGACTCAACAGGCTGAATGGCCTCCTTCTGTGCTGTTACCATTCTATGATTCTATGATTCTAAGTGAGTGTGTTAGAGCTGGGTTGCAGTCATGCTTCCAAAAGCTGCTATTTCAACCTCGCACCCGCCCCCAACCCACCTGTTCTTTGGGGTTAAAGTTGCCCCCTAGAAATCAGGAATGGATTTGCTGACTTTGGAATTTAGTCAATTCAAAGTCTCATAGTTTTTTAAAACAATATTGTATTCTTCCATTGAATACACAAAATAACAGGTGTAACAAATACGATGCATATTAAGCAATATGTAGGTGATATCAGAGAACAACATGGACACCTTATGAAGCAATATCAAGTCACATCTATTAGAATCTATGTAAGTGATGGGTGAGCAGGACATGGAGTGAAATAGGATATGGGCAGCAGAGGTTTGGATGAACCGAGGTTTACAGAGGGTAGGGATTGAGAGGCCGGACTGAAGAGCATTGGAATGGTCGAGCTTAGAGATGACAAAGTCATGAATGAGGCTTTATACTAAATATCAATAATACAAAGAAAATGCTCAACTTATGTATTTGTGGGTGAGGACCGTTGGTGCAATGTATTAGAATATTGTCATTTCATATTCTGGCAAGCAGTTTTCAATCTATTGTTGTCAAAAGGGTTGAAGTGAAATGAAACTGAATAGATTGAAACTATAGGCCAATAGGCACGTGTCCACACCTATAAATCTCTGTCTGAAATTTTGACCATAATTGTCATTAATTCTGTCAGGATGAAAAGGTATTATTAATAAATGGAAATATTCTTGTTAACATAATTTATTCATCTGAAGTTGGCTGAACTGACAGAAAAAAGGTTTGTTTCTGAGTCATGGCATAATGCCAAACCCAATGCGAGTCTGCTTGATATATTCACTTCTTATCCCCCAACACTACTGTTCTGCTTTTCAATAAGCAAAGTTAAGATATCTCTCTCTCATTTCATATATTATTAAAAAATCTTACATCTGTGTGCATTTTCTATCTGCACAACTTGACTTCCTGTACTCAGTTTTTGTCATACTTTTTGTGTCAACTTTTTCTCATTATAAAATCCTTTGTCCTCATTTCGAAAGGGCTTTGTTTCTGTAAACTTTTCACTTTATTTGCACAATCTGGCCACCAAGTTCCACAAATCACTCAAAAGGCTTGCTGAATTTTCTTTTCATCAGCCAAATTTTCCCTCAGTAACTGAAATTTCTAAATGTTCAAAGAAGCGTTTAAACAAAATAAAACAATCAAAAATTGCACTTCTCACAATAACATAATTTATCCATTGAATCATCTTTTGTGTCTATCTCTCCACCACCTATTTCCATTGCCTCTGTTTAGTTAGGCTACTTGTCCAATATCCAATTTTGGATGACTACAATTTGCTCCAGCTAAATATTGTGAAGACCAAAGTCATCATCTTCAGCCTCAACCACAAACTCCATATCCTTGTCACCAGTTCTATGCCCCTTCCCGGTCACGGCTTCAAGCTGCGTCCTATTTTGATGCTGAGCTGAGCTTCCAATCTCATATCCTCTCCATCATAAAAACTGCCTACATCCTCAGTGAAGCATTTTGGGAAGCTTTTTCACATTAGAGGCACCATATAAATGTTGTTTTAATGCCTTCATTAAAGTTGTTACATGAAGCCCTCAATCTCTCCTAAAGGGTTGAGACTTAATATTTTTGCCCAGACCTGCAACACTGTAAACTGAAATTGGATTGTGCAGTCTGTGCATATACAGTATACCTTATTTCCCCAGATGCATCCATACCATTTGGTCAACATAATGGGATCCACCAATTAGCGTGTACATCACACTTCGGACGTCACATTAGCACACATGCAATTTTCTGTGTCATGCTTAAAAAGTGTATAGAAGGCTAATTAGTTTTGATATACAGAGAAACTTCAGCAACAGAAAACACCTTCTAATTTATTGTTCAAATCACACTAAAAAAATAAAGTCAAGAGGGATAATTCTGAAATTATATCTGGCCTTAGTGAGACTACATCTGTAGTATTGCATGTAACTTTGGTCTGTCTCCCTGTTTTTAAAAGAATATTACATTATTGGAAAGAGTGCCAAAGGAGAGCTACTAGATTAATCCCAGAACTAATGGATAGAGCTATTAGGAGAGGTTAGCTACCCTGGGACTTTTTTCTTTTAAAAAGAGAAGTCTGAGGGGTGAGTTGATAGAAGTGTTTAAGGTTATAAGGGATTTGGAGAATGCAGATTCAGATAAATCATTCTGCCGGTACAGAATGAAGAACAGAGGAGGGTCAAAGTTTCAAATTAGGGACAACAAAATAAAACTGGAAATTTAGACAATTTGGTTTCAATAAAAATGTGATAAACATATGGAACAAACTATCAGCAAGTGTAGTAGAACAAGAAACTATGACAGGTGTCAAAAAGGGCTGAACAAGTTTCTGACAGCAAATAGGATTCAGTGGTTATTATATTCAGAATTGCATCAAGGCAATCTTGTGTAAAGTTGGATGGGCAGATTAGATGAACCACTGGTCTACTCCTCCCTGAAAATTGTTCCTACATTACAATGTAATTGACCCAGGAACTCAGCGATGGCACCTTGTGGCTTTGAAGGAGCACACTAAGCTACATACAACTGCATTTTTACCGTGGAATAATGGCCCAGAATTTCCTAGAACTTTTTGGTGTAACAACAGTATAAGAACAATGTTGCACCATTTTTTTCAAAGGAAATTCGCACATAAATGATTCACACTGGTTTAATGCCGAAACATCGATATGCGGGAATTTCCTCAATCATTTGAGCCACTTCCTAGATATATCTGATGAAACCCTCCGCTGCTCAGCTCAGCCCCTGTGCAAAAGGCCACCTCTCACAAAAGATTCCTGCATTTACACCAGTAATGCACTGGCATAGATTTACACCCAAAATTCTTTTACCTGATATCGTTGTGACTGAGATTATGGAGTTTGATACTGATTTTTAAAAATTATTCTTACTGAGACCTGTACCATATTTAACCAAAGTGCTGTCAGCCTCAATGCACCTCATTTTTTCTGGATCCCTGCAACACCACCCACCCCTCCAAGTGTTCAGGAAGACTAAACAGCTGGAATGGCCTTCCCAATACCTCTGATAGGCACAATAATGGCAAAGGAAAAGGAAGAGCAGAGGCAAGAGGCTCTGAGAGTGAAGTACCATGGCAGAAGACAGCAACCCACTTGCTATTACCCCTATTGATGGCAATGCATTTGCATTTCTTTTACGTCAGTTTTTACATTCAAATGAGCTCCACAGAAAATTTCAGTGTGAATTCCTGTGGACAAGATCAGTGTAGAAATCAAACTAAACTTTCTGCGCAAGTGTGATCCAGGGAATTCTGGGTCAATACATTGTGCATTACAGGGTATAATGCTTTCCTCCCTATAAAACCGTGTATCTTCCAAACTACCATGAACGCATCATGGGACAGCCACTAGTATCAGAAAAAATAAATTGGAATTGCCTCCTGAAGAAAAAAATTATATAAACTTTGACCATCAGATGCTACTCCAAATATCTCTAGCAAAAACAAATAAGGTATTTTCTAACTCATTGCATGTCCTATGGGTTTGTTGATTTTTTTTTGAGCAAAGAAAAGTATATTTGCCGATCATTGGTAGACGTCCCTTTAGCCCTGGTCCAATCTAACAACTCTGATTGTAATGCCTTTATTATACTTACCTGACCAGATACACTGAATCATATTACCCATACTTGCCATAACTGTACACATTTGGACCGTCCAACTACCTCCAAAATTCACAGCACCACTGCACATAAGCAGGTGCATATATACTATATTGTCCATTGTTCACATGCACAGTAGTGCACCAAGTTTCCAAGGAAGCTGGAATATCTAAGATATGCTGCACACAATTATAGCTACCTACTGGCACACTAGGTCTACAGCACAGGGGCTCAGACTCACACCAAAAAGAAGTTATTGGGTGGATTCCATCCAAAAATATATCAACGTCCACATACAACTTCCCACATTCCAACACGCATATATTTTTAAATATTCCACTTAATTACTTTTTTTTATTTTGTGAGGATATCAAATCCCTTTATTTTTTCTCCCTGACCTGCATGGGCAATGCACCACCTACAGCTGACAATATGAATGACCAATCTGTTCCCAGGCCTTTGCGAATCTGCTCTGAGCCAGTTGCAAGGACATGTACGGTTCTTAATGAATACTTTGCGCCTGTCTTCACAAAAGTGAGGGACAATGCTGACATTGTGGTTAGGGAGGAGGAGTGTGGAATATTGGATGGGATAAACACAGTGAGAGAGGACGTATTAAGGGGTTTAGCATCCTTGAAAGTAGATAAATCGCCAGGCCTGGATGAAATGTATCCCAGGTTGTTAAGAGAAGCAAGGGAGGAAATAGCGGAGGCTCTGACCACCATTTTCCAATCCTCTCTGGCTACAGACATGATACTGGAGGACTGCTAACATTGTACCGTTGTACTGTTTTTTAAAAAGGGAGAAAGAGTTAGGCCGAGTAATGACAGGTCAGTCAGCCTAAACTCAGAGGTGGGCAAATTATTGGAAAAAATTCTGAGCGACAGCATTAATCGTCATTTAGAAAGGCATGGATTAATCAAGGACAGTCAGCATGGATTTGTTAAGGGAAGGTCGTGTTTGACTAATTTGATTGAATTTTTTGAAGAGGTAACATGGATTTTAACAAGGCTTTTGACGAGGTCCCACATGGCATACTGGTCAGAAAAGTAAAAGCCCATGGGACCGAAGGGAAAGTGGCAAATTGGATCCAGAATTAGCTCAGTGGCAGGAAGCAAAGGGTCATGGTCGACGGATGTTTTTGTGACTGGAAGTCTATTTCCAGTGGGGTTCCACAAGGCTCAGTACTAGGTCCTTTGCTTTTTGTAGTATATATCAATGATTTAGACTTAAATGTAGGGGGCACAATTAAGAAGTTTGCATATGATACAATAGTTGGCCGTGTGGCTGATAGTGAAGAAGAAAACTGTAGTCTGCAGGAAAATATCAATGGACTGGTCAGGTGGGCAGAAAAGAGGCAAATGGAATTCAATCCGGAGAGGTGTGAGGTAATGCTTTCGGGGAGGGCAAACAAGGCAAGGGAATACACAATAAATGGTAGGATACTGAGAAGTGTAAAGGAACAGAGGGACCTTGGAATGCATGTTCACAGATCACTGAAGGTAGCAGGACAGGTAGATAAGGAGGTTAAGAAGGCAAATGGGATACTTTCCTTTATTAGCCGAGGCATAGAATATAAGAGCAGGGAGTTTATGGTAGAACTGTATAAAAGACCAGTTAGGCCACAGCTAGAGTACTGCGTACATTTCTGGTCGCCACATTACAGGAAAGATGTGATTGCGCTAGAGAGGGTACAGAGGAGATTTACGAGGATGCTGCCAGGACTGGAGAATTTTAGCTGTGAGGAAAGATTGGATCGGTTGGGGTTGTTTTCTTTGGAACAGAGGAGGCTGAGGGGAGATTTAATTGAGGTGTATAAAATTATGAGGAGCCTAGATAGAGTGGATAGGAAAGACCTATTTCCTTTAGCAGAGAGGTCAGTAACCAGGGAGCATAGATTTAAAGTAATTGGTAGAAGGATTAAAGGGGAGTTGAGGAGAGATGTTTTCACCCAGAGGGTGGTGGGGGTCTGGAACTCACTGCCTAAAAGAAACCCTCATCGCATTTAAAAAGTACTTGCATATGCACTTGAAGTGCCGTAACCTACAATGTTACGGACCAAGAGCAAGAAAGTGGGATTAGGCTGGATGGCTCTTTTTCGGTTAGCACAGACACAATGGGCCATATGGCCTCTCTCTGTTCTGTAAATTTCTATGATTCTATGATTCTATGTGTGACAGTAACGCTGGAATGATCATCATTCCATTTTTCCCTCCCCATGACATGCACCTGACCAATGCACAGTGCTTTCCCATGGTTGTGCATCTGAGATTAGCAATTCAGCTATGGAGAATCAAACATACATACCCCACTGCCAGTGTGCTATGTGCCACTTGATTAGGTTATTACTGTACTTGCTCCCACCAGTTGTGGATTTGGCAACTCTATTATAAAGCCCACCACAGTCACTCACAGGAGTATTGCCATGTACAATGCACCAGCGCTGCAATTGAGATTTTGGTGAAATTGAGTTGTTTACTTTCTACTTTACTTCACTGATTCCACTTTAAATTATAACCTTTATGAAAGTGTGTTATAAATACAATACACATGGTTAATGCATGCCCATTGTGGAACATGAAGCTATTAGGCTTTATAAGCTCACTTGGAACATTATTAGCCAAGACACCTACTCTACTTAAATAGTGCCATGGGATCTTTTATGTCCACTGGTACAGGCAGACAGGAATTAGTTCAACATCTTATCTAAAGGATGACACCTCTGACAAATCACCCATCCTTTGTTACCACACTTTGTCAGCTTAGATTATGAGCTCAAGTTTCTAATGTGGTCTTGAATTCACAACCTTTTGACCTAGAGGTGAGAGTACTATTAAGTAACCAAGCTGACACACATTAGGGTCATGCACATGATTCTACACAATGGGTTTACAATCTCAAATGTATCATCATGGGGAAGTGCTAAAATGCCTCGCAACAGGGAAGAGAAAAATTGGAAATCTAGTCATCCCAGGTCACTATCATACACTTTGCAGCAACCAGTTATCAAGTGACATTGTTGGAGGCATGGGAGGAGTTTTCCAACCTCTTCTCTGTTTTTTTTTATTCGTTCATGGGATGTGGGCGTCGCTGGCAAGGCCAGCATTTATTGCCCACTCCTAATTGCCCTTGAGAGGGTGGTGGTGAGCCGCCTTCTTGAACCGCTGCAGTCCGTGTGGTGAAGGTTCTCCCATAGTGCTGTTAGGAAGGGAGTTCCAGGATTTTGACACAGCGATGATGAAGGAACGGCGATATAATTACAAATTGGGATGGTGTGTGACTTAGAGGGGAATGTGCAGGTGGTGTTGTTCCCATGTACCTGCTGCTCTTCTTCTTCTAGGTGGTAGAGGTCGCGGGTTTGGGAGGTGCTGTCGAAGAAGCGTTGGCGAATTGCTGCAGTGCATGGTACACACTGCAGCCACGGTGTGCCGGTGGTGAAGGGAGTGAAAGTTTAGGGTGGTGGATGGGGTGCCAATCAAGCGGGCTGCTTTGTCCTGGATGGTGTCGAGCTTCTTGAGTGGTGTTGGAGCTGCACTCATCCGGGCAAGTGGAGAGTATTCCATCACACTCCTGACTTGTGCCGTGTAGATGATGGAAAGTCTTTGGGGAGTCAGGAGGTGAGTCACTCACCGCAGAATACCCAGCCTCTGACCTGCTCTTGTAGCCACAGTATTTATATGGCTGGTCCAGTTAAGTTTCTGATCAATGGTGACCCCCAGGATGTTGATGGTGGGGGATTTGGCGATGGTAATGCCATTGAATGTCAAGGGGAGGTGGTTAGACTCTCTCTTGTTGGAGATGGTCATTTCCTGGCACTCGTCTGGCGCGAATGTTACTTGCCACTTATCAGCCCAAGCCTGGATGTTGTCCAGGTCTTGCTGCATGCGGGCATGGACTGCTTCATTATCTGAGGATTTGCGAATGGAACTGAACAGTGTGCAATCATCAGCGAACATCCCCATTTCTGACCTTATGATGGAGGGAAGTTCATTGATGAAGCAGCTGAAGATGGTTGGGCCTAGGACACTGCCCTGAGGAACTCCTGCAACAATGTCCTGGGGCTGAGATAATTGCCCTCCAACAACCACTACCATCTTCCTTTGTGCTAGGTATGACTCCAGCCACTGGAGAGTTTTCCCCCTGATTCCCATTGACTTCAATTTTACTAGGGCTCCTTGGTGCCACATTCGGTCAAATGCTGCCTTGATGTCAAGGGCAGTCACTCTCACCTCACCTCTGGAATTCAGCTCTTTTGTCCATGTTTGGACCAAGGCTGTAATGAGGTCTGGAGCCGAGTAGTCCTGGCAGAACCCAAACTGAGCGTCGGTGAGCAGGTTATTGGTGAGTAAGTGCCACTTGATAGCACTGTCGACGACACCTTCCATCACTTTGCTGATGATTGAGAGTAGACTGATGGGGCAGTAATTGGCCGATTGGATTTGTCCTGCTTTTTGTGGACAGGACATACCTGGGCAATTTTCCACATTGTCGAGTAGATGCCAGTGTTGTAGCTGTACTGGAACAGCTTGGCTAGAGGCGCAGCTAGTTCTGGAGCACAAGTCTTCAGCACTACAGCCGGGATGTTATCGGGGCCCATAGCCTTTGCTGTATCCAGTGCACTCAGCCATTTCTTGATATCATGTGGAGTGAACCGAATTGGCTGAAGACTGGCTTCTGTGATGGTAGGGATATCGGGAGGAGGCCGAGATGGATCATACACTCGGCACTTCAGGCTGAAGATGGTTGCAAATGCTTCAGCCTTGTCTTTTGCACTCACAAAGCTGCATTGTAGAAGATTTCATCAGAGAAAATAGCATGAAAATGCATGCACAAATATTTTTGTTTCATGAAAAACATCCAGTCTTTTGGCACCCTTAAATTCACATTTCAATGGCCATTTAGAGAAATATAATATCAGCAAGACCTACTTAATGATGGTAACCACTGTAATGTGACATATACCAGCTGTACTGTTAAAAAAATCATGTTTAGTGACAAAATAGAAACTACACATACTGATAAAAAATAGGAGACCTATGAGACTTATTTGAATTATCTGTTTCTTTTAAACGTGCAAAGTGGATTATACATAACTTCAATAATCTTTCTTCTATTAAGACCAAGCACTGATTTTACTGTGGTGAACTGTGTTAGTAGATACAGTAGATGAAAGCAACAATCCGATTGGCCAATGATAAAAGCCTTTATTCTTAAAATTATTGTTATCTATCGATAATAATAATGAAAGTTTCAGCATGTTTTATGATGGAACAAAAGACCTTGAGCTGATTAAAGCACAAGGCTGTGCTTCATGTTTTAATCACCTAGCTGTTCCCCTGCTCCCTATAAAGTATGCTGGAGTATTCATTATGTAAAATATCTCATCTTTGATACCTATGATGCATACCTACTTTGCAGATGAATTACATCAATTTAATTAAAACTAGGCTCTTACTTTCCTTGTAATTTTGCTTTGAAACTGGAAGTAGCATCCCCCCACCGATGGTTCTGCTGAAGATACAGACCATGAAGGTCCCAGTGTTAATTCATAGATTACATCGAATGTACAGCACAGAAACAGGCCATTTAGCCCAACAGGTCCATGCCAGTGTTTATGCTCCAAACGAGCCTCCTCCCTCGCTATTTCATCTAACCCTATCAGCATATCCTTCTATTCCTTTCTCCCTCATGTATTTATCTAGCTCCCCCTTGAGGCATGTGCTAGTCGTCTCAACTGCTCCTTGTGGTAGCGAGTTCCACATTCTAACCATTCTCTGGGTAAAGAAGTTCCTCCTGAATTCCCTATTGAATTTATTAGTGACTATCTTATATTTACGCCCCCTAGTTCTGGTCTCCCTCGCAAGTGGAAACATCTCTCTACATCTACCCTATCAAACCCTTTCATAATCTTAAATACCTCTACCAAGGCACTCCTCAATCTTCTCTTTCCCAGAGAAAGAAGCCCCAGCCTGCTCAATCTTTCCTGATAGATATAACCGCTCAATTCTGGTATCATCCGAGCAAATCTTTTTTGCACCTTCTCCAGTGCCTCTATATCCTTTTTATAATATGGAGACTAGAACTGTTCACAATACTCCAAGTGTGGTCTAACCAAGGTTCGATACAAGTTTAACATAACTTCTCTGCTTTTCAATTCTATCCCTCTAGAAATGAGCCGCAGTGCTTGGTTTGCTTTTTTTATGGCCTTATTAGCCTGCATTGCTACTTTTAGTGATCCGTGTATCTGTACCCCCAGATCCCTCTGCTTCTCCACCCCATTTAGATTTTTGTTATCCAAGCAGTATGTGGCCCCCTTATTCTTCCTCCCAAAATGTAATACCTCACACTTATCTATATTGAAATTCATTTGCAAATTACACGCCCATTCTGCAAGTTTATTAATGTCTTCCTGTATTTTGTCGCAGTCTTCCTCAGTATTAACTATACCCCCCAATCTGGTGTCATCTGAAAATTTTGAAATTGTACTTCTGATTCCCGAGTCCAAATTCCTGTCTGTACTGATCTCAGTTTGGGTGGTAGTAAAGATGCAATGATTGATCTCAGTGCCTCTGTGTGACAGAAGGCAAATCATTCAGATTTTTCACTGCTGATTATATACAGTAACACATGATCAAAAGTGCACATGTTAACATTGGATGAGGTCATGGTTGGGCTCCAGGCAGAGGATGATTTGCATCTATAAAACACCTTTCACAACCTCAGGACATCCCAAAGTACTTTACAGCCAATGAAGTACTTTTTTTTTGCAGTGTAGTCACTGCTGCAGGAAACACAGCAGCCGATTTGCACACAGCAATGTGATAATGACCAGATAATCTGTTTTAGTGGTGTTGGTCGAGGGATAAATGTTGGCCAGAATGCAGGGAGCATTAGAGTCATAGAGTCATAGAGTTATACAGCACGGATAGAGGCCCTTCGGCCCATCGTGTCCGCGCCGGCTATCAAGCCCTGTCTAATCTAATCCCATATTCCAGCATTTGGTCCGTAGCCTTGTATGCTATGGCATTTCAACTGCTCATCCAAATGCTTCTTGAATGTTGTGAGGGTTCCTGCCTCCACAACCCTTTCAGGCAGTGAGTTCCAGACTCCAACCACCCTCTGGGTGAAAAAGTTCTTTCTCAAATCCCCTCTAAACCTCCCGCCTTTTACCTTGAATCTATGCCCCCTTGTTATAGAACCCTCAACGAAGGGAAAAAGCTCCTTAGTATCCATCCTATCTGTGCCCCTCATAATTTTGTACACCTCAATCATGTCCCCCCTCAGCCTCCTCTGCTCCAAGGAAAACAAACCCAATCTTCCCAGTCTCTCTTCATAGCTGAAGCGCTCCAGCCCTGGTAACATCCTGGTGAATCTCCTCTGCACCCTCTCCAAAACGATCACATCCTTCCTGTAGTGTGGCGACCAGAACTGCACACAGTACTCCAGCTGTGGCCTAACCAGTGTTTTATACAGCTCCATCATAACCTCCTTGCTCTTATATTCTATGCCTCGGCTAATAAAGGCAAGTATCCCATATGCCTTCTTTACCACCTTATCTACCTGTTCTGCCGCCTTCAGGGATCTGTGAACTTGCACACCAAGATCCCTCTGACCCTCTGTCTTGCCTAGGGTTCTCCCATTCATTGTGTATTCCCTTGCCTTGTTAGTCCCTCCAAAGTGCATCACCTCGCACTTTTCCGGGTTAAATTCCATTTGCCACTGTTCCGCCCATCTGACCAACCCATCTATATCGTCCTGCAGACTGAGGCTATCCTCCTCGCTATTTACCACCCTACCAATTTTTGTATCATCAGCGAACTTACTGATCATACCTTTTACATTCATATCCAAGTCGTTAATGTAGACCACAAACAGCAAGGGACCCAGCACCGATCCCTGTGGTACCCCATTGGCCACAGGCTTCCAGTCACAAAAACAACCTTCGACCATCACCCTCTGCCTTCTGCCACTAAGCCAGTTTTGTATCCAAAGTGCCAAGGCACCCTGGATTCCATGGGCTCGTACCTTCTTGACCAGTCTCCTGTGCGGGACTTTATCGAAGGCCTTACTGAAATCCATGTATACCACATCCACTGCGTTACCCTCATCCACACGCCTAGTCACCCCCTCAAAAAATTCAATCAAATTAGTCAGACATGATCTTCCCTTGACAAAGCCATGTTGACTATCCCTGATTAATCCTTGCTTCTCCAAGTGGAGACTAATTTTGTCCTTCAGAATTTTTTCCAATAATTTTCCTACCACTGATGTTAGGCTCACTGGCCTGTAGTTCCCCGGTTTTTCCCTACTCCCCTTCTTGAATAATGGTATTACATTAGCGGTTCTCCAGTCCTCTGGCACATCCCCTGTGGCCAGAGAGGTTCTGAATATATGTGTTAGAGCCCCCGCAATCTCCTCCTTTGCCTCACACAGTAGCCTGGGATACATTTCGTCCGGGCCTGGGGATTTATCCATTTTTAGGCCTGCTAAAACTGCCAATACCTCCTCCCGCTCGATGTTAATATGTTCGAGTATATCACAGTCCCCCTGCCATATTTCTATGTCTACATCATCCTTCTCCATGGTGAAAACAGATGCAAAAAATTCATTTAGAACCCCTCCTACATCTGCCGGCTCCACACACAGATTGCCATTTTTGTCCCTAATGGGCCCTATTTTTTCCCTAGTCATCCTCTTACCCTTAATATACTTATAAAACATCTTAGGATTTTCCTTTATTTTGCTCGCCAGTGTTATTTCATGGCCCCTCCTTGATCTCCTAATTTCTTTTTTAAGTATCCCCCTGCACTTTTTGTACTCCTCTAGGGCTTCCTCCGTCTTTAGCCTTTTGTATCTGCCAAAAGCCCTCCTTTTTTTCCTAATCCATTCTCGTATATCCCCTGACATCCAAGGTTCCCTGGAGTTCTTGGAACCACCCTTGACCTTTACGGGAACATGTTGCCATTGTATGGTCTCAATCTCCCTTCTGAAAGACTCCCATTGCTCCGATGCGGATTTTCCTACAAGCAGCTGATCCCAGTCCATTTTGGCCAGATCCTGCCTTATCCTATTAAAATCGGCCTTCCCCCAATTTAGAACCTTTATTTCCGGCCCCTCCCTGTCCTTTTCCATGACCACCTTAAATCTCACCGAATTATGGTCACTGTCACCAAAGTGCTCACCTACTAGCACTTCTTCCACTTGGCCGGCCACATTCCCTAGAATTAGGTCCAGTACCGCCCCCTCTCTTGTAGGACTTTCTACATGCTGGCTCAAAAAGCTCTCCTGGATGCACGTTAAGAATTTTGTACCCTCTAAGCCTTTTACACTCTGAGTATCCCAGTTAATATTGGGGAAGTTGAAATCCCCCACTATTATTACCCTATTATTTGCACAATTTTCTGAGATTTGCCTACATATCTGTTCCTCTATCTCCCCCTGACTGTTTGGGGGCCTATAGTACACTCCCATCAAAGTGCTTGCCCCCTTTTTGTTTTTAAGCTCCACCCATATGGCCTCATTAGAGGAACCTGCTAATATATCATCCCTCCTTATGGCAGTAATTGCTTCTTTAATTAATATTGCGACCCCCCCCCCTCCTCTTATACCTCCCCCTCTGTCTCGCCTGAAGATGCTGTACCCCGGAATATTGAGCTGCCAGTCTTGCCCCTCCCTCAACCATGTCTCTGTGACAGCAACAATATCATACTCCCATGTGTTTATCAACACCTTCAGTTCATCCACCTTATTCGCAAGACTCCTTGCATTAAAATAGATGCCATCCAGCCTTGCCCTTACATATTTGCCCTGTCTTCCAAGCTGACTTGTTTTTTTCTCAATATTTGGCTGCACATCACCCCCTATTGTAGCTCCACTCTGTATCCCATCCCCCTGCCAAGTTAGTTTAAACCCCCCCCCAACAGTGCTAGCAAACCTCCCCGCAAGGTTATTTGTCCCGCTCTGGTTCAGGTGCAACCCGTCCGACTTGTACAAGTCCCACCTTCCCCAGAAGCAGGCCCAGTGATCCAGGAAACTGAAACCCTCCCTCCTGCACCAACTCTTTAGCCACGCATTCATCTGTTCTATCCTCCTATTTCTATACTCACTAGCCCGTGGCACTGGGAGTAATCCAGAGATTACAACCTTTGAGGTCCTGCTCTTTAATCTGCTACCTAGCTCCCTAAATTCTTGATGCAGGACCTCATCTCCCTTCCTACCTATGTCGTTGGTCCCAATGTGGACCACGACCTCTGCCTGCTCACCCTCCCCCTTGAGAATGCCCTGTAGCCGCTCAGTGACATCCATTCTCCTGCTCTTCTTCAAAATTGTACCATGGAATCTTTTGTGTCCACCTGAGAGGACAGAGGGGACCTCGGTTTTAACGGCTCATCCAAAAGACGGTAGCTACGATAGTACTGCACTGGAGTATCATTGTGGATTTTACACTCAAGTCCCTGGAACCCACAACCATCTGACTCAGAGGCGAGAGTGCTACCAACTGAACCACAGCTGAATAACATGTCATGCACTGTTCAGGCTTACTCATGAAGAACGGCAAGTTGGGTTTGCTACCTTAGGGTCAGCAGTGCAAGTGGCACGATGCCTCACAAGGCGTCAGCACCTTCACAAGAGGAGAGGGAGGGGAGATAACTGGTGGAAAAAGATGGGGATAAAATAAAAACAAAGTACAAAAAAAATTCTCCAGTGAATCATGTAATGGTGTTATTGTGCAGTGGTGACATCACAATGACTTCACATAGTCCTCAGTCAATATTATCTTAGTAATGTTCTAACTACCATGAAAAGCAGCTTTAATTTTAGGATTATAGTATACAAACTTACGAACCTACAAACACACGAACATACGAATTAAGAGGAGTAGACTATTCGGCCCCTCGAGCCTGCTCTGCCATTTGATAAGATCATGGCTGATCTGATTGTGACCTCAATCTTACTTTCCCGTCTACCTAATATAACCTTTGACTCCCTTGTTAATCAGGAATCTATCTAACTCAGCCTTAAAAATATTCAATGACCCTGCCTCCACCACTGGGGAAAGGAGTTCCACAGACTCATGACCCTCTGAGAGAAAAAATTTCTCTTCATCTCCGTCTTAAATGGGCGAACCCTTATTTTTAAACTGTGGCCCATAGTTCTAGTCTTTCCCACAAGGGGAAACATCCTCATGGCATCTACACCTTCTAGTCCCCTCAGGATCTTATATGTTTCAATAAGATTATCTCTCATTCTTTTAAACTTCAGTGTAGACAGGCCCAACTTGTCCAACCTTTCCTCATAATATAAGCCCTTCATCCCAGGAATCAGTCGAGTGACCTTCTCTGAACCGCCTCCGAAGCAATTATGTCCTTTCTTAAATAAGGAGACCAAAACTACACACAGTATTCTAGTTGTGGTCTCACCAATGCCCCGTACAACTGTAGCAAAACATCACTACTTTTATATTCCATTCCCCTTGCAATAAATGACAACATTCCATTTGCCTTCCTAATCACTTGCTGTACCTGCATACTAACTTTTTGTGATTCATGTACTAGGACACCCAGATCCCTCTGTACCTCAGAGTTCTGCAATCTCTCTCCATTTAAATAATATACTGCTTTTCTATTCCTCCTGCCAAAGTGGACAAGTTCACATTTTCCCACATTATAATCCATCTGCCAAATTTTTGCCCACTCACTTAACCTATCTATATCCCTTCGCAGACTCCTTATGTCTTCTTCACAACTTACTTTCCGACCTACCTTTGTGACATCAGCAAATTTAGCAACCATACATTCGGTCCCTTCATCCAAGTCATTGATATGATTGTAAATAGTTGAGACCCAAACACTGATCCCTGTGGCACTCCACTCGTTACATCTTGCCAACCTGAAAATGACCCATTTATGCCTACTCTCTGTTTCCTGTTAGCTAACCAATCCTTTATCCATGCTAATATGCTACCCCCTATACCATGAGCTCTTATTTTGTGTAGTCGCCTTTGATGTGGCACCTCTTCAAAAGCCTTCTGGAAATCCAAGTACAGCACATCCACAGGATCCCCTTTATCCATGTTGCTTGTTATTTCCTCAAAGAACTGGAATAAATTAGTCAAACACAATTTCCCTTTCACAAAGCCATGTTGACTCTGCCTGATTGCATTGAGATTTTCTAAGTGCCCTGCAATAACTTCCTTAATACTGGATTCTAGCATTTTCCCTATGACAGATGTTAAGCTAACTGGCCTGTAGTTTTTTGCTTTCTGTCTTCCTCCTTTCTTGAATAGAGGAGTTACATTTGCTATTTACCCATCTGATGGGACCCTTCCAGAATCTAGGGAATTTTGGAAAATTAATACCAATGCATCTACCATCTCTGCAGCCACTTCTTTTAAGACCCTAGGATGAAGTCCGTCAGGACCTGGGGACTTGTCAGCTTTTAGTTCTAATATGTTTTTCAGAACCCTTTCCATGTTTTTTTAATTCTTTCACAGGATGTGGGCATTGCTGACACGGCCAGCATTGATTGCCCATTCCTAATTGCCCTTGAGAAGGTGGTGGTGAGCCGCCTTCTTGGACCACTGCAGTCCGTGTGGTGAAGGTTCTCCCACAGTGCTGTTAGGAAGGGAATTCCAGGATTTTGACCCAGCGACGATGAAGGAACGGTGATATATTTCTAAGTCGGGATGGTGTGTGACTTGGAGGGGAATGTTGTTCCCATGTGCCTGCTGCTCTTGTCCTCCCAGGTGGTAGAGGTCGTGGGTTTGGGAGGTGCTGTCGAAGAAGCCTTGGCGAGTTGCTGCAGTGCATCCTATGGATGGTACACACTGCAGCCACGGTGCCGATGGTGAAGGGAGTGAATGTTTAGGGTGGAGGATGGGGTGCCAATCAAGCGGGCTGCTTTGTCCTGGATGGTGTCGAGCTTCTTGAGTGGTGTTGGAGCTGCACTCATCCAGGCAAGTGGAGAGTATTCCATCACACTCCTGACTTGTGCTTGTCGATGGTGGAAAGGCTTTGGGGAGTCAGGAGGTGAGTCACTCACCGCAGAATACCCAGCTTCTGACCTGCTCTTGTAGCCACAGTATTTATGTGGCTGGTCCAGTTAAGTTTCTGGTCAATGATGACCCCCAGGATGTTGATGGTGGGGGATTCGGCAATGGTAATACCATTGAATGTCAAGGGGAAGTGGTTGGATTCTCTCTTTTGGTGATGGTCATTGCCTGGCACTTGTCTGGCGTGAATGTTACTTGCCACTTATGAGCCCAAGCCTGGATGTTGTCCAGGTCTTGCTGCATGCGGGCTTGGACTGCTTCATTATCTGAGGGGTTGCGAATGGAACTGAGCACTTTACAATCATCAGCGAACATCCCCATTTCTGACCTTATGATGGAGGGAAGGTCATTGATGAAGCAGCTGAAGATGGTTGGGCCTAGGACACTGCCCTGAAGAACTCTTGCAGCAATGTCGTGGGGCTGAGATGATTGGCCTCCAACAACCACTACCATCTTCCTTTGTGCTAGGTATGACTCCAGCCACTAGACAGTTTTCCCCCTGATTCCTATTGACTTCAGTTTTACTAGGGCTCCTTGGTGCCACACCCAGTCAAATGCTGCCTTGATGTCAAGGGCAGTCACTCTCACCTCACCTCTGGAATTCAGCTCTTTTGTCCATGTTTGGACCAAGGCTGTAATGAGGTCTGGAGCCGAGTGGTCCTGGCGGAATCCAAACTGAGCATCGGTGAGCAGGTTAATGGTGAGTAAGTGCCGCTTGAAAGCACTGTCGACAACACCTTCCATCACTTTGCTGATGATTGAGAGTAGACTGATGGGGCGGTAATTGGCCAGATTGGATTTGTCCTGCTTTTTGTGGACTGGACATACCTGAGCAATTTTCCACATTGTCGGGTAGATGCCAGTGTTGTAGCTGTACTGGAACAGTTTGGCTTGAGGCACGGTTAGTTCTGGAGCACAAGTCTCCAGCACTACAGCCGGGCTGTTGTCGGGGCCCATAGCCTTTGTTCTATCCAGTGCACTCAGCCGTTTCTTGATATCACGTGGAGTGAATCGAATTGGCTGAAGACTGGCTTCTGTGATGGTGGGGATATCAGGAGGAGGCCGACATGGATCATCCACTCAGCATTTCTGGCTGAAGATGGTTGCAAACGCTTCAGCCTTGTCTTTTGCACTCATGTGCTGGGCTCTGCCATCATTGAGGATGGGGTTGTTCACAGAGCCTCCTCCTCCCGTTAGTTGTTTAATTGTCCACCACCATTCACAACTGGATGTGGCAGGACTGCAGAGCTTTGATCTGATCCATTGGTTGTGGAATCGCTTAGCTCTGTCTATAACATGTTGCTTCCGCTGTTTAGCATGCATGTAGTCCTGTGTTGTAGCTTCAGCAGGTTGGCACCTCTTTTTTAGGTATACCTGGTGTTGTTCCTGGCATGCTTCTCTATACTCCTCATTGAACCAGGATTGGTCCCCTGGCTTGTTGGTAATTGTGGAATGAGGAATATGCCGGGCCATGAGGTTACAGATTGTGCTGGAATACATTCCTGCTGCTGCTGATGGCCCACAGCGCCTCATGGGTGCCCAATTTTGAGCTGCTAGATCTGTTCTGAACCTATCCCATTTAGCACAGTGGTAGTGCCACACAACACGTTGGATGGTGTCCTCAGTGTAAAGACGGGACTTCGTCTCCATAACGACTGTACAGTGGTCACTCCTACCAATCTGCGACAGGTAGATTGGTGAGGATGAGGTCAAGTACGTTTTTCCCTCAAGTTGGTTTGCCCAGTCTGGCAGTTATGTCCTTCAGGACTCGGCCAGCTCAGTCAGTAGTGGTGCTACCGAGCCATTCATGGTGATGGACTTTGAAGTCCCCCACCCAGAGTACATTCTATGCCCTTGCTACCCTCAGTGCTTCCTCCAAGTGGTGTTCAACATGGAGGAGGACTGATTCATCAGCTGAGGGAGGGCGGTACGTGGCTAATCAGCAGAAGGTTTCCTTGCCCATGTTTGACCTGATGCCATGAGATTTCATGGGGTCTGGAGTCAATGTTGAGGACTCCCAGGGCCACTCCCTCCTGACTGTATACCACTGTACAGCCACCTCTGGATGGTGATGGTAGAGTCTGCAACGTCGGCTGAAAGGTATGATTCCGTGAGTATGGTTATGTCAGGTTGTTGCTTGACTAGTCTGTGGGACAGCTCTCCCAATTTTGGCACAAGTCCCCAGATGTTGGTGAGGAGGACTTTGCAGGGTCGACTGGGCTTGGTTTGCCTTTGTCGTGTGCAGCGCCTAGTGGTCCATTCGGTTTTATTCTTATTGTGACTTTCTGTCGCGAGATTGTACAACTGAGTGGCTCGCTGGGCCATTTCAGAGGGCAATTAAGAATCAACCACATTGCTGTGGGTCTGGAGTCACATAAAGGCCAGACTCTGGTGGATAAGGACGGCAGGTTTCCTTCCCTAAAGGGCATTAGTGAACCAGATGGGTTTTAACGACAATCCAGCAGTTTCATGGCCACCATTACTGATAATAGTTTTTTTTTAATTCCATATTTTATTTAATTAATTGAATTAATTAAATGTCGTGGCAGGATTTGAACTCATAACTCCGCATTGATTCATCCAGGCCTCTGGATTACTAGTCCAGTAACATAACCACTATGCTACTGTACCCGTTTCCTGGTGATTGTAAATGTTTTAAGTTCCTCCCTCTCTTTCACCTCCTGATTCACAATTATTTCTGGCGTGTTATTTGTATCCTCTACAGTGAAGACGGACGCAAAATATCTGTTCAATTCATCCGCCATTTCCTTATTCTCCATTATTAATTCCCCAGACTCACTCTCCAGAGGACCAATGCTCACTTTACTTACACTTTTCCTTTCATTTAACTTACTCTTACTTTACTTACTCTTTTCCTTTTTAAATACCTGTAGAAACTCTCACTATCTGTTTTTATCTGTTTTTATATTTCTAGCTAGCTTTCTCTCGTACTCTAATTTCTCCCTCCTTATTATTCTTTTAGTCATTCTTTGCTGTTTTTTATATTCTGACCCGACGCTAATCTTCGCAGAATTGTATGCTTTTTCTTTCAATTTGATACTATCTTTAACTTCCTTAATTAGCCACGGATGATAGGTCCTTCCCCTAAAGCCTTTCTTCTTCACTGAAATGTATCTTTGCTGAGTGTTATGAAATATCTCATTAAATGTCTGCCACTGCATCTATACTGACCTATCCCTTAACCTAAGTTCCCAGTTCACTTTAGCCAGCTCTGTCTTCATGCCCTCATAATTGCCCTTATATAAGTTTAAAGACTAGTCTAAGACTTACTGTCTCTCCCTCAAACTGAATGCGAAATTCAATCATATTGTGATCACTGCTACCTAGCAGCTCCTTTATTTTTATTATATTTAAAAAAGAATAGTTAGATGTGAGTCATAAGGCTGTAATGTAACTTTAGGATTTCTTTGACATCTACAAGTTATTCATGAAGATATGAAGCAGGCGTGTCCAAACTACTGCCCATGGGCTAAATGTAGCCTATCAGCCCCAGCAATCCATCCACAGAAGCCCAGGCAACTTAGATCTACTTGCACTTATATTTCTTACTTGCTGAATTTACCTGTTTTAATTTTGTATGTGTGTGGAGGTTTGGAAAGGGCTATTTTTACCACTGTTGCCTCATTTGTGGGTTATTCTTAAATCGGAACACCAAGATCTGTTGATATCCAGAGCTTTAGATATATGCAAACTAATGGGAACATTGATACATTGATTTAATATGTGACTTTATATATGGCCCATGAAACTCCATGACATGCAATCAAATGGGCACAAGGACAAAAAGCTAGGACACTCCTGCCTTATAGTAAATTAACCTATAATTAATTTGCAGCTGTCCATTATTCTATCCATAATACCTGTACAGGGTTCATATTGTGTATCAGAGTGTTTTGTTCATGTAATTTACATTTCCACTTAGCTATCATTAAACTGTTTCCCATGTTACAATCTAGGTATAAATGACAGCCACCAAAAGCATGAATGTCAAATGTGAATCACACTAAACATACTCATCACATGGCTATGCCAAACAACAGTACAGCAGAATCTTAAGGAAGAAAAAAAATAAGTCACACTAAGAAAAGGGCAAAGTTGCTTTTCTGTCACTATAATGGTTTCAAGTCTATAACACAATCACCCTTACATAATTACATAATACAACAAAGTACAAAAATTGTTATACAAAAGAATACCATTAGCACCTCCAACAAAATCTCAATAATTCAAAACAAAGCTTTTTTAAAATTTCAACCCATAAACTGGTATCATTCTCATTTTTCCCTCACAATTGTGCCATGTTGTCATGTTACTCTTCAAGTTTCAACCTCAAGTTTCAATGGGCCATCCAGAGCTTTGCAAAAACTTGCAGAATCACATCAGGAGACTCTATCACACCACAGCCAGAATGCAAACAGTAGCTATAAAGCATAATAAGTTAAATTAAAATTGTATTCTAATACTTAATAGACACCCTTGTGGACATTACATAAATACAACACATCAATGATGGTTTACAAAAAATACACCACGTATTTCATAGTTACCATAACTCACTCCCATCTGTGGCATTTAGGAGTTATGCTAGAGTCACTCAGTGGTTTATTTTCCAGAAACTATTGGTCCCCAACATTTATCTTCCAACAGCTATGTTTTTGATTCTGCTTTAGAACTACAAAAAAAAAATCTCTTTTCATAATATTGTGAATCAACGGTAATATTCGCCTGTGATTGCCTCACAGCAGTCTTAAATCAATGTAATTTTAATTACTTTTAACTTTCATCACCAGCACTTTCATTTTATTGTGATCATAGTATGCATCATTAAAAAATTATGGATAGTAAGGAGTAAACGGTTTTATTTACTATTCGGGATTCAAGTGATATACATAAACCAGGCATCTAGTGATGTACTTTTAGGTACTGCTATCTGCATATTAATGGCTTATCTCTACATTTAAGATAATAATTCCTTAGTCTCTCAATTTCCATTCATTTACAGAACGTCGTGATTAAGTACCATGGATTACTAAATGCTCCATGAATCGCAAAGATTTTTTTACCACTTTAGGGTTTAAAACTGCAATTAAGGTAACACTTTCACATCAATGCCAGTTGGTTTTAGGTGTACATTCATGTGAAAATGGCAGTATAACTCAGGTGTAGATTCCAATCTGTAGCCAAATCCACTAAAGCCAAGGTTAGCGAGCACCTGCCAGGGGATCATGTCACACCCAGTTATAGAACATATGGGTCACAGCATGTGACCAGCGTGCAATCTTATACTGGAATATACAGAATGTCAATCCTAGTGCTCTCTGAACTTAAAGGGTAGATTTCCCTGCTACCTCCCTTGTTCCAGGCCAGGAACGCCAGGAGTTGCTGTCCAGAGTGATTAACATGGCCCAGGAGCACCTCTGACACCCCTGGCACACGGGCCTGGTGCTGATAGAAGTGACGGGAAGGTGAAGCCCGGCTGCTGACCTTGAGGCCTGCAGCTGCATGTTGTACATGCGGGATCAGGACCTACTGGCTGCTCATGGGGATCAACAGCCAGATGATCCCGATTTTACATTAATATCCTGGGGAGGGGGGGCTTAAAGTGTTTTAAAAAATCTTAATCTTTAATTTTCAACCCGCCCCCAGTACCCCCGGGGAGCTTCTGCTGCATTTCTCTGAGCCCAGCCAGCGACCAGGCAGGAAAATGAGGCAAGAAGCCAGGAACGCCACCTTCCGCCTCATTTGCATGGTTCCGCTGAGTTTGCGCCAACAACACAGAGGACTAGCGCTCATCCCACCCCCACCCCCCAGGAAATCCCAGGCAACATAAGAGGGGCGAAGACCGAGTGATTCGGTCTCCGTCTCTTTCCTGGCCTTTGTGCCCCGCGGCAGGAGCAACAACTTCTATCCATAAAAGTGAGTCTTCCACGAGTACAGCTCTGCGTGCATCCAAACAGGCAAATGCTGCGCTCGTTTGTGGCTCTTCGCTATAACCGGACAGAAGTATAGTTATCGGAATGACCCCGGCCTCCCAACTGAGCATCCTGCACTCCACCAATGCCGGTATCTGAGACCGGGAGCTGCAATATAACTGAGCCAAGTCAGTAGCGGGGGATTCGGATGCAATTTAGGATCTAGAAACGATATCGCCAAATTCCAATTGTTTTTCATAGGGTTAGACGAAATCTCCCAAGAAAATCAGATTGAACAGATCCTGCACCGTGTCAGCAGACGGCTCTTTAATTATGCGCCACCTTCTCTAATGGACTACTTGGCCCTTTGGCAGCGAATTACAGAGCTTCACAATGACAAGAGTGCGGAGATGTTTGACAGTCCAGTTAAATTTAGCCAAGTTTTTTGTGTGCAGACAATGCCTGACAGCGTCCACACGGAAAACCATTTTTAAACAAATTAAATAAAAGCCCACCCCATTCGCGGGTGTCATTTACCGTCCGCCCACCTAGTAAGGAACGACGATCCACACCGAGCGACCCCAGCTGCTATTGAATGATTTGAAGGACCGAGGACGGCTGAAGCCAGACCTGGCCGTGCCGAAGAGAATATCCTAACTGAAAACAGCGAGAGGCGACCACCTTCTGATGAAAAATGGATAGAATCCGACGCTACATTCAAACCACGATCCCATTTAATGGGAATCCCAGAACACCTACGTGACTTGTCACTGACTAGGGCGGGGTGGATGCATGAATCTAACATATATACTAAATTAGATATATGTTAATAAAGGTTGCATATTGCTGATCTGAAAAGGGTAATCACTGAATCGCTATTCATCGATACAATCTCATATCAAAATGCTAATCCGAATATTGGTGGTAATAACCGCATGGTTATCAAGATATGCATAATTCATAATGGTTTCATAGTATTAAATCCAAATAGTGAAATTTGTATACATGATGTAAATGAAGGTTGTTTCTGTGGACCAGCAGCTATTCTCCTCATTCTTTTGCTCCGTGATACTGAATGGAGCAAAATAACAATGTGTTGCCAGAAAAGCCCCAATTTTATTTTCACAATATACTCAATTATAATTACGCTTCATTGATCAAAAGCACTATGAATCACAGCCAGTCTGTCAATAACCATGTATTCAATGACAGATACTCGTCAACTGCTCGCTCTCTGGAGGTGCAGATTGTCAATAGAAGATTAGTGTTCATAGGATTGTAGTAAATTACCCTGGATCCCCTCTTATTTTCAAATAGGAAACACTGCAACAAGAGCCACATAGTGTCTAGCAGTGTGTACGATCACTGCGCTTGAGTGCTGATCCTTTTGAAAGTAATGCATTTGGCAGGTTATCTATCAGTCGGCCTGTCACTGACCAGATCTTTGGAATTAACTAACAAATGTCTGCTCAAAGCGACTGTCCATGGGGGTGGAGGTTGTTCCTAGATTATACTGAGGCAAACAATCTTTATGTTTCCACCAGCAGAAAACACCAACAGCATCTTAAGAGTACTTTATGGGGTACAATGTGTACACTTTGCAGCATATGTTATTTTGACATTATGTACCACCTTAATAAAGTTGGTGTTCTTGTACAGATTGTGGATTATAAGCATCGCCTGACCTGTTCTCGGTCTGCTGCGATTTCTGTCCTTATAACAGAAACACTCCGGCATTTTATCATCTACGGTATAGACTTAATTATTGCACTGTAGATTTATGGAGCTATAAATCACAAGAGCTAATTAACAGCTGATAGGAAAAGATAGATATGGCGTTTACGAATCCATGTAGGTTCCAAACGTTAAGTGAGATGTAAGTCAAAATCCCGCGAATGCAGTGAAACTTATTGTGAAATCATGGGAGTAAATTGTTAATGTTTCAGTTAAAAACCTCATTATAGCAAAGAAGCAGTCGTTAGCCAACTGTTCTGGGATACACAGTAACATTACTGTAACATTACTGTGTATCCGAAGAAGAAATCCGGAGAGAATTTGCCTACTGATACCAATTAGAAACAGCCTCTAAATGGGTTACTACTAATTACCCTTGGTGTCATGTAGGTAACAAAATGATGAACAAAAAATAAACCCAGAGAGTGCCACGAAAGAAAGATACAATTATGAAAATAAATCGTATATCCGTAGATGTAAAAATTGTTCAAATATTCATATTGTAATGATCATTTTCTCCGCAGCACCAATGTGCATTAGTGCTTATGACAAACTTCCTCGATAATTCAGGTACAGGTTAGTAGAATATATGCAGTTTTTGTTATAACCTTAGAAGTACCTCATTTCTGCAGTACAATAAATGGGCTGCACATGCAACGTATATTGGATACCAGTATAATGGGGGGGGGGGGGGCACCGTGAAACCTCAGACAAGTCTGAGAGGTGCGGCCCTAAGTTTCTCATTCTATTTAACAACCCTTTGCCTATTCGTAATTAAGACAGTATAGTAATTAATTTAGGTTTTAATGTGCTCACTAGCTCGAGAGACTTGGAGAATGGACTTATATGGCCTGGAAAGTTGGCTTTATTTTACAATACATTTATACTTGAAGATAATCTAAGTAAAATGGACCTAGTAACTCCTAAACCACCTCATTGAAATCTACTAAAGCAACACCGTTAAAATGTCTTACTATCACTAAGACATTTAGTGGTTTTGTTAAGTGCCTTTTCTGCAGTTATTGAAGGTCAAATGGCTGACAGACTTTTGCATTGCCTATATTCTTTTGCTTTTCATTCATTTTCAGAAACAAGTGTGTAACATTTTACAAAGGTTAGCAGCTTCGGCGACAATGTTAAAGTCGGCAGGACCTGGATAAGTGGGCCAATGTTACAAGAACTGTAGACGTCACCTCTCTGTGCTCAGTCTAGAAACTCCTGCGCGCAGCAAGTGCATCATATTGGAGTATAACTTTAGTTCGTGATCTCACGGGAAGTGTGTTATAAAATTATGTTTAACCTATTTATTTATGCAATCTCAAAGTCTTTCTAGAGCTTTGTCATTTCTGTCTGTTTCTGTTCTTTGCTTTGCTATTGGGGGAGAGAGTCTCTTAAAGCATGATTGGAACAGAGGCAGACTAATTTGTCGGAATCATTCTTACCTCCTAAAACTATTCCACATGTACGAATTATTCATCATTCATAAGTTTTATGTGTTTTTAGCTTGTTGAAACCAGAGCAAAACGATTAACATATTTTGGACTTTCATGCGGATATATCCCTTACATATAGAATACAGACAACATAGGCATCTCTCCAAGAGAAGACCCACGCTAGTGCCTTTAGCAAATTGTTTACATATTTCAAACAGGTAACCGCAAAGGCAGAATTAATTCAGATAGACATAATTTGGTATTGCAGATTTGACAAGATGAGAAGCTCATTGAACAGCTAATGTTCAGGTGGATGCAGCTCCTCTACTTTTTGCAATACTGCCTTTTCGGATTAGATGGGTGACGTTGCACATTCTCTGCAGTCATTCCCTTTGTACTGGAGTTGGCCGACTCAGTTCCCATCATGTTCATTGATGCGATACTTTTAACATCATTAGTGACGAATTTCATCAAGATTGTTGTAAGCCAATGTTTTTACTCTTCTTTTTGTCGGGACATTGTACCATGGTGTAAGTCTGCTGTTGTGTGACTGTCAGGAATGCCCAGGCCTAGAAAATGTTGCATTGGGATCCTTCCGTGCGACGTATATTCCATTTGAAACAGTCCTGTGTGCACAATTGTTCTTTGTAGATAAAACCATAAATCGATTCACGAGTGATAGGATACTTTTTATAATGCACATATCGCACACGACTGAAGATATTTGATAGGGAAATAACGAGCCACGCTAATACCCTACCTTGACTTTCCCCACTGACTCTACTCTCGCACTTCAATATTAATCATCAATGTCACTTACACTCACATATACAAGACTAGTTGGCATCAACTAGCTTTTTTTATAGTTGGGATTATAGCATAAAAGTTGTTATTTCCATACAGCATAGCAGAATGGATTTGTATCAACTCTAGCAACCCCTTCCTCCAATTCTAAAAAAAGTAAGGTTATTCCTTTCGTCATCTAATCTTAAAGTTACCATTGAAACAGCAGTCAATTCACCACCGCTTCCCATTTCTGTATTAAACATTGACTAAACATTGCGATCTGGTCTGAGTTGAGAACGAAACGGCTTTGGCACTCATCCCTAAAGTTTACCTGCTGGTCTGTTATAAATGTGCTTTGTAGATATAAGAATGTATAAAATACCAATGACCTCTCTGACATTAAATGATGGCAGAATGCACAAAAATTACAGGCTCTGGTAGGTTACCATTTATGACTTTGGCAATGACACCATGGCTAGATATTTCTATCCCGTCAACACTTCTCAATGGTGGTGGGGGGCTTGTGCTCGGTGTGGTGCGGGTGGGCAGTGTGACCGAAGCTCCATTGTAATGCCAATGAGTGCAGTGTAACAACAGTATTAAACCTTAAGGGCAACGATTCTGCTGGGACCTAAAGAACATCAGTATCGTGAAGTTGGAACAGGAAAGACCCGTTGAGCGGCTTCTATTGTCCTGGCCTTTTTCAGCTCCTAATATTGGTCACAGTTACAGAATAGTTTAATTTTGTGATGGTGAGATGTCCCGTCCTTCCCACCAGTAAATCCGAAAATACTGCCCCCCGGTTCAGTGTGTTAAAATGCTGCCCATCTGCTGACCCGAACAGCGAAGTGCCTCAGTACCTTTATGTTTGAAGATAAGATGTCTGATTGTTCCTTCAGCTGAAGTGAGCAGATATTCTGATTTTTGGTCGCCACAACAGAGGTTTGCAATTTTCCGAAACTCCCACCTACTTCTTGCCTGCTAGCTGGATCAATAGCCCAAGACAAAGAGCATTTCGTGGGCCGACTACCTGTGCAGCGTGTAATGGTCTTAAACCATGAGCCTCTCAATAACTTAATCACACACTCTGCATCACTCGTGAGGCTACTCACACTCAACATATCAATTCTACCCAGGATCTTTGATGTTTTTTTTGTCCAGGTATTCGGTTATAGAAAATCTCTTCGTATGTGAAGTTAATAGAAATCAGCAAAAGTATTTTCAAAGGGAACCAGGAAAGCAAAGTTTTTGATGAGTGCAGGTCGTTTGTTTTTTAGTCAGGGGACATATATCTCCATAATAAAAGGTATCATCACGCAACTGGGTTTAAAGTATTAGTCAGCCTTCGCCCGCTAATATGGCAGCTTTCGTAAAGTTTGCTATTTCAACGGAACTGTTCGCCACTCTTCGCGTATTTTCTTAGACAAAAATAACTTTTAATTTTGAAGAGTTTGGTATGAGTCAAACGTGGACTCGATGGCGCTCAAAATGCAAGCAGCTTTTTGGAAATATAAAATAACTAAATTAAGTAAAACGCACAGAATATTAAAGTGCCATAATTTTGTGTTTTAAACAGATCTATTTTTGTGAGCAATATGCAGAATGTGGTAGGTGTATGAAATTATAGGCCACGAAAAGGCACGCGAATAACAAAACTCTTCGGTTCATTTTAGACGATGCTTAAACAAAACGATAGGTACGCTTACAAAACGCTATGTTGTCACTACCTCAGGACTTCTCAAAGTGCTTTACAATCAATGGATTACTTTCGCGGGAAAATATAAGACATATATAGTGTTTTAATTGTGTAATTTGAAAGTTGTCGTTAGTTTTGGATAGTGTTGAATAGATAAGTAATTTCTCTTTCATATTCACCTCATTTGGTGACAAGTACAATAGAAGTGACTGTAAAATGTAACATGTCCAGAAAGAATCGGATGTGGAAATGTGCATTTTAGAGCATAAATGTGCATTTTAGAGCATAAATTGTTAGAATAATCGCACAACGATATTGCCTGGTCTGTTCATTAGTTATACGTATATCAGCCATATTACATGTTATCAACAGCGGTTTGAATATTGGGAAGGACTCAATATCGCCCCTCTCCACCCCACAGAAACCCCACTAGGCACAGTAATGCAATGGTTTGTCTGAATATAGCACACGTGTCCATCTTCAACTGCGATATATGTACTTCTGGAGAAAAACAGAAAATGTTACTACACAGCAAGTGCGGTGTGTTGCACACAATGGGACGTTTTGCGCCATGAAAGAGGGAGCAGTTCCCTACTGTATAAATTCATGGGACTTTATTCCTTTGGATGGAACTTGTTTTCTTTAATGGTCCCTGGCTAGATTTAATTCCGCTATAAAACAGTCGGTGATCCTGCGGACTTTATTAAAAATAACGAAATGACGCAACTCCACTGTTTCCAATTAGTTGTGTCACAACAATCACCAAACACCATCCATCAATGAAAATTAAGTATTGAAATATAAGTATTGAAATATAAGTACCCTATAGTAAAATAAAACAGCCTTACTTTTACCTTATCAAATGTTACTTTCAGTTGCCAAATAAAATATGGATCACTGATTAAGACGAATCATTTATATTGGATGAAAATTATATAATTTTATTGAGTTTCAAGAAAAATACAGTGTAAATTGCCATCCGCCTAAACATCAGCACTTTTAGCAGTTGTACTTTGTAGTGAAATAGGATGTGTTCTATTATTGCCTATTCATTTTGTAAGCATGGGGCCGAGTTTGTAATATTATTGCCATTGCACTGTGGTGTTATCCAGGTCCAGACTGCCATCTGGAGCTGTAGTAGGACGCGACTGCCAGTGCTATCATCGCTGTACACATGCAGCAACTTTCCAAAGCACGATACTCCACCAGGAACTGGGTCCAAATATAATGATTGATCTCGGCATGTGTTTGCTTTGTTATATCGGTGTGTCTGCGTGTTGTCTTTTTGTACTGCGCTGGGTTGCCTTGGGCTGTGGAAATAGGTTCCTGATGGTGGGGCCCGATGACGAGCCTATCTCTCACTCTCATTGTTTTCCCCTGCCTCTGAATCCCGGTAATCGGAATTCAAATACTTCAAGATTTTATCTGTGTGTCAAAACCAATGCGGTTATATTGTTTTGAGGGTGGGGTATCTTTTTTTGTTTCCCGGTACAATATATCCTCTTATAGAAACAACTGAAGCCCATTATCAGTTGGAAGAAGTCTTACTGGTAAATCGCAACTATGCAGATAATAAAATGCACAATGTAAACTTTAGCAGCATCTACTTTACGAACTGTAGTCAGCTTCAACCCAATTTCATCAAATTCAAATCAGTTCTCACCACCTAGGAGTGGGGTACTCAGAGAACACAGTCCTGTAATACTACTCAAGCTTTTTTTAAAAAAAGGAAACAGTCAGTTATATAAAATTGAAAGGGTAATAGTGCACTTTTATTGCGTTACAGAGTTCAACAGAAGGGTACTGCAATTTGTCTGAAGGCTACATATTCTAATTTAAAAACAGCGTTTCTTTTTAAATGACGTGTGTCTTTTTCGGTGTAGATAAGAACATAAGATCGGCACTCTGCAGGAATGCTGGTCCCTCTCTTGCTAACCTTCTTTACACATTGGCCATAAAATAATGTCGGTGAAAAATGTTGCTTTATATTTAAAGAAGATGCATTTAATGAATCAGAGAAATTACAAAACGACCAGTTCCCTCAATCGTAAGTCCCGAAGCGACATCTATCATTTTGTCTTTTCCATCGCAAGGCGCTGTAATTAATATCCATTAAGTAAGCATGTAATAGGAATGGTGCAGAGTATCCAGTCCAGTATTGCATTTAAATCGGCGTTAAACAGGTGAAGCTTTTACATGGCTGTTACTTATTTGTTCCAGTTATTGACACCCTCTGCATTGCAGAGACAGGGAACTCAAATTCACGTAGGACTTTGTTTACATATGAATGTGTTAGAGCAACTAGCAATGATAACATGGCCACGGAAATCGTGATGGAAAGCCCCTCAGCATTTGGTATCTATTAAATATCATACTCCGTTGTTTCCCGGGTAGAATATCGTTGCTTCGGGCTACAGTTGAAGTGGTGTATTTTAATGGAATGTGATAGAAAGTCTTTAATTAACAACATGCAAACGTGGAATTCACAGTACTTACTGCCAACAGTTACAATTACCCACTGCCCGCTTTACTGATCTACAGTGCCATCCAGCACCAAACAAGTGACTAAGGTATAACTTGTAAGTGAACAAATTATTTTGTTGTCTGAATGTTGCGTTTAGTATACCAACAAACTGGCTGACTGACAAATCTCAAATTAATATTAATTCCAAAGCACTATATTAATTACAGGGCTTCGTATTGTCTATTTGTCATTTAATTCTATAGTCTTTTACCCCACGACATCTTTATTTGCGTGTAGTTCGCTAATTAATTTGGAAGAGCTTTTTAAAAATTCGTATCTTTTTAATCAGATTTCCCATCTCTATCAAATTGCGCCAAATATCCTTGGAGTGGTGCGTGACAGAGCAAACAGAAGTAATCGCTGATAATATTCATTCTGGGAGCACTTTCATTAAACGTAATTCATTCGACTTTCAGGCTGAATTGAGTGACATACTTATAGCAGAGCCATTTTACTGCTGACGGAAAGCTAAGGTTTTTATTTCACTTTATTGTCACTTTGGTAAAAGGCAACTTATCAACATGCCAATCTCCTATATATAAAAATTCTTAAGCTGTGTTTACGTCACGTAGGTTGGTTAAGTTTGACTTACGAAGGGCGCGGGTGTAAACCATCAGAAGAATCTTGCATTGTGCGCAAGAATGCTTTGCTTTCTGCATGCCAATCACCGGATCACTCTGGTTGTAAACGGTCGGTAGTCATTTCCGTAAAACAGAGAGCGGCTTCCAATATTCCTGCTCGTATTAGCCAGAAATAAAACCACCTCTGTACTGTGAAACGCACAAGTTAATCCTAGAAAAGTACTGAATTTAGTCAGTTGGAATAAATATATGAGATTTCGATTTCTTGGTTGTACCCATTAATATGTTTGACTTATGGCGCTCTCTATGCCTACGCAGAAATCCAAATAATATTGTTTTAGAAAGCAAGTTATAAAAAAACTGAAATCGTTCTGTTAATGCCATATATGTTTTATTGCAATCACATATTGCCTATATACACAACAGCCCTACACACACTTATAGAAAATATTTCAGCTATTTTTCACAGTCCTGCAGAAATCCACCCGGACTGAACCATTAAACCTATTTTATATCTACTGGCTCTTCAAAACAATAGTTATTACATCTGAGTTATCTGGAATTCCAAGAGAAGCAAATGCATGTCACTAATGTTAGTGCTAACAACCCCTTCCTATTAAATAAGCCTGGTAAAAGGAACGTAAGTGCCATTGGAAGCATTGGAGGGAAACGAGCATTGAATGCCTTTGGGAAACATGTCTGATATATATACACATACATACATACATACACATATATACACATACATACACTTATATATGCACAGGCCTTGTCAGGGCAACACATCGTACTATATTTACATTAGACTCATCAGTATATCGTGTACACATCTCCGTTATTAATAACGATATTGTGGAATGTTGTTCCAATCACCTTTACATTGGGCTTCAGTCTTGGTTAGCCAGTCAATAGTTTTCGGAACACTGAGCAGAGGGGAACACTGAACAGCGCCAACCACTGGCCAAAGGGTGACGAGTTACTTCATCCCCCAGGTATGCTGTCCAGGTCAAAAATCCAACATGTGCCAACCTGGTCCCTCCCTCCCTCTCTCCCCGCAAATATATACTTGTAGGAAAAGTGGGTTTAAAATCGAGCTCAAGGATACCTGTAGAAAGTAAAACTTTCTAGCTTCAGGGTATAAGCTTCCTTAACAACACATATTAAAGGATTAAAGTAATACTGAAAAATATTAGTATGATTAATCTTTTCATTACAAATGACTATCCCGCACGATAAAAACTACAAAATGGTGTAAAAAGTATACCCAGTCCAGTAAAAATAGACCGGTTATAAAAGTCTGCGGCGAAGTTGAGGGAGGCAAACGTTCTACACAACTGATAGCCGATGTTCTGAAGATATGTCAACAGTTGTTATTTGCTGCTTTGATAAAGGAAGGTATCAGTTGTGTAGTTACGGGCTGTACCTGTTTGACAATAAATACATAATAAAATGCGTCCTTGATTTGTCATTGGAAGTGCAACCGAATGACTGCAAAACCATTCTGGGGATGTAGTGATAAACCTTGATGACGGAGCCATCAAAATTATTGAAAAAATGGAAAACATCCACCAAGGCAACTTTGTTATTTATTGTACGGTGGTGCAATTAAATGATATTCAATATTGATAAAACCAAAGCAGACACGACGTTTGGATATGCATAATGTATGAATAGTGTCGACAATGATACAAACAAAAATAATTAATTGTCCTTTTTCGCAACAGAATTAATGCTACCCAGACTTTTCCCTGATCGGCACAAAGCTGAAAAAGCCGTGGTTATTACCAGCAAAACACTGTCTGAAGCACCCTGCTATATTTCCATTTTTTTCGCTTGTAAGTACATATTCTGTATTTATATTGTCAATATATACTATCCCCTCCCTAAGCCTTCATGTGAAGGAAATCCTTTGCACACCCTTGCGTCCCAGCTTGACCCTTGCTGGAAGGAATGGCTCTGAGCTCCTGTCCATTCCGATAGCTAGGCGTGTGCCATATGTTTCAGTCGCCTCCCAGCTGATTGTCTTCATCTCTTTATAAAACAGCTGTCCATTGTTTCATCATTTCCTTCTCTTGCCCAAGGCTTGGGTCTATCCGGCGTTTGGCTAGTGTCCAGGAATGCTTCTTTCAAAGCCTGTAGATAGCGTGTAAAAGACACTTCTCGCCCTGGGATTCAGAGCAGATCGAAGTCCAGTTGCGAAACAAAATAGCTGGAGTTGGGGGGGGGGGGGGGGGGGAGAGGCAGGTCCGCTATCTGTGAATGAAAACTACCTGTTCTTTTCAGTTTGACCATTCCCGCCTCGTTCTATTGTCAAAATAGTTTTATTTTCTCTTACAACAAACTTGAATACGAAATGTCGATTTATATTTCCGTATTGTTGTTCAGCTGAAACAAAAATTGTACAGTATTTGCCCCGTATAAGTGTAAAGGAGTTCAGAAAAGTTGTCTTTCAAATCTCAATTTCTGGGTAGCATGTCTTCCTTAAGAATACAGAAATGTTATGCTGACATTGTCATTTTGCGTCGTTATTAGATATTGTAATATACAATTAATTGGAGGATCTAAAACTATCTGAGATGTGCACATTTAACAATAAACGTTCTTGTATTTAAATTCAACATTTCTTTGAATTGGAGAATGAAGGGGCCTCATCTATATTCAATAAACATGTTTTAATTAATTGTTCATCTATTCCTCAAAGTCATGCCAGAAAGTGTTTGATGTCCCCTTGTAACATTCACCCGAAATTAGCTCATTAAGGGTGTCTTTCTGTGATCCGTGTGTTTAAAGCTTTGCACTTCATTTTAATCCATATTGTTTGTTCAATAGTTCGAGACCTGCTCGAATTCCCTATCCCCATTCAAGCTCTTTTAACTATTTTATTAGAGTCGGTGATAAAATTGTACCATCATTGAACAGGTCGTTATTTGACTTTAAAAATGCCATCTCTATAAAATGTTGTATATATTTCTTTTATAACAGTTCATTGGAAAGTTAATTTAACAAGTATAGGATAAATAAGAATTGGACTGCCAAATCTTATTGTACTGAGTAACGAATTTGCACCGAGAAAGCACTACAGCTAATGAAGTCTGTAACTGAGCGGTAATTAAATCAGTATAATTTGCAGATTGAATGGTTTTGAAAAACTCCCAATTTACAATTACAAGAAAATAAATGCGACTATCGTGAAAACAGTACAACGTGAAAACAACCCTTACTCCACTGCGGCAATACCAGAAAAGATGGACTGCAACTCAGAAATGTGCATGGATTTTAGAGTTGGAAAGTAACCAAAGCCATTTGTCAATTAGGAACATGTTTTTAGGGTTTTAAAATGCTAGTAATTGTGAGATAGGTGGGTAAAATGTTTAATTTCTCTCAGCTTATATCAGCAGTGTAAGAAAAGGCCTCTTGGTACGTTCTAGAAGTTAACCATTAGATACTTAAATCTTAAATATGTCCTAGTCAAATGGGCTCCAGCTAATTAAATTTAAAAACAGAATATAATATATGCACAACTATAAAATTAAATGTTATGAAATTTTTTTACAGTCTTTCTTTTGAGCTTCCTATTTGCTTCCTCTTTATTTCACGATCTGTTTTTCGTCCACCACATGGTTCTTTTTCTTAATCACTTTCTCGGTTTATCATTTCTCTTTTGCCCCCTTTCTGTCTTGGTCTTTGTGTCACTTTCGTAACAATTCTATTGTTACATTATTTATCTACTCGTTTTAACAATTTGAGGAACACACCAGTTCATTGTGCCCGCAATCCTACTGGTACAATCTTTACCAGGGCATTGAAAATAACTCGAGCCTGCAGGCAAATCGGTCAGAGTTATAAGGTCAAATTTCAACTTCAATGTCCCACCTCAAAATACACCAAGTAACGCAGATGGAGAGTTAGAAATAATAAATATGTATCTATTGTGGTGAAAGAGGCGTTGAGTCCCTAGCAATAAAATGTAAGCCTTCCTCACCCTAAACCGTGGAGTTAAGCATGTTCTTGAAGAAGATTCTACGATCTACAGCACTCTCTGTCGACGAGATGTTGTAACTACAACCAGTGCTACTCTATACTCCATTACAAAAAGCAACTCTACAGAAAACACCAGTATAAGTGCGCAGAACTCCAGGCGTTCTTCGATAAGACACGCTTGCCTTCTTGACGGTTAAAAGACATTAAAAGGACTACAAATACATGACACCACATAACATTAAAATGAAGTGAAGTTGTTGGCAGAAATGTCTATGTGACGACGTAAGTATCGCCAGGAATGTCCCTGATGCTTATTATATATGAGCAAAAGTAAGTATCATGTGGTTTAGAGATTCCTCTAAAGTGAGAGGACTCGTACTGAAACTGGTGCAATAGAAAACAAAAATACGTTCACGCATCGAACATACACGTTGTTATCCCGACCTGAAGAATGTACAACTCTGATAGGGTTCCTTTGGTTTACTCTATCAGTTGTACATTTGTCAGTTGATACACTGTAAATATTCTCTCCGATTCTCCATTCAGCTCACACTTTTTCATGTTGCAATCAAAAATCAGCCTAATCTGAGAGCACTTATTTCCAGATCTAGGTTCTGAAATAAGGACTCCCAAATTTCCAGTCATTTACAATCTTTTTTTTCTGCCACCAGTAGGTATATATAGACACGTTTGGTATAAATACGAAGTCTGTTACCATGCTGGAATTTAAACTGTTTAAATGAACCACCTGCAGTACTGAGCTAAACATACAGGAAACGGTTATTATTGTCCTACGACATCAATTCTCTAAATTACCAGCACCACACAACACTCCATGATTCCTCTTTCAGGTCCACAATGTAACCTGTAAATAGGTACAGAGCCTATCGCCCGACTACAGCTTTTTTAATATTACATTTATCAAGCGTACGAAAACTTACCAGGTAAAGACTGCTCTGAAGGAGAAGGACAGCGTACCAATAAACAGCCTGCATTCTCCTCTCTTAAACTTCCTCTGCTTTCCCTTTGCTTCTTAACATAGATCCACCTTGTATCCGCCAGAGTAAAGAGGGATCTTTCACGAGCCTGTACATCTAAACAAAAATGAAATTATAGACCCCATGACCACTACACAAGGTTACTTCAGATAAAAAAAATACGATTAAATGCGAATTAATCCAGCAAAACAGTGAAGCAATCTCATAATTCAGTGCCTGCCAAGTTTCAATTCAGGGACGATTAAATCTGATCATTGGTGATCAGCCCCTCTTTGCCGCCGCCTCAACTCGGTTCCAAACGCCAATCGAGTCCGCGCTGGCTGCACTCGGGCACGTCACCGCCCGTGACATCGGGCAGCCGGCTGCCTATCAGAGGCCGGCATCGCCCCCCCAGCCTCGGCAGGAGGGGAGGGGAGGGGGACCGGCCCTGACAGACCTGCAGGGGGAGGGGGAGAGAAACTGCAAAAACCACCACAGCAACCAGAAGGTTCACATTCAGGCTCATTCATTAGGCGAGCTTTTTATTTGATTTTTAAAATGTTAGTCCGCGAAGAACACGGTATTTACAACTCTGTACATCACATTAAAATGAGGTGAAGAGACGTCTCTTCACTTAGTCAATAGGTATCTTCATTACTTCATACAGGTGCTTCCAGGGTACAGGCTGGTAAAAGAAAGTGGATCTGCACACTACAGTATATTGCCTATAGTACTCCATTTGTTTTGTCCACGTTTATTGTTTTCTCATGAAGTCACCAGCTGATTAGCAATAACAATGCTCAGTATTTATGCAAGAACAACGGTTTCATTATTCACCAATTCGGCAACTATTGATTATAATTGTTAGATTGCAAGGATTTCATCAGCTGAATTACAATGTTGACATATTTTATGCTGTTAATCACATTGTTATTATTTCTGCAGACTGACTAGATTATTTTGTTCTAATTAAGACTTCACAAACTGAATAGTCATCGTTGCAATGTTTATGTATTTCACACAGATATTTGAACTACTACGTGACATTATTTTGAAGCATCAGGAGAACATTTTACATTGTTCTGCACAGATTATTGTTTTGTTTAGATGTCATGAACTGAACATCATTGCCGCACTCAGATTTTAAGCATACTTATTATTTGCACTCTTCTGACTCTGAAATACCACTCATGTTGTTTACACAACCAACCTCCCTTTGAATTTATGTCACCATTATTAATAATATATAATTACTGAACCGCTATCAAACGGATAATAATACCTTATTGATTCACTCGAACTGTGGTAATGATAGTAAGGCATAACCGTCCTTTTCGGCACATTGGACTGCAAAGATTACATGCCTTGTGTTCTGTCTCAACACAAGGTGCGAGAGCTTTTTTTTAAAAAAAAGAAAAATTATTTTGCTCCCATTTAAGACCAAGGGGCATTCAGTCTATTTTCAGAATTGTGGTTGAGTGCTGGCAGAGGGAGACACTCCGACCTGCTCGCCGAGTGTGAGCTGCTGCGCTCACTCGCGTTTCGAAGATCTAGGCTTCGGGAATCCCAACAATAAAGGATTGATGGTCTCCCCCTCACACATATATAGAGTGGAGGGAGAGGGATTAATTTTAGTACAGCTTGATTCTTACATACCAGGGCCCTTCAATTGTCCCGCTTCCACAGCGAAAGTCTTACGGAGTGCTTGTGGAGGGGAGCTGCATAGCTGCAAAAGTGGGAGCATAAGGAATAACAAGGGCAGGGCTGAGTGGGATGAATAAAAACATTAATGGGGTCTTCCGACGCATCCTATTAACTGACGAGCTCTGGAATCGCAGTCTTGTTCTGATTTTTAAAAATGCATTTGGAGTAAATGGAGATCATACTTGGGATGCGGAACATGACGTACATATTCACAAAAACAAACCAAACTCTTCACAGATATATGTGTGTGTGAGAGAGAGAGAGAAAGAGAGAGTATGGGGTTCCCAGTGCAAGATCCGTCTTCATGTAAGTCCTAATACAGAGGAACGACTCCCTCAAGAGGGGAAAATCTTCATCTTCAAGTTTCAGAGCAGGCAGACGAATATTGCAATATGAAGAAGTGTAGGTGGAAGGCGGGTAAACACACCAGGCAGGTCATTTAAAGTTCTGTTTGGGAAGACACATAACGTGACAGAACCATTAAACGGACAGTATTCTAGTCTTTGTCGGGGAGGGGGATCTGCGAGCAGTGGATATAAGAAGGGGAAGTACGAGAAGAATTACATTTATGAAGCTCCAATGTAGCATCTTGTGACTATTTACGAGTTGTGTGCTAAAAGCACATTTTGGAGTCTAGTAGCGTGGTACAATGTTGCTGAAAGCGTCGCTAAAGAGCATCAAAACCGGACTTCGACTCTGATAAGGGAAATCCTGTGGGGAAAAGGGACTGAAAATGCTAAATCAGACTTAAACTTGTCGGGGTACCGATCTCTGACATGAGGAGAAAAATGTCAGTTCTTGAGATTTTTTTTCAAATGCTAGGTTTTAAATATATACATATATATATATTTCAACGAGAATCCAAACCGCGAGTTTGGTAGCGAGGAAGATCGAGATGTGAAGATTTCAAATTGGCACCAAGCGATTCCTGGGGCGAGCTCTGGAAAAAAAACCTGACGCCTTCTGTCATCATTAAGCTCACTGGCGGTGTGAGAATTGTAAAGAATAGTGTGAAGTCAAATATATAATAAAAACACTGGAAACGCTTGCAGGCCCCGTGGGATCCGTAATGATGGAGAACACGATGGAAAGAAATGATTCCTTTACTTTTATGACATGCACAGCACAGATTGTCAGATTATTCTTTCGCTTCTGCAAACCAAATCCCAGCAGATATTTATTATAAATCTAGTGAAGTTAGTTTTGCACACATACACAATTTCATCCTACCGCCAATAAAACAAATTATTTCAGTAATGTTATTTTAATCATTACAGTCAGATCCTGGGCTCCTAATCTCAGTGCGAGTTGCGGAATTGTTCCTGGCACTATATATAGACAAATAGCTGGAGGCCAATGTATTGTACGTTCCTGAATGTAGGTCCTACCTCAGATATTTGGATTGTTTCCTTTCGACATTTTCATGATCTAACTGAATGGCGGAACAGGCTCGAGGGGCTGAATGGCCTCCTCCTGTTCCCATCTTCCTATATACTGATACTCATTTATCCTTATAAAAATCAAACCCCGTTCATGGTTCATTTTATTATAATCACAGCTTTCCTGGGTGTGATCAGAACCCGTGATTTCTAATATTTTGCATTGTTTCAGTGATTTCCTCCAACAGCGCGCTTGTTTACGCTGGAGCTGCCAAATGAGTCCCAGTCCCCATCTGTTCTCGATACAGGCGGTAAATCTGTACCTGTCCGACATTACTTGCGTGATACAAATAAGGGTTAAGGCTACTTTACGCACGAAAATGAGAGACGCCCGCATCACCGGATGCCCTTTGTAAATTTAACCTAATTATATTTGTGTCAGTTTACAGAAAATGAACATTCTTGAGATAAGAGTATTCCAGTTTGGAAAATCCAGCCACAACCGTATTGCTGAATTGCCACAGTCAGCACCGACCACTGCTAGCACTTCAGAGTAAAAGGGACAGATTAATTATTTCAGCCAAGAGGCAGCCGAAAAACTCAACACATTATTAGCAGTCTTACAGCGCCTTGGCGTGGCCAAAGAGTGCACAACAACAAAATACTTAAGGATGGATGAACCCATATTATTGATTACATTGTACTGGTTTAAAATGTATATGGGGCACTGGAATTTTTTTTTAAAACAAATAATTAAAACCGAAAAAAAATCAGCAAGTTTAGCAACGGAAAACACCTATTAAAAATATAGCTATATTAAAGTCTTCTACAAAAGCAAAATACTGTGGATGCTGGAAATCTGAAATAAAAACAGAAAGTGCTGGAAATACTCCGCAAGTCAGGCAGCATCTGTGGAGAAAGAAAGAGTTAATGTTTCAGGACAATGACCCTTCATCAGAGCTGGAAGAAGTTAAAGATTTAACAGTTTTTAAGCAAGTACAGAGCCAGGCAAAGGGGGATGGGGAGGAAGGGGAGGGGAGGAAAGAACAAAAGGGAAGGTCTGTGATAGGGTGGAGGGCACGAGTGATTAAATGACAAAAAGGATGATGGTGCAAGACAAGGGGGATGGTAATGGGACAAGTAAAGAAACAAAAGATGGGTCTAGAGGAGCTGTAAATGGCAACAGCAGAACCATTACCAGCACCTGCTGTCCAAAAAAATGGCTGCAGGTGCTCTATGATCTGAAGTTACTGAAATCAATGTTGAGTCCAGAAGGTTGTAAAGTTGCTAATTGAAAGATGAGGTGTTGTTCCTCGAGCTTCCGTTGAGCTTCATCAGAACAGTTTAGGAGGCCGAGGACAGAGAGGTCAGAGTGGGAGTGGAATGGAGAATTAAAATGGCAAGCAATCGGCAGGTCAGGGTCACGCTTGTGGACTGAGTGGAGGTGTTCATCAAAGCGATCACCCAATCAGTGTTTGGTCTCCCCAGTGTAGAGGAGACCGCATTGTGAGCAGTGAAAACAGTATATTAAATTGAAAGAAGTACAAGTAAATCGCTGTTTCACATGGAAGGAGTGTTTGGGGCCCTGGACAGTGGGAACGGAGGAGGTGAAAGGGCAGGTGTTGCATCTCCTGCGCTCGCAAGGGAAGATGTCATGGGAAGGGGTTGGGGTGTTAGGGGTGATGGAAGAGTGGACCAGGGTATCGAGGAGGGAATGGTTCCTTCGGAATGCTGAAAGGGGAGGGGAAGATGTGTTTGGTGGTGGCATCGTGCTGGAAGTGGCAGAAATGGCAGAGGATGATATGTTGAATGTGGAGGCTAGTGGGGTGGAAGGTGAGGACAAGAGATCTTATCATGGTTTTGGGAGGGAGGGGAAGGGGTGAGGGCAGAAGTGAGGAAAATGGGATGGACACAGTCGAGGGCCTTCTCAACTATAGTGGAGGGCAATCCTTGGTTGAGGAAAAAGGAAGACAAGTCGGAAGCACTGGTGTGGAAGGAGCATCGTCAGAACAGATATGATGGAGAAACTGGGAGAATGGAAAAGAGTCCTTACAGGAAACGGGGTGGGAGGAAGTGTAATCAAGGTAGCTGTGGGAGTCAGTGGGCTTATAATAGATATTGGTTGACAGCCTAGCCCCAGAAATGGAGATGGAGAAGTTGAGGAAGTTGAGAAAGTCTTGTATCTAGCCTGACCCCCACGAAGGTGGAAAGTCCCACTTGCACCTGATTGGCTTAAATGTTATATTCATAAAACAGCAAGAAATAAAGAACTTACAATTATCCAGTGCCTTTCATGACCTCAGGACTTCCCAAAGTACTTCACAGCCAACAAAGTACTTTAAAAAAAATATATAGTCACTGTTGTAATGTAGGAAACTTGGTAGCCAATTGGCACACAGCAAGGACCCACAAACAACAATTAAATAAATGAACTGCTGGATCTTGATGGAAAAATAATGGCATGTTAACAACACATGCCATTATTAATGTGCAAATTGGCCAGCAAGTTCAAGGGATTAAGAGATACGAATCTCCAGTATTTGCTGGTCAATTTATGCTGCTCCGCTGTTTGCTTCACACAAATGACATCTCATCCTTGTAACATCTCCTCCCCGTATTTTGTAAGAACTTAAAACTGGATTTGCAAATTAACTGCCCATTAACTTCACCGCAGAAAGTTATGGCTGGAACTTAACGGTGTAAGTACCTTTTTAATGATGTAATAACTGTTAATGCAATGCCAATCAACCTCTCTGGCTCAGAAAGGGAACAATTTATACTGTTCAATCTCGTTCCTCCATGTAGTAAATTGTTGATAGAGATTTTAAAAATATCAAAGTTACATTTTTAATTTTTTTTCTTACTTTTACTTTCTGTCTCTTTTTTCTCTCTCTTAATCCAATCTTTCTTTCCATCTCTTTATTTTTCTTTCTGTACCTGATTTGACTCTAATTCCTCTGTTTCTCATTGGTTAAGGAGATAGACTGTTGGTCCCATTGTTCACTAAAATCCCAGATGCCCCATTGCCCTCACCACGCCATTATAAGCTCGCACTTCCACCAAGTTATGGCATTAAAAAAAATTTGAGCTGTAAGGTGCAGGAAAAAGTCTAACTGACGGCATACACCATGAGATGCCCTGTTCCGGCAAGATCCAGCCCCATATTTTAGATGTTGGTTAAGGGACACTGTTGGCCAGGACACTGGGAGAACTCTCCTACTCTTCTTTGAATGGAGCTATGGGATTTTTTACATCCACCTGAGCTGGCAGACAAGGCCTCAGTTTAATATCTCACCCAAAAGATGGCACCTCTGATAATGCAGCACTCCCTCAGTACTGGACTGAAGTGTTAGCCTAGAAAATGTGCACGTCTCTAGATTGGAGCGTGAACCATGAGTGGAGGTCCCTTCTTTTGGATGAGATGTTAAACTGAGGCTCTGCCTGCTCTCTCAGGTGGTAGTAAAAGATCCCTAGGTGCTATTTGAAGAAGAGCAGGGGAGCTTTCCCTGGTGTCCTGGACAATATGTATTCCTCAACCAATGTCATCAAAGCAGATTATCTGGTCATTATCCCACTGCTTTTTGTGGGACCTTGCTGTGCACAAAATTGGTTGCCTACATTACATCAGTGACTACACTTCAAAAGTGCGTCATTGACTGTAAAGTGCTTTGTGACACCCTGAGGTCGTGAAAGGTGCTATATAAATGCAAGTTCTTTCTTCCTTAAATAATATGTAAATTGCAACTGATGTTTATGGTCTGTTCATATCTGCAACCTGATTGTTCATTTTTAGTTTCACACCTTCATAGATACCGACAATTTACAAAATAACGAAAACTCAGATCTGGATACCTGCAATTTTTAACAGGTCCTGAACTTGCCTTATTTTTGAAAATTCCATTGTCATCCGAAACCCTCCAAAGGAAGGGTTTTGTCTTCCCGGCCTGGTAAGTTACTGTACTAGTAGCTGGGCAGAGAAAAGCCCGTTTAAATTTTTTTTAAAGTTTCTGATCCAGCACTCATCAGCTCCTATGGCCTGCTCCTGCCCGATCCTGCCCAAAGCCATCTACAACTGCCAAATGTAAGTATAAGTGTCTTATCCACAGACCCACATGTTACCTCCACATCTGTTGCAATGAGGTCAAAACTGTAACCAGTATATTAAAAGTGTCCAATCTCTATATCACTAAAACCCTTTGAAATACAATCTCTCCTTTGAGGAGTCAAACTGCAAAAATGAGGCACTTTACTTGAGCAATGAATAGCCAGTTCCCAAACACGAACACAAATGTATGCCAGTGGCTACATGTGGTCTTTGTGTATGCTAGCACCACTCGATTTTAAAACATGCAATTTCAGAAGTCATTTTTAGGATGGTATTTTTCTTAAAGGTACCTGTTTTTACAGTACAATCTCTTTTAGGCTGCAATTGTTCTGCAGCTACCAATCTCAGTTCAATATCTGTAAAAAAATTGCACAGTAGGCAGGAGTTATGCTGGCAAATGTGCATAACAGAAATCCACCACAAAGAAGCCATGTTCAGAACTCTGCTCTGTGGGTGGCTAATTTATAATATTAGGAGAGCATGGGCACAGCATTCACTTTCACCTAAAATTTCTCAGATGATCTAACAGAGATCCTGAGCACTTTTTCTGAGCACAATCGACTGGAATTATACTGCAACTGGTATGAACTCAAGCTAGTGTGATATGGTCTCCTAGAGAGGCTATCACACAGCTTGACTTTAGTACACTCAGGAAACAGATAAGGACCTGACTTCTGAGTTATATTGCCAATTTCACCTGAATGCACATCCAAAACTGCTTTGCATTCATGTAAAAGTGGCAGTATAACTGCACACTTAAGCCTGTTATGCACTTATCGTGAAGACTGAACCCTATAGATTAATTGGCCTTTCCTCTGTTTTTGTGGAACCACTACATATTATGCAACTATCATTACAGGCATCAGTCTCTCAATGTATACGCTAGTGCCTTCTCTTCAGTCTTCTGAGAACAACATTGCTGCCATAAGTTTGCAGCAATTGAAATAAGGAATTAACTGAAAATTTTAATATGGATAACAGAATCATAGGGTCATAGAATCAAAGAAAAATTATGGCACAGAAGGAGGTCATTCGGCCCATCGTGTCCGCGCCGGCCGAAAATGAGCCATCCAGCCTCATCCCACTTTCCAGCAATTGGCTCGTAACCCTGTAGGTTACGGCACTTCAGGTGCACATCCAGGTACTTTTTAAATGAGTTGAAGGTTTCTACCTCTACCACCCTTTCAGGCAGTGAGTTCCAGACCTCTACCACCCTCTGGGTGAAAACATTTCTCCTCAGCTCCCCTCTAATCCTTCTACCAATCACTTTAAATCTATGCTCCCTGGTCACTGACCCCCCCTGCTAAGGGAAATGGGTCCTTCCTATCCCATTCTATCTAGGCCCCTCATAATTTTGTTCAGCTCAATTAAATCACCCCTCAGTCTCCTCTGCTCCAAAGAGAACAACCCCAGCCTATCCAATCTTTTCTCATAGCTAAAATTCTCCAGCCCTGGCAACATCCTCGTAAATCTCCTCTGTACCCTCTCTAGTGCAATCACATCTTTCCTGTAATGTGGTGACCAGAACTGTACCCAGTACTCAAGCTGTGGCTTAACCAGTGTTTTATACAGTTCCAGCATAACCTCCCTGCTCTTATATTTTATGCCTCAGCTAATAAAGGAAAGTATTCCATATGCCTTCTTAACCACCTTATCTACCTATCCTGCTACCTTCAGGGATCCGTGAATATGCACTCCAAGGTCCCTCACTTCCTCTACACCTCTCAGTATCCTCCCATTTATTGTGTATTCCCTTGCCTTGTTTGCCCTCCCCAAATGCATTACCTCACACTTCTCTGGATTGAATTCCATTTGCCACTTTTCTGCCCACCTGACCAGTCCATTGATATTTTCCTGCAGTCTACAGCTTTCCTCCTCACTATCAACCACATGGCCAATTGTTGTATCATCTGCAAACTTCTTAATCATGCCCCCTACATTTAAGACCAAATCATTAATATATATCACAAAAAGCAAGGGGCCTAGTACTGAGCCCTGCGGAACCCCACTGGAAACAGCCTTTCAATCATAAAAACATCCGTCGACCATTACCCATTGCTTCCTGCCACTGACCCAATTTCGGATCCAACTTGCCACTCTCCCTTGGATCCCATGGTCTAGTACTTTTTTGACCAGTCTGCTGTGTGGGACCTTAACAAAAGCCAGGCTAAAATCCATGTTGACTACATCAAATACACTACCCTCATCAGCCCTCCTTGTTACCTCCTCAAAAAATTCAATCAAGTGAGTCAGACATGACCTTCCCTTAACAAATCCTTGATTTCTCTGTGCCTTTCTAAGTGACAGTTTATCCTGTCCCTCAGAATTGATTCCAATAATTTGCCCAGGTTAGACTGACTGGCTTGTAATTATTTGGTCTATCCCTCGATAGATGAGATAAGATGCAAATATGACCCAAACTAAAATTAGTTGTCTCACTGATAAATTTGAATTTGTAGCAAAGAGACATTCACGCACAATAAATGAAAACTTTTTAAAAATCTAAAAGTTTAGCTTTATCATATCAAAATGAGATTTTATCTAATATACAAACTAATGCTATTGTATGCACCAATTTAGGAAATAAGAAAATCCTATACAACTTCAATACTTACATCTGAAATAAATATGACAATAGACTGATCCATTCTATCTTACTCGGTTTGAAGGTGAGACAATCTAATCCAATGAAATCTGCTTAAGATGTATGTAGTGTTAATCTCTATACCCATAACTTGTCCCTGTCAGCATTTACTTAAATGAGCAAAATTCATTATACTTCTGACCCCAGACTGAAGCATCAGCCATTGTCAGAGATTTAACTTGTAACTACTCCAAAGGGAAATGAGCATTCTAAGTGCTGAACTATCAGGAGATCTTATTCTATTAGACTTTCAATCAAACCAAAAATCATTTCTTCTCAAATGAAACCCCTGGCTATATTACTGAAGATGTGAATTTGCTATGTTGTATGTTGTGGGTTTAGAGTCTGGGAGAATGATTTAAAATCCAACAAAATTACAGAGATTAATATTATATCCCAACTGCAATTTTTGTTTTGCCGTTCCTCGTGGTTCCTGAAAGAGGCGTCAGGTAGACACTCAAAACATTCAGGTTTCTCAAGCTGAGAGCTGAGACAGTTGATGACAGCTTTCCCTGTGAGAATGCAAACAATTCTCTGAAATTTAATTATATTGGCCACAGATGATGGGGTTTGAATCATCTCTCATCAAAGAGTCCCAAGGAACTAAACATTTCACTGATCTCTGGAATAGTTACTTGGATCCAAACAGGAACACATTAGCTCACCAAAGATTGTGTTATCCTCTTTTTCAGGAAAAGGGTTAATAATCCTACTTTTTTATACAATTTAACTACTGTCAATCAAATCAAAATGGTGGATGAGAGTGATTTACCCGTAGGCACTTTTGTTAAATTGGATTTTGTTAGTGGGAAACCATCCAATCACAATTCACCTGTAATAATAATCATTTAACACATCTCAAGCAGCTAAACAGCCATTTAAATGGTAAAAACTCCAAAGTTTAGTGCTGCTTCATGTGCAATATTTGTGCTTAATAGCTCCATGAAAGTGAAATACACACACTTTGGTACCTTCCACTATGTAAACATTTGTGGTTGATTAAACGAGAGTGGATGTCTTTTCTAAATTACCCCTTAGGAGACATTGGGTTGCCCCAGTGTCATCAACTCAAATAAAAGAAATCTAACAAAAGTGCCCCCTTTTTAGAGGGGCACAACTAATAAACACCCAAATCATACAAAAGAAAGGAAACTTAGCAAATTAAATAATAATGCTGTCGCTAGGAAATAGTACACACTCCAGTCCCTGCAGTGCCCACCGGTCGCGGATAGCCTTAAGCGTACCGGCGGACAGCGCATGCTCCTTCTCCAGGGCTACCCGGGTGCAAACAAAGCCGCGGAAGAGAGGCAGGCAGCAGGAGCGACCACCCCCATGGGCCATGTCCAACCTGGACTTGTGGGTGGCCTCCTTGGCCAGGCCCTAAAGCAGACCCACAAGGAGGTCCTCTGACTTGCCCGCCAAGAGTGGATGTTAAAGTTTGATTTTAACTGTTTATTAACTTTCTGAAACTAGTCAGTGGATATTTATGTTTACACTGAATCCAAGCATGAGGAATAAAACAAAGGCACATTATGCAAAGTGTAATTCAGGAAGTCACAATACTTAAAGCAACAAATAAAATAATTATATAATCAAATGATGATTCACCACATGCTTGCACCCTTACAATGTTAATCATTAATAATGCTTGCATTTTGTAGCAAATTATCATTTTAAAATGTAGAAAGTGTTTTACACAATTAATTACTTTATAAAGTGACTGTTGTTATGTAGTCAAACTTGACAGCAATTCTGTCCCAGCAAGATCTTACTGACTGCTGTGACATGAATGACCAATTAACCTTTTCTTTGGTATTGTTGCTTGAGGGAAGAATATTGGCCAGGACACCAGGAAAACTCCCTGCTCTTTTACAAAAAGCTGCTACGGGATTTTTAATGTTCATCTGACTTGTCAGAACTTTGGTTTTACTTCTCAGTCGAAGGAATGCACTTCCAATACAGCTCTTCCTCAGTGTTATACTGGATTGTCAGCCTCAATTAGAGGTTCAAACCTCGATATGATTCATACTCTAGGCTAAGTGAGCCAAGCTGAAATATATTAGGTTTCATTGCACTAAAGTTACAATAACAGTGTGAGATCCTCTTCGTAGTTGAATTTCCATGGAGGTTCTCCTGGCAATCTGTCATAACTTACATAGAATTACATAGAACATACAGCACAGAAAGAGGCCATTCAGCCCAACAGGTCCATGCTTCATCTAACCCTATCAGCATATCCTTCCCCTTAAATGCATCTATACTAATTGCCTCAACTATTCCTTGTGGTTGTGAGTTCTACATTCTAACCACTCTCTGTTTTTCAATTCTATCCCTCTAGAAGTGAACCCCAGTGCTTTGTTGCTTTTCTATGGCCTTATTAACCTGCGTCATTACTTTTAGTGATTTGTGTATCTGTACCCTTAGACTCCTCTGCTCCTCTACCCCATTTAGACTCTTAGGGCTAGAAATTGGGCCGTGTAGCGCCCATTGTTTCAGCGCTACGCGGCCTCTCGAAGTGCCAAGATGGCGTCTTGGCTGCGCACGCAAGTTTCCAGCATGACATGCGCCGGATACCGTCTTCGTACAGGTATTAGCGCATGCACAGAGAGCAAATGCCGGCAGCATGTAAAGTAGGGAGAAAATGCGTACAATCAGTGTACAACGCTGATTTAAAGGGATAGACACCATTTTGGAACTTAACGCTCAACTCAACGCACAGTCTTAACCACGCACACCTGAACATGTCTTAGACAGCCTGGAGGACACCTCACAAGTGCAATTTAAAGGGACCATGCAGGTGTTGCAGGTTAGTTGCTGGATTATTGCTTCTGGCTGATGGTGGAATAGGAAGTGTTTTTTGAAGCTTATACTTACTGAGAGTTGCTACAGTACATTTGACAGTGGTTTGGCAAGTACTGCCTTATGGTTCGGAAAGTTACAATCGTGGTTGAACAACATTCCTGCCAACCATGGGTGGTCTGCTAGGGCTCCCGCTTGGCATTGAACATGACTGGGAGCATGCAGAGAGGCCATGCACAGCAGGTCAAACTGTGAGGAGAGGGAGGAGGAGGAGGCACAGAGCACTGAGAAGGAGGCTATATCCAATGAGGGCCTACCAGGACCAATTCTCTTACCTCAGCGCGACCGAGGAACATTACATCCGACAGCTGAGGGTCACAACTGCAGCCTCAGAGAAGGGCGAGGACAGCATTGCCTGTGGCTGTGAAGGTAACCATGGCGCTGAACTTCTACGGCTCAGGATCATTTCAGGCCTCTGCTGGTGACTTGTGCAACATCTCGCAGTGTGCAGTGCACTGCTGCATAAGGGAAGTCACAGACGCACTGTATGAGATGAGGAACAGGTTCACCACCTTCCCTCTTGATAGAAACAAGCAGAACGAGTGAGCACGGGGGTTCACTTGCATTGCTGGCTTCCCCAAAGTGCAGGTTGCCATTGGCTACACACACATTGCCTTCCATGCCCCACATATCAATTCGGCCGTACTCATCAACCAAAAGGGCTTCCAATCCCTCAACGTGCAGCTGGTGTGCAACCACACACATCAAATCATGCCCACTACCATGGGAGCAGTCACAGCACCTTCATTATGCGGCAGCCCAACGTGCCAGCTACCTTTCACCCAGCTCGGCAAGTCAAAGGCTGGCTACTGGGTGACAAGGGCTATCCCCTCACGCGGTGGCTCAAGACTCTGGTCATGAACCCACACACACGTGCAGAGCAGGCCTACAATGAGAGCCATGCTGCCACATGCAACATCGTGGAGCACACCATAGGCCTCCTCAAACAATGCTTCCACTGCCTGGACCGGTCTGGAGCAGCCCTGCAGTACTCCACTGAGCGGGTGGGCAGATTCGTGGTGGTCTGCTGCATGCTGCACAACCTCGCCATCACGAGGGACCAACCCTTGCCACCGATGATCAGAGAAGACCCTGAGCCAGAGGGTGAGGAGGAGGAAGAGAAAGAGGCTGAGGAGGAAGAGGAGGACGAGGCTGAGGAGGAGGAGGGGGAGGAGCCGGAGGAGGAAGTGGAGGAAGACGCAAGGGCTCTGCGTGCTCGCCTGATCCGTGCCCGCTATCAATGATGTGAACGACATCCCCCAACTCACCAACAGTCCCGCACTCCCCACCTTTCCACTCCCACATGACCATCAAGTCGCCCTCCATTTGATTACACATTGGTTTCCCCCTCAGCTCATTGCACAAATAAAAACCACCACCAAATGCAAATTCAAAGTCACATTTATCAATTAACAAATTAAATTATACAAACAGAACAGGACTATTCATCCTTGTGCATTCCCTTGGAGCCTGTTGTTTATGTGCTTTTACCTATCCTAGTGCTCCTACAAGGTGCATCCCCAGTGGCTGGAGCATGGGTGGTAGGAGGCTGCTGGCCTTCAACTGAGGATTGTTCAGATGACCTTAGTGGACGACCTCGAGCAGCTCTGGGCCAGGTGGGCCCGGCTTCACACTGCACCATCTCAGCATGGGCTGCAGCATTCTGGCCTGGCTGGCTGATAGGCAACAACAATCGGGATCTTGATAAATTGGGCCAGTGGGCCGATGAATGGCAGATGGAGTTTAATTTAGATAAATGTGAGGTGATGCATTTTGGTAGATCGAATCGGGCCAGGACCTACTCCGTTAGTGGTAGGGCGTTGGGGAGAGTTATAGAACAAAGATATCTAGGAGCACAGGTTCATAGCTCCTTGAAAGTTGAGTCACAGGTGGCTAGGGTAGTGAAGAAGGCATTCAGCATGCTTGGTTTCATTGGTCAGAACATTGAATACAGGAGTTGGGATGTCTTGTTGAAGTTGTACAAGACATTAGTAAGGCCACACTTGGAATACTGTGTACAGTTCTGGTCACCCTATTATAGAAAGGATATTATTAAACTAGAAAGAGTGCAGAAAAGATTTACTAGGATGCTACCGGGACTTGATGGTTTGACTTATAGGGAGAGGTTGGATAGACTGAGACTTTTTTCCCTGGAGAGTAGGAGGTTAAGGGGTGATCTTATAGAAGTCTATAAAATAATGAGGGGCATAGATAAGGTAGATAGTCAAAATCTTTTCCCAAAGGTAGGGGAGTCTATAATGAGGGGACATAGATTTAAGGTGAGAGGGGAGAGATACAAAAGGGTCCAGAGGGGCAATTTTTTCACTCAAAGGGTGGTGAGTGTCTGGAACGAGCTGCCAGAGGCAGTAGTAGAGGCGGGTACAATTTTGTCTTTTAAAAAGCATTTGGACAGTTACATGGGTAAGATGGGTATAGAGGCATATGGGCCAAGTGCAGGCAACTGGGACTAGCTTAGTGGTATAAACTGGGCGACATGGACATGTTGGGCCGAAGGGCCTGTTTCCATGTTGTAAACTTGTATGATTCTATGTATGTATAACAAGGGCACTGGCAGAGTGGCAGGGGTGGGAGCAGGCATGCTGTTGTCCTGAGAGAGGACAGCAAGTCTGACTGCCATGGTGCCACTGCCCCTCTCCCAGGGCGACCCCTCAGCAATCCTGGTGATCAGCTGTAGAACGGATTGCTGGGGTGCTGTGATGCCCTGGAAGCCCCGTTTCACAGTGGTACCAGTTCAATTTGCACTTCCATTGCAGCAGTCTGAGCTTCAACCTTTGATGACATCAGTTTGTGCTTCAATGGAAGGTGTTTGTGCTGCAATGGAAGCCGCAACATCGGCCATCAGGCGCTGCATCATGGTGGGTTCCTCAGGTGTGCTGACCACCTATTCCATGTGGGAAAGGATGGGCTGCAAGCTCTGCGCAAAGCCAGGTGCCAAGTTCAAGGTGGACTCCTCCATGCCCCTTGACATCGTGCACAGGCTTTCTGGCAGGCTTCCCAGTGCACCAAGCATTTGGTGGTGTACGCCCATCAGCCGTCTTCTGTAGCCTGGCCCATCGAAGTCCTCATCTGACTCCTCTGCAGCAGAACTAGTGAGTGACGTCGCCCTCCGGCGAGCTGGCAGCTGTGATATCTGTTCCTCCCGTCCCAGCTCCTGCGCACTTGTGCCTGGTGTCTCACCACTTGCAGATCCCTCCTCTAACCTAACCTCTAAAGGATGCGCAGTGTCAGTCTCTGAGCTGGTGGATGCGAGTGTCAGATCAAGTGATGGTGTTGCTTCAGTGTTCTCCTCCTCGGACGGTGCAACCACATGTTCTTGGGTATCTGCAAATGACAAAAACAACCAGGTTGAGTTGTGGAGCGGGGAGAGGAGCAAGTAAGACATGTGTGCTGACAGCATCTGCAGCATGTGAGTCAGATAAGATTATGGGAAGAGCGAGATGTGGGAAATGAGAAGGAGCATTAGATATGCAGAGACCCCCTTCATCAGGACCACCAGCACGGCATGTGGTCACGGGAGAAGCAACAGCATGCCCAATAATCCGAAATATAGTCTCCTCCAGGGGGTTGAGGACGTGTAGACGTACCTGTCCTCCCTCAGGTCTCTTCTGCTGCCGTCTGTTATGCGCCACCTTCTCCTGCAACACAGAGGGCAGTGTGTCAGTGAGTATCCTGCAAAGTGTCTGGGTGATGTGCCTGTCATGATTGAATAGCTGCCAGTGTCTGTGATCTGTGAGTGGTGGTCATGTGGCCTATGTGCGGGCGAGACGCAGCATGCCGAGTGCAGCATTGCGTATGGATGGGCAGTATTTGTTGGTGGGTGGGTGATGGGGGGGTATGGTGCGTTGACCAGTGATGCAGTTGGTGGGATGTGTCACTTGACACTTGCATTCACTCACCTTGACCACTCGTGTCAAATCGTTGAACATCTTTCGGCACTCCACCCACGTGCGTAGTGCCATGTTCCTGGCGTTCACTTCCTGGGCCACAACTCCCAATGCCTGCGGAGCTGGAGTCTAGAGGGTCTGGAGGATCTCCTGCCTCTCTGAGGCCCTCCTTTCACCCACCCCCTCCACCAGGGCCTCCAATGCACTGTTGGAGATGCATGGGGTGCGCTCTTGTGCTTCCTGCCATCTTTCCCTCCTCCCAGTGGATTGTGCATGTGCCATTTAAAATGTGCACCTGCACCTTTAAGAGGTGCAGGCTGCTGATGATGTATGCTGGCCACGCCCCATTTCTGGCTTCCTGATTCTCCGTGCAGCCAGCACTACCCGCGCTGCTGAGAGGTTGCATGGAGCTATCATACTAATTAGCAGGCAGCCAGCGCAGAGGCCACCAGGCGCGGGTTAGTAGCGGAACGTGCTACTCGTGCCTGATAATTGGCCTTATCCAATTTAACCCCCTTATTTTCCAAGCAGTATGTGGCCTCCTTATTCTTTCTACCAAAATGTACCAACTCACACTTATCTATATTGAAATTCATTTGCCAATTACACGCTCATTCTGCAAGTTTATTAATGTCTTCCTGTATTTTGTTACTGACCTCCTCAGTATTAGGTAAACCCCCCCAATTTGGTGTCATCCACAAATTTTGTACACCAGTCACCGAAAGCAAACATGCAGGTACAGCAAACAGTTAGGAAGGCAAATGGTATGTTGGCCTTCATTGCAAGAGGATTTGATTACAGGAACAAGGATGTCTTACTGCAGTTATACGGCGCCTTGGTAAGACCACACCTAGAGTATTGTGTGCAGTTTTGGTCTACTTGCCATAGAGGGAGTGCAGTGAAGATTCACCAGACTGATTCCTGGGATGACAGAACTGTCGTATGAGGAGAGATTGGGTCGACTAGGCCTGTATTCACATGAGTTTAGAAAAATGAGAGGGGATCTCACATATAAAATTCTGACAGGGCTAGACAGACTGGATGCAGGGAGGATGTTTCCCCTGGCTGGGGGGTCTAGAACGAGGGGTCGCAATCTCAGGATATGGGGTAGGACATTTAGGACTGAGAATGGAGAAATTTCTTCACTCAGAGGGTGGTGAACCTGTGGAATTCTCTACCACAGAAGGCGGTGGAGGCCAAGTCACTGAATATATTTAAGAAGGAGCTAGATAGATTTCTAGACACAAAAGTCATCAAGGGGTATGGAGAGAGAGCGGGAATATGGTATTGAGATAGAGGATCAGCCATGATCATATTGAATGGCAGAGCAGGCTCGAAGTGCCGAATGGCCTACGCCTGCTCCTATTTTCTATGTTTCTATGTTTCTATGTTTTGAAGTTGTACTTCTGATTTCTGAGTCCAAATCGTTTATGTAGATGGTGAAAAACAGTTGTCCCAGCACCAATCCTTGTGGAACCTGCTTTCCACCATTTGCCAGTCTGAGTAACTACCTTTACCCCTACTCTCTGTTTTCTGTTTTGTAGCCAGTTTGCTATCCATTCTGCTACTTGTCCTCTGACTCCACAGGCTCTGACCATAGTCATGAGTCTACTATGTGGTACCTCATCGAAGGTCTTTTGAAAATCCAAATATATTCCATCTACTACATTACCCTTGTCTACTCTTTCTGTTACTTCTTCAAAGAATTCAATAAGGTTGGTCAAGCATGATTTTCCCTTTTGAAATCTGTGCTGACTATTCTTTATTACATTCGGCAAAAGAGCGCTAGAAAAATGGCATAAACACTGAGCGGGAGAACCCTACGGGAATCGACCCCCTACAATTTTATTGAGCAATTAGTACAATAAGCATTGCTAACAAAAATTAACACAGAGACAAATTCACTTTTAAAAGTATATACTTAATGGGCATTTGCTTAAGTGTAGTTGACTGAATAAATAAATTATTGCAATGTCCTCATTGTTTTCCATTTATTAAATCCAGTGATATAAAGTTTAGTCACACTGAAATCTATTATACACTGCAAGTTTGTTTAAAAGCATAGTGTTTCCATTCAAACTTAATCTACTTAACAGTTTCACCCTATATCATTTGCAATATATCATTCCAATTTTATTTTTCTCTTGTATTAAAGTAGCACAGACATCATTTAATCAGGTTTATTTTACAAATCACTATCTATCTTGTGTTCAGTTTCAGTTCAACATATTTCCCACTGTTAGTATCCATGCAGGTTGGCATTGTGGGGGAAAAACCTGGAAAAAAAAATGTCACCTGGCGTTTATAATGCTTCCGTTAGTTTTCTGCCTTGTGTAAACAAAATTTATTAGCACTAATGGTCTGCCATTATTTTATTGGCATTTGTTCAATAATACCATTGAAGGGCTTGTTAATTGCTGGTAATCTAGTTTGACCTTAATAAATTATCCAATAACACTTGAACTCCTGAACTGAGTTGGAGTTTTTGGGGCTAATTTTCCTCTGCTGTGCTGTGTGTGCAACTATTTCCGGGGTGCAATACAGAGGAAAGAAGGTCGGACACCTATTACAATGGGTATCTATCCATTTGTGCTTCATGTGACACGTCTGGTTGCAGATTTGGTGGAAGCCACGCCATTGTGCTTCAAACAGGTGTTCCCAGATACATTACATTTTAACAAACATGAAGTGATGTTACTGTGAGCTGTGAATTGGTTTCTTCAATTTCTGCTGGTCGTGGATCATGGCAGGCTGTCTGTATATAAACTAGGTACAATATTCAGTTTCTTTACATAGCATTTCAAATGCTGAAAATTTTAAGAGACAAGCAACATGTGAAATAGAGAGTGAGGAATTGATTTTTGTCCATTGAGGTGAAAAAAACCAGTAAAGTTTGCTGTTGCACTGGGATGTACTATGGACATCTTTCTTTTAAAAGTCAGGCTCCTGGAATCAGGATTCCTGATCAGCTGTGGATAGACATAACATTACTCTCCAGTAACCCCAACACCCTCATCCTCCACTCTTGTTGATCTTCCTTTGCAGCAAGCTCATTGAGGACTAACCTCACCAATCTGCTTCCCATCCTGCTCAACCCACCATCACCTCTCCCTGGAATCTGCTCCAAATCAACACTCGCAGTCCCTCCCTGCATCTCTTTCCATAATGTCCGCTCGCTCACAAACAAGACCCATGCGATCCATGACCTTATTGCGGATGATCATAATGACATCTTGGTTTTGACTTGAAGTTTTCTCATGAGTGGCGACACCTTACAGACATCTTCCCATTTGGCTATACTTCAAACCACCTGCCCACCCAAAATGCTGCAGTGGCAGATGTTAGCTCCCCAACTGGAGCTACCAGTTGTGGCAGGAGTGCAGCGGTAGGCTCAGGAAATTAGGGGTATAGAATATAAAAGTTAAGATGTAATGGTGAATCTATATAAAACTTTAGTAAGACAACAATTGAAATACTGTGTGTAGTTTTGGTCTCCACAGTATAGGAAGGAAGTTGAGGCAATAGAGAGGGTGCAATGCAGATTCACTAGGGTTCTGCCTGGTATGAGGAAATACAAATAGGCAGAAAGGTTTGAAAAATTGGGGCTGTTTTTGTTGGAACAGAGAAGATTAAGGAGTGATTTGATTTAGGTGTTTAAAATTATGAAATGGTGGGATAGAATCAATAGAAGCAGACTGTTTCTAGTGGTTGAGGGGGCTAGAATAAGATAGATATAACATTAAATGTAAACAATTTAGGACAGAAACAGGGGAAACTTTTTTACACAGAGAGTAGTGAGACATTATCGGAGTTCATGAATGAAGCAGACACCAAGTCAACATTTAATAGGTTAGATAGGTAGCTGAAGAAAAGGGGAATAAAGGCATATGGGAACAGAGCAGGCACATGGGATTCAGACCACTGCTCATGTAGAGGACAAACATTAACACAGACTGGTTGGGCTAAACAGCCCGTTTCCATGTTGTAATTTCTATTAATTCTATGTAACCAGTATAATATTAAAGAAGATGCAAGGTCCTTTTTTACTTGCAAAAACACTGGGTGACAATTACATGCTTAATTAAACACAAAATAAAATATGTCCATTGATGCCATGACTCAAGTAATCCTCTCTGTCACTGTAAAATGGTGTAAAACTCATCAACTGTAGCAAATTATTAGAGGAGGTTCTACGATGCAGTTATGCAATACTTAAACAATTAAGTTGTCAGTTGGATTTATACTGCAGCCCTGTTTTAAAATGCTCCATACATCACAACATAAATGTGATTGACTATATGACATGGTTTTAAACTAACTTTTTTGGGGCACTTGTTTACACAAGTGAGTTCAAGCTGTTAATCAGTTTCAACGTGACAGAAACGCAATACAAATCTGGAGCCTAGGGAAGTGATCAAAGCAGCGCAAAGAAAAATGAAGTAATAAAAGGAGATGGTTGCTTCAGTAGTGCTTTATAATAAGAAATGTCATAATTCAGTACAAGAATTTTAGTAATATTGGCCCTGAATTGGGCTGAGCGGCGAACAAACATCACCCGCTGCTCATTAGTTATAAACTCAACCATTAACTATTCGCGGGCTTCTGGGTGCCAACTTGCTTCATTGGTGAGCTGCAAAAAGTGCAACGATCTTTCCTGGGTTTCTTTGAGCTGTAAGAACAGGGAAAGGAGCATTCTCTCTCCTCAACCAATCAGCTTGAAGCATCCTTGACAAGCCGCACAGACAGAATCAGGAAGTAAAAGCTACAACAGTGAATTCAAATAAGTCAGAACCAGAAAGTGAATTCAAATGTTAAATCAGTTAGAAAAAGCAAAATAAAGAGAGGGTAAGATTAAAAGAAACAGAAGAACAAGTAAAAAAATTAAAATTTTAAATTAAAAAAAAAATTTCTTTAAATGTCCAGCAACAATTAATATCAGGAGGAATAAGACTGCACATTTTTAAAGTTTAATTTTCAGTGCCAGAGAGGTTGTTTGGCAGTCACTAATACTTACCATGCCGTTAAAATTTAGTTTAGGCCTGATATAACCTTTCTTCTGGAGAGATTAGTTAGTTTCCAGCTAGGCAGGAGAGCAAGTTCGCGCTGGTACATTCATTCCAGCTGGCTAGATCTCTTTTCCGTGAAGCTTTTGGAGAAGCAGAGAATCAGGTAGAGCAATTTCCAGATTTCTGTGTTTGACTGCGCATGTGTCCTCTCTGGAACTTGCTTTTCCATTTTCCCTGAAATAACAGTGAGCGCTGTTTGACTCTGTTATTTTACGAGCAATTTCTGGGCCAATATATTCTAAAGCTTAGAAACACAGGAGTAAAGTAAAAATGGACCAATGTAAATAAAAATCAGAAATCATCATACCCCTATAGTTACACATGCTGACAATGATGCAATTAAAATGTTCATGTTATTATTCTATTCAGCTGGAAAAGCAACGTACGACATAGTATTTATTGCAATTTCAAATTTGTAACATAATTGTAGAACCTCTTTTATGTCAATACTTTTCTATGCTAAAGCAGCTGAGCACACCTTAAATTCGATTTAGATGGCGTTTTTCCATAGCTCGTATCTTAAAAGAAATAAATGTAACTTTGTTTCTTATGACAAATTGGGGTACAAATTAGATATTATTGCGCCCGATTTCCAGATGTAAAATGAGGGCAAAAATGAACAGCTTCGCAGGGCAAGCCCTGCACCCCAAGGATGCCTGAAAGACATCCAACAACCAATTGGCCGTAGACGATTTTCAGGCAGCCACCTAGAACAGACTTTAGGCCCCTTGCATATGCTAATAAGAGGCCTCATGCCTGTTTTAGGTCCCTCCGAGAAATTGGGTTGCTCAGGTTTTCCGAGCGTGGATGTGGCCTAGGAACTGGCCACCACTGAAAAGGTAAGTTTGCTTTATTTTTTTAATTCATGTGGAGCTTCTTCCGGTTCCACAGCGCCCCTGCCAGCTGTGATAAGCCCCCTTCGGCTGTCCTCCCCCCCACCTCCCTCACCCCACTTACCTGAGGGCGGCAGTTGGCGAGGCAAGCGGCCTGAAATTCACGTGCTGCAATGGACAAAGCTGCCTGTGGAGGCATTCAGGTGTCAGCTTGCGGAAATTATTGAAATGAGGACTGAGGCCCAATTTTGGGCCAGCCTCGGACCTCCCAATTGGGGTGTGCGCTGCCTGTGCAGTGCTGACTCTGGGCCCAGAAACAGGCCCAGACAATTTCCTACCCATTATCTTTTCAGAATATGATTAAACATTTTTCACACACTGCACTGTGCTGACTAGAAAGCAACATCTTGTTTTTTTTCCTTTTGTTTCTTCATGTTTGCATTGTTTTTCTTGGATACTGTTACTTACAGAAATCAACTGACCTTTTTGTTGACATCAGTTCCAAAGTCTCCTCACTGAACTCAAGTAGATGAATTGAAGAATTTATTTTAGCAGGCCAGCATATCTAGGGGGGAGGGGAGAGGGAGTTAACATGAGAATAATGCTGGAAAGAAAAAAAAGGGTAAGAAGCCTTCAAAAAAGATTCCTCTGGGTTGCTTTGACTAGTGACTCTGGAGTAATTTGTATTTTCACTTTTTTCCTGCTTATTTTGCTTCTCATTCCATTTTTTATTTAATTTTCCTTTCATCCTATTTTATTTCTATTTTATTTCTTTATATTCCTTATTTTTTTTCTATTCATCACTTTCTTTCCTTTCTTGTTTTTATCACTTTCATTTTCCTTTTTCTCCTTTTTTCTGTCTGTTCTGTTTCTTTTCTATCTTTCTTTCAGACCACCTGTCAGATAACTGCAGGTTAACCATGGAACTGGAGCATAAAGAGCATCTTCATTCGCAGCACTTAGTGGCAAGAATAAAGTATTACTCATGGAAGATGTATTGCTGTGGTGAATGATTAGGCTGTTTTGTCAGCACAGTAAGAAAATATATTAATGTTAACCTTTTCCAAACACTGAACTGGAACTAAGAGCGGTTATCATTGTTGCTAAAAATAATGTGGTGAAAGATTTCACCTTCTTATTCTGACAATTATAATGATAAGGATGTAAATTATTTACATTGTTCAAATAAGAAGTTTGCTGCTCAGACTGCCACTGTAGGCAGGAAAGATGCCTCAGGTCTTACTGTTGTTAACTGCAAAGACAAACTATACAAGAACATTTGAGTCCAACTATAGTATTTTATGATTTCTACCACATTTGTTTTTTGTGCAGCAGTGATTCATGGACCTTAGTCCAAATGTCTGCCAGTACTATTTTAGGGTGTTACATTGCATGCTCCAAATTGCTGTCATGGCCGCAGGGTTCTCCGGACCTCCTGCCATAACTTCGGCAGAAATCCTGGAGAAATGGTGGAAGCAGCATAAACACTGTCTTGCCACGCTCTATTCTCGGTCCCGCCACAAAGCGCTCTGGTCCCTCTCTCTAGCCTCAAACCTACCACCACCTTCCCAGGAAAACTAAGGATGAGCAATAATGCAGCCTTGCCAGCTTTGTTGGCCAAGAACAAATTTTTAAAAAAGAAAGTGTGAAACTGAAGAAATAACAGTTGGAGGGGATAGTTTGAGAAGTGTTGGGGAGGTATGAGACTTTAGAGAAGGAAAGAGGAGGAAACAGTTCAATTTTTCAAAGGTTGGTGGTAATGGATGCAAAAGAGTTTGTAGTGCAGATGGGTGTAAAAATTGACAGGAAGTGTTGAATAATTTGGAGAAGGACAATTAGGAGTTCAAGAAGATTTGGGGGTGGTGAGTGGTGAACACAGAAGAGGTTAGTGGATAAGGTCAATGGAAATGAAAATAAAATAGGCTCTATATCGAGCAGGTGATCTGCTCCACCAGTTTACAATCCAAGCGGTGAAGTTGAAAATTACCTGCAAGTTTTCTGGAATTGACTACGTGTGCTCCCTTGCAGATCAGTGGACATAGTGAGGGAGTACTCAGCAGTAGGGGCATGGCTGAAATAGGCACTAATAGGCAGCTTGAAATGAGTCAGCAACATAAAGGTTCAGTGCTGTGGTCACATTCACAAATGGGTGGGCATCTGATGAAAGGGAATTCACCACATAATTTCTTGGCTCTCACATTTATGTTCCACAATTCTGCCCAACAGAAATTCTACCCTAGAAAATAGAATGAGAAAACATTTGGAGCATCAATCTCATTCCATTATAATTGGAATTCTATTCTCTGATTCTAGCTCTATCCATCAAGAACTTGTCTTTTTTTGTAAGAGTCCAGATTAACATTTTATACACTTGGTGGCATTTTATTTTGTGTTTTTATTGAGAATCCAGGGTGAAGGGCCAAGGCCCATTGTGCAGACAGTATCAAGATTAAAAAGTGTGAAACATGGTAAATCAAAAAGTTGTCAATAGGTGACACCAATTTTAGGTTTTAAAAGCCTATAGATTGTATGAAGGAGGAATGACTGAGTGAAGAAATGAGTTCCATAGTTTTGAGCTCATTGGAAAGAATGAATTAGAGTAGGAGTATGTGAGATGAGTATTGAATTCAGTTTACAACTCTAAGCATGAAGTTGAATCTTAAGTCAGATCCAGCAAGCAGCTTTATAAGCTATTAATCACGACCAGTGAAGCCATAACAAAGCCACCTTATTATGGGATACCATTAATGTTATTGTCAGTATACCCTAAAGCTGCCAGAAAATAATTAAGTAAATCTTCCTGGTCCCTTCCACTTGAGTTTCCTAAAGTAAAGTTCAACCAAGGAGAAGTAATTATCTACAATAGCATTTTAGATTTTTTAAAATTCATTCTCAGAATGTGTGTGTCACTGGCAAGGCCATCCCTAGTTGTCTTGATGGCTTGCTAGGCTACCTCAAGGGTAATTAAGAATCAACCATAGTTGTGTGGGACTGGAGTCACATAAAGGCCAGACCAGGTAAAGATATCAAGTTTCCTTCCCTAAAGAAAATTAGTGAACCAGTTGGGTTTTTGCAACAATTAATTTTACTGATACCAGTCATTTTTTTTAAATTTCCAGTTTTTATTTTAAACTGATTCAAATTCTCAAACTGCCATAGTGGCGATTTGAACTCACATTCTCAGGATTATCCATGTAGGCTTCTGGATTACTAGACTAGTAAAATAACCGCTGCACTACCATACCTCTATAATTACCTGCAAAATTACTTTCTTAATGGTTTTTCATGCATGTAAATAATTCCTTTTCAGTTTAACTTGATTTCAGGAGCATGCTGCAATTCAGATTGTTCCCAATACTCATTTTGCTACAAAAGGCAGCTTCTACAGGCAAGACCAAGATCCCTATGATGTGAAACGTAACCTTGTGTATATAGTAACTGGTGCATAGAGTGTGGTAGATCAAACAACCCTTCCTTTTATTGTAAACTTGCTATTGGGTAGTATGTAGGATTCTTGGTAGAATCCCTCATTTCTAGAGGGATAATATTGAAAAGCAGAGAAGTTAAACTTATATCGAACCTTGGTTAGACCACACTTGGAGTATTGTGAACAGTTCTGGTCTCCATATTATAAAAAGGATATAGAGGCACTGGAGAAGGTGCAAAAAAGATTTACTAGGATGATACTAGAACTGAGAGGTTATACCTATCAGGAAAGATTGAACAGGCTGGGGCTCTTTTCTCTAGAAAAGAGAAGACTGGGGGGTCACCTGATAGAGGTTTCTAAGATTATGAAAGGGTTTGATCGGATAGAGAAGATGTTTCCGCTTGCAAGGGAAACCAGAGCTAGGGGCCATAAATATAAGATAGTCACTAATAAATCCAATAGGGAATTCAGGAGAAACTTATTTACCCAAAGAGTGGTTAGAATGTGGAACTCGCTACCACAGGGAGTAGTTGAGGTGACTAGCATTTAAGGGGAAGCTAGATAAACACATGAGAAAGAAAGGAATAGAAAGATATGTTGATGGGGTCGGAGGATATGTTGATGGGGTAGGAGATGGGGTAGAAGGGTAGGAGGAGGCTTGTGTGGAGCATAAACACTGGCATGGACCTGTTGGGCCAAATGGCCTGTTTCTGGGTTGTACATTCTACGTAATTCTATGATGTCTAATATTACTTCAGAAGATACATGATATTAGCCATTCAAGGCACTTTGAGTAACAGACCAAGCTATTAAACAGGTTTATGCTGAAATGGAGTTATTTACAGAAGGAGTATAGGTGAGATATTGACAGAACAGAACCAGAAGAAAGAATTGTGCTTATGAAGACAAGTGCTTTGGGAATGGAATACTTTCCATTTCAGGTAACCAGAGGCAGAATTAAGCATTTTGGGTATAACATAGCTAGATGCAGAGTGAAGCTATTCTGCCTCTGCAATGTGTCCTAGCTACAACATCAGATAGGCACTCCCCACTGCACTGTGCTATTTTTTTCTATTTCCCACTCCAGCCACCTTTTAGCCTGTCTGAGTAACATTATTGCTAAGTTAGGCTCAGTTTTGAGCTATAGGCCCATTCCTACTAGGAGCAGGATTGAGATTTCCCAAAGTCAATTGATGCTGACAGCCAGCAGGGAGAAGAATTCCATCACATCAGTCTGAACTGGATTCAAACCCAGCTCCAGAGATGGTGAAAGGCCAGTGTCTAATTCACTGCATCACTGGTTCCCTCAAATTCTACTTGGAGGCCTTGAGATGAAGCACTTTCAAAGATTGGATTAAGGGAGAGAGATAAAAGAGACTGAAAGAATCTTTTTATTTAAATGTTATTCACATTTAAAAACAAATCTCCAACAACATTTAAAAGCTGAAGGAATGAGACTCCATACTTGTAAAAGTAAATTTTCAGTGCCAGAGAGGTTGTTTGGCAGTCATTAAGACTTATCACGTCATTAAAAGAGTACTTAGGACGGAATGGACAAGCCCTTATCTTTTGTGGTGAGTTTAGTCCGTATCTACCAGGTAAGTGCAGGAACTTCACACCATTCAATGTATTTGAATGGTGCGTCAGACAGCGAGACGTCATTTTCGTGAAGCTGATGGAGGAGCAGCGCATCTGAGACAGCAACTTGCAGATTTTCACGTTTAACTGAACATGTGCACTTGCTGGAAGTTGCTGTCCGTTTTTGCTAAAATAACGGTGAGCGCAGTTAGCCTCTCCGTTATTCTCACAGTAAATTCTGGTCCAATGTCTCCTTCAAACTGTGGCAGTAACCCAGACATCTCTCTCAAGCAAACATGCTGACTTTTAAGGCCAGTGTAACCTTTGTTTCGAGTGTGGTGTTTAAAACTATTTAAAATTAAGAGAAACCATGGACAAAAATTCCATTTTTATCATAGATGGTTTTGAGTACTTAGAAAGCATATTTATTTTCCTGCAGCTCTGTGTGTTTCTAATCTGTGACATGATTTCAATTTAACAGAGCTTCTACTAGTACATGTCAGCTCCTCTAGTCTTTTTAGAGCATCATTATACCATACCCCAGTGGTCGCAGTCTTAGCTTTATAACGTGTCAAAACACATGATGGAAGAGTTTTATCAGTAGGGATGAATATACACCAAGAGAACAGAGCTGTCAATACTGGGAGAACTGTTAGAAGTGGAATTCAAGAATGGCAGTTTGCAAACATGATTAAACATATGAAGTTGTCTGTCTGTCTGTCTACCTATCTATCTAAAACTCGTACATCCAGTACATATCATACCTTAAATTTATACATCACACTTAAATGATTTGCTTAATAACCATTATCTGTTCAGATGCACATTTTTTTCAAAGCTACCAATTAAACTACACAAACAATTTGTTCTAATTTCTTTTAGGGGCAATGTTGCTTTAGCTAGCCAACTTTGTACATTAAAAAATAAAATTTATACCACAACAAGTATATAAAACTTAAAGAATTCACAAAAATTTATTTAAATAACCCATAATAATGTCTGCAGCCTGTTGGAAATCCGTCCACAAGACCATCCCCTTTCAGTGGTTTAAGGCTTGAATCTTGCTCTTTTCTTAAACTTGCTGAGTTCAGCTCGGCCAAGATATTTTTTAGGCCTCCTTGCGTCCATGACCTTTCAGTCCTCTGCGCATGTCAGGCCTCAGTAACCGCCCATGTGTTCCTTTCGCTCTCAGTCACTCTGAGTCCCTGTGTACTCTTCTACTTAGCTTAGCATGACCATACACTCTTCTATCTACAGGACCACACTTTCTCTAGGCAACACATTCTGCTTTTTTTCCTGGTGGCACAGCTGCTTTCTCCTGCCAATGCAGCTGCTCCCTCCTATGAATACAGACCATTTTTTCCTGCCAACCCAACCCACTCTCTCCTACTATTATCAAAGATACTGTCTAAAATGCAGTAGCAAGAGTTCACTGCAACTTTCATTTCGACTTCCGGACAATCTTTTTTGGAACACACTGTTTATTCCCCCCTCCCCCCATAAAAGTGTTCTGAGCACCAAAACTCTGCCAAAATTCAGCTGCTGTGTTCCTGTCCTCTGGATCTCAGTACCCGGTTCCCTCTGCCTTGCCACCTCCCTTCCTGCTGTCAAAAACTTTCTCAATCCTTCGCTTTAACTGCGCCTTTGATTCCCATCCAAACCACTCTTTTTTTCTCCCTCCCTCCTTCCTCCTCCTCCTCCTCCATGTTCTGTGTGCTCCATTTAATTTCCCTCCTTATTGCAAAGTGCTCTGAGAAGTCTTTTTGCATGCGAGGACTGCTATACAAGTGCAAGCTGTTGTTACTTCTGAAATCTCGTTTATCTATATACTAACACCATAATCAGGGTCACAATTTAATGTGTGTATATATATATATATAACTTTACATAACGATTTGGAGAGGCTTGTGGGGGACTGGAGTCGTGGTGGAACCTTGACAGCTGAGTGACAGGTTGATGGAATGCTACGTGTTCTCTGGGCATTGTTGACGCGCGCGCACGTCAGAGACACACCTGAGCGGGGCGCCGCGAGTTACGTTGAGCGCATTCAGTCCGCAGCTGCTGCTTCTCCCTCTCCCTGTGCAACACACTGAGCACAGGTGCCAGCAGCATCGCGCAGGGCAACCCTCCTTTCATCTGGTAGGTGGGAATTATCCCTTCCAACCAATTGAAATATTGTTGCTAGGGGGAAATTTAATATATTATTTAAAGCACAGGGCAAAAAAAAAAGGGATTGACGATTTTTGTTTTTTTTTCTTGTTGGCGACGAGAGCACCAGCAGAGAAAGCAGAATGAGGTATGTTGAGAATGAGGTGTTCAGAATTGGTTTAATTTTGGCTCCAGTTTATAGGTTCCGTGTCGCTTTTTTGTGGTTTTGATTTAAGCTGAGAGGTCAGTGATCTTCCATATGGAAAGATGGCCTAGAAGGATGCAGGAGAAGGGCTGAATTGTTTGGCAGTGTATCATTATAGTGTCATGTTTTCCAATACCCGGTTATTCTTCAAGATGGTAGAAGCTCGTAGTCTTTTCTGTGCGATCTCTTGTATTTACTGTTTCATCCCTAGCTATTTTAGGGATTATTTGGTAATGTATTAAAACACTGACAAGGATGTATCGTGCATCACTTGAGAATTTGTTATCATGTGTGAAATGGTCGTGATGCAAAAACAAGCCCAGTAATTTTAATTATTGCCTTTGAATAAAGGTCTTTATAAAAAAAATGTTTGGAAATGAACGGTATCATTTTTGTTATTGCTGTAATGCAATAACATTTGTTTATAATGTTGTATATTTATAAACAAAAATTGTCAAACCCTTTTTGGGGAAGATAGCATCTTTATAAAAATTAGTGTGGTGTATATAAACATAAAAGTGCCTATAAAGACCTCTCATCCTATTAATTTGAAAATTATTGCAGCCTAATTGTGTCATTTGGAAAGATGTAAAACTACTGGTGTTTTCTTTTTTAAAAAACAAGCTGTGGTACATGCCTTCATTTTCAGAGTTAGATATTGGACAAAATACCATATATATTTCTGACCTAAGGTGTAATAGTCTACAAACTGATCAAGTAACAGCCTACTCTAAGTGGAAATCAGCTTGGTTTCAGTGTATGTGTGCTAATTTTAACTGACCAGCATTTAGAATATATAATCCATCTATACAATAAAAAAACGTCTGCGTGCACTTCCTATCAACTTTTCCCATTATAATTTCCTGTAGCGCCACCACCACTGATGGGAGGGAGTTGTAATTACAATATGACAAGTTTATGTAGCATTCATTATAAATATGAACAAAGGAATTGATAATGGAAATATAAAAAATAAAGACAGGATGTATGACTTTATAATTGGGACTGAATTACATCTGTGTGCCCTGGTCCAATTAACCCCAAGTCTCTAACCCCACTTTACCTGAAGACTACATTGTGCAATGCCTTGGGGGATCAACTAGTATATTATAAGTTTTGTGTATTGAACACACTTTCTGTCTACAAGACTTATTTCCTGTTGTCATAACTTTTCAGTTGTGCTTTCATGTCAGTGTAAAATTCCACATGAACATCTATAATGGGGATTCCTTTGGGGAATTCCTATCTAAACAGTGGTCTGTCACAGTTGCTGCTGACCTTCCACCAGTTCCAGCTGGCATTTTGTCCTGACTGCAGCTTTTGCCCCAAAGAGTATTAAAACAAAATCACTGCCCACTCTCATCTGCTCTCTGCTCTGCCCCTAATAAATTAAATGTAATTTTAAAATGGGCCCTGAAGCTACTTCTACCTGCCTCTGGCCCGCTCATGCTCTTCCCTTACTATGCTAGTCCTTGAATTTTATTAAATTGCCCGCAGTAGCTCTTCAGTTGTGAAAGCGCTATCTAATATTTCCTGAATCTGCTTTCCCACTCTGTCTTGAACTCTGATGCCAGGCCCCATACAAAGTGTATCTTTCCACCATGGCCTTGCTGCTCCAGCTCCATTCCCATCCACTGATCTCTGCTTTCTTCATGACTGTGGGGGATAAACATATAACAGGTGTAATATTTTTTCTGTGCATTCTCAGGTGACTGATGCTCCATTAACTTATTAATTCACTGGTGCTAATTTTTGTATTAACTTATTGATTATTTGATGTGCCCATTGCTCCATTCACTTATTAATGATTGCTGCCTGTTTCTCCATTAATTTACCGATTTGCTCTTGCTTAGTGATCTATTCATTTAATAATTCTCTAGTGTGATTTACTGGTGGCTGGTGCTCTGTTAATTAACTGATGCCCACTGCTCCCTTCATTTATTAATGTGTTGATTTGCTCATTGCTCCATTATTTCATTCATTCATCTACTGCTGCCTCCCGCACCATTAATTTATTGATTAGTTCATTTGCCATTTGCTTTATTATCTTATTCATTCATTACTGTCCATCACTGCTAATTTATTGATTTGTGCATGTACTCACTACTCTTATGAATTTATTAATTCATGGTTGCCCATTACTCCATTATACCTTCTACAGTATTCATTCATTAATTTGCTGGTGCTTCTGCTCTATTAATTTATTGATTCTATCATGGCCAGTGCTGTATTGACTTATTAATGATTTGTACTTGCTTAGTTGTGCTGCAATATTCATCAATAACCTTTCATTGTTGTGAATGAGTGTTCATGTGTGTTTTTGTGGGTTGAGTTTTCCTGCTGCAAATATATTGTGTGAAACAAAATCAGTAACACATTAATTATAATTTAAGCTCTCCATTTTATTCTGTAATTTTTAATTTCCATGTTCTTACAGTGCCAGCTTCTGTTGTTCACTGTTTTAAGATCCGCAGTCAACATATTCTTTGATAACATGGAGATAAAATGTTTCAAGACTATATGGGATGGATTTTTTTCCCAGAGCTGAATTCGGGCAGCTGATTGGCAGAATGCACCTGCTGCATTGGACGGTAGACCTGCTAGGAGGCCCAGTTCATTTTGAGGAACAGACCTCAACCGCATTGGGCCCACAAGCTGTGGCTGGAAACTGAGCACCCCGTGGCAGCCCAGCTGGCTTTCAGGATGGAAAATAGCAGGTTCTTTAAGGGCAGGAGCAGCTGGAGTGGCAGATTCCCAGGCTTGGTTTGTGGAGCCTGGAGGAGCCACTCGGGATCCTCTTTGGCCAGATCACCATCTGATGTTGGTCAGAGCGTGCATGGCACACGCTTTGCTCAGCTCAGTCCAAAAATAGCAATCAGGGTCCTATGTAGGTCACAGGGCCTCGATCAGCATTTTCAATGGGCCTACCACCTGACTCGTGGCCGCTCCGGTCGCCCGTGGTAGGCCTGGGGAAACATCTTCGTGGCCACATCAATGGTGGTAACAGGGCGGGAGGTCATTGCCCACCAACTTCGGGGCGCTACAACCCCATTTCCGCTGGGTGGGAGGCCTGACAATTTAGCCTTACAGGTCTTGACTATAATGCCATGCCACTAATGACTAGTGTTTATTATATTGGTGTTTTATAAAAAAAAAATTGACTGATTTTAAAAATAGCCTACCAGACATCTGTGTACTTGCCCTGTCTGTAGGATAATCTAACAGTTTTGCTTTACACTATTATACTACTGTTTTTACATTGATGCAAAGCAGTTTCCCATGTCCATTGACACAAAATTGGTAGTGTAATTCAGGAGTCAGGCTGGTGATCTAACTACTGAGCACACCAAAGCCAAGAGGTATGAGGCCACTTTTGATAGGGTTACACATCACTTAGATGTAGTTTAATTGCATTCCAATGTAAACCTGAGTTGAAAAAGTGCCTAGGCGTTCCATTGAACCAATTGGTAAGTTTGGAAATTTAGCATGGCATATCTTTAATGTTAGAGGATGCACACACTTTCCCACTCTTTTATAACAAAAAATTAGCCATCCAAGAAGTGGAGCTCAGCACATACGTGTAAGTACGCCTGTACAGTGCTGCTCTGTCACTGTGCTTGGTGCGATTTGCAGTGAGGTGCAGCCAACAGGGTAACTTTGGGTTATTTGCTGCATCTTGTACTATACAGATACCAATCTAAGAGAATACTGAATACTGTAAATTTGCAGAATGTCCATAAATATCTGAAAAATAAAAAATGATTTAAGTTAGTGATTTGGGTGGAAACCATTGATATATATTATCAGGGTTTTCTGTAGTTGTATTGTGATCTTTGAAATGTAATTCTAGTTCTGCAGCTATCTTAATAATTATGTATAAATTGTGTTAATTAAATAAAATGGGTTCCACTATCATGTTTAATTAGTGGTTGAATTTCTGATTCCCCAATAAGTATTCAAGTGTAAATAGAGTGAGATTTGAAAATTTTGACTAAACATTTAAAACCAAAAGAAAATAAATAAAACTGAAATAGGCTTTTGAATAAATATTATTTTTCTTAGCTGTGGAATATAAGTAAGTTACCAGATTGGTGTAAATTCAAAGTTATTGGTTAGTTAGAATCGACTGGACAGAACACTTCCACAGTCACAAAAAGTAATGTGTAGCTCATTTATATTATAATTACTATCAACTCAAGTTAAAAGAATTTATGTAAAGGAAGTTATTTTTTGCATTTTGATAGTGAGGGGAATCCAAAATGACCTAAACAAATCCAAAAATTGGCCTCAAATGAATTGAGGAAACCAAATAAGATTGCATTTTGGTTTTACAGCTTCTGGATAGCCAAATGCAAACTTTGAATTATCACTACTATAGGAACTCCCTGTGGAAATAACCAGTCTCTGCAACATGTCTTCTTTTGTGCATATCCTCCCCCAACCCTAGGGTTTGACTCAGATTAGGAAGTTCTCATGTAAGTAATTGCACATATTTACACACACCTGACTATCCATGGTGCAGCACGTTGGTGAAATAATATATTGTGGCACAGGGCCACTGTTAATGTGGCACTTAGAATTATGTAGTAATAACTACAACATGCAAGGGAAAATAAAACCCAAGCAACAGTACAAATAAAAAGACAAGCAGCCAACATCACTATATACAGGAGACTAGGAATACTATGATAATAAAATAGTACTCTCAAACACCTGATGCAAGATTAAGTCGAAAGATCATATAAATCAAGAGAAGTATCGTGATCAGTTTTGACAAAGGGTAAACTATGGAAAACTATAAGGAGCTTTTCCAGGACTAATATTGGCAGGGATGGTGGAGACCAGAACAGAACAGGGAGTCATGGTATTCACACTAGGAAAGCTCTTGAACATGATGCTCTGAAGGATCAGGACAACAAGTGGACCTCATGCCTGTGAGAGGATAAACACAAGAGGAAAATTGGCAAACAATAATATGGGGAAGGTTAGGGACCGATCTGGGCAATACTTGGTATAGGCCTCCCTCCCCATACAGTGAGATAGGGTGGGCTGGAAAAGAAGTACAAAGCCTTTCATAACCCCAGCATAATCAAGTCTAGCCCCAGAGTAGACCCGTAGGTAATCTGAGAGTGTTTTATTGAATATTTTGTAATGATACCAACTGTTCAATGTGATACATTAAATTCTCAATTATTCCAACTCAATTTAAGTGAATAGACAATAACAGTTTCTATTAAGTGAACAGTAATTGAAAATTTGGAGCCAATTCTATCAGCATCCAATGTTCTTGTGCGTTATGTTTGCTACTTTTAAGTGTATATATTTTTGCCCATATTTTGCACTTTGCATGATGTATAGCCAACATTGCTTATTGGATTCGGGAATCAGAAATACAGTATCAAAATTTGCAGATGACACCAAATTGGGGGGTATGGTTAATACTGAGGAAGACCGTGAAAAAATACAAGACATTAACAAACTTGCAGAATGGGCATGTAAATGGCAAATTAATTTCAATATAGATAAGTGTGAGGTGGTGCATTTTGCTAGGAGGAATAAGAAGGCCACCCAATCCTCGGAAAATAAGAGTCTAAATGTGGTAGAGGCCCAAAGAGATCTAGGGGTACAGATTCACAAATCAAAAATAGTAGCAGTGCAGGTTAACAAAGCCATAGAAAGTTCAAACAAAGCACTGGCGTTCATTTCTAGAGGAATAGAATTCAAAAGCAGTGAAGTTATGTTAAAGTTATATAGAACCTTGGTTAGACCACACTGGAGTACTCTGCACAGTTCTGGCCTCCATATTACAAAAAGGATATAGAAGCACTGAAGAAATGCAAAAAAGATTTATAAGGATGATACCAGAACTGAGATGGTACAACTATCAGGAAAGGCTGATCTGGCTGGGGCTTTTTTCTCTAGAAAAGTGAAGACAGAGAGGTGACCTGATAGAGATCTTTAAAATTATGAAGGGCTTCGATAGAGTAGGTGTAAGGAGGATGTTTCCACTTGTGGGGGAGTCCAAAACAAGGGACCATAAATATAAGATAGTCACTTATAAATCCAATAAGGAATTCAGGAGAAACTCCTTTACCCAGAGTGCTGAGAATGTGGAACTCGCTACCACATAGAATGGTTGAAGCAAACATAGATGCATTTAAGGGGAGGCTAGATAAGTACAGGAGGGAGAAAGGGATAGAAGGATATGCTGATAGAGTGAGATGTGGTAAGGGGGAAGGAGGCTCACGTGGAGCATAAACACTGGCATAGACCTGTTGGGCCTAATGGCCTGTTTTTGTCCTGTAAAATTCAATGCATTGCCACCTGTGGCCTGACCATTTTACAATCAGCTAAGTTATAGCAAGTTTTAAAAAAAAACATGTAAAACAATTTAAATTCAGACTGTCTTTAATTATGATTAAATAAATGTAAGAAAATCATACACTGAAGTTACTAGGTTCCACTCTGAATAATCTCTCTTTTACATTTGTTTACTTACAGTCCAAATATGATTAAAAATAAGTTGTTTTGGTTATGAAAGTATTTGCATGCGTAATTTATGTAGTGGGTAAACAGCTGTACAATTTTGAAAAATGCATTGTCATTTTAAAACATTGGAATACATTTAATATTTTGTGCACTTATTTCAGGTTCTAATGAAATCATGGACCATCCAGACTAGTAAGTATTGTCCCATTACCTATCTACCTTCCAATTACTGAAAAAATCTTATGGAGGCAGAGAACAGTGAGAGAAAGAAATAGAGGAAGAACAGAGTCTATCAATGCAGAACAGAGTTGAAAGGAAAAAAAGTTAGAACAGTTTATATTAAAGGTCCGAGCATAATTTTCACTGCTTTGAAGGACCAGTCCAGCAAGATGGAGTAAAAGACTGAGAAGGAAAGCAACTTAAGAATAAGCAGTAAATTAGAAACAAAATATAGCCGTAGATTTTATTTTAAAAAAGTAGTGTGACTAATCATGCACCGAAACAGTTTTTTGTTTTGCTTTATATGTATATGTATGTCGAGGAAAAATCAAAATAGATTCATTGAAATTACAGCACAGAAAGCCATTCAGCCCATCATTGGGTGAGTGATCAGCTCTGTCAGATTACTGTCCAGTGGTGAAACTGAGCGGATTCCTTTCCCGGTAGAACTCACCCAATATTCATCCCTTTGATATCAATAGGATGAAAATTGGGCAGGTTCTACAACAGGTGGATGATTCCCTCCATCAGATTACCACCCAGGTGGTGAAAGTGAAAATTACCCAATGTATCTGCACGCCTAGATCTCTCTGTTCCTCCACTCTGTTCAGAATCTTATCATTCAGAGTTTACCTCCTTTCACTCTTCTTTTTCCCAAAATGTACTAATTCACGTTTCTCTGCATTCTTACTCCACCTATATGTGTTGTCCTGCAGTCCCCAAATTGTTCCTCACAGTTTGCCATGCCACCTAACTTGCTATCATCAACAACCTTTTATATAATTCCTCTTTATCCTGTGTCCAAGTTATTTATATAAATGAAAAAAAATAGGTTCAAGCTCAGATCCCTAGGCCACACCACTACCCACATCCCTCCAATCTAAATTATTTTCTCTTCCCTAGCCTTCATTCTATCCATGGGGCCATATCTTGTTTAATACCACTTGCATTAATTTTCATAGCAAGCCTCCTATGCATCAGCTTTTCAAATGCCTCAAACTCTTTCGGTATTCTGGGATGTATACCATTTGGGCCTGGTGACTTTCCTATTTTTAGTCCGATTAACTATTTTCAATACAGATTGAAATGGCTGTTCCACGTTCTCCTCAAATACTCCTGCAGTCCCACTTTCACCTTCCTCTGTAAAAACTGAAGCTAAATACCAGATGGTCCCCTTTGTCTCTAAGTGTTCCCATCCCTTCTTTGACTATCCTTTTACTTATAAAAGTCCTTGCTATTTCCCTTTATGTTGACTGTCAGTCTTCTATCATACTCCCTCTAGCTGTCATAATTTTTGTTTGTTTCCCTTCTATACTTCTTATTTTTCTCTTGGTTTTCTTCTGTACAATTACACCCACCCCCCATGTTTCTCATATGCCTTTTTTATAATCCTCATTTTGCCTTCAGTACCTCTATTTATCGATGGAACCCCAGCCTTTGAAGCACACCCTTTACTCCTAGTCAGAATGTATGTAACCTGTACCATATCCATCTCGGATTTAAATATCTTCTGTTATTATATCTGCCGTATTTCTGGTCACTTACTAGTGCTTCATTACCCAGAACCACCTCCTAGCTCTGCATCCTTCCTTATCGAATTTGTAAAATGGTGATTAAGCAAACAGTACTGGATCCATTCTGAGAGCCCTTCTCATTTTAACCAGAAACTCTTCTCATATCCCAGTCTACTTCAGGAATGCTAAAGCCCCTATAATTACAACTCTATTACCACTGAAAACTTTTCTAAATTACCTACAATTATTACCCTCAATTTCTTTTTCACTATTTGCTGATCTAGAATGTACTCCCCATATAGTAACAGATTCCCTTATTATTTCTTAACTCTAGCTAGGCAAACTCCATTTGAGTACAACCATCAAAAATGTTCTTTCCATGCCTGCAAACATGTTCTTGATTAATGAGACCATTCCTTTTTCTTCTCTGTCACTCACGAAAATGTTATAGACAGGGCTATTTAGTTTCCAGTCTTTCCCCAGGTAAAACTAAGCTTCCGTCTAGGTGACAACATCCTGTCCCTTCATTCCAATTAGTGTCTTAGTTTCCAACTATATTTTTAATGCTTTACACAATTGCATATAAAGCAAAAACAACTTGCATTTATACAAATTCTTTACTGTAAAACATCTCAAGGTGCTTAACAAATAGGTGAAAGATGCTGAGCCAAGAAGGGATAAATTAGCAGGGTTGTCTAAAAGCTTGCTTGCAGAGTTGAATTTTAAGAAGGTTTTTAAAGTTGGTGAGAGGTAGAGAGATTTAGGGAGGGAGGTCCAGAGAGTAACACAAAGTTGGCTGGAGACTCTGCCACCAATGGTAGATTGAAGGGAGTGGAAATGGACAGAAGGGCGGAGTCCGAGGAACAGAACGTTCATGAGGGGATATAGGACTGCAGGAAATTGTGAAAGTAGCATGAGGTGAGGCCATGGAGGGATTTGTAGACCAGGATGAGGATGGGATACAGGGAATCAGTTTAGCTCAGCAAGGACGGAGGGTGATAGACAAGTGGGATTTAGTGCAGGACAGGATTTGTCCTGAATTTAAGACAAGTTGGCATTAATGGAGTGTGAAGGATTGAATACCAGCAAGGTGAGTGTTCTAGTATTCAATCTTGAAGGTGACCAAGGCATGCACAAGGATTTGCATGGTAGAAGAGCTGAGGTAGGTGAAGAGATGAGCAGTGTTCTGGAGGTGGAAGTAAGTGATCTTGGTGATGGTTAGAATTTATAGCTCAGCTTGGGATTGAACAGAACTCCAAGGTTGTAAAAAGTCTAGTTCAATCTGAGACAGTAGCTATGAAGGAGAATAGAATCAAGGGAGCAATGTTTGTGGCGTGGGTCGAAGACCTCTGCTTTTCCTGAATTTGAGCTGGAGGAAGTTTTGACTCATCCAAGACTTGGGGCTCGATTTTCTGATGTCCCAGCGAGGGGGCTCCAAAAATTGGGGATTCCCTGGGCGGGTGCGGAGCCCGGCTCCAACCCGCCCATTTCCGGGTTCTCCAATGACGCACTTAGATGCGCGCGCAGCCCCCGGGATCCCACTTAAATCAATTAATTGGATACTTCAGGTCATTAGGAGACCTGATTTGTAAGATATTTAAGGAGGGGTGGGATTTTCAGGTCAACTGAGTGTTTCCCGTACTGGGGGAAACACTCCCAGTTCAAATGGACGTGTTGCAGCCACCAGCCTGTGGCAGCTGCAAAGGTCCATTTGACAGGTGGGGTGGGGGGGGGAGACCCTCACTCATTGCAGGAGGCCACTCTGTCACTTTGGTCAAAGTTTGGCCTGCACCACCCTCCTCCTAACAAAAAATCAAAAAACTTGCAACCTCAACCCCGGTGTGCAGACACATTTATCTACCTTGCAGACCCCCTCAGATGTACATCTTCCAGATGGGGGCCGCCATAGCTGCAGTCATGACCTCCTCGGACGATGAACAGCATCACCGGTCATGCCATCCACCTCTGACACGTGGAGCTCCATAACACAGTGTTGTGACACATCCACCTGCACAGCAGGAGGGAGGGCAACCGCAGAGAGAGATGCGTCGCAGAAGGCACTACCCTCGCCACAGGGTCTACAGACCGAGGCTCAGCTTCCTGGACCTCACTGAGCAGCAGTGCACACGGAGGCTCAGAGTCACTCGACATGTAGTCGTGGACATCTGCAGCCTCCTTGATTCCGAGTTCCTCCCGGCTGGCCCGAGCACCATCTTCTTACCTGTCGCTGTCAAATTCACCACTGCCCTCAACAACTTCTCCTCCGCATCCTTCCAGGGTGCCGCCGGGGAAATCGCCAGCGTCTCTCAGTCATCTGCACAAAAGAGCCCTGCAAATACACCTGCACCCGCTCTGCAGTGACACAATGGGTGGCATCAGTTGTGGGTCTTCATGGTGGTCCTCAGGAAAGGGCATTATTGCACAAACCAGAAAAGATTTGCAAAGACGTGGCGGTAGTGGTGATAACAAATTTTTGTTTTTTTGCAAAACAAACAAAAGTAAATAAAAAAAACATGACATTTTGTCTTACACCCTTGTGTATCCCCTTTGTGCTCACAAAACCTTTGCCGTACGTTTATGAGAACCCCTACGTAATGCTACCCCTGTGGCTTCGGCAGAGTTAGTGGCAGGTTGCTCTTGTCCATGCCCTGACCGATGAGATGCTTTGTGTGGACGCCCTCTGGGTTTTGGTCCCCGTGAGGGCCCCTCCAAAGACTGCTCCACCTGCACCTGTGCAGGGGCAGACTAGGCCACCTGGAGAGGGGGCAGCATTGTGGGTACTAGTTGAGAGGGGGGCAACGGGTGAGACGTAGGAGCGCTTTGAGTGGTGTCCCCACTTCCATGTCCCCTTTCACCATCATCCCTCTCGTGGCCCAGGCCCGCATCACTCCTTCAACCCTGCTGGATGACAGTTTGGAGGACTTGTGTGACACCTTGGAAGGCCAGTTGTAATGTATCTGTCAGCGTGTTTAAGGCGGCAGAATGTTGCTCACCTTGAATCCGAACATCCGTTGTCAGGGCCTGAATGGACTCATTGTTGAGCCGTGCTTGAAGCTCAATGGAGGCTAGCCTTTCCTCCATCGCAGACATTCCTGCACCTACCCGCGACAATATCTGAGATGCCTTCACGTCTCTGTGACACTATCTCTGGGATACCCTCCTGTATCTGTGCCACCATTCCGCTCATGCAGGAGTTGGACTCCTCCATCCTCTGCGCGATTGTGGAGAGTGCGCGTGGCAACTGTTCCAGTACGTCGGCAATGTGCTGCTGCCCCTCGATGACTCTCCTTTTCATGGCTGGCCCCCAAGTTCAGCATCTGGGTCCAGCTGAGCAGAGCCTGGAGAAGAGTGCTCCCACAGACGTGGACTCTCCACGGCTGCCCCTGCCACCAGGGTCTGCTTGCGCTCACGTGCGTGGTGACTCACCATGTGCAAGCCCAACTAAGTGTGGACGGGGACCCACCGAGGTGTGTGTATCTGCGCTGGTGGATGGCTGGCTCAGATCTGACGACGCACCCTTAGAGGCTGGCAGGTCCTCTGAGGAATCGCCCTCCGCGGTCACGGCGCTCGCAGATGGCCCTGCAAGAGAACAGAAAGTAATATTAAGCATTTGGACAGATGTTGAGGTGCTGCAGATGCCAAGTGATGCTAAGATCATTCGCTATCATGAGTGCTGAGTGTTAGATTTCTGTCACCAGCCGCTTGTGCACTCCTAGTCTTGGCGTCCGCCACGGACAGGCACTCCAGCGTCCGGCTTATTTCGAGTGCCTGCTGCTCTGCATCTGTTAAGACCACCTGGTGTGGTGGGCCCCCTCCGGTCTGTGCCCTCTCCTGGGCATTCTGGTGTCTCCTCCTATCAAGGCAAAACACAGAGGCGTGATTGAGTGATGGTTGCATGGTGACCCGCTGCATGCATTGGTGTGGGTGGGGGTGAGCGTGAGGGAGATGCATGGGAGGGTGTGTATGAGACATGGTCATGAAATTGTATGAGGATTGGGTTGCGTGATAGTGTTCGAATGGGAACTGGGGCGGTGAGTAAGTGCAGGCAAGGTGAGGATGATGGTTGAGTGGATGTGAGGAGTGATGCGAGAGCGGTGGAGGTGATGTGGAAGACGGAGTGTGGGAGAATGCGTAAGTATACTCACTTTGGCTGACCTGGTTAAGTCATTAAAGCGCTTCCTGCACTGGACCCAGGTTCGGCCGACATTGCTGCTGACCTCCTCGGCCACCTCGAGCCAGGCCTTCTTCGTGGCAGAGGGAGGCCACCTCCTCCCATCCAATGGAAAAAAAATTTCCCTTCTCCTCCTCACCCCATCGAGCAGCACCTGGAGTGAGGAGTCAGAGAACCTTGGAGCAGCCTTGCCTCTGGCCTGCTCCATGATCCAAAATTGGTTCTTTGCTGCAGGAGGAGCATTGGTGGACTGCCCCTTTAAATAGAGCTCCTCTTGCTGACAGCCTGTGATGCGGGTGCGCAGTGCACCCGCTGCGCAGGTCTGGAATGGGAAACCTGGAAGTTATGGTAAGTTCCTTCAATTAGGTTGCGATCGCGTGCGGAGCACCCCGAGTTCACTGGGCGCGTTACTGACGCGCCCAGTCGAACCCCCCCGCCCACTGCTAACCCGCCTCCTAATATCGGCCCTTGATGTCAGACAAGTAGTCTGACAGCACAGAAGTAATCAAGGGGTTGAGAGAGTGGTGGATAGATAGAGCTGGGTGTCATTAGTATACATGTGGAAGCAGCATCCAGATAAGGAAGATGAGTCAGGGCAATGATAGATCTTCGGGGGACTCTGGAGATGATGATGCAGATGAGGGAAGAGAAACCAATGCTGGAAAGGTGATGGCTACACTTTAATTGGTAGGAATGGCGCCATGAGAGGGCAGTTCCATTGAGCTACAGACTGGAGGAGAGGCGTTGGAGGAGGAGGGTATGGTCACCCATGTTGAATGCTGTGGATGGATTGAGAATGAGGAGGAATAATGTATCATGGTCACAATCACCGAGGATGTCATTCATGATTTTGGCTAGGACCATTTCAGTGCTGAGAATGGCAGAATTGGACTGGAGAGATTCTAATGGAGTTTTGGGAGAGATGGGCGTGGAACTCGCAGGCTTCAACGTGTTTGACGAAAAGTAGTTGGAAAAAATGGATGGATCATGAAAGGGAAAGGGATGGTACCTGAGGGGTTTGATTAAACAAGTTGACAGCAATTTGAGGTGTTCTAAACACTTCAGCCCTGACCCATTCATAATCCTCAGTACTTTTTAAAATAATTCTTTCCTTCAATTTCATTCTCCTTAACCATTCTCCCATCTGCCCTAAGGTATGCCGCTCCATACCCCTAGGTAATCAGAACCAATCTGATGCTGCTGCAGCATTTAAGTGGCTGCTGTAGCTTCAGAGACAGGCCAGTTATTATCCTTTTTTAATTCATTCTCAGGATGTGGGCACGCTGACAAGTTCGGCATTTATTGCACATCCCTAGTTGCCCTGAGAAGATGGCGGTGGGCCGCCTTCTAGGTGGTGGTTTCATGCAACTTGCTAGGCCACTTCAGATGGTAGTTAAGAGTCAACCACATTAGTGTGGTACCGGAGCCACATAAAGGCCAGACCGGGCAAGGACGGCACGTTTCCTTCCCTAAAAGGACATTAGTGAACCAGTTGGGTTTTTACCACACTCCAACATCTTAATGTTCACTTTTTACTGATACCAGCTTTTTATTTCCAAATGTTCTCAAACTGCTAGATTTGAACTCGTGTTCTGTGGATAATTAGTCCGGGCCTCTGGATTATTCGTCCAGTAACATAACCGTCACACTCCTGTACCCTGGACTGATACCATATTTGGGTAATGGAAATTTGGGTCAATTACTTCTTGTGGAAAAACATTCCATGCTCTTAATAGCTCTCTGTGTATAAATTAATTTCTCCCAACTTCTCCACTCACTTTCTTGGTGACAGTTTTAACTTGATGACCCCTCAACACTGACTTCCTACCAGAGGAAATAGTCTTTCCCTATTCACCTCATCAAAACCCATCAGAATTTTAAAAACCTCTTAAATCTTTTCATAGCCTACTTTGTTCCAGTGGAAATAATCCCAATATCTCAAATCTCTTCCAATAACTATAGTTTCCCTATCTCTGGTATTATCCTGGTGAGTCTACACTGTACCAGTCTATGGTTTTAATGCCCTTTCTATAATGGGGTCCCTACAATGGCACAGAGTACTTTAACTGGTCTAACCATTGCCTTGCACATATTTATCGTACCTTCTCTCACTTGCAGCTCCTATTTAAAACCCAACATGCTTATGGTGCTCACACTTGCAAGGAATTATATATTTGTAGCCCTAGGTCTCTTTGTTTCTCTACCGTTTATTGTCTTTCCATTGAGTGTATACTTCCATTCCCTGTTTTTTCTCCTAGATGCATTTCCTCATACTTCTCCTCATCTGTCACTATCTGCCCATTCCCCTAATTGTCTTTATCTTCCTGAAGTATGCTACAGTCCTCCTTGCTGTTTGCCATTCCCTCCTACTTTTGTGTTATCAGCATATTTGGATATCATGCTCACTATACCCAAGTCAAAATTATTCATTTATATCAAGAATAAAATCGACCTAGCCCTGACCCCTGGGCTATATCACTCTCAATCTTTCTCCAATTTGAGCAGCACCCATTAATCTTTTGTTAGAACTGCTCATGTGCACTGCAAATTAAGCTAGTTCCACGTCTCTCCAGATCAACAGAAGAGACCAACATGACAGCTAGCTCATTATATCGTAGGCAGTCAAGATGACATGTTTTAATATAGTTTGAATAACCCAAGTTGTTTCTCTTTTATCAGTGGATATGCTCGAGAACTGTATAGTCGATATGTCCGAAACCAGGACAGTTCAGTTGTGAACAAAATGCAACAAAGGTACTGGAAGACCAAGCAAACACTTATTAAAGTGACTGGGAAGAAAGAAGATGAACATGTTGTTGCATCAGATGCAGACCTTGACTCCAAATTAGAGGTAAAAAAAGTGGATAGTGTTATTCCTAAGTGACTTGCATTAAGTTGAGCCAAATTATGTGTGTATATTTTTTTGTGTTCAGCTTTAAGTTTGTTTTGATTTATTTGTCCTTAATTATCTTATTTTTCAAAAATTCAATTTTAGGCTTCAACAAAAATTTACATTTACACAGTCTTTTTTGAAAAAAAGATTCTGAAGTGGTTTGCAATGGAAATCGATGGGGGAACAGATGCTAAATCATAGAAGGAGAGATTAGGAATGACCAAAAGCTTTCAGTAAGTTTTTGGAAAGATATAGTGGGATAAGGAGGAAGTTTGATAGAGTAGGACCAAAGGCAGCTGAAGGTTGTGTAACCAAAAGTGAGGCAAGGAGAAGGGTTGTATATGACACTAGAGTCAGAGGACCAAAGGATGCGGGAGAGGATATTAGACTGGAGGATTCAGAGATAGGGTGGGGCGAGGCTGTGAAAATCTGTGAAATCTGCATTAATGAAGCAGAAGTGGCCTCAAAATGGGGTCAATAGACTTACAGTGCCATTAACACCGATTCTTTGGCTGCCACAGGGGCCTACTGCTGGTTAGCCAAAGCGCCCAACTGTTTCAGGTAGTAGCCCCTTTTTAATATGCCAATCGGGGTCCTATGACATACAAAGGAGCCCGTTTGCCATTTTAGAACAGAACTGGTCGGAGTGTGCGCCGTGCACTCACCGACTAGTTTTTCTGTTTTGAGGCATTACATTTTATGGCATAAAAATTCTTTCTGGTCTAAGTGGCATTTTTATGGCTTGCTGATGCATGTCTCACATAAAATCCTAGTGGACTTTGTTTTGAGCTAGATGTAATAAATAACTCATCAGATAGCTAGGGGAAT